>NC_092857.1:45586475-46186475 GCF_039878825.1 Excalfactoria chinensis
TTAGATGCAGACCTGGACTGTGACATGTATGTCATATCTCATGTATTTGAGAAAAACTACTATGCTTAACATCCACAGTTATAAAAGTTCTTTATTCTTTTTTTTTTTTTTTTTAACTTCTGTTGTTTGTGGAAAATCCTTTGGTAAGAATTAGCAATTGCTAATAATTTTTCCTCCTTTAGAACAGAATAGAACGCCTACTTGGAAATAAAATTGATCAACAGCACTGGACAGATGATGGGACGTTATCTGAACGAGAACTTCGGTCAATGCTGCTAACTTTTGCATGCATCCATGATATAAGAAACTGTAGAACAAACGCGTCTGAGTTGTTTGATAAATGGATGAAATCTAATGGAACAATGAGGTACTAAAACCACTGGGCTTTCACTGCTTTACCTACCTCTTCCTGTTACCCTGCCAACCGAGGGCACTTCATTCTGTCATTCACTGTTGCTCATCTAAAAGGTTTAAGATGAGAGGGTAATCTGCTAGATTTTAAAATTTTGTCTTCAGTCTTACTGAGGATAACTGCAAACCCATACGCAGATTGCATCCATGTATGCAAGCTGCATGCTCAAAGAGAATTACTTTCTTAGCAGTGTTGAAGTGTACCTTTTTATCTTGCAGAACTTATTCTACTCTGGGTTTTTGTGCATTTTGTGCTGTAGAAAATGACTCTGTGTTATGTACCTTTTGCTGTGCTATCATATGGCTTATTCTGAGTGAGTTAAAGTGCTAGGATAGCATGAATTCTTGTGTCCAGCAAGCATACGAGTGCTATGGAAATAAAGTGCAGAAATTAGAGGGATCTCTTTCAAGCTAATCTTTTCATTTTATAACTTTTCTTCCTTCTTTTCTCAGATGAGCATTTTTTGTCCTCCCCCTCCCCCCCCCTTTTTTTTTGTTTTGTTTTGTTTTGTTTTGTTTGTTTGCTTGTTTTGTTTTGTTTTTTCCCTGTAGTCTTCCTAGTGATCTCATGAAAGCCATATTTATAACTGGAGCCAAAACTAACAATGGCTGGGAATTCCTCCTAAAGATGTACACCTCTTCAGTTCCTGAAGCAGAGAAAAGCAAAATGATAGAAGCTTTGGCCAGCACAGAAGATGTCAGAAAGATGATGTGGTATGAAGTAGACAATAAGTTCTGTGTTCCTTAAATTAAGTGTTAAAATCTTTTTCTTTTTCTTTTCTTTTTTTTTTTTTCTTTGTGCTATCGTTGAAAAACAATTCTACATATTGAATAAAATCTAGCTAGGCGTTTTCTACAGGATTCCATAAATAGAAGAACATATTATTATTCACTTCAAAATAATGTGTATGATGGAGTAAGTCAAGTTGAAACATACACAAAGAAAACAATGAACATAAAGCTCTGTAGCAGTAGTAAATAAAATTCAACTTTTTTGTGGTAACAGTAACACAAATGGCAGATTGTTCTATTTATGTCTTCTTAATCAAGACTATTGGCTTTTTTTGTTGTGTCCTTGTCCTTACACCATGTTCCCATGCCTCTTTGTAGTTTAAATTATTACGTGAGGGGCACATTAAACATGTCCTGGCAGGTGACTCTGGTTACAGCTTTTCTCTCTCATCAGTGATTTGCCTTTTATATTACAAGTTGTGAGAATTTACTTCATCTCAACACCAGTGAATACTCATGTTCTTGGATAAGAGCTGTGGTTATTCTGTTCATGAAAGCTCAAGTGAAATGAAAGTGCATATAAAATGTAGCATCTGTATGCTCCAGATACCTGAAATTGCTTGTTATTTTTTCTGTTACATAGTCTTGTCCATCTAACTTACAAGTATCTGGACGTACATGTGAAAATAGGGAGTAAGATTTCTTTTCCTGCCCCTTTTCATGTACTTTGTCTTTTAGGTTAATGCAGAACAGCCTTGAGGGAGAAGTCATCAGGACGCAGGAGCTCTCGCATATCATAGCAAGTATTAGCCACAGTTTGCCTGGACATTTGCTGGCCTGGGACTTTGTCAAAGAGAACTGGGAAAAACTTACACGAAAGTAAGGCTTTTGATGTAGCTGAAATGCACACTCCCATTGACAAAAGGATCACTCTTATCATGTCCCGGTGAATAAGTAGTTTGCTTCATATAAGCATATTTGTATTGAAATTTTAATTCCCATTTTAAAATCTGATTTTACAAAAATACTTGGAAAGTGTCTTTTTTATCTCACTTGTAGTTGATGGGACTTTGGAGAAGCCTAGAGCTAATTAGTTATTCTAGAAAATCTTGATTTGAATTTCTGTTAAAAGTGTACACTCGGTGGTGATTATGTAGGATGTTTATGTGGTGAAAGATATTCAGAAGTAGACCCAGGGAATTCACCATTTATTCCTTCTTTCTATAGTAACCTCAAAACCAAAAAATACCACTTGTTTTACCACTATGTTCTCCAACACTGACCTTTAAGGGTACCCAGCTGGAGAGCTACAAATCTTCCATAAGCTGACAGTTAGATGGAAAACTGTATTTCTGCATTCTGGTTCTGATCTGAAACATTTTCATGTTGATAAAAAGGCTTCTCAGATGAAAATCCATGCCTTAGCAAGCAGGATTAATTAATAATCAGTATTACAAAACTGATTGGTTCTAAATTAGTTCTGGAGGCCAACTTGATTGTATCTGAATGCGTACCACAAATACAGACATTGCTGTTCAGTGTGTGGTGTCTTCAGCTTTTACTGTTCATTGAAGTTTGAAAAATTTCCATGGCTCTGAAGTTCAATTTTCAGAGGTATTACGTGTCCTGAGGATTAGATTTTTAAGGCCTTGTTAAAAAAAAAGGTATGTAGACTTGAATTTAATTGCTTCTAGAGATTTCTAGTGAAACAAACTAATAAGAACGCGTGCATACACAGAAACTGTGTATTGAAGTGGCTTCTGATTTTTCTTCTTTGTATTTCAGGTTTCACCTGGGCTCATATACTATCCAGAATATCGTTAGCTCATCAACTTCCCAGTTTGCAACAAAGGTGCATCTACTTGAGGTTGGTGACTTAAAGAAACAGAAAATAGTATTTTCTATTGCCGATCCTGTTTTTGGTTATTGGAGGATGAGGAAGATGTGTTATTTACAGTGATTAAGGCCCTTTGCAAGGATATACAGATATTCCTATCCTGTACCACACATAAGAAGTGCATACAGAAACATGCATTTGTCTGCATTTTGAATCTGTGGCAGGGCTGGCATACAGTCAAATACAGCTATCTATTTATATTGCTTTGGTTTCCTAATGATTGCTTTGTCTCCCAAAATAGTGATAGAAAAAATGATCATAGAATCATAGAATTATTTGGCTTAGAAGGGATTTCTGAGGGCTGTCTAGTTCAGCTACCCTGCCATGAACAGGAACAGCGCAGCTGGATCAGGCTGCCCAGGGCCTTATTCAGCCTCCCCTCGAAAGTCTCCATCCACCACAACACTGCATAACCTGTGCCAGTGCCTCACTGCTCTCACTGCAAAAGATTTTTTCCTTGTATCTAACCTAAATGTATCCTCCCTGAGTTCGAAGCCATTTCCGCTTGTTCTCTCACCACAGTCCCTGCTAAAGAGTCTGTCCTCTTCTTTCCTGTAGCTTCCCCTTAGACACTGAAAGGCCGCCAGTAGGTCACCTTGCAGCCTTCTCTTCTCCGAGCTGAACAGCCCCAGTTCTCAACCTGTCCTCAAAGGAGAGGCTTTGGTCTAGACTTTGTGAATGGTCTGTGCTTTTCTTTTCTGTGGAATGTGTTCAGGGACATAAAGATTGCTTTACATTATTTTAGCTGTCAGCAATCCCGAAAAAGCTGTTTTGGATGTTCAGTATCCAGTTAATATTCATTAGAAATCTCAGAGTCGTTCCTAACAGGGCCCTGAAGTTCATCTGTTAAGAGTGGTTTAAGGCTTAGTCTAATGTTTTCATTCAGAAAATTGGACAGGGATAGCTGCTCGTGATTTGAGTGGTAGAATTTCAGGTGTAACCATTGATTGATAGGTATAATACTGAGAAAGAGTGGAGGGTCATTCTGACGTGTATGTAGCCTTTGCTTCTGCACCTATTTGTTTGGCCAGCATTGATTTTAATTAAGACTCTTTCTTTGCTCTTGTTATGCAGGTGAAAACATTTTTTGAGTCAAAATCAGAAGAGAGCTCTAAGCTGCATTGTGTAAAAGAGGCGATTGACACAATTCAGCTTAATATCCAGTGGATGGAGACGAACTTAGCAAAGCTACAAGAATGGCTGTAGTGCACTTAATGTTATAGTGTGCCAGCCACTAGGAAATCTGTGGACATTTGCTCCATTTCTTTTGCAAAAGCCAGGATGAAACCAGGCATCGCTGCAACATTGTTTGCACTATTAGAGAGTCTAGATAGCTCAGGGCATGTCTCACATAAAATTTGGTTTCCCTTGAAGCGTTTATGTGCAGGATTAAATATTTATTCCGAAGCCATTTTTGTCTGTAGACCAAACATCCCCGTGAGTGATGATACATAATTTTTATATTTGAAACTTACACCCTTAATTTGGAATCATGTTCCAGTTTCTCATCAGTGGAATTAATAATTCTTTTTAAATATAAAAATACAGGTAGCTTCCACAGAAATTACAGAATCTGATGTACAACAAAATCATACTCAAGACACCCATTAGTGGACTGAACCATTAATTGATGTTGCTGTGTTATCTGTGAGCAACTGCACAGAAGTACCATTGGAAGTGGCAGGAGGGTAGTTCGTCTGTTAAAGTGACTACTGATTTCTCCACTTCTGACTGTTTAGTTTTCATCATTTCATTGCTTGTTTCAGAGGTTCTGCAGTTAGTCAGCGTGTGTCAGCCACTTCGTTTGGATAAGTTTATACTTTTTTTTTTCCCTTGCTTGTTACTTCCTATATCCCTATATTGCAGGACAAATTGTGTACACTGTTTCTTGTTTTAACACAATTCTAGGAATCTTCTCATTTAGTATTTAATGTTTTCTTCTTACACTGTTGTGAAAAACCTGGTGAGACAAATCTGCAAATTCTTTAAAAGAAGGGGATCTAAAGGCAGAGATGTACTACACTGGAAAGGCAAAATACCAGTTGTGCATTCTGTCTGCCTTTCAGAAGCAGTGAAAAAGGCCATTTTTGAGGCTTCGCATATCCATACAACACATAGAAGATTAAGCGTACTTGTTTATGTGGAGATGTGGTGATGTTTTTGAATGTTCCATTTTACTACTAATGCACCTTGTGTGGATTCTTGCAAACAGATTCACCTGTTGTCTTATTACAAGTCAATTACACGATCAGTTGTAAACTGCTGGGTAAATGTTAACAGAAGTTGAATTGTTTGAACTAAACAAATTTAATCTACCAGTAAATTCTGAAGAAGGTAACACTTAGAATTTGTTACAGGTAATTCAAACTGACGGCATTGATTTAAGAAATTGCAGCCTTGGCTGTACAGTTAATTTGCAGAAACGATAAGCTATGATAAGCTTAAACCATGCTGTATTTTTCCTATCCTTTCAAAATGGAATTGTAATTAACTGTGTTCTTTCTTTGTTTTTATTAGCCAGCTGTTACATCTTCTGGTTTTATTTCTTCATCTTATTTAAACCTCTTTTGCATAAATACTATCTCCATATTTGTATATTTGTGTGTACATAGTTATCAGTTTTGTTTTGCAGTCCCTTCTCAGTGTTAAATGCTTTCACTTTTCTATCCTCTCAAACTTGTTTTTCTTCAGCTCTGACTGGTACTGAGGCATATAAAATTTTAGATGGAAACTGTGGAGGAAGATCCCCTCTTCTTCCTGACTTCTGCTGTAGGATTTTATAACATTTTGTTCAGACGCTTTACTGATAGTTAGCTCTTTGCAAGGAAATTGCATGCAGCTCATCTTCAGAATGTGAACTGTACCAAGAAAGTCTGGAAGATCGGAGAGAGGGATTTCTGATTTTTTTTTTTTCATTTTACTGTTCTTTGGGGTTTTTATTTGTTTTGTTTTGTGGCGTTGTTGTTTTTTTTTTGTGTGTGTGTTTGTTTGTTTTTTTTTAATTAAGCAATACTTTCAGTATGCCATTTTTAGAGGATTTGATATTATTTTATGTCGTGTAGTCTATAACTTCATTAAAAGTTGTACTGGAGTCTTTCTTTCAAGTGAAGTTCTTAAATATGCTCCTCTCTTTTTGAGATTATTGGGAACTGACGAGGGTTAGAATGGCAAAGGCATGAGCAATGAACTGCCCTTTAAGAGTTACATCTGTCATGCCTTACTGTAGATAATGAAATCTTACTAGTTCTTTGAGCTTTCTTTGGCTTTTGGTCAAATGAAAAGCACATTGTAGCCAGCAGCAACACTTTAACTAGAAAATACTATGGAAATTAAATAAAATTGCAGAGCTAAAGTTTTCTGTACATCTTAGGACTCTCTTACTTTGCAGCAGAAGATCTTTTCTGTGCAAAGCTGTGCTGATGCTGCAACATTTCCTGCAATGTGAAATGCTGCTGTTTAATACATTGGAATTGCACAGTTTACATCTGGATGGTCTGCATCAGTTACTGTCCTCAAAGCTATTATGCACTGCTTGTTTTGTTAGTTCCCAGTATGCTCAGTTCATAATGAGCGGCCTTTTGAGAACTAATAGTGGTGAAAATCAAATATGCTTGTATATATATATATTTCTTTATATTTTCTGATGTAAAATTTGCCTACTAGAAAAAGTGCAAGCAAGCAGTTGAGCCCTGGAGAAAGGATTGATCCCTCTGCCAGCTCACCTCCTTTTTTTTCTTCTAAATTTAGAGATGGAAGAAGTACAAATAATGTAGGACAGAGCGTAAGACTTGTAATGTGTGAAAAGATGGTAACATACGGAAGGAAGAAGTTTAGAATAGGTATAGTTGTTTGGTTTTTTTTCCTGTGTAATTGATCATAGAGATGATTGTTGTGCCTTATGGCTGGCGATTGAAGCAATACGCCGGACAGCATAAACAGCCTGTTTTCCTTCAGGAGCCAGCTGAGGTCATGCAGACTGATAAGGTTTGTTTCTCTGAGCACAACTCAACCCTGAGCTGATGGGAAAACAGAATACCGTTGCTGAGTGTGCTTTCTTGTCATACAGATTGTTTCATGGGTAAGTGAGGCATGCTGGGGGAAGAACAACTGAGCAGTGTTGGCTTTTGTTGTGTCCTGTAAATGCGATCTCACCATTCTTCAGCATACAAATTTTCCAGTTATGAAACTGTCACATACATTAGCATTTTGAAAATAATGTCGCAGCAACTCCCATTTATTATATTGCTGTCAAGCTCATTAGGTTTCAAATTAATCCTGAAACTTTCTTCTTATCCACTCGTCTGTGGAAATCCTTTACTTGGTAGAGAGCCAGCTTGCTTGGGCTGTAAAATCTGTATTAGCTGCTGGGCTTGGCACTGAGAAGGTGAAGAAAGATACTGTCTTCCACAGGGAGGAGAAATTTTAGGTCTTGAAACTTGTGAGACAGATTGTACATACATTGTAAGAGAGAGCTGTGAGGAAACAAATGGTGAGAGTAATTACTTCATCTTCATGGCCAGCAGATACAGGAAGTGTAACTTCCAAAATTCTTCTTAAGCAAACGTTTTGAGTTCATCTTTCAGCTGTTCTCCCTTTGGTAGAACATTCCATGGTCTGACACAGACTATACCATCCTTCCTTTGCTTTCCTGGGAGATGGTGTCTTTCTTTGCACTCTGAAGTTACACAGTATCACAGTATCGTGCGAGTTGGAAGGGACCTTAGAGATCATCGAGTCCAACTCCCGGGATTCGAGCCCTCTGTGTAGCAGAGCAGCATTTCTGCCACGTACGCCACAGGGGGGATTCGAACCCTGGGCCTCTAGTGTTGCAAGCAGCAACTTATACCACTGCACCACTGGAAGCACACAAGTTCTATTAATGCTGCCTCAAGTGACCATTCTTACTTAGATGCACTTGCTGGGTTTGGTCACAGACATTTTAGCTCCTCACAGAACTCTGATCCTCAAGTCACATAGTTCACTCAGTTTGCCACACGCTGAACATTCATTGTTTGATATTTGCAATAAAGTGCAAACATAAAATGATTTTAAAATAGTAATACTGCTTATGCTTATCGCTTTCATCGAGATGCTACCAAATGGTCAGAGACTTTTGTTACTTTTTTTGAGGCATGGAGTCACATGGTTTCTAGGGAAAAAATATATATATTTACCATATTAAACTCAGGTCATATTGCTAAAGAATTTAAATCTTTAATTTTGTTGTGCTGTTTAAACCTGCTGTTGTAATAAATATATTGATTTTTATATGTGATAATTTAACTTTGATCCAGAATAGGAGACAGGCATCTTTTCTGAATTATAACACAATCTTAAAGACACAGCTTTTAAAAAAGGGTATAGCCTGAAGGAATTTAAAGTCTAATTTGAGGAGAGTTCTTAAAAATGAAGCATAGATTTTCTGTTCCAAGATTTGGGAGACTGGAAAAGTTTGAATATGAGGCATAAGACTGCTTTCTTCTGTGGGAACTGAGTCCTGTCTAGGTTAAGTTAGGTATCCCTGAAAATACCGTATGGGTTCATTTGAAATGCTGTGTAGTGTAGGTACTTGTAAAGGGTTGCTCTTTGTATTTTAAACACTGTAGTAATATACAAGACAATGTCAATTCACAGCTGTCTCTGTGAGTGGTAAAACTGCAGGTGGTAAAATACCTGCCTTCAAATGGGGATTCAAATATCGTTTGTGTGTGTATACGTATAGATATATATAAAATATGCAAAGTCATCTGTTTCATTTGTAAAGGGAGAAAAAGCTTATTTTCTTCATATTTCAGAGAACTGTTTTTGCATATTACCAGCACTGATTTGGAAGGCATGTGTAATGCAAACACTATTGCTTTTTGTGAGATAGAAATAAAGTATTTCAATATAACCTTTTCTCTGTGATGGTCTTTTTTTCTTCATGGTAGAAGAAGCGTGGTTTTGTGAAGCAAGACATTGCTTGAATGTGTCCATTTGGGATGAGTCCAATGCTGGCTGCAGGGCTACAAGCTCAGATGGGTGTTGTGCTGTTCCTCTATCTGTGCCTTCTGCTCTTACAGCTGGTTCTGTGGTTTGAATGGTAACCAGAAGGAAGGTTAACAGTGAGATTAACTGGGGCCTTCCAAAGGAAAGCAGATTTCTTCCTTCCTTTCTCTGCCTACGACTGCTGTATTTGAGCATGTCCCCACTTGCCGTAGTGTAGGACTTTGCTACTGGGATTCCATTCCTGCGTTGTTAATTGTGTTACCACATTACAGTAGGAGTGGAGTGAAACCTTTGGGGTTGCAAGCAGAGGACATGGTAGAGACATGGGTGTGCTTGACTGGCGGAGGTAACCCACCTTGTGCCCTGAGTAGAAGTAAAGCAGTGCCTCCCCTCTCCACATTTCCCTTTGCAGTGTGTTGTGGGAGGTGCCAAGGGAACAGTAGCAGCAGCATGGGAGGCCTCCAGGCCCAGCAGAGGTCAGACCTGCCCTGTGCATGGTGCTAACAGATACACTGGTGGCAACATGGATAATTTTTATGTAATTTTATTGGGGAATCAACTCTTGGAATGGGTGGATAGGAGCAGGACAAGGGGAAATGGTTTTAGGTTGAGGGAGGGAAGATTTAGGATGGATGTCAGGGGGAAGTTCTGTAATATGAGAGTGGTGAGGTGGTGGAACAGGCTGCCCAGAGAGGTGGTGGATGCCCTGCCCCGGAGGTGTTCAAGGCCAGGTGGATGGGGCGCTGGGCAGCCTGGTCTAATAGATATGGAGGTTGGTGGCCCTGCCTGTGGCGGGGTGGGGGCGCTGAAGATTGTTGATGTTTGAGGCCCCTTCCAACCTGGGCCGTTCTTCGACTCTGTGGTCTGACACAGTCCGAGCCCCTGAGGGCTGCTTGTGGCCCAGCTGCAGGCCCGGCCGTGTTCTGGCCAGCTGCTGGGGCGGTGTCCTAGCGCTGCCTGTGGGGTGGCCTCTTGGCAGGAGGTGCAGAGGCCTCAGAGCTGTGGGCCCTCCTCTTTGGGGCTTGCCTGCCCGTGCTGGCACTGGAGGGACCTGGCACTACCTCCCCCAGCTCCTCTTGGGCGGCTTCTTGGGCACTTGGCATCGGAGTCGGGATGGATGGAGGCTGGTCAGGATTCCAAAGGCAGCAGCTGAGGGGACAGGAAGCTCCCCCATGTTTGCTTCCGTGGTGCTGCTGGAGGGCTGCGGGCCAGGGTCAGGAGTCTCTGTTGGGGAGGCAGCTGCACCACGGGTAGCTGCAGGGCTGCCCTCCTGCCCTGTGGCAGCATGGGAGGCCTCCAGATGTTGCACCTCCCCGCTGCACAACTGCACAGCTTGGGCTACCAGCTGTCACACGAAGCTGGTGGCCTGGCTTTGCAGGGAGCCGAGCAGCCACAGGGACAGTGCTCCCTCGTCCAGGCCAAAGATGCGCAGTCTGGAGACAACAAGGTGGAGCACTTCAGAGGCTGCCATGTGGTTAGCCCCAAAGATCTGCCTCAGCTCCTAGCGTAGCCATGGTAGCAGGGGCCGGAGCACAGCTGGCTGCTGGTGGAACACGGCTGCCCAGGTGGGCACCGCAGGCACCTGCCCTGTGGCCCCTGGTTGCTGTTGGGGAGCTCTCCCTTCCTGTGCAGGCAATCTGACAATGAGCTCTTCAAAGCTGTCGTCCGCACGCACTGAGTGCAAGATGGACTGCACCGTGCGTTTGCAGAGGGGGCACGTGGGCCTGCTGTCAGCCCAGCACCATATGCAGCCAAAGCAGAACTGGTGCAGGCACAGCATGACATAGCTGCCATCATCCCTGGTGTCCAGGCAAATGGGGCAGTGGTGATCCAGCTCCGTGTCCATGCTCTCTAGCTGCTGTGGTGGGCAGGAGAGCACAGGGGATGAGGGGCTGCTCCTCACCCCACTGCTGCAGCAGCAGGGGTCACGCTAGGGAAGGAAGAGAAGGCCACGGTCACTCGCTGATGCCTGCAGGGGAGGATCAAGTGCCCAGGTTCCTCGCCAAGGAAATCCTCCCAGCTGCCCAGGGTAAGGTGTCCCCTTACTGGTTCCCTTTGCTGCTGTGGCCTCCTGGGTGCCCCGGCTGCCTGAGCCAGGCAGGTTGGGGAAGAAGCTCTGGTGGCTCTGGGGATGAGCACTGAGAGCAGCTGTCAGCAGCTCACAGAGCATGAGACCAGCACCAAGGCTATCCTTGCTGCTTGCTCCAAACCTCAGACATGCTCGGCTTGAGTGCAGGCACAAGCCAGACTGAGAGAGAGTCTGCGCCCAGCAACAAGCAGTGAGGGCCGAGAGGTCACAGTCCACTGCTGCATATGTCACTATCCCTCACCTAGGCATACCGGTGCCAGTGACATCGCAACCGGCGATCATCATCTGCAGCACTCCAACCCCAACAATGGCACCTGGTTTTTCCACAGTCCGTTCCACTCCCTCCATTATGTCTGCTCACTGTTGGCATTTCACAGTGGCGTCTCAGGCTTTGATCAAGTCTTCCCACGTCACCCCAGCCGCGACAGATCTCCTGATCCAAACAGCACTGGAGTGTCTCCAACAAAACCCATGTCTTCCTCTGAAGCAGCAGCACATGGGCCTACTGACTCTTCCCCACAAGCTAGCACTGCTGCCCTGCCCTCTGCATGTACTCTTTCCTTCCGCACCAGGTCAAAGACAGCCCTTGGAGATTTTCTCCTATCCTTCTCCAATAGCTAGGCATGGCAAGGGTGATCCCCTCTGCCCAGAACACAGCAGGCCTAATCCAGGCTCTGCCTCCTTTCTAGGATGGCAGACAGGAGTGACACTGCCCATCCAGAGGGGCTCACTGGAGACTGCTGAGGCAGTGAGGCTGCAGGAAAAGCTTGTGTGGCCAGGACTAGTTCAGCATGGGGCAGAAAAGGGGAAGAGGCAGTTGACATGAGCTACAATCGGGAGGATCAGGCTAGAGACAGAAAAATCATGCCAGGAGGACATCAGAATCTGTAAGCCTGGAGGTTTTGAAGAGCTGAGTGGGTACAACCCAGTCCCAACTGTCGCAAGCCTGTAGACACACAGTCAAATCCAGGCAGAAAAAATATGGCAATGACATCCTCGTTTGCAGCAATGCCTAGGCACTGCAATATGAGAAATCTACCTTCTCCATTTAGTTCATCAGCTTCCAAGAGAATCTTCCAAAATCCAGGGAGATGGGTGGGAGGTTAACTACTAGCTTGTTCCATTTTGCTTTCCAAAGAAATTCCTGCCACTAAATGTTTGGAGGGCTATTTTGATGTGGCAGAGGAACAGCGATAGAAGAAAGAAAACGTAATTCAGGTTGAATTTTGGCACCATTTGCCAAAATTAGGTGAAGAATGTTAAGAAGGATTCAAGAAGCAAATGGTGCTTGCTGGGACTACAATACAGCAGAGTCTAGGAGGTTCCTAGGGTGTGTGGAAGATAATTTCCTGACACGGCTGGTAAGAAAGCCCACTGGGGGAAGTGCCCTGCTAATCTGCTGTTTATGGTCAGAGAAGCAGAGGACTGGCAGGAAGCATGGGTGCGCTTGACTGGTGGAGATGACCCATCTTGTGCACATCTCAATCCAAATTCTTGCACAAAACTGGTGGTCTATCTTCGCAGGGAGCTACGCAGCCACATTGTCAGTTCTTCCTCATCAAGTCTGAAGACATGCAGGCAGGAGATGACACTGTGGAGTAGTGCAGAGTCTGCCATGTAGTCATCCCCAAATAGCTGCCTCAGCTCCTGGTACAGCCAGGGCACCAGGGGCTGGAGAACACTGGAACACAGCTAGGTGCATTAAGTAGATGGACACTGAACTTTTTGCCATGGGTGTATGCAGCTTCTGGGTATAATTGGGGTGCTCTCCTGGCTGTAGGTCTCTTTCTGATGGTTAAAAACAAATTTGTAGTCCATGTGGACTGTGTGGAAAATGGACCTTATGCTCCTTTTGCTGAGGGGATCTTGGGACTCTGTTTTCAGCAAGGGCAGAACCGGTGTAGGCATATAATCATGTAGCTGATGTCATCCCAGGTGTGCAAGCAAATGGGGCTGTGATGATCAGTCTCATTGGTCGTGCTCTATAGATGCAGTGGAATTCTTAGGTCACAGCCTGAACCAGTACATGAGCATGATTGCCTGGAGCAGTTGGAGACTTCCTCTCTGTCCTAGCAGTGCTTCCAAGAGCATGTATGCAGTCAGTCTGCATGGGTCTCTTCCCCCTCCCCCCCCCCCTTCTCCTTCTAGCACGCCATAGTTTGAACCACAGAAGGCTGCATTCCTCAGCATACCTCTTTCTTCCAAACTGTTGCTATGAGGTGTAAGTTGAATCCACTTTCTTTGCTATCCTGTTCTATGGCATCTATATCTCAAATAAAGCTTTTGTCATCTCCTTTGTTTGCTTTACACTCTTTCTTTGTTGTCTTTTCCAATAGCAACTGTATCTGAAAGACAAGCTCTGTGATCGCCTTTGTTTGCTTTACATTTTGGTGAAGCAGGCAGCCAAATACCTTTAAAGACATTCCATTATATGCCTCCTAAAATATTTATCATGGCATTTCTGAGCAAAACTGTGGAGTGGTTTGGGCTGAGAAAGACAACCACTTTGAAAAACCTTTTGTCAGGGCACATCCCAGGATTGCTTCTGTCATTAAAAATGGGACTCCATGCAGGATGGAGGAAATATCCATGAGTCCCCAGCACACCTGGCTGAGCATTTCCATAGTCTTACCAAAGATATGCTGATTACTTGGGAGCAACAGTTAGTCACATCTATGGTGGTGTAGCCACTGTTGATGGTTTTGAATGGGGTGAACAGAAGTGAAGAGGCTCTGTCTGATGAAAATCAACTATTCTGTGGCCATGTTGGAAAACTGTTAGGACAGGTTGCAATCTGGATGGGGAAAAAACCTAATAAGATAATTCTAGCAGTGTGCACAGGTGGTCAAGAAGGCCAACGGCATCCTGGCTTGTATCAGAAATGGTATGGTGAGCAGAACTAGGGAAGTCATCTTATCCCAGTACTTGGCACTGGTGAGGCCTCACCTCGAGTACCGTGCTCAGTTTTGGGTGCCTCAGTACAGAAGGGACATGGAAGAGCTGGAGAAGGTCCAAAGAAGGGCAACAAGGCTTGTGAAGGGCTTGGAGAATGTGCCCACTGAGGAGTGACTGAAGAAACTGGGGCTATTTTGTCTGGGGAAGAGGAGGCTGAGAGGGGACCTTATAGCAAGAGTGGGGTTAGTCTCTTCTCACTGGTGACAGGACAAGGGGAAATGGCCTCAAGTTGTGCCAGGGTAAGTTTAGGTTGTGTATCTAGAAAAACTAAATTGGAGAGGTATGGATTCGAAGGATGGACTGTTTGGTGGATTAAGAACTGGTTGGTTGGTCACAACCAAAGGGATATGATCAATGGTTCTGTGTCAGGGTGGAGACCGATCACAAGCAGTGTCCCTCAGGGGCTGGCCTTGGGACCAGTGCTCTTCAACATCTTCGTCAGTGACACAGACAATGGCATCAAGTGCACCCTCAGCAAGTTTGCAGATGACAGCAGGCTGAGTGGTGCAGTTGATACGCTGGAGGGAAGGGAAGATTTTGCATGTTAGCATCATGACATGTTGCCTCCTGATCCGGCGACAAGTCAAGGCTGCTGTGTGTAAGTACCGTGCCTCAGCGTACGGGGAACAGACGGGACTCACACATAGTGCGTAACGCCAAAAGTACAAGTTTAATGCCTCACAACAAACCCTATATAGTGGTACAGGTGGCCACCCCTGTGTGACACTCGTGACCTCCCTGACTCCACCCCAGGTGCACGCAGGCACCACCTACCCAATACCCAACATCTCCCCCCTCTTTATCATCTGCAAGCCCCTGTAAAGGTTCCCCTGCATACTCCCTGTTACCCCAAAGGTGATTCTCACATTTAAGGATATTCCACAAACAAATCAAACATTAAACATATGAGAAAAACAATTAAGCTGTCACAATAACATACCAAAGAGATGCAGCTGCAGTGCCTACAAACCTGAAAACACATAACAGCTATCTGCCTAACAATTTTTGAAATGCTGTATGGCAACACCTAGTCAACTTGAAAAGAACAATGCATTCAAGTTCAAGATAACAGCACAGTACACAATGGAGTTACAGTTTTTCCAAGTTCAATGTAACACTATTGTACAGAATCTTCATGGCATTCCAGTTCAGTCCAGTGTGCATTACAAATATCACACTCCATAACCAAATAACAAGACAAAAACATATTTGTTGTGCAGAATCGTTCCAAATGTCCACTGCTGGGGGATTACCCAGGAACAAGGAATCCTCTGCTCATGAACTATCAGTCTGGCATGAAGGCTAGATTTCCAGTTCGTACCTTCAGGCACATTGAGGAGCAACGCTGTCTCATGTGCTGTTACCAGCAAGCTGCTGGCCAGTGTTGACATCAAATCACTGGCTGCACTGGAGCCATTAACCAAGGAGACGTTGACCAAAACTGGTGCTGAAATGTTCGGATCCTCATGGTGCACAGGATGGCTCGTTATTTGGTGCCAGTTTAACCCAATGTGCCAGCAGCCAGCAGGGCCCACTTGGGGTCCCGACACAGGCGTATCCCCTGCCCATGACGAGGAGTGGCATAGGGTCTGGGAGCCATGGCCCTCCATCAGGTCTGATCAGGACCTGACCTATTGGAGTCCGTTCAGTCAGCTGATGGTCTCCCATCCGATTCTCCAGATGATTTAAACTAAACAGTACACGCAGGAGGAGAGCGTCTGGGCACAGCTCAGGCCCCTCCAGCTCTCCCCCCTCTTTAAGCGCACGAAGACGCCCCTTCAATGTCTGATGTGCACGCTCCACAATAGCCTGGCCGGTGCTGTTGCCAGGAATGCTGAAGGTATGCTTAATGCCCCAAGCTGTACACCAGTGTTCAAAACGTGCACTTCTATATCCTGGGCCATTGTCAGTCTTTAACTCCTGAGGTGCACTCATGACAGCAACAGCCATGTGCAACACTCTTATGTACTGCATGGCAGTCTGTCCAGATTGTGCCACAGCCCAGAGAAAACCACTACATGTGTCAACTGCGATATGCAAGTGATGGAAACACCCAAACTCTGGGAAACCCATGACATCCATCTGCCAAACCTTATTTGGTCTCAAACCTATGCAACAACAACTGAAATGTGAAACATCTGGGGTTCACCCCTGCAGGAAACGTGTTAGCCGAATGGCAACCTGGGCAATTCTGTACAACATCACATGCAACAACAACTGAAATGTAAAACATCTTGTGTAGTGACCATGCTGACTGCTGGAACCGCCCATGTGACACTTCAGCAGCAGCACACAGACCAACTGCAGCCATGCAGCGAGCGGCACCAGCACACTGATTCCCCCCCACAACCCCAGATGCTGTCTCGACCACCCCTCACACAAACTGCACCGTTGGCTCCAGATTCCACTCTCCAGGCCAAGATCACAATGGGAGTGTGGCAACGTCTGCAGCAGTATCCACCAGAAACTCCAGGTTCATATGGAGTCAACAAACTCACAATGTGTATGCAGACCCGGAGACCCCCAGCTCCCCAACCCACCAGCACCGAACAACACAATCTACTGGCATCTATCTCAGGAATCAGATCGCACCCGGTCAGAATGCATTCTTGTCCCTTGATGGTCCATCGTTCTGCAGTCTTGGCTGCTTCCCTCCCCAGATCCCGATTGCTCTCAGCTTTACTTTGAGAGCCCGAGGATGCCTCACTACCTGAGGCTAACAGCTTTTTTATCTGCGTTAACTCCGTTTCAAAGTCTGCCTCCTCCTCACTAGTCGAGGACTCCTCAGTGCCACGTCGTTCCACTTCCTCTCTCTTGTCTGTTTCCTCAGAGACCTTTTGTTGAGGGTATGGGGATGGCATAGAGGAGAACACATGCGGCTGAATAGGGGCAGTCGCATCCACCACCAGTCCTGGCGGTTTCTCCCTCGGAAAACAGATAAACCCTCAACCCCCAATACCCCAGAGCCCTCCTGACTCATCCTCCCCCCACTTCAAATGTCCCATGGGGGGAGCAGAGGGGGCTGTTGGAATCTGTAAAGGGGTTAATAATGGGGTTTTCTCCTCAGCTACTGAGGCCCTTTGTTTCTCTACCTCTTCTACCGAGTCTCCCTCTTTTGTCTCCTCTCGATCATCTAGCTCCTGTTGCTGAGTCTTCTCCGCCTCCTCCCCCTCGTAGTCAATAGGCCCCAACGAGGTGTTAATGGTTCGCCATAACTCCTGCTCCCCCTTGGCCGATCTAGTTAACTTTCTAAGAGCTCCAAGGGCGGATAGCAGCTTCTGCGCCTTCTTGTCCCCTGCACAAGCTCGCTCAAAAAGCTCCTTGCTTGCTTTCTCTAATGCCAACCGACTCACACAATGAGAAACTTTGTCAGCCAGACCTCTCCGCATCATCCACTTAATAAGCGGTCCTCATCATCCACTTCACACCACACCCGTGAAGCCATCCCCCACAGCATACTCACCCACTGTCCCATAATCAGAACTATAATGGAGTTGCTGTCTCACACACACCAGTCCAGACCACTCTCACCACATCACGTCGGGGTCACCAACTGTCGCCTCCCGATCCGGCGACAAGTCAAGGCTGTCGTGTGAAAGTACCGTGCCTCAGCGCACAGGGAACAGACGGGACTCGCATACAGTGTGCAACGCCAAAAGTACAAGTTTAATGCCTCACAACAAACCCTATATAGTGGTACAGGTGGCCGCCCCTGTGTGACACTCGTGACCTCCCTGACTCCACCCCAGGTGCACGCAGGCACCACCTACCCAATACCCAACAACATGGGGCTCTTATGGCATGAAGATTTCTTTATTGCTGTGATGATCATGATCATCTCATGTATCCCTATCATCTTGTGTATCCCTATCATCTTGTGTATCCCTATCACCTTGTGTATTCATGCTTATTCTTCTAAGTGAGCCTTTTATGTTCTAACACACATTCAGTACACATAATTCAGTACATTTCCACAATTAACCCATTGGCTAGAAAGCAAGCAAGTTCCGTAACAAGCAGAGAGCTTATCTTATGTCTACATACAAAACACCTCTGTTTATTCCGACCTTCTATCTCCTTTCCAGAGCCTCATTATCAGTGATTCAGCATTTGGTGAGGCCAAGCTGACCTCCCATCTCCCACATCTCCCCCTTCTTTACTAATGAAAAAAGTATGATTTAAAGGATTTCGTATCACTTCTGAACACACTGTAATAAGCAAAGAATGCAAACTAAAACTCAGAGAAAAGCAAGAGCTAACCCTACTTTTAATACATTCTGTATCCACACACACAGGCTTAATTATATCAAGTCGAGTAATTTCTATAAGCAGCTTAACTAGAATTATCTCACTGAACTAATGATTGATTCTTTCCACTATAATTAAAATACAAACAATAATCCATTTTAACCAAACCAAATAGTTCCACAACAGTTACTGGGTCATCTTCAAGATGGCAGTATTCAGCTCTGTCGTTGCTGCAGGTGTCAAATGTTGTGGTGATGATAAGTCTGGATCTCCTTCCAGTAATCTGAAGAAGGGACTTGGCATACAGGAGATGAAACACCAGTAACAAATTGTTGACAAATGATTGGGCTGTTCTTAATGCCCTGAGGCAACACAGTCGAATGGTATCTACGATGGGGTTCCCCATTATTAGTAGTGGGAACCAAAAATGCAAAACATGGTGCATCATCAGAGCACAGTGGGATGTTAAAAAAAGTCTTTCAAATCTATTACTGTTAGTAGCCATCACTGTGGAAGCATAGTGGGGGAAGGGAGCCCCGGTTGCAAATAACCCATATCTTCAATAACTGCATTAATCTTTCTGAGATCATGTAAGTCTCCATTTCCCTGATTGTTTTTTGATCACAGACAGGAATTCCACAGGCTTGTAGTTGGCACTGTATGTTCAGCCATGAGTTGTTCTTGAACAAGGATATTTAACTGCAGCAATTTTTCTTGGGATAGGGGCCATTGGTCCACCTCCGGGATCAAAGGGATTGTTGAGGCCCTCAGAAGTGGGGGTGGCAAGCCACCCCTCCCCAGCGGTGGTAGCAAAGAAGTTGCTGGCACAGCAGGTGAATCTGAGGAGGACCCTGCGGCTCCTTCATTCTTGGGTGGACTGGGGATAACCGACAACAAGTCCACATGACTTTTTAAAGCTTTAAAATTTTTCTCCAAGTTTCATGCAACCAAGATATCATCTTATTACCTTTAGTGGATGCATCCCACAGTTTCACCCCAATCCTTTCCCAAGTCTCTGGATTGTAAACTGTCTGACTGGTGAAAGAGGGATCCATTCTGGTGGCCCTTGCAAGCGTTTGCTGTAGATCAGGGGATGTTATTGACACTCCCCATCGTTTAAGGATAGACTGAAAAGTGACTAGGGCTTTTTCTGTTCCAGGGTCATTTTATTCCCCATAGTGTGCATGCTTACCTTCATCCAGCGAGAAGCAACTGAAGCAGTAAGGCATGATGAATCCTTGGTCTGCCGTATCTATCTCAACACTCCCCTGTATAGGATTTCCACATTTTTCTCAATGTCTGTCGCATTTTTCTCAACACATTTAGCATGTTCCATGTTTTTTTTCAACACTTGCCATGTTTATCTTAATGCGTTCCTTGTTTTTTTCAACACCTGCTACGTTTATCTCAGTGCATTCCATATTTTTTTCAACACCTGCTGTGTTTATCTCAAAGCGTTCTGGACCAGTCAGTCTTCAAGTTAGGCCAAGTCTCTGTTTGAGCTCCTGTTTGAAGTCCCTTTTCATAGTCCTTGTGCATGGTCCCTGTTCAGGAGCCAGATGTCATGAGGCAGCATTAAGACACAGGGTTCTCATACCATGAAGATTTCTTTATTGCTGTGATGATCACGATCATCTTGTGTATCTGCATCATCCTGTGTATCCCTATCATCTTGTTCATTTTGTGTACTCATGACTATTCTTCTAGGCTAGACTTTTGTATTCTAACATACACATTCAGCACATTTCCATGAATAATCCACTGGCTAGGAAGTAAGCAAGTTCTGTAACAAGCAGAGAGCTTATCTTATGCCTAGGTACAAAACACCCCTGTTTATTCAGACCTTCTGTCTCCTTTCCAGAGCCTCATTATCAGTGAGTCAGCATTCAACAAGGCCAAGCTGAACTCTCCATCCTCCACAGGAAGCCATCCAGAGGGATCTGGACAGGCTGGAGAAGTGGGACCATGAAAACCTAATAAGGTTCAATAAGGCCAAGTGTGGAGTGCTGCCCTTGGTTTAGGGCATTCCCAGGCATTTACACAAACTGGGTGAAGATCTCCTTGAGAGCATCCCTGTGAAGCAGGACCTGGGGTTCCTGGTGGATGAGAAGCTGGACATGAGCCAGCAGTGTGTGCTTGCAGCCTGGAAGGCCAGCTGTGTTCTGGGCTGCTTTAAAAAGTGGGTGGCCAGCAGGGAGAGGGAGGTGATTTTCCCCCTCTACTCAGCTCTTGTGAGGCCCCATCTGCAGTACTGCATCCAGGGTAGGGGCCCCCAGCACAAGAAAGATGTAGAGCTCTTGGAATGGGTCCAGAGGAGGGTCACTAAGATGATCAGAAGGCTGGAGCGTAGAATGACTGTGATATTTATTGTGATATTTGTTGTTGGTGTTTGTTGTTGTTGTTTGATAGTTTTTAGTTTTACGGAATCAGTAGTCAAAAAGAAACACAATTTAATAGGACAGACTAACTGCTAGAAGAAAGGAGCTGACAGAAAGCTTCCCAGGACCTTCATTAGTAAAATTTTCACCAGGAGTAGCTTCAGGGATGCAATTAAGTATCCCATGGAAAGGTTCCGAATCAATTCTGTGAAATGCAAATTCTAAACACAACCAGCAATGCAATGGGCAGAGTTAAAACAACTATAGCTTGCAATTCACACACAGATACAAGCAGATTAATTATTACTTCTCTTTTTCAGAGTCTCAGCTATAAGGAACGCGCTGTGAGGGAAGCCGGACAGTTTTCAGGTACTTACAGTCCTTAAACACCACGGCAGGGTCTCTGTGAGGCAGAACTCGGGCAATCACCAGCTGCAAAGACTCTAGGGTTTTGTCCACCTCCGTCCTGCTTTACCAGACAGCGGCCACCAGCTGTCCTCATGCCCGAGTGAGCCGAGCCCTGCACTGCCTTCCTGCAGCAGTTCATTGATGAGCCGGGCTCCTGAGGAATCTCCCCCTCGTCTCCCAGTCAGGAGCTGCCTCAGACTCCAAGGCACTCCAAGGGCCCACCTCTCCGTGCGCTGCGCTGAGGAGCTGCAAAGCCGGCTGGCACGTTCCGTGTGCAGCTTCCTGCTGCGAAGTACAACCACCGGCGGACAGGGAAGGCAGAGACCTGTGTTTCACCAGGATAAGGACCGCGTGCTGGAGCTAAGACTGGTCTGGTTTATGTCGAGCGAACGAGGAAATCCCTTCACTCCCTGAGACTCTCAAATTGTAGGATAAGATCGAAAACATGATGCTTCGTTAACTTGTAAAGGTGCTCCACATGCAGTGTTTTGGAAGCAGTGTGCAGACTTCTGCTGAGGAATAAAAGCAGCACACAGTAACCTCTTCCTTTAGTCCTGTAGCAGGAATGAGACTTTGATATTAATGGCCAGAGGAAAATAAACTGAAATAGCAAAATTAAACTTTTCCTCACTCCATACACAGTGAGTTACACTACTAACGTGCAAGAGAAAAGTGCAATGACCTCAACGAGCATTCCAGTCAGGACAGGCACAGATGCAATGGCAAAAGCTTGAAGTATGCACAGTGCTGCCACACACAGCTGTGTATCAGCCACGAGCTGCACCAATCAGGGCTGCACTGATGGTACAGAACACTTTTATTTCAGTTCCTGCGAAGTCTTCCTGGTTTGGAAAAAAAGCCATAGGAAAGTGTTGTTTAATTACTATAATCCTGCCTTCCACATTCTCTAACAATTATTTTTATCTTTTTTAGGATGGAAAACCGAGGCACAAACTTGTACCTCCATTAACACATACCACTGCATGTAACAAGTATACTGTACAGTATAGATCCACTCCTCACTTTCAAATTTTGCTTAGGAGATAACAAACCAGCATTATGACTGCCCAAATACATTGAACAGATTTTGTTATAACCCACATGCACGTTCCCTGCTGCTGAACAGCAAACTCGCAGTCAATAACGCTATTGTCCTAACCACTGCATTCCCTCAAGCCTGCTCTAATAGCACTCTGAAGTTCACTCCGTGTGTAAACATTGCTGTGACCTTCAATGACTTCAGATATTTCAGGAATTTTGCTGCTTTAAAAAAAAAAAAAAAAAAAAAAAAAAAAAAAAAAAAAAAAAAAAAAGTTAAAAAAAAAAGCTTAATATATTAAGTGGTAACCAGAAGGCTGTTCCTCCCTCGCTAATCCCAGTAAATGGTAATGATAACTTACAGCCGTCCATTAAAGCATCTTTAAAACAGCTAATGGATGTTTTAAAGGAATGCTTTGAAAATAAACAGCAAAGATTTCCATCAACCCTTCTATTCTGCAGAGCTGAATCCAACGGGACAGACTGTGTGTACTTTTGGAACCCATTACCAACACAGACTTAACATTGCACACCATGAAGAGCTGCAACTGAAACACTGTTGTCACTGAAACAACCTCTTAATAAGGCAACAGCCTGGAAACGTGAAAGGATGTTTTTTTCCCCTTGATGCTTGAAATGGAAATGTAATTAAATTAACTTAGGTCTCTCTTCTGCTCCAGAAAAAATGAGCTCTGCATCAGGAAATAGGCTTGCATATCTTGATTGCAATCACTTACATCCACGATTTAATTGGACTTCCTTCTGTCACCAGGCTTTCCCACATCTGTGATGCTACAGGTAGCATTTATCTCCTGCATCTCATCACAGGCCTGCCATGGTTTCATGTACAGATGCTGACAATGCTGGCTTCTGTACTGCAACAGCAAGGCCAAAGCTAGAAGCTTTCAAATCAAGAGCATGCTTCAAGACAATTTTTTCAAATTACATAGTTCTTCAACTAACTACAGCCTGAGTTATCAGGTATAAGGGGCAAAGTAGAACAGATAGCATCAGATGTGTGTTCATAACATCTAAAGCATCATTCAAGTTCCTGATTTCCCCCAGGCAAACAGAAGATGTGCAGTGTTGGAAACTACAGACTTTACCACATTATCCTTTTGCAGGAAGACTCCACCTCACATCTCAAGTGCAGATATATATCAAAGCATTTGATCTTCTAGGTCTTCAGAGCCCTGGGATGTAACATAATAGAAGACATGGCAGCAGTCTTGAAAAGAGAAGTTCACAGTTCTCACTGCCGTATGTGAGTTAGTAAAAGAATTAAATTTATTGCTAACTGCACAGGTACATCCAAAACCCAAGTGGAAGATTTTTAATCTATATAAACACAGAAAAATCAATTTAAAACAAGATACTGTTGGAAATTTCTATAGTTAAAAGATCACACCTAGATACAGTTTAAATTACAGTCAGTGGTTTTAACTTGAAGCACAAAAGAAAATTCTCCAAACAAAGCCAGAGGAATGAGAATGATATTTATTAGCTTCCAGAAAAACAGAGTGTTGTACAGAAGAACTGTTGCTCCATTGTATAAAAGGAATATTTCTTATTAGTAATATTCTTTCAACTGTATGTACTATTTGTTTCCTGATTTTTACAGTAGTTTCAATAAATCATTCCCAGAAACTAGCTGCGTCCAAGCTTGACTTAATGTTGTGCATATTTTCCCGACGCTGTTTGGTATAAACATTTGCCTCTCCTTTCTGCAGTCGTTGTCTCAGAGCAGACTTTTGTTGTTTTGTCAGCTGACGCTTTATCTTCTTTTTCACCAGTTCCTACAAAGAAAGAATTCAGTAACAGAAATGTCTGAAAATCATTTGATACTAAGACACAGCACAGCAATCCTGTATTTTCACTACTAACATGGACATACAGCAGGGATCCTGACTGGAGGCCACTATGTGACAAGCTGGTGATCCATGCCAGGGTTAAACTCAGTGTATTCAAGCCTGACCCTTGCAGCCCTCAGCCTTATGCTGTTCTGCACAGATCCCTGTGCTTCAGGGCAATCTCAGCCAGCTCCTCATAACAGAGAAGCCTGCAGGCAGCCCCTGGATGGTATCAGCGATTATGACTGCTGTGTAACTTCACCTTTACCTAATAAAGTGACAAGAAGTTCTCATGAAAATATCATTCCCTTTGACAGCAGAAATGATGAACGGAGGTGTTTCCATGTAAGACAGTCTGACTATGGTTTGATTGACTGAAAGGGGACAACTTCTGCTACAGAAAAGTACACATGATGGGTGTGTGGCCTGGACTCCAGTTTGATGCTATGCTGTTCAAGGCTCCAGCATCTAAGGGGGTACAAGATTACCTGTGCTGTTATTTTCTTTTAGTGATAGTGCTAATAAGTAGCATTTTATCTAGCTCAGTGTTAAGTACCTGAATTACAATGGACCAGTTAAAAAAGACAAAAAAGAACAAACTACAGTAGTTTTAAGAAATGTCATACTATTAACCCTTCTGTTTTCAATCTGAGCTCTACTATGCATTGTGATGGCAAAAGGTACCCATAGTAAAAATCAATCCATCATGTAATAGTTACAGTAGTAAATTTGTCATTTAGAATGTGAAGGCTGTGTCAGAGTGATGCTGGGAGAGCTGCACCCTGTGGGACTGCTCAGGGGGACCCACGTGAAGCAGGGGCACAGAGGGACCAGAGAGCACCAGGGGAGGTGAAGTGTTGTGGGCTGACCGCAGCACCCACTGCATCTTCACATGTGCTGTCTGAGGGGAGAACACAGAGTAGGGTGAGTGGGGGAAAGGTGGCTTTAGTTTGCTTTCAGTAATTTGCTTTCTAGTGTTATCAACAAGCAATACGTTACATTAACCTTGTTTATGTTGTGTCTGTTTCACATCAGAATTTAACAACGAGCTCTTTAGAAATTACCTGTGTATTCTCCTTAAAAATATTTCTTAAAAATTCCTGAAGAAAATTTAACAGAATTAGCTAAAACTGGTTCACTAATGTTCTCCTTATGTAAGCAAAAGAGATGTCATCCTCTGCTTTTTATAGCTAGAGCCCTTAAAGGCAGCTTCTCTCCTTCTCCCGCTGTAGCAAGCAGACAATTTTATTCATAGTTCAAGCACAAAATCTTGCAACACAAAAAAATTTACATTTTAGTTTTCTGATAGTTCACATTTTTTCCTTTAATTAAATGGGAGAAGTCCCTAGAAGATTTCTACAAGCACAGCCAGACACTTTGTTTTCTCTGGAATACTTTATTTTCTTCAACTCACACTGCTTTTGCTTTGGCATAATACTCCAAGTTATGACCGTACCTAGTACTATTACCCCTATTGCTTATGCATGTCCTTCTCTGTGTTCAATATGAAAATCTGTTTTAATATGTTTCTCCATGGAGAAAGCTGTATAAACAATAGAGAAGCATAGCAGCAGTCACAGTGGGTCCTACTGCAGTGCCTTTGTTCACTTTAGTTTTGTAATCATGTCCTTATGTTACAAATAGCTCATATATATACCCTCCCCTTTAGTTCTACTAATTACTTCTAGCATTCAGACTTTCAAACAAGACATCAACAGGCAGAAACATCATTTAACTCAGAGTGTGAATGTACAAATGGGATGACAGGCAAACTGGATAAACAGGATGTTTATGTGGCTGCATCTCTTGAAAGCCCTCTTCTGCCAAAGTGCTTTTATGTTTCCTTTAGAAGAGAATATTAGGTACTTACATGTCATTTGAATATTTTCTAACAAGTGTTATGTGCCTGTGTACAGAATAAACATACACCCTCCAAACACTGACAGGTCTCTAGAATTACATCATGACCGCTGCTACCACCTAATGGTGAACAGAAGTATAATTTCAAGTAACTCCTATAGAAATTTAAAGCTACTCTGCATACTTCAGTTAGCAAACTAAGTGGGAAAAAAAACAAGCAAAACCAAACATACACAAAAATCCAACAACTGAAAAAACACATCAGACCGCACACCTCAGAGATTAAAGAACTCCTGGTAGGTCATCCTGGCTCTTCTTTATCCAGTTCCACAGATCAAATCCAATTCTTTGTCTCCTTAAGAAGATACAAAGCCATTCTCTACACTAAGAATTCGAATGACTAACAAATGTGAAGTCCTGTACAAATGTCTTGAGACAACTTCCAAGCATACCACTTCTTGATACATTTATTTACACATGTAACTGTCCTTTCTTCCCTTCAAAAGGGAAATGTACTTCTTAAAATGTAATAGAGGTAACCATACTGACTAATGTACAGACTGTGGTTAAAGAAAAGATCATATGACTTACACCTGCTACTGTGGATTAAAGTTGCTTACACAAGCGTAGAGATTTTGTAACAGAACAAAGAGCGTAGAGATTTTGTAACAGAACAAAGAGCGTAGAGATTTTGTAACAGAACAAAGAGCAACAAATGGAGTAAAGTGTTGGATATAATTCACATGTCAGCAGTTAGAAAATTATCAGTACCATTTGTCTGTGACCATGTAACTGACATGCACATGGTAGTAATCACTGAAAATCAAATAATTCCAGATGGTATTTTTAGAAATACCTACTAAAATCTATGTGAAATTTAAGATGGCATCAGAGTTAATTAGATAACAATAACATAATAATAACAGTAATAATTACCGGTGGAATGGTTGAACAGCTCCCAATACTGCTGACTGATGTGGTCCTTGTTCTTGCCTTGTTCTCAGCAATATGAAGCATATTATCTTCATTTCTAAAATATGCAAGATAATGTTTCATCCCAACTAGCAAAATTAACACCCTTTTGTGTTCGTGATAGTCACATTTTAGTCATAATATCTTTGAGATATAATTTGAAAACTGCTAGCAGATAATCTAAGTACTACAGAACACTTCCATTTGAAACATTAACACTAAGTTCAACACAGGCATTTATGACAGGGAGGAAGAACCAATGCACAATAGGCACTTGCATAGTGGACACATGAAAGGCAGTCTGTTACTAGTACTGGACAAGACAACTGCTGCATCATACATATGAAGCCTTACATGTACAGTACCAATTATCAGGAAATACATTAAAGCACCATTTTAAGAATAAATTAAATGTTTAGTTTGCAGTTTGAGCTATGGTGGCTGAAGAGCAGTTGTATTTTAAGTATTTGAAAAATTTTCATTTACAGGAATGTAGTGCCGGAAACACAAGAGTTAGACAGTAAAGAACATTATTTACCTGTAAGGCTTAAACTTCTTGTTTAAAGCTGATAAGTCAACCAGATCAGGGCATTCATCACCTTCGTTGTCCTTATCAATGCAGCACTCTCCTTGAGTTGCCTTATCTTCTGAGGTACCTTCAAGCACACTTTCATGCTCAGAAAACACAGTTACACAACTCTCTGCATCTTCACTGGATTTACAGTGGACAGGTTGCCCTTCAACCTTATCTAAGGCAGAACTCAACTCTGACAAACTCAGTTTTTGTAGATTTTCACTAGTTTCAGTGGTATCAGCCTCTTCATTATGACACGTTGCATCTTCAGACGTTCTGCTTTCAGAATCCTTTTCACGTATTAATTCTGCATTATCTTCCTGATTACTTCTGAAGAATCTGAGGTTACTCTCAGCAAATTCTTCAAATTCTGATGCCTCTGCTGTATTATCATTCTCATCAGAGACCGATGGGTGAAGTAGTTCATCATCTTCTTGCAGTTCTTTTGTATATCCACTGGCAGCAATCTCTATGTCAAGAGAACTCTCTCTTCTGAAAGTGAGAAGTAGGTTTTCTTTCAATATGTTAAATAATCCTGCTATGGATGTGCCATAAAATAAATTTTAACTACCACAACATTAAAGAAGTGTGTACTCTGTTGAAACATGAGACAACATGGGGCTTTGAATCCTTAGCAAAATGTGGCCTAACAGAAGCAAACTGTCTAAACTTCAAAGATAATATTTGAGGAGGAAGTCACCATGTTTGCTACCATTCTGAAAATTAAATTTAAAGTTGAAACCTACATTAATACTTAATATCTCAGTACAGTTAAGGCTTTTAAGAGTGGGAGAAGCTGATTTTGCATCACTGTAACATGTCTTATGTATTTACCATTTGGATCAAGGTTTTGCATTGATCTTTTTCCCTCTGCTGCAAGCAGAAAGGCAGAAGAGAAAGCAAACCATTTTAAGGCATGCTTTACCTTTCAGTTACCATCTTAGTAACTGAAAGTGCAGTTCCCTGAAAGCAGGGAACCTTCTTACTGTAAGAATAACAAAAATATTTCAAATTGCTTAATTTGACTTTTCTCCCCTTCACAGTTCTCCTGTAAACATCTCAAACAGGCATCAGCTCTCTTTATAAAGCTAACACAAACACCAAAGACTGGGGAACTCAGATTTAGCTGGCATTTTCTACCTGATGTCTTTGAATTCTGGGAAGAGGTCACTCTCATAGTTGAAGCGCTTCTTAAAGAACTCCTTAATGCAGGTAACATCTCTGTCAAAATACCTGTAAAAAAGACAGGAACACACAAAAACAAGAATCGAAGTCGTTACATCTATTGGAATGACAAAATCTTATTGTGTACTTGTTTTTTACTCATTTTATTTACAAGGTAATGACTTATTAGGGATCTAGAGAAAAAGCTAATTAGCTGAATAGTATACAGTTTATTACTAAGTATTCCTTAACCAAAATAAATCACTCTCTTTGAGGAGCAATTAATCATAAATTTACCCTAGATATTTCCACTCATTCATAAATCAACCTGTACTTGTAATGTTATTTGGGACACATGATAAAAATGGTAGGAGTGGCAGGTTACAAACATAAAGCACAGTTGACTGCTTTTATCAGAACTTAACCTGCCTGTTCTGAAAATACCATTAACTTTTTAACCTACCATTCAGCGTTTGGATGCGATGTTGATATCATCTGTGGAAAATCAATCATAGTGACATGGTCATCATTATCCAGTATGAGATTGAATTCATTGAAATCTCCATGAATCAAACCATGATTGGCAAGTTTTACAATTAGATCCATTAATTCACTGTAGACAGAGGCAGGATCTTCCACTTGGTGAACCTGGCACCTGGAAAGTTCAAATAAAATATTCTGAATCCTGAAGGACTTAATTAACAGATATAGATACGACTTAAATCTCACAGAAGGGCAGAAAAATTCAAGTTAGAAAGGAGCTCCAGAAGTCTGTATTGTGATACCCTCCTCAAACATGCTGCTGCTGAACTTTTTTGTGCACATAGAAAAATTAACTGGTGGTATTTCTTATAGGGACAGGTCTTACATCATAAAATATACCCCTTGTTCTTCGAATTTGGAAGTCACAGTAACTGGCATCTTCTGAGACTGTTGCTCATTTGAAATAATATTCACCCAGCACCTCCTTCAGATTAAAACTGCAGAACAGGGTGAGCATGGTAAAACTCCACCACAGATGCCCACATGAAACCACTCTGTCTAAAGGATGGATGTGGAATTATTTATAACAAAGGGGATTCAGAATACATCAAAGGCACTTACTTAAAAGGCACTTATTCCATGTTTCTGTTCAACTGTCATATTTTGAGACAATCACTTTTTGATTAAACTAATTATTTTAGATATTCACTACCATATCAAAACACAGACTGTTTTGTTCTAGCACGTTATACTTTAAATCTCTGGATAAGCACATATGCTACTTTACATTTTGTAGAGCATCAAATACATTCAGCTATGCAACCAAACCAAACTATTCATTCAAATACAGTTTTTTTTTAAATCACTGTAAAGCTTCAAATGATTCAAGTATTCTTATAAAAAGAAGAGTATACATTATATAGTAAGTAAACAGAGCAACTCTCCTCACTTACCCCTCACCTTTTATTTTTAAACACAAGCTCTGGATTGAGAAGCTGTAATCTTACCTAAATTGCCACAGCATGCAACATGAATTTGATCTCAGAATGCAGAGGATATACAACTCAGTACTGAACATAACAGAATATTCAATTTCTGCATAGAAATCAGCTGCACCACTAATATCTGCATCACACTGCTCTTTCAGTGTAATGCATACCTTAAGTCTACTCCACTAGTTTCTTTGAATAAACAACACATTTTTATTTAGATAAATTGGTCAGAGAAGTAAGACTGTAACTAACCAGGACAGTAGCCATTGCAGGCTAAGCAGCTTTACTGTGGTCAGAATTCACTCACATGATAAAGAAAAATGCAATCCCTACTGCCTTACTGAACTTATAACTGTTAGGGTTTCTGTGAAACAGAATTCAAGCTTCAGTACTTACAAAGGATAGCCATCAAGGAGCTCCATAATAACTGCATGTCTGTTGTAGTCTACAGGTTTTGGAACAGGAAATTTTCTGTCATACAAAGCCTGGAAAGAGTCAGCACATTGTAAAAATAAAGCATTACATGCGCGATGAACTCCAATCCAAGATAAGCACATAATACATTAGGATGGAAGCAGCATACTCAAATGCCTTCATTAATATTCAGATTACTGGACAGCTTTATGTTATCTGTCCAAAAATATCAAACAACTGAAATCCTCTAGGAAAACTTGTTTCAGTTTTTCAGATAGTATGAGAAGCATCTTCCAGTCTATTACACCAATTGTTGACACTGTGCAAACGGCCACCTACCTTCATGTAAGCAAACTCCTTCATTGCTGCTAGCCGGGATAAATACAGCCATGACATTTTATGCCTGTGCTTATGGTAGTCACGCTTATTTTTCAGACTGCGAAAAGAAGTTCTTCCAAGCCTATGCAGTTTCATTGCAAACTGTTGCTCATCTTCATTTGCAACAATATAAATATCTAGAAGAGAAACAGCAACACAAATCTATGAAATAAATGGTATCTGACAAGTCCATAATGAAAAAGTATTTCTGGCATAGAAAGTTCTACCACGCTTAGTCCAACAGTAAAGAGCTACATTTATGTATTGTCTATTAGTGAGATGAGATGGAAGAAATTTTTGTTGAAGAGATTGTAGTTCTCTATTAGTAAAAATCCTGATGTTATCTAACATCTTTCAGACCAGGAGGTAAAAGTAACTGGCATGAGAAACTGAGACAATTCAAGAACTACAGGTTCCAACAATCAGGACAGACTAGTTATTTCACCAGGCCACCTGAACAGCATGGAACTATAAACTTCCCTAACAAGGAAACACAGGTCAGATGTCAAGCTCCTGTGTTCTTAGTAACATGCTGGAAAAGCTGCCTACTCTCCACTGACTGGAAGCAAATCCCAAGGGACCAACCTCTTAATTTTAACAACGAGTTTGTATTTTATTTCTACCATTTGTCTACAGCAACTCTCTTTCTTCAATGATGAGCGAGACAGGCTGTGCCAAATTACAGCCTACATGAAAGAGAAACCAAGACAGCAATCCAATCGTTTTGATTGTATTTCACGTTACTTTATTTTATAGATGGAACATAAAAACTGAAGTTATCTGTTTAATAAAATAGTTCAAAATTATTCACAAAGCACAAGACATTTAGCATCTATCAGCAAATACCTTTTTAAGTGATGAATCAAAATTTGGACAAAATAGTCAAACTGGAACAACACTCTTACAAATAAAAAAATAAATCAAATGCAGTCAAAAGCCTCATGAAAGGAGCCACAGATCTTGGTATTTGAGAGTTTAACTGATATGACTATCCAGAGATACATTTTCCAAGCTTCTATCAAAATACAAGCAAAAATACTGACATGTTTTCTTCAATAAATAAACAAATAAAAATTACAAAGTTTTTTTAAATTACCTGATTCTTTGCCAACACCCATCTGGTTTCCAACAGAACTGATGACTTGCCGGGAAGACAGAGTTTTCAAGGCAAGGTAATCATATCCTGCATTAGTTAACCGATAGCCCTGGACCGCTAAATAAAAATAAATTATAAAACATTTCATTCCTTGTTGCGGACACAGTACTTTAAAAATAAAAACAAAACAAAATCTAGTTTCTTGTTCCAGCTTATGGTATAAAACACTCAAGTACTACATTTCCTCTTGGCAAGTATCAGCCAAATTCGATGGAACATTTAAATTCCCGCAACTCTTAGAAAAGCTAACTGGATAAAAGCCATATTATCAACTCCTCAGTGGCACAAGCAGTTATGATACTCCAAATGGCATGGAAATGGCATTACTTTTGAAGATAATTACCTAGGAGATATAGCAGGGATTTAAGATTGTTGTGAGGCTCTAAATCAATACTTAAAATGCTGAAGAATGGAGACAAATAGGGAAGAAATTTCACGCAGACTCAAAAGTGAGATGCAACTACAAGGTTGAAGGAAATGGACAGGGGCTTGCTACTTGACATGTGGGAAGGACTAAAAACTACTTTAGTAACTGTTTCTGCTGAGGTGCAGGTGATATGACTGTCTTTTCCAGTTAGTGCACTATGATAAAACCGTAACACGTTTAGGATGATTTCTGTATGCACCTGAATATTACCTTCACCAACACTTATTTCATATTTCCATTAATTCTGTAATGGAACAAAAAAGATTTAGCTGCTCTCCTTTCCTCTCTTTCATGCCTATGAGCTCTACTGGAATCAGCAGTTGAGCAGACAGCAATATCATTTGTTGCTGAACAAATCCAAGCTCCCAGGCTATACCCCACAGAAAATGAGGTTAGCAAGTAGTCCAGATGTCTATGTGTGCCAAGCAATGGTGCTGCAGCATGAGGAAGGTGAAACAAGGAGCCCAACACATAAACCAAACTCACTTTTGGTTCGTTCATAAGCCAGGAGCCTGTGTTTCCCCAGCTCTCTCAAAATTTTGTTACAGCCACCATGTTTCAGGCTTGCAATAGAAGCAATCAAGCTGGCAGGAACTATTTCATGGTTCTTCATTCCCATTTCCACCTAGAAGGGCAAATGAAAAACAGGTCTGTTAGCCACTGTTAAACTACTGAATTGCATCAGATCTTCCTTGAGTCTAAACCACTTCTCTCAGATGAATAACTTATTTAACTGCTCATGCATATACACACTACCATCTTTACAGAATGGCCCAGAAGGGACCTCAAACATCATGAATCTCCAACTCCACTGCCACAGGCAGGGCCACCAACCTCCATATTTAATACTAGACCAGGCTGCCCAGGGCCCCATCCAACCTGGCCTTGAACACTGCCAGGGGTGGGGCATCCACCACCTCTCTGGGCAGCCTGTTCCAGCACCTCACCACTCTCATACTATAGAACTTCCCTGACATCCAACCTAAATCTTCCCTCCTTCAACTTAAATTCATTTCCCCTTGTCCTGCTCTTATCTACCCTTTCCAAGAGCTGACTCTGCTCTAGTTTATGGGCTCCCTTTAGGTACTGAAAGGCTGCAGTTAGGTTACTCCACAGCTTTCTTTTCTCCAGGCTGAACAAGCCCAGCTCCCTCAGCCTGTCTTCGTAGTGGAGGTGCTCCAGCCCTCTCATCATCTTTGTGGCCCTGCCCTGGACCTTCTCCAACAGCTCCCTTTCTTTCTTGTACTGGGGGCTCCAAACTGGTTCAGTGCCAACCACGAAGCGGCAGCCGGCTGGTTGCAGCCCCAGGGCCGTGTGGACGAGCAGTTCTGCCGGCTCGGAGCGCTCTGTCCCACACCCCTCGGGCAGGCAAGGCGCCAGGCGTGCAGCCTGCGCGGCCGTGCCGGAGCGACAAGACCTCCCCGCCTGCCTCCCGCCTACTCCGCTCACCGCTGTTAGGACTCGGAAGTGCTCCTTGGAGAGGTACCGCAGCATGACCACGTTCAGCTTCCCCATGGCAGCAGATTCTCACGCCCCGTCCGCGCAGCAGCACGCCTCAGACACCGCTGCGCATGCACAGAGCACGGACCACCGCCGGCCTGTCTGGGTCCTGGCAGATACATAGACGCTCGCGTCCTCAGACGAATCTTTGTGTGCTGAGCTGGCCACTGAGTCATGATCAGCACAAAAATGAAACCAGAGAAAGTCGCCTTCAAAGGCTGGCTCGACCACTTCCCATGCTGTAATTAATTAAACCGATCGCAAGTGTATCTGCCCAGACCGACTCCCCAGCGGAAACGCAATCCCTACTACAACCACACTTGCGCACAGGCCACCTGATGCTAAGAGCCCATCAACCGGAAGTCGAGGGAGGCTCCTCCAATGCGCCTGCGCTTGAGTGGCGTCCTGAATACCGCGGGTTCGAATTCCGGGCGCGGCTGCTGAGATGGTGAAGGGCGGGTTTTTCCGTGGGTTGTTTTTGTTGCCCTAAGGAGGACTTGGGCTAAAAGAGATGAAAGTGCATAAAGACACGATTCCTGCCGCGTGGTGGAATCATAGATTATTTTATCAAAATTTTTTAAAAGCAAAATGACAGAAAAACTGTTTGTTGGGAATATTGGAATAATTTTTTTCCTCCTCCAAACACTCCAAAGGAGAGCTGGCAGTCTAAACTCATGTTTACTAAATGGGAAACGTTGTTACTGCATACGTAGCACTGTTCTGGATTGTATATTACTTTGCAATGATGAGAGCATTGTTTATTCTGTAAAATCAACGACAAATTTACTGTCCTGTCATTTTTTTTGGTAGAAGGACATCAGTGAGTGCGTGATTGTTTCTGCCTTTCAATATATAAGGATGTCTTATAAGAAAGTCTATTAATTGGAATGTGTCTGAGTAGGAAACAATGGTTTTAAGCTAAAACAGAGCACGTTTAGACTAGATATACGTAAGAACTTTTTCACGATGAGGGTGGTGAAACACTGGAATAGGTTGCTCAGGGAAGTTATGGCTGCCCTGCCTTTGGAAGTCAACTTGGGCAGGGTTTTGAGCAAAGCGATGTAGTGAAAGATGTCCTTTCCCACAGCATAAGGGTTGGACTAGATGAACTGGAAGGGTCCCTTCCAACTCAGCCTGTTCTATGATTCTATTAAATAATTGTAGTTGATCAGCTTTTGTTCTGTCCTGTGTTGACTGCTACAGAACAATTTATTTAGGGTAGTTCTGCTTGAGTCATTTGACATCTTTTCTCACAGACTTTACACTCAAGAACTTCTTTACAGTGAGGGTGAAGGAACACTGGAACAGGCTGCCCAGGGGGGTTGTGGAGTCTCCTCCTCTGGAGATATTCAAGTCCTGCTTGGACTCCTACCTGTGAGACCTGGTGTAGGGAACCTGCTTTAGCAGGGGGGTCAGACTCGATGAGCTCTAGAGGTCCCTTCCAACCCCTACAATTATTCTGTGATTCTGTGATACACTCCTTGCTAGATACATATTGTTTGTCCTGTCATTGTGCTGCCTTGCTGCAAGTCTTGACTAGCATGAAGATGGACAGAATGGACAGAGCTTCCAACTAAAAGGTTCTTTGTGCCTCATAGTACTCAGATAGCCAAAACTAGGTGGTAACTGGTATATGTGGATAACTGCCCATATGCTATGTGGACTGGTGGCTGTAGAGTGTGAACTGCTGCCTTTGTGGGGGGCAGTTGTGTTGTAGAAAACTGTAGACTATATTGAAGTTGTTTCTTGTTTGTTTGTTTGTTTGCTTGCTTGACTTTTCTTCCACCCCTTCTCCACTCCTGCAAGATGGCATGGCAAAGAGATTATCTTCTGATTGTTTGTATAGATTATCCTGCTATTAGGGTTCTTTGGAGGAATAAAGAGGAGTAATATATGTGTGTGGAACATCTAATTGTTCTAATCAATCTCAGTGCTCTGAGCTATTGATTTGCAAAAAACAAAATGTAATCAGGAGTCATTTAATGGCATTTGTTTCCTCAGTTTTTGCAGTACATTTTCAAAAAAGTATTAAAAGGGATGCAAAAGAGGTGCAATGTTGTTTGCCAGTTGATGTATGTGAGTAATGCTCTTGACTTAAATGCATAAATTTGATATGTTTGTTTTAGACAGATTTTATTTTTAGTTTCTCCATGGTCTCACATCACATGATGAAGAATGGTGCACCCTTAATTTCTCTCTGGTGTATCTTGAGCAAGCAGCCTTGAAAGATGAGGTAGTTTAATGAAATCTGCTTGAAACACCGGGAACATATGACCATGTGAGTATCCAAGTGAGGTGTATCTCAGTGGAAAAAAAAAAAAAAAAAAAAAAATAAAGGACTTTAACCTACTGTACAAATAGCTAATGAGTAGGAGTGTGACTGTTTGTATATACTCTTGTAGTAGGTCTGAAAATGAAATTAATTATCGACTTTTAATAGGAGCATGAGTCTGTCTCTGATACAAGCTGCTGCAGCCTTGGATAGGATTCTAACTGCAGCAGATCTTCAGTTATGCTCCCAATAAAATACAATTTTGTGTACCACACAACTGTATTAGGAACTTGCATGCATGCATCTTGAAAATTGAGCTTGTAAAGTAGGATGTTAATTTTTGAGCAGAACAATTAAAAAATGAGTCTTTCATAATGCTCAGAAAGAAAGAAGATTGATCATAAAATTTCTCTGGAAAGAGTTTCAAAATAAACACTTAAATAACTGTTAAAAAAAAAATAAAAATAGGATTACATTTCACCGAAAAGCATACTTCTAAGGTCCTGGCTGATATTAAAGAGAATATACACAGGAACATTATATTTTTTATATTTTTAAGAACTACAGCTTTCACCCATTTTATATGTGTGTGTGTGTGTGAATGACCAATGTGGGAACAGAAAGAGCTTGGTGTTTGTAAAGCTTTTCTAATGAATAGTGGAGTATATGCCCAGTGTACAAATGCTGCACCTTCCCTTCTAAGGACAGTCTTATAAATCCCCTAAAGCTTTAGTTGAATGTAAGGTTTGAGCAGTGCAGCTCATACAGTGGGCTCTTTCACTGCAGTTTTAGGAAACTACTGTTCTCAAGATAAATATGAATGCTTAGTGATTTTGTTGCTGCAGATATCTTATTTCAAATAAAAATTAGTAAGGGCTCCTTAGGGAGTAGGCTGCGGTAATGTTCCAGTTGCTAGTTTAGGATACTGCTAAGGTGCCTGAATTTGTAGGGAAAAAAAAAAAGATTTCTCTGTGCAGAAGGAGCCCACAGTGGTGGCTGTATGCTACCTACATGTTTATACCTGGAATTTCAGACCAACATTTGGCACTTCTCAAGGAAATGTTTGGTCACTTCATGAACCTTGGCTGGTGGTCAAACAGCTCGCTTTCCATTAGAGTTGTAGCTTGTCCAGTATGTGTGAGGTCTGCCCGGGGTCCATTCCCTAATTTGACTGAACGCAATCTCCTGAAAGGCTGTTGAATCAGGACAGTGGATACTTTCAGAGTTGATAATATGAGAACTTTTCCATTCTAATCCAGTATTGTAGAATGTATTTCATAAGAGAAACTTCTTGTTTTATCTACTGAGTGCAAGGACAGCTTGACATTGCTTTGCAATAATAGCGAACTGTATTCAGAGACCAAAGTGGTGTTAGTGTTATTGTTTCTCCAGCTTTGAGGCAAAAAGGATTCTGACTGTGGTTACAGAATAATTTATTTTGTGGAGCGGTGACCCCAGCTCCTTGTTATGTTCTTCTTGTTTACCTTGGTGTTTTGCTGACAGAATTTTTGTTGTTGTTGATGTTGTTTTGCCTTTGTTATTTAAGGAAAACCTGTCATTCTCGTTTTCATCCCTTTCCACAATGTACAGAATGTTCAGAATGCTAGGAGACCTTATATTAAAAGATGAAGTGAAAGGCAAATATTTCAAGCTTTAAGATTTAATGGCTCAAACATAGTTAGTTTTCCCCATAATTGTAGTTGTTAGCTCGATTTATTTATTTATTTATTTATTTTACTATTTTCTCCCAAAATACTGTCTGCGGAAGTTTTTGTTCTATGAATATTTTCAATGATGTTCCCAAACCATGTGCATCCACTGGAGTTACTATGCAAATTATTCCAAAGTGAAAAGTGTACAGCTGAACTGTATGCTGCATCAAGGTACAAGGCCCAAGCTATAACTTTTAAGTGTATTCAAATATGCTGATGCTTGGTTAAGAATTTAAACCCTAGTTTGGGGTACAATCCTGTTCTAATGCATCTCAAAAACCTTTTGAGATCGCTTGCACTGAGGGCTTCTGTAGAGGAATAAGGGACAGCATTGCTTGCTTGCAGCCCTAAAGTCACGAGCGGCTAGAATAGTTTGTACTTCTTCCCCTTTATCTTAACAAAATTTTAGGAGTTTCTGGTTTGTGTGAAGTTACTTGGATGTTTTTCATTCCTTTTAATTATATGTTTCATTTCATATTATTTCTATTGTATACTCATGTTCCCTTGACTTGTAATAACTGAATAGTGTGGGCCTTCAGTTGTTTTTCATTTCTGCTCTTTGGTATTAATCTTTTTGAAATACTGTAATACACACACAATACTTTGTGTGAGATTGTGAAAACCTCAGACACCAGAAATCACAGTTTTCAAAGTGTGAGTTATTTTGCTTAGCTCTTTCTTTTTACTTCTTCCTTTTCTGAGTTCCTGTTACTTTCTCATATTTAGAATAGAACTTCCACTGAAGTTTGATATAGTAGTGAATATCTGTCACTACTAGTTGGAAACAAGAAGTTTTGTGGACCTTGAAAATAAAGAAGAATCCACAGTCTCCTGGAAACAGTGAGTTTATACTACTGCTGCAACACTGTGAACTGTGTCAGAACCAGGCTAATGATATCAAAATCGTTCTATTTACTCTTGTTTTGTTTTCCCTGCACACCTTCTAGCTTCTCTAGCAATTAGATATATTGTAGCCTGGTTAATGTACAGATCCAGAGGGTTGCATCTCCACATACAGTCTTGTTCACTGTGAGAAGTGAGGTCAAGTTAAAAAGCTGTTGTGATAAAAATACACACACTGGCTGAATTCAGGTTACTAAAGCAGCCCAAATTTATGTCAGTTTTTAGCTTTGCATTATTTACTGTAGAGTAATTTAAATAATAGTAATAACAAGGGGGGATTTTATTCATAATGTGGTCCAGGGATTCTTATAGAATTACAAAGTAGAGTGGCAGAAGGACAAATAGGTTACAGGCAGGTCTCAGTTCCATTTGGTGAGCAAGGAAAGTATGCCAGAAGTGGGCAGTATAGGTCCAGGCCTGATAGGGACTGACATTTAGCCTTTGTGAACAATCCATCTATGTATATATCTCTCTTGTACCACTATTGTCTTCCCCAGTCCTGTATGTGTTTCATTCTATTCTGCTTGTATCCTTCTCTCACCCAGACCTAAACCTTGGTTCTTTCTTCTGTTATCATAATCCCAAATACTATTAGGTTGTCTGTCTCTGATACTGACTGATGAGCAACTTAGCCATGCAGAAGTCTTTCTAAATGGAGATAAGGGAGAGTACTTACAGACTGTTAACTTTGTAAGGTGCTTCTGCTAAAACTGTAGAAATAGACATTTTTAAAAACTAGTGGGTGCCACTCTGCCCTGATTGATTTGAATGTATCCAGACATTAAATTTACACATTTTAGAGTTTCCATTCAATCCATTTTCCCTTCCCATTCTCTCAATTTATAAGCTGTCTTCAAAACATGGAAGTGGCTGTGGGTTGTTGAATTGCTGTCAATAGCGTTTAAAGACTAGCAAGACTGTATTTTTTGCTAATCACATTAATGAAAATAACTGAGTTACATAAACTGGAAAACAAAAATTAATTTGAGAAGATTCTGGCATGGAAGATTTCAATGATCTGGAGGCTCTGTTGATTTCACAAAGAAGCAGAACAACTGGCAGCACAGAGGAAAAACCCATCTTGGCAGCTGCATTATGGAAAGACGATGCTGCCTGGGAAGAAATATACACTTGTACAAATACGTCTTGAAGGTGCCCATATACACCAGAGTTGAGCCACTAAAGAACATCAAAGCAATCAGCAAGTAGATTGGCACACTAGGATTGGAGTAGCTCAGGGAGATTTGGATGAACTGTTAGACAAGGGTGAATTATTTTTAGCTTTGTGAGTTCATGACAGCTCCAGATATCAAGGAAACAGTATTCTAGTGTTGCTACTGGTCTTCAGCAGACAGGTACAGACCACCAAAAAAGTCCTCCAGTGTCATCTAGTCCAACCATATCAACAAGAAGGAGTCCAAATTTTTACATGGGCATACTGATAAGACAAGGGGGAAATGGTTTTAAATTAAAAGAAGGGAGATTTAGGTTATATATTAGAAGGAAATTTGGGTCAGCCTGATCCAATGGGTGGCAACAATGCCCTTGGCTGGTGGGTTGGAACTAGATGGCATTCATCCATCTTGGCCACAGGTTCAAAGAACTCTTCAGAGACTGACCTCTGTTACTAATAAAAATGACTTTGCTTAGTTTATTTGAAGAAAAAAGAGAATTAAGACTGTGCCCTAGTTTGCATTACTGGCTTACTGAATTTTAATTAGTGCTGTTGACTGACCATAATCCTTTTTATTATGAAAGAGCCAAAAAAGTAGAATAAATTGCAGGTGGAAGCTAGGGAAATTTGCCTGCAAGTGATTCCTTTAAGTGTCTTCTGATTTATTTACAGTTACTCCCCCAATTTGGAAGTTTTATAGCCATTGACAATTTCTATGACCTTCAGAAAAATAAGTTCATGTAGAGAAAGGAATTGCGTAACTAGTTCAACGGAGGAAGGTGCAATATTCCTCTGATCGTTAATGTTTTACTGATACCAGCTGTATTTTACATGGATCAGTAGAGGGCAGTATGTTTTCTGTAACAGCAAGTTTTGTTATTGTCCACAAAGGTCACAACTACACAGTTTGAACACTGTTTTTGTTCGTTTGTTTAAACTACAATGCAATCAGGAAGGACTTCTGTTTAAAATAGCAAACATTTTCTTTCAAACTACTAGTTGCTCTCTATTTCAAGGTTTTTGAGCAAATTAATGTGGGAGTTCTTTAACACATTTAACATATTTGAATTTGATTGCTTGCATATAGGGCTTCCTTTAACCACATCTGGTGCAGCTTGGTAAATAAATGTCACACTTTGATTTACCAGTTATTGATGGTTCTGTCAGAAGTGTGCAGCCATGTGCAGATGATTAAACTGATAGTACTAGTGAGCTTATATGCAGAATGATTTTCATATTTTAAAAAATTGGCTGAATTTTCAAGGTTGTCACTTGCTTGTCACTGCTGATAGCAAGATTATTTTTATATCAATACAATTTTTAATTATTTTGCCATCTTTTTAAAATTTATTGTGACCCTTTCTAAGCAGATTCCTGAGTAAGATTTGCAGTATCAGTTAGTAGCTGACTGTCTTCTTCAGAGATGTGGTATTCTTCGCTATTGACCTGGAGATCAGGTTATAATTTGTGCCTATATAATTTCCCTCTTCTCACTTTCTTGGAAGAGAAATAAAAAAGTCATTCAACAAACTGCAAATCTCTTACTGTTTACCTACTGAACTGCTAAGTTTGAGTAGAAAATGCAAATGTACTTTACAGACACATCTATGATTTGAATCATGCGTTAGTGTGCTTTTCTTCCCCCCTGTCTATGTTAAACCTGTATGTCAGAGATCTTATGTGAGGTAGAAATAGTCTAATGGGAAGCATTTCTAGAACAGTCCTGTAATACTTGCTATCAAGCTGAGAAAACCTGTGTTGAAATTTCTGTTACTCAATTGTTTAGATTTATATTACCTTTTATGTTGTTCTTAGCCGAAAACAAAACTGAGTTTGGAACAGATTTGTATTTCTTCCCGTAGATGGGAGAGGTGTGATTGTTAATTTGTTTGTTTTTAATGTATATTTGAGTAGGATTATTGCCTTTGTTGACCTGATCTTTTTCTGACCCATCTTGTACCGTTGCATTGATACTTGGTTACATATGCACTTTTGTTCTTTGTATTTATATAGGATGTCAGAATAGCTTTTATCAGTGAGAGTATGATACAGAGATTCCTGAAGACTACTTTATGTCTGTGTACAATTACTCATGCAGCATGTTACAAAAACATTTACAACTTTGTGCCTTAGTATCACAGGGTCTTGAGGTCCTTGGGTCAAAAAGATCATAAGGAAAAAATATGTTTCATGTTCTATTCAGAAAAGCCCTGTTAGAAACACAGAGGCACTGAAGCAGAAAGATGCAGTACATCAGAGCACTAATTGCAGCTGCTGGTTTCAATCATCCAAGCTATCTAACATGCTTTATCTAGACTAAGTTTGAGGGGTTTTTTAATACTGTTTTGTTGTTGTTGTTGTTTTGTTTTTAGAAACCATGTTGTTTCTTTCACTTCTGACTGTCTGCTGGCTGGACAGGTGATTTTTTGATCCTAGTTTATGGCCTGGATTCATTCTGTAACAGTATTTCTGTGATGAAGCACTGCAGTGTTGCATGCTTCCCCTTTATCCATCTAAATAACTTCTCATATTTTATTCAGAAAGAATTTGTTACCTCTATCCAGTTCTCAGGAACCTTTTGACTTTGTTTTGGGTGATACATTATGTTAAAGCCTGTCAAAACAAACTATAAAGCAAAAAAATAAAACAGTATGTGTTGTACTTGAAAAGTTAGCAATTTTTGATAGAATAACCTTTCATTTGTATGTTCCACTTATTTTTGTGGGACAAAGAGAAGTGTGGAAATGGGAAGGTCTTGAATGGAGATTTTCATATTTCTTATGATAATTAACTGAAGAAGAAATGGAGAAAAATCTCAAAATCTGATTTTGCTGTAACACAGTTCCAGAAAATAAGAAATTTCCTCTAGAGGGCAGTGCTTCTCTTTCCTCTTGAAAATACGAAATAGGAAAATAGGATTTTTCAGAGTTAAAAGAGTTGTTTCCAGTGCTGTGTTTCTTCAGTAGTGCTTTTGTGGTACCTGCACTTACATGAAAGAGCTTTTTGGAAGCCAGATACCTACAAATTTCCTCAAGCCAACATTTGTAGATATACATTATTTTAAGTCTACGTCTGCCTGGGCTAATTTACCAGTTTAGATACCTGCTGCTCACAGCTGTAACTAAACATAATCAGAGAATCATCTAGATTGGAAAGAATTCAAGACCGCCAAGTCCAACCATCAACCTAACCTACTGAGTTCCACCACTAACCCATGTTCCTTAGTGCCACGTCTACAGATCTGTTCTGTTCTTCCAAGGATAGGGACTCTACCATTTCATTGAGCAGTCTGTTTCAGTGAATGACCACCCTTTCTGTGAAGAAAGTCTTTCTAATATTCAATATAAGCTTCTCCTGAAGTAGGCCAAGGAGAAACTGTAACTCTGTGTTGGTCATGGCCTTTATCAGATCACTCCTTCTTGCTCCAGTCTTTTGGTCTTGAAGAGATGGTTACATACAGAGATCTGTATGCTTGGGATCGCTTGGAGGCTGGGGGTAGTTATGACACTTTTCTGCTGCTTTTTAAATCAGGAACACAAGTTTTCCACAGACGTTTACCTAATCCACTCTGTTGGTTGTGTTTCTTAACTGGGCATATTTTGAGGTGCAACAGGAAATATTTTATATCCTCTTAGTTTTTATTTTTACTGAACTTGATCTGGTATGATTTAGTTATAGGAGCTGGTGTCATGGCCAATAAACATGACAATATTTCTAAAGAGACATCCTGTGTTTTATGTACTGTCTGATGAGTTAGACTGAGTAGGGTTAGGGTAGGTCAGACTGTGTGCCTCCTCCACAGAATTTTTGCTGTTACTTTCTCCCCTGAGTATGGTTCTATTCAGTCACATTTAGCTATATTCCTTGATATGTACAAACCTGAGTGTAATTTGACTGGAAGGTTTCATTTAGAGTATGACATACTTCAAAGTAATGATTCTGCTATATCCTTTGGATACTGGAGTTTCAAGTTATCAGAAATATTTATGTTCTAGATTATTACTGATATTTCATGTTGTACTTTAAAACTCTGTTTTTCTTCCTTTTTTCTCTCAATATTTAGTACTTAAATAATAGTTATTGACAAAAGAAAGCAAGTGGCAATCAGGTGGAAGAAAACGAACCAATGAAATGTTCCTTTGTAGGGGATTACAGCCCTCCATATTTTTACTTCTAGATTTTTACTTCAGAATTTTTTTACTACCAAGGTGTCTATTCTTGTCAAATTTTTGCAGATAGTGCTAGACTGTAGGTTAGTGTTATGTTTAACTAGAGTGGAAAAGATGAGACATCTTGAAAGTGCTATCTTTTGTTTTCCATGTTTTAAATTAATGGCCTTTCCATTTAGGTTTATCTTTTGGATAGATTTCCTTTAGAAATTAACATAAGTGACTTTCCTGATAACTGTTTCAAAATATCAGAATTACATGTGGTGCCTATTTTTCAGTCTGTTACAACTGGTGAGTTTGTTTTTTTTTGTTTGTTTGTTTGTTTGTTTGTTTTTTTAATCATTATTCTGCAGGATAGAATTCAGTATTGTATATTGTCACCAGACACTGTCTTTTGTATAAAAACAATCAGTAAAGTTTGAAGATACTCAAAACAAATGCTACTGCAAAAAAAAAAATGTTTTGCTTTCTTTTAAATAACTGCACTGTCTGATACGATCCTTAGAATTCTTTTAGTAATTCAGGCACAGAGGAGGAACTGGATGATGCTTGTGTATAGTAGACATTTGGCTGTTCATCGCCAAGTGCACAGTTCACTGTTCGGTCACCTGTGTCTGTCGGTTTAGTGCATTTAACACAGTTCTTTGCACCCTCCCTGTTCTCCAAAGCTTACTCTGGTGCTTTAGGCATTGCCTGGCTCATTATTCCCCAAGGAAGGTTAAGGCCTTTACTGCCCAACCGGAACAATCACTAATTAGAGCTCTTGCTTTGGCACAGAATGTGTCAGGCCTGCAAGCCTTCCTGCTGGGATCAATGGCATTCATGTTTGCTTTCATGAATGCACAATGGACAGGGATCCTGGCAAAGAATTGCCTATTTAGCTTGTGCTGAGAAGTAGGTTTGAGTCTTCACAAAATGTTGAAGTAATTGTATAGGTAGAAAGGAAGCTATAGGAATACACACTGATTATTCTGCTCAAAAAAAAACCAACAAACCAGGAGACCTGTTTTCCTTAGCAAGAGTTCAAACCCATTACATGTTTTTTATTCACATAACACTCATAAAGAAATTTAGAATAGTTACTCTTCTGGGCTGGAAATTTTTTCAGCATTTAGAATACATTTTTATTTTAGTGTTTAGATTTGGGTCTGTATACTGAAGTGACTCCAGGGGTTACCCAAATTGTAGAATCATAAAATGGTTTAGGCTGGAGGGAATTTCAAATATCCTAATAATACATTTTTACCAGTAAAGCAATTAGAATAATTGCTCCCTTTTCAACCATTTTCTTTCTCCCATTCTCTCTCTCTTTTAATTTGCTTAGTCAGTAGTGTGAATGTACTTATCTGGGACATTCTAAAGCTGAATGAATTTGGTGGGTGTTCCATGGCAATTACTATGTGCCCACCCAGCTACTCTCTTTCTCCCTCTCCTTAGCTGTCCGGGAGTTGCAGAACAAAGAATGGAAAATCTGCTGGGCTAGTATAAAGATGTAGAGATCCTACCAATCTCCAGCATGGGCAAAACAGACTCATCTACAGGAAAATTAGTTTAGCTTATTGCCTATTAAAAATAAAGTAGGATGGTTAGTGGCAAAACAAAAACTAAAACCAGCTTCCCCTTGCTCTATTTGCTTCAGAGACCAGATTCAAGCAGGTAAAACTGCACTGGGGAAGGAAACTGAAGTGAAGAAAAGTGAAGAAAAGCGACCAAAAAAGCTCTTTTTAGAGTTTTTTTGGACCTAGCAGCAGTGCTCTGCCTGGGCTGGCAACTGGCAGCTTGTGGGAGGGCTCCTGACAGGTATGAAGCACTGAAACCAGAGGGAGAGGTGAGTGATGATGATATGGGAGTGCTGCCACCAAGCTTGCCCAAGGTGAGGCGGACGGCTCCACGTTTGAAGACTGCCTCCTCCAAGAAAGAAAGAAGGGTAATAGTTGTGGGCGACTCTCTCCTGAGAGGAACAGAGGGTCCAATATGACGGCCTGACCCTACCCATAGGGAGGTGTGCTGCCTTCCTGCGGCCTGGGTCAGGGATATTTCTAGAAAACTCCCCAGCCTTATCCGCCCCTCTGATTATTACCCTTTATTGATAGTTCAGGCTGGCAACGATGGGATTGCTGATAATAGCCTGAGGATTATAAAAAATGATTTTAGGAGGCTGGGGAAGTTAGATGATGGAGCAGGCATACAAGTAGTGTTTGCTAGTATTCCTTTGGTGGCAGGGACAAACACCGAGATAAGCAGGAAAAGCCACCTTGTAAATGCATGGCTAAGAGGCTGGTGCAAACGCAAAAATTTTGGATTCTTTGATCACAGGGTGGTCTACTCGGCACCTGACCTGAGGTTGGCTGATGGGAATTGCTTGTCTCCGAAAGAGAAACGGATACTTGCCCAGGAGCTGGCAGGACTTGTAGAGAGGGCTTTAAACTAGATAGGAAGGGGGAAGGGGATAAAGCCAGACCTGCCAGAGATTGGCCTGGGGAAGTGGTATTGAGATTAGGAGAGAGGCGAGGGGCTCAGCTGAGGTGCGTCTACACTAATGCACGCAGCATGGGCAACGAGCAAGAAGAGTTGGAAGCCATTGTGCGGCAGGCAAACTATGACCTAGTTGCCATAACAGAAACGTGGTGGGATTGCTCCCATGACTGGAGTGCTGCAATGGATGGCTACAAACTCTTCAGGAGGGACAGGCAAGGAAGGAGGGGTGGCGGCGTGGCTCTCTATGTCAGGGAATGCTTTCATGCTGAAGAGCTTGCAATTGGGGACAATGTGGTTGAATCCCTATGGGTTAAGATCAGAGGAAGGGCTGACAAGGCAGATATCCTGGTGGGCGTGTTATAGACTGCCAAACCAGGATGAAGAGACAGATGAGGTGTTCTACGAGCAGCTGACATGAGCTGCACGGTCGTCAGCCCTTGTCCTCATGGAGGACTTCAACTTCCCTGACATATGCTGGGAATACAGCACAGCACAGAAGAAACAGTCTAGGAGGTTTTTGGAGTGCATAGAGGATGCCTTCCTGATGCAGCTGGTCAGAGAGCCCACGAGAGGAACTGCCCCACTAGACCTGCTGTTCATGAACAGGGATGGTCTGGTAGGAGATGTGGAGGTTGGGGGCTGCCTTGGGCAGAGTGACCATGAAATGATACATTTCTTGATTCATGGTGGAGCTTGGAGAGGGAATAATAAAACTGCTACCTTGGACTTCCGGAGGGCGGACTTTGATTTGTTCAAGAGACTAGTAGGGGGAGTCCCCTGGCATTCAGTCTTAGCGACCAAAGGGGTCCAAGAGAGCTGGTTGCTCTTCAAGAAGGAAGTCCTAAGGGTGCAGGAGCAGGCAGTCGCCCTGAGCTGCAAAATGAGCTGGCGGGGAAGAAGACCAGGGTGGATGAATAGGGAGCTGTTCTTGAGGCTCGGAGAGAAGAAGAGAATCTACCGCCTGTGGAAGGAGGGACAGGCAACTGAGAATGAATTCAAGGAAGTCGTTAGGATGTGTAAAGGTGAAATCAGAAAGGCAAAAGCCCAGCTCGAATTTAACCTGGCTGCTGGGGTGAAAAGGAATAACAAACTCTTTTATAAGTACATTAACAGTACTTATACTGTAAGTATAAGTAAGTACTTACTTACTCTTTTATAAGTACATTAACAGTACATTAACAGGAGGACAAAGGAGAATATCCACTCTTTTCTGGATGAGGCTGGGAATGTGACCACTGAGGATAAGGAAAAGGCAGAGGTTCTGAATGCCTTCTTTACGTCTGTCTTTAAAGGTCAGACCATTTATCCTCAGGGTACTCCTCTCTCTGAACTGGTAGTCTTGGCTGGGGAGCACGCTAGCCCCCCTGTGATTCTGGAAGAAATGGTCAGAGACTTACTACTCCAACTGGACTGCCACAAGTCCATGGGGCCGGATGAGATCCACCCGAGAGTGCTGAGGGAACTGGCAGAGGAGGTAGCCGAGCCGCTTTCCATCATCTACCAGCTCTCCTTGTTGATTGGTGATGTCCCGGAAGACTGGAGGCTTGCCGATGTGACTCCCATTTACAAGAAAGGTTGTAAGGAGGATCTGGGGAACTACAGGCCTGTTAGCCTGACCTCAGTTCCAGGGAAGGTTATGGAACAGATAGTCTTGAGGGAGATCACGCGGCATGTGCGGGATGGCCAGGGGATCAGGCCTAGCCAGCATGGGTTCATGAAGGACAGGTCCTGTTTTACCAACCTGATCTCCTTCTATGATCTAGTGACCCATCTGCTGGATGAGGGAAAGGCTGTTGATGTGGTGTACCTAGACTTCAGCAAAGCTTTTGACACTGTCTCCCATGGTATTCTTCTGAAGAAGCTGGCAGCCCGTGGCTTGGATGGGTACACTCTCGGCTGGGTAAGGAGCTGGCTGGAGGGCCAGGCTCAGAGAGTGATGGTAAATGGAGTTAAATCCAGCTGGCGACTGGTCACAAGTGGTGTTCCCCAGGGGTCGGTGCTGGGGCCTGTCCTCTTCAATATCTTTATTGATGACCTTGATGAGGGCATTGAGTGCACCCTCAGTAAGTTCGCAGATGACACTAAATTGGCTGGGAGTGTGGATCTGCCTGGGGGTAGCGAGGCCCTACAGAGGGATCTAGACAGGCTGGAGAGCTGGGCTGAAGCCAATGGGATGAGGTTCAACAAGACCAAATGCCGAGTTCTGCACTTCAGCCACAACAACCCCAGGCAGCACTATAGGCTTGGGGCGGAGTGGCTGGAGGACTGTGTGGAGGAGATGGACCTGGGGGTACTGATTGATGCACGGCTGAACATGAGCCGACAGTGTGCCCGGGTGGCCAAGAAGGCCAACGGCATCCTGGCTTGTATCAAGAATGGTGTGGTGAGCAGGACTAAGGAAGTCATCCTGCCCCTGTACTCAGCATTGGTGAGGTCTCACCTCGAGTACTGTGTCCAGTTTTGGGCACCTCAGCACAAGAAAGATATGGAAGTACTGGAGCAGGTCCAGAGAAGGGCAACGAGGCTCGTGAAGGGCTTGGAGAATCAGCCCTACGAGGAGAGACTAAGGAAGCTGGGGCTGTTTAGTCTGAGGAAAAGGAGCCTGAGGGGAGACCTTATTGCCCTCTTCCAGTACCTGAAAGGTTCTTACAGTGAGAGTGGGGCAGGTCTCTTCTCACTAGTGACAAGTGATAGGACAAGGGGAAATGGCCTCAAGTTGCACCAGGGCAAGTTTAGGTTGGATATTAGGAAGAACTTCTTTACAGAAAGGGTAGTTAGGTACTGGAATAGGCTCCCCAGGGAGGTGGTTGAATCGCCATCCCTGATATGTTTAAGAGCCGTTTGGATGTGGTGCTCAGGGATATGATTTAGCAGAGGTTTTTTTAGAGATGGGGTACTGGTTAGGCTGCGGTTGGACTTGATGATCTTCAAGGTCTTTTCCAACCTGGGTAATTCTATGATTCTATGATTCTATGATTCTATTCTTCCTTCCTTGCTCAGCTTCACTCCCATACAAATTGTACTTGAGCAGTGTAGAGAAGAAGGCAATGGAGGCACTAGTCTCCACAGCAGTTTGTCTCCTTTCTCTTCACCCTTTCCACCTGCTCCAGCATGGTACCTTCCCAACCTTTCATGAACAGTGTGGGTCCTCAGTGGGCCACAGTTCCTGCCAAAAAAACTTACTCCTGTGTGCATTGCAGCAGTTCTCTTCACTTCATATCCACTTTCTTCAGGGTCCTTTGTGAGCTACAGTAGGATTACTTCACTGATCTGCAGGAAACCTCTGCTATGGTGCTTGGAGCTCCTCGTTCTATTCCTTCCTTACTGTTGTCTCAGATTTGACCGAGTTGTTTCTCACATGTATCTTCCTCTCCCTCTTCTCTCTCACACTCCCTTCCACAGTGTTTTTACACTTTTAAAATGACATTTTCATAGTGCCACCTCCATCTTAACCCATGGGCTCAGCTGTGGCCAGTGGCGGCAACAGCTGTATCCAGCATGGGGCAGCCCCGGACCTCTCATGCCTCTGGGAATTCCCACAGCCAAAGCCTTCCCTCATAAACACAGCACAGTGTGTTAGACCTTCTGTTTTACGGTAAACAACGCCATACTGGATGAAGATCCTAATTTCCTTCTACTGTGGATTATCATACAGTATGATAATGCATTTTTATGTTGCAAAAAGAGCTTTAAAAATATACATGAACTCCGAACACGCTTACAAGAATCTAAATGATATCTTCTCCATTCTCTAGCAAGACTAAGTGCTTTAGATGTTATTACTAAGCATGATTTCATTTTAATTCAGTATTTCAATACAAGGCTCGTAACACTTGTGTTTTTCAAGTTCTTCATCTGAACAACAAAAAATGTCAATGAGAATCTGTCACGGGTTAGAATCACCTTGGCTAATTTTAGATAAATGAAATACCATTATTAAACTGAAAGCAGTTTGCAAGGTACATTGAAAAAGCAAACACAAAGCACAACCTCTTGACTCCTGAAGTAAATAGTAATCGTATGAGACAGAAATGAAGCATTGGTGTCTTGAAAGACTTCAAAGTAAAATGTCTCCTTCTCCAGAAGGAAATTATCCTTTTAATTGAAAAGAACATCTTGTATTTGCGTGTATGAAGCATAACGGTAAGGTGGTAACTGTAGCAGTACCCATGTATCTGTTTTTCACTCAGACTGGTGCTTGGAACAAGTGACAATTACCTGCTCTAATGAGATTAGGATTTCCCAGGATTAGGAAAGATGCTTAATGTATTAAGGATTCAAGGGGGAATTGTTTTAATATAGAAACATTTCAAGATGCATTTATGATGTTTGACTACTAAGTAACATTCAAGGAAAAAAGAAAAACTTCTTGATAAGTAGATTCCACCAGAAATATTGCAATCTTATTGTTCAGAGTGAAAGGACAGTAAATGAGAAAGAAGAGAAAAAAGAAATGCGAAAATGGCACATAATAACCTAACAAAATAATAATAGGAGAAAGAGCAACAGAAAAGCAAGTAAGAAATAGTACCATAGTGATAACCAGATAAATAATTCCACTGAAGAATGGTTTAGATTATTAATTAATTGTTGTCTGAAATGGCAACTACTGAGGTGTTTGTGTGGGAATGTGGAAATTCTAATAACAAGACTGAGGAAGTTGAACTGTTGGAACTTGAGCTCCATGGGTTAACTAACTCAAATAATTACAGGAATTAAGATGATATTCACAGAAAATACAAATAAAGCTAGGGTGTGTGGTCAGAATACTGTGTCCTGGTTTCAGTCCAGTGTGAAAGAGATAGTAAATTTTGGAAATTGTGGATCTCTATAGCAGCAGTAAAGGAAAGAAAAAAAAAAATTAAAGATGAAAAGAAGAGAAAAGAAAAGAAGAGGAGAGAAAAGAAAAGAATATTCAGTGTTCACTTTAGACATATGCAACATTTCAACTTCCTAGATGTGGGTTATGGGAAAAAATGCTAGCTTAGGTATTGACATTTGAACAATGTCTTTATTAATCGATTTCTTTTCTTTGAGTAACTTGATTTGCAGGATAAAGAGAGAGATTATAAAAAAGTAAAATAAATTTAAATCCTATAGTTTAGCATTGATTTGTTTTGACTTAAATGGATAAGCAGGAATGGATGCAGGAATCAATGCTCTTAATTTCAAAAGGGCAAGCACAGAAAAAATGAAAGATTCCAAATTACTGTGACAGCGTAGAGCCCCAATACTCAAGTAAAGATAAGACTTAAATTTCCACATGGAAATATGTTTTTGTTCCCAAAAAGATTAGCTGGAAGACTGCATCTGACTGTAAGGATACTGACTTACAAAATTGTATTAGGAAAGAAGGAAGGAAGAGGCCAATCAATAATGAAAGAATTCAGTGTTGGGATAAAATGATAATTGCTAAATGTAGTGCAGTGAAAATTTAGGCAAATAGTAAAACATTTTTTAGCCACATAGTTTTAAAAAGAGTAAGGAAAAATGCCGGACTGCATTCAAGGAATATCAAACTGATATAATGGATAATCAAGATGTTACTCAAGAATTAAGTACTTCGTCTCAGTTTCAAGTGATGGCTTAAAGATGAAAATAACAACCAGATACTAAAAATCAAAACAAAATTTTAACTTGTGATATTATTGGTGATTATTGTTCCAGTCTTCTGAAGAAACTGAGTTTGGAGTTTGATTAAAATCTGAATGGATACTCACATTTGATTGAGAAATAGGATCATATGATTGCAGGATAACATCTGCACATGTTATAGATGCAGGAATAGAATAAATTGATTTAGAAAGAAGTTTATTAATATGAATTTGGTGGTATGGAAGCTTTTGTCTTTTTTGTCTGTACAACAGATTTTTCAAGGAAAATTCCCATCTTCTTCTCCTTACATAGCATTTGAAATAATCTGCATTATCTACCCTGAAACAACCAACAGGCCAACATATTGCATTCTTCATTTAGACTCCTAGCCCACGGGGTTGCACCCAGGGGTGGTGCATCTGTTCATGAAGAATGCAGGTGATGCAATGCCTAAGAGCTGTTCAGTCCTTTAACTGGAAAAGATCTTTTGCAGGAATTTTTAATATATTGGCAAAGATACTGCAAAGTGGAAAATAAAAAAGTTGAGCTAGAGGATGATAATTAGTGTCTGCATTGCGAAGAGGGTGGTCTTGGGCTGACTGTGCTTTCTTTAGTGGATGGTGGAAAATGCAAAAAGATGCAAGGTTAAGGCTTCATATGAAAATATCGTGTCTTTAAAACTGCAGTAAACTTAAGCTTTGCCTTCTTGCTTTCTAATAAAATGTGTATGTGGTAAATTGTCTCTTTCATCTGTAGCTGCTTCTACACAATTGTTGAAAATAGGTAGAGAAATCATTCAAAACTGCAGAGTTGTCCTGATTTGTTGTTTCTGGAGATGAATGATGAACAGAAGTTTTATAACAGACAATTTCAGAGAACTTGGTGAGAACTGCCGTGAAGTGCTTGAATCGGATTGCTGAGTTGCATAATAGTACTTAAATTGTTCATACAGATAAAAATGTTTGTGTGAAATGGAATGGTTTTCTGTTTGTACACATGCTAAATAGTGTATATACGACTTCCTGCCTTAAACTTAACACTACTTCTTGCTTAATCTTTTACATTCCCTATTTGATTCATAATTGTCAACTTTATAATAGAGAAGGTATTTAACACTTACCTCTTTATGGATTTTATAGGATATTTCACATTGAAAATTGATCATAAGCTTGGTAAACATGATTTTGTGTGGCTTTTAGCTGTTGCCAATACTTCTTGAAGTTTAATGGTTTGCTGCATGCTCAGGTGTATGTTAAGTTTAGCTATTGTTTGAAGGTAGTAATAAACAGGAAAATAAATTGCTTTTCATGCTCTTGTTACCTGTGTTGGAAAAGGGGCATGGGCCAGTAACAGTTGTTCTGAACAGCTGAAGTGTTAGCACTTCCAGACTTTGTTAAAAAATGACTAAAAATAAGTCTTGGCAATAGTTTGGAGCTTTTGTGAAAACAGCAATATACAATGAGAAGTAAGCCTTGGAGACTAGAGCCTAGAACAAAAAGCCGAGGCATTTTTTCCTTTATTATATAATGTTCAATTATACATGCCCCATAGCCATAGTGTGCAAAGCACAAATAAGGAGATTTTAAGAAAATCTGATTATAGATATATTCAAAGCTATTAGAATTGATTTCAGAAATGCTCTACCTAGCATTTGCAGACCCATTTGGAATTCTGGCTGCAGCAGGAGAGGTAAAGTGATTGTGGTCTCCTAGGGTATACAAAGTACTACAGGCTCATTTCTCTTTATTTATTTATTTCACTCTTTGTTTCTGTGGATAGATATGTGTAGCAGATAATTTTGAGAACATCTTTGGCTAACCTTATATGGCCAGTTTTTAAAATTCTCTAAAGCACACTTATGCAAGCTAAGTCTTAAGTCAAGTGTAAATTCTATTAGAGGGAGAACTGCTATTTGTCTGTAAAATGTGAATTAGACTGCTCTGTCCTTGTTGCACATTGCAGTCTCCTGAGGTTTTAAAAAAGATAAAAACTGAAAGCAGTTCAGCTGTATTTCCTTATCTGTGTGGACATACAGCAGGTTAGATGTTTGGTAATTCCTTGTTGTAACTCAACTGTGCATATGAGAGAAACTGAGAAACACAAACACACAATGAAGCTGACTTCAAAGCCACTCATTTGGAATAAATTTGTTGTTAAGAACTGTACAGATGCAACTAGAGTTTCATGTCAGCTATTCCCCCCCCAACATTTTTTTTTTAATGTAGCCAGTGGACACTGAGTTCATTTATGTCAGGCACTAATATTTAAATGCTAAATGTGGCTGTCATCATTAGTAAAGTCTTGTGTTTGGTGTGATGTTTAACTGCTTTCCAGCAAGTGTGGTAAAACTGTTGTCAACCTTACTTGCTACAGAAAATATCCAGTACCAATCTTTTCCATTAAAAAAAATAAATAAATAAAAATATTCATTTGTATATATATTTAATACTGGTATTTTAATTTTCAACTTTAATTAACTTTTTGTCCAACACATATTTTAAGGCTGTAAAGTTATTCCTGTTCTTTGTAACAAACTCTAATTAGAAAATAGAAAGATTTAACAGCATGTTAATACAAGCATATCCTCAGTAGTGCTAATTTATCTTCCATCTAGTCCTGCAATTCTTTTTCGTTTCATTGCATACCTCTCATCCCACAGTTAGAAGAGTCTGGATATTAAAAACTGAAAAGAAGTTGGCTGGAAATGAAAGGGTTTGGTTGCATTAATTATGGCAACTTTTACAATAATTCAAAATCTGATTATCTTAAGACATTCCAGAAAACTATTAACTTCAAAATTCAAATTTTCCATGATTTGTCAGCAACAGCATGCATTCAGAACAAATAAGCATACTGTCTTTATGTAGGGTAAGCCATTATTATTCTGCTTTCCCCAGAATAGGTAGATAGCATGGTACAAAGACACAGCTGATACAAAGATCTTGGCAAGATGAGATAAAACTAAGGCACAGGCAAAGTTAGCAGCTGAGAAAAGTAATACTGAAAGGTTGCTATGACTGACCATCCTGTGCAAATTGGTTTACTGGAAACTGAAGCAGGATACAGTCCATTCTGTGTTGGAAGGAACAGATTATTCAAGATAATGCTTTTTGGTATCTCAAAGTTTAAGGGATTATTTAACTCAAACATTTACAGAAATAGAGAAGATTTTAGGTCTGTGAATCAGACTGATAAATAGTATGATATGTCATATGTCACTAGATGACAGCATAGACAGTCTAAAAACTGTAAGATATGAGACGCCAGCATGAGGAAGAAAATGGTGTTTCTAAACTTTCTTTGTCTGTCAAAGAAGTTTTTGAATTGAAACTGAAATAACTTCTGAATGACAACTTTTCCCTGGTCTCTAGGGCAAATTGTATTTCTGTCAAACTGCTTTTCACGATTAATTATTTATGAAATTACCTTCATGAAACAGAGCAACTGCTGAGCTCTTGCATTATACAGATAAGTGTACAGGCAACAAGTCTTGCAATCCAATTTTCAATATCTTTTTTTTTTCTTAATGCCTCACACACTGCATTAAAGCCAGTGAGAAAAACACATTTGCATCTTAGAGGTATTTTAATGAATTAATTAACACTGGCAAAGATCAATCAGAGGAACTGTACAGAGAGTTGTGTGCTACTTGCAGAGATCCAGCTAGTGATGAACTTCTGCTTTATCTTGGTCAGTATTAACTGGGATTTTAATGTGAATCTTCTTGCTTTTTAGACCTTGCAATTCTCCTCATAAAGGTGCATGTTAAAAAGTAAAAATGAAAAGGGAGTGAGTAGACCGGCCAAATAATATTTTCCTTGACAACGCTGTTAGTCTGATTTATTGATTTGGTCTTCTTAATTCTTTTATGCAAGACAGCATAGCTAAAATTCTCCAATTGTATTTTTTGTGTGAAAAAAAAATACGAAAATTGTATGTGAAAGCTGTTTTTTTTTTTTTTTTTTTTTTTTCCCTGAACATTGTATTGTTTCTTACAGTTGTGGTTGATTTCAACTGCAATTGTATGCCCATCCTTTTTATAATTAATAAGAAATTATAATTCTTAAGAAAACAAACAAACAAACAAAAACCAACCAACAAAACATGCTACTGTTTGGAAAAACAGCTATCCTTGTTCTTCCTGCTCTTGTTATTCACTATTCATCCTTGTAGATTATTTGTACTACAGTAAGGCACAGAAACTGTAGTAAGATACTCAGTGATCATCTCTTGTAATGTACTCTTTCTCAGTCACTTATAACAGTAAGAAATCTCTGCAGGAAATAGCCACTAATTATGGCATTAGTGTCATTTTTCCCGTAATCCTAACAGACTTTTTTTTCAGCCCCAAAACATGTTTATAAAACCTTTCTTTTCTTGCAGTGTCCTGTTAAATATGCTTTAATTTGGCTGCTGATCCCAGAGAAGAGTGTCCTACCAGCCTGCTGTGTGGGATCTGTCATGCAGTTGTGTGTTCCATGGGGTGTGCACTGTTAGTATTTGTGAGGCCCTGCAGTAACAAGGACTACAGTATCACCCCACTTGAAGACTTTAAAACTTGAAAAGTCCATCATCCTACAAAAGTACTTCTTAAGTTTTGTGCTCTGGATCATTTCCATGATGGGGAGTTGTGTTATATTGAGAACAACCTAAAGGAGTGTCTGAAATAAGCTTCACTGTTGAAGAAAATGTACTGTGAACCAATGTCCCATTCACGTTCAGCCACTGTAGAGAGTTATGGTGTAGCTCTACCCACATGAGGCCCCATCTGGAGTACCGTGTCCAGGTCTGGGGTCCCCAGTACAAGAAAGGCAGAGATCTGTTGGCGTTGGTCTGGACTGGGGCCACAGTGATGATCAGAGGGCTGGAGTACTTCCTCTACAAAGGCAGGCTGATGGAGCCAGGCTTGTTCATCCTGGAGAAAAGAAGGCTATGAGGTGACCTAATTGTGGCCTGTCACTACCTAAATGGAGCCTACAAACAGGAGGGGAATCAACTCTCTGAAAGGGTAGATAATGGCAGGACAAGGGGAAATGGTTTTAAGTTGAAGGAAGAAACATTTAGGTTGGACGTCAGGGGGAAGTTTTTGACCAAGAGAGTGGTGAGGTGCTGGCACAGGCTGCCCAGAGAGGTTGCGGATGCCCTGCCCCCAGAGGTGTTCAAGGCCAGGTTGGATGGGGCCCTGGGCAGCCTAGCCTAGTATTAAACATGGAGGTTGGTGGCCCTGCTTGTGGTGGAGAAGTTGGAGATTCATGATCCTTGAGGTCCTCTCCAACCTGGGTCATTCTGTGATTCTGTGAGTCTTTGATCTTCATACCTTATGTAGAGTACAACCTTGCCTATATGTAAATAGCCTTTTGTGAATGAGTTATGCTGAGTAATGCATTGTTATTTAAGTACATAATTATTAAGTACGTAAATCACTAACACAGGTTGGCAGAGCAAAATTTTTTTATAGTGCATTGTTTAGACTGAAGATACATAGTGTCAAATCAAATGAAGTTTTGGAAAAATGGCCAATATTTTTATGAGTAGTTTAATTGGTCATGAACAGTAGTGTAACTATAATGCATGAATCATCAGTTATGAGATATTAAATATTTATTTAGCTGAACATTTACTTCAGTCATACAACAGAATGGTTCCCTGCAGCTTCAATAAGCGTTAATAATATAAGGCAGTACCTTTCGTGATGTGGTATTGGCATACATATATTGAAGAGCAGCATGTAAATAGCTGCTTTGTTTTTTGATGCCAAAGGCATTTGCCTCAGCCTGCAACAGATCAGGACAGAAAGATCTGTAAACTATATTTTCCATTTATGAAATTTGATTAATGTTACATTGAGAGCTAAACCTCAGTGCCTGCTACAGGAAATCTGTGTTTTTTGGGTTGGTTTTTGTTTTAAATGCAAGTTGTACAAAATCAGCCTGTGTATAGCAAAAGCACTTGAACATTTGCAAGGAAGCAGGTTCCCTAAAGACTGAAAACTCTGTCTCTTAATAATTAAGAGTAGACAGCCACATGTTCATATGGCATGCTGTCTCACATGTAATTGTGAGTGCTTAAAACCAAGAACAGTGATAAGATTTAAGCTTCCATGAAAACACAGTTTTAACTGTTAGTTTTTCATGCAAGTTACTAGCATTCCAGGAGGAAATACAGACTTTACATCAAAGTGCATATTTAATATGTAAGTTGTAATAAAGAGTTTCTGGTCAGGAAAAAAAAGAAAAAAAAAAAAAAAAAGGAAAAAAAGAAGTGATTGCTCCTTATTTGATTTGTGATACGATGTCTGGGTGAGCACATACTTACACACCCATTTGCCTCATTTCATGTCTAGTGCCTGATTTAGAGCTTAGCAGCCATGGAACTAAATGATGCAGCCTAAACCATTCAGTGATTCTATGTACACTTCATGTTCCCTCCATATGGGTTACATATAAATACATTTCCAGTCATGTTCTTAGTAAATGAAGACATGCTTTCAATTAATTGAATGTCCAGCTGGCTAAAGGTTTATATATAGAAAAAGGATATGAAAAGATATTGTGATAAGTTTAGAGATAAACATATTCTTATTTAGCCTTTTTGATACTGATCTTAAACACTACTAAAGAGATCTCTGAGCTGTTCTTCAGGAGAACCAACAATCAGCACAGTCTACACAGTGACTTTGATCTTTCATTTCATATTTGTTGTAAGAGGCTAAAAGGAAAGAAATTTGTTATTGCATGCTTTGCCAGATTGTTTCCCCTTCACACATGCTCACAGATGGCTTAATGGGGGAAAACAAATGCTGCATGCCTAAAGTTTTGACATCTAAACAAATTTCCAGGAGGCTACTTTATAAACATCATCATACTTGCAGTTGTCTTGCAGGTGCTTAAACAAGACCCATGGCCTTTCACCCAGCACTATCAGCTTCCTTTTATTGCACAATGTTTACCATTTCTTTGCCTAGCCTTACTGTTTTAACAGAGTGCTTTTGAAGGAAAACTTAAGGAGTTGTTCAAACACCTGCTTGCCACAAGGCAAACAAACACTGAGCTTCATGTTTGTTCCAGGAGAGCTTCCCAGAGGCAGTTCTGTCATGAAACTGGATGCCATAAGTTTCTGGAGGAATGCGATAGTGACTTGCTTACTTTGGCATGTCACATGCCATCTGCACTGTGGTTGAGTTACAAGCCTAACACTCTATTATGATGTTCAGTGAATAATAAAACTGAATTTTACAGAGTTTTGGAAAGATATTTCTAAGATCTAAATCCTTATATTTTAAATCACTTAAATTATGCTTGCCAAATTTGTTTTGTTTGTTTCTGGTTTTTCAGTACTACGGATAAGTTAACCAATGCTTCTTTACAATTTAAAGTCTTTATCATTATGAAGTATGGTGCATTTGTTTCATTTTGTTTTTTGTTTTGTTTTGTTTTGTTTCCCAGATGTGCCAATGTATATAAAATAATTCTACCAATCAGTGAGAGTTTATGTTCAGTGGAGGAAAATCAAATGACAAGATGCTAATTCTAGAATAGCTTCTAACTAAGAATTAAAGACTTGTGAAACTTTCTGTCTTCCTAGTGACTGATTCAAAGGCAGCCCCAGAGTAAAATGGCTGGGTCTTGCCATCTCATGAATGTTTTCATTAGCTGTATAGATGAAATGAGATGATGTGGTTTCAAGGCAGTTGTCTCCATTGGAGTGTGCAGTGACTCAGTCCTCTTTGTAAAGACTCACTTGGGAAGACAAAATGTAAAATAGACATAGTCAAACAAAAGATCAGGTATGATTTCACACCTGGACTGTGGTCTCTTTATTTGATGGTAGTGAATTTCCTAAATAGTAAAATTAAATGCTTTGTTAGACTGAAATTTCAAGCCACTTACCAACAGCATCAAGTGATCCTTCTAAGAGAGGCATCCTGGAGAATGTGAATTACGCTGCTGCCCTCCCAGATTTCAGGCTGAGTGGTTAAGTGGGCTTCTCTAACTAGTTGCCTGTGAGCATATGTATTTTAATACTTGGCTTATTGCAATCAATTGTACTTGTTTATGAGAGTCATCAGAACTTACAGGTGACTTCAAAGGAGCTCTATGAGAACAATGACAGAGTGAAAATTCTGCCCAGTGAAAAATGGAGGGCAGAAGTCTTAGAAGTCAATCCCTCAATCCCTGACTAAGAAGTGCAAAATAAAAGATACAGATACAGCAGAGTGCAGGTAAAATTTTCATGTGACAAGAAATTAATAGTTTGGAAAATTCATTTTTAGACACAGACCAATCTACATATGTTGCTCTGAAAGTAATGCCTCCTGTTTCATGGAAAATACAACATTTACAGATAGAACAACTACATTAATTGATAGAGAAAATTCTCAGCTACAAAAATCTGTTCTTCAGCATAGGCAGTACCACTAGCTATGCATTTTTGCCAGCAAATAACAAGGTCCTGCATGCCCTGGTTATGACAATCTGCACCAGCAGAGGCGATTCACTGTTTCATAGCTGCTATGATGGCACTGTTGCTGAGATGTACCACCCACTGCCTCACAGTGCTCACAGATGCTGTTTGGTCTCCATAAACATTAAGCAAGTGTTGATGAATGTCAATAGATGCTATTTTTTTCCACATGGAGGAATTTAGTGACACACCTTTGCTTCATGCTCTCACCATTGTGTCAGAGTGCCCCTCTGCTGCCATGAGTCACACAGCAACAACATGTAATGGGATATTGGTGAGAAGGTCCAACCTCTACTGCCATACCACCAACATCCACCTATGATGTGGGCCAATATTGTAAAATAGGAGACATTACTTTCAGAGCAGCTCTTATAGATGGGGAAGTATTTAGCACTGAATTCTTGTCCAATTCTCCTGATGGTCAGTGGCAGAGCAGTGCATTTGTTTATGATTTGCTGAATTGTATTTCAGTTTTTGGTTCTGTCCTGATGCAGCAGTACTTTGGGGCTAGTGTTCTCCCCAGTGGCGCAGTGGTGTAAGCTGCTGCTTGCGACACCGGAGGGCCCGGGTTCAAATCCCCCCTGTGGCACAGGGGTAGAAGTGCCGCTTTGCTACACAGGGGACTCGAAACCCGGGAGTTGGACTCGATGATCTCTAAGGTCCCTTCCAACTCGCACGATACTATGATAATATGATGACGATACAGCTGCTGCTGGACAGGCTTGGAACATGTGGAGATCCCATGGCACACTAGTGCATTTGATTGATGTGCAGGATCAATCCCTTTCACTGCGCATTTCAAATAAGTATGAAAATCTGTTCTTTCCATGAAGCTACATCATTCCTTCCTTTCCGTTTCTCTTCAGTGATTTCTGAAAAGAAACTTAGTTCTCTACAGTAAAGTAATTATGGACTGTTACTATATCACCTTGTTGACTTCTGGTAATTCTTTGGCTTCTCCCTTTCAGATCTTCATAGCAAGAAATCTTTTGTTTGTTGTTTATTATTGCATGTATGCATGTACTGTGCTGTTTTATTTTATTAAATCTCAGAAAAATATACATGTTATAGTCATTTTCTTGCTTCAGCCTTTTGCATTTTATAAATTCTGGAAAGGTAGAATACATTTTGATTTAGGAGATATTTTAGTTCTACAAAATGTGCGTTGTCTGCTTATTAAAAGCTGGAGTATATGCGTTTATGACACCGCTGGCTATCTTCTAATAAGGCTGACTTCAAAACAACAGTGATTTGTTGGCTGAACTGGCAGGGAACATAAAAATGAATAATTATTAATGAATAATTAATTAAGATAAATGCACACATAATTGTCTGTAATCTACACTTTGAACATCGATCCTACTTATAACTGAAAACAAACGCCCACCTTCCCTAGAGTGCCATAGTTGGTTATTTATGGCGTTAGTAGACAAGGACATATGTTGCCGTTGGTTATGGTTACAGTGATAGCGGGTGGCTGTGATGAAATATTTATTACTACCTTGTGACTGCCACCATGACAGAGAGGAAATTCAAAGACATCTCCTACTACTTTTTGGATAACCCTATGTTCTAGGGCTGAAGGGGGGAGGTGTCGGAAAGCACTGTGGATACCCTTTGTCCAGATCTCTCAAACAAGCTGTATCACCAAGCCCTGTTTTTAACCTTTTATTAACTACTGTGGCCTCACAAATAAATGTTCATTTTGAAGTTCTGGTTGCATGTATTAACTTCTGTGAATTTTTATTTTCAGCTTTTATTTTTTGTCAGTGCCTCTTGTATTTGTGCCAAAGTGCTACTGATACAGGCATTAAATAGATAGCACACTGCAGTTACCTCCCATTCACACAAGTGAAGGCAGTTGAAAAGGAATTGCCTCCAGAAAGCAAGTCTGTAAATGTCCATATCAAGACTTTGCAAAACAGTCTGAAGGCTGTGATGGTGATGTTAAAGCAGATGTGCAAATTGTGTGTGCAGATTTTTATTTATTTATAGTGAAGCTGAGTATTTGTATCATAAAAGCTACCTGATAATTCTTCTCCATATATGTTTTTAGTATAAAACCTTAGCTAAATTAATTGCTTTTCCTGCATTAATAAATGCAGTTTGAAATTGCTAAATAGATTAATAAGGAAAAGATTATTTTTCCCTCCAGGAATGATTTCAGCAGTGAGAATCCTTGGTATCCAGACTCAGCCTGCAAATTCAATCAAGCCCCTTTACCTGTACCTCTGCAAATTAAGAGATGTTTTGAGCTGATCAAAGTAAAAGCTGATGTACAGATCTGCAGGTTTATTCATTAGTCTTGTACTTAATATATATTTTTGTTTGTAATTAATATATATTTTTGCCTTTCATTTTGTATATTATACTTGTAATATTACAAATTGTGGAGTGGGTTTTGTGTGTGTGTGTGTTTTTTTGTTCATTCGTTTTTTGCATGTTTTATTTTGATTTGACACTCAATCACATGTGTTCTAAATATTTGGAATTTTCAGGTGAAACTTTCTGATTAATGTCAATTGCTGGCAAAGGCTCCAACCGCATATGACCAACATATTGTATTCCTAATCTTTTCAGAATAAAGGGTCTTGTTCCTTTCTAAATGTGGTGGTTCACAGGGGAATGACATCAATTATCTTAATCAACATTTCATATCTAACAGAACAAAGTTATTACCAAAGGAAATTGTTTTTATTTAAAGAGACATGCCTGAATATTTAATGTCGATACTTTCCTCCTGATTCTCTACTGTGTGTATAAAATATGTGAAGTGCAGTTATGAAAACAACAAGCAAAGATGTTTTGTGAAATAATTGAAATAATAAATGCATATTATCCCAGTATACCATTAAGTTCTTTATTTTATTAGATGTCAGATACCACATATGTTTTGAATTCCAGTAGCTGAAATGAGAGATCATAAAGCAACTTCACAAATCCACATTTTCAGTTTTGATCTGTTTTACTGAGTTAATCCAAGACTTCTTTTAACTGAATGAAAAATCTATTTCTCAAAATGCTTATGCTGTTTGAAGAACAGCTTACATAAATAATAACAGCATTTGAGAGGGAGATTTATTTATTTATTTATTTAATATTAGTCTAAGGTATTTAAATTGTTTTGAACTGACAATAGCATAACCTAAGCCATAATTTGAACCAGTATGTGCTAAGGCAAAATCATAGCTTTAAAACCTCTGTGCCACAGTTTCAACAGATATTATTCTCTGGAAAACTGGGGTCAGTCCTTCATGAATTATAAATGGAGGCAGCTTTAAGTACATGCAAGACTTACAGCAGCGGTGAAGGGAAATTAAATCACTCTCACTGCTCTGAAGGAGCATTGCAGACAGCTTACACAGTTCCATTATAAATATAATCTTGTTTTTCATCCAAAAGAAAAAAAGAAAAAAGTAAAGGTCTTGAAAACAGATGGGACCAGTTTGGTAAGGTTGGAGGCAACATGCAGCTTAGTGTCACCCCTGCAACAGCAAACAGGAAAATAAAGGAATTTGGAGTCTTTGCTTCTCAACAGACAGACACCTATTTAGACTTCTTGTTTAAAAAACATCTGTTAAGTTTGGGTTCATTAGTTTCTTATCTGGAGAAATTCAAAATCTTCTGTGACTGGTATAGATGTGGATAATGTGGTTATAACCATTGAGGCTTATGTACAGGTGACACATAATTGATTCTAACAGTGCAAAATAAACCCTGTATAGAGGGTATTAACCTTTTGTAATGTCCTTTATTTTTATTCTTATTTTTATTTATTTATCTATCTATCTATCTATCTATTTATTTTTGAGACTGAAACAGATGCTGCTTTAAAACTATGAGCAACATCAGGTGAATGCTCATCTGTGGGACTGAAATTAGTATGAACAGTCAGGCCTTCTGTTAGTAGTATTTCAGAGCACTTTGTACTACTTAAAAATGACAACCATCTGTCATTTAGTTCCTTTGTCTATGATCTTAGCAAATCGTTATTGGTTTCTTAATGACAAAATTGCAAAAATACCCTCATTTTTCTGATGGCCATGAAAATGATGATTCTTGTCATTTTCAGCTATGGGAGATAGTGATGGGAGAAGGCTTCAGAAACACATACAAAGCTAGTCTTTATATTGTCCACTTCCCAAGTTGAAAAATTAGTGTAGAGCTGGTAACTTAGGGTAAATAATTGCTTTGGTCTCTTTGACAAGTAGAAAGTTATCCAAAATTCTGACCAAATTGGACTTATTCTTAGTTTATCTCACATCTCATAGAGACACAGAATATTTTAGGATGGTGGGGGCTTCTGTGTCTTTCTGCAGAGCAGAACACCCAGAGCAGGCTGCCCAGGACCCAGCAACCTTCTCCAAGGAGGAGGCGCTACCACTTCTCTGGGAAATCTATGCCAGTGCTCCATCACTCACAGAGCACAGAAATGCTTCCTGGTGTTCAGAAGGAATTTCCTGTGTGCCAGTTTGTGTCTATTGTTTCTTTTCCTGGCACCTCTGAAAAGAGCCTGGCCCTTCTCTTTACATCCTCTGTTCATGTATTTATAGATGTTGATGAGATCTTCCTGAGTCTCCTCCAGTCCAGCTTTCTCAGTCTCTCCATACAGAAGAGATGCTGCACTCCCTTCATCATCTTGGTGTCTATTTATTTGTTTCTTTCCACGTGTCCATGTCTTTCCTGTACTGAGAAGCCCAGAACTAGACTTAACAGTCAAGGTGTGGCCAAAACAGTGCTGAGTAAAGAGGAAGGCTAAACTCACTGCTGAACAACTGTGGGGACTACGCTGTGGATGTGAGCACAGTGAGGTTGTGGATGGCGTGTTTCAGCAGTGGTGACAGAGATGTGAGAGACAAGCCATGTTTGGGATGGGCATGTATAATCATACCTTGAAATGCAGGACATCTCAGTCTGTGATGATCTGTGTTAATCAATGGATTATGAACAGGAAACTGTTTTTGGAGCTGAATAGTGGAAATAATGGTATAATTTGTTGGAAATAATGGTAACAAATTTGGTATGGTAAATAACTGAATAGCTGAAAAAAAAATAATGGTAACAAAATTGGAATGTTGCAAAGTTTGCAGCAGGTGAATCCCACAAATGCTCACGCAGGAACAGAAGGAACACACTATGCCCGTTTGTCAGGATCTACTGAACCAATGCGAGGCTGAAGGTGACAGTTTCCTGGATCATATCATTACCAGAAATGAAATGTAGTGTCACCACTAAAAGCTGGAGTCAAAACAGTAGTCCTTGGAGTGATGAGATGTAAATTCCTCATGAAAGAAAAGCTTCAAGACACAGCCCTCAATGAGTACAGTGATGTGCTCTGTTCTTTGGAATATGAAAGGATTGATCCTTCTGGATTTCCTGGAATCTGGACAGACCATTGCTACATCATGACACCGCCAAAGTTGAAGGCTCAAACATCCAGAGTCAGGCCAGAGAAGACAGCCTTCCTCTTGCAACACAATAACACCAGGCCTCATACCAGACTGAAGACCACAAAGTACAGACAATCTTGGCTGGACTGTCCTAGTATACTCAGTATATATATATACCTAGTATACAGTCAGGATTTGGTGCCTTCTGACTTTCATGTATTCAAGCTAATGAAAGATGAAATGTATGGGCAATATTTTTCCTGGGAATGACATAGTCACAGCAGCTGTGAAACAGTGGCTCACCTCCACTGATGTGGGTTTTTAGGAACAAGGCATACAGGCTATTGTTCATTGCTGGCAAAAATGCACAGCTAATAGTGAGAACTAGGTTGAAAAAGAGTGTGCTGCAGCTGAGAATTTGCTCTTTCAAATAGTGCTACTGTGCTCTTTCTACCTGTTGTAGTTTCCATGGAAAAAAAAACAGGAGGCATTATTTTTGGAGCAAACTACTGACATGCTGTGTGATTTTCATCTCCCAGGTGTGGTTGTTTTTGTTTTTGTTTTTTCCTGGCTATGTACCTGGGTAGCTGCTCTGAGGACTAAGAACCCTTCCAAAAATTTGGTTAGGTCTTTGCAAAATGGAATTTCAAATACAATTTGTATCCTTGACTTCCAAAGTATTTATGAAGGTTTGAAAGTCTAGAGTAAAATAGCTATCTTCACTGGATTTTTTATAGTCTGTGCACAGACTCAGGTGGGGTTGAGAAAGGGAGAAAAGAGGATGGGTTTTATATCCACCCTGAAGTGGAGAGCTAGCCTTTGCTGAGGAAGATTTGTGGAGGGGGGATGGAGGTCAGTGGCATAATCCCATCCAAACCCCCTTTTAAACCAGGTGAATAATCTATCTTGTTTACAATGATACTGAGTCAGGACATCACCTTTCTGTTTCAGAAAAATTTGCATGTGTTTTCTCTAGTATTTTGGTATGACTTTGTAGGTTAATACAGCTGTGGAGAAACTTCCTCTTCTCCACCAAGACTACAACAGGAATTGGAAGCTTCATACTCCAGATGCTAGGTACCAGTGTGTCTTGTAGAGGAAAGGAAGAAAAGAATCAGTGTTCTTTTTCTTTTATGTACATGCAGTATTTGATTTTATTTTGCTTTATTATGATGACTTCTCTGCAATGTACAGGTTGCTACTGTAACCAAATGTATTTTGTGCTACTGAAAGATCAGTCTGAGTCACATTTTCAGCAGATTCAGTTAGTTTTCTCTTGTCAGAGCAGAAGGGCCACAGTGCTAGTATCTCCCCTCGTACTGGGAATTGTGAGTGCTTCACCTTTTACTTGTGAGTTAAATTCAAGAGGCATCACTGCAATTCATATTCATTTTTCAACAGCTGCTATCATGCTCACATTGTATGATCTAGGCTTCTCAGCGTGCTGAGCTGAGAGTAGTATCCAAGCCAGCGATGATTGGATAGTCAGGGGGACTAAGTTGACTTGGGAAAGTGAGCATAGGGATTGTCAAGTGGGAGTGGGAGAAGTGTGATTTACTATGGGCCAGAGATGGGCATAGTAAGAGAGAGAAGGTGAAGATGGCTTTGTGAAATGTAGCTTATAACATTTTCAACACAGTGAGCAGAAGCTGAAAGTATCCTGCCTTGTAACCCAGATGTCATCACTTCACAGAGGTTATGTGAACATTTTTGAGAACTGAAAATACATGCTGTGATCCATCCGAGGCTGAGATAATTAATGATAAAATGATGCCCTCTGAAGAAAAATTCCCATTCCATATTTTGAAAGAATGGACAGTACAGGGCAAAGTCAAGTGCTTTAAGGCAGCATCAGCACTTTTACTTCATCCGTGGAAGAGAATAAATTCATTTATATTTGGGATGTAGCAAATAGCGTCCTTTAAAATCAACCTTTTATCAATTTAAAAATGAAAAGTTGGAATAATATCTACTGAAACATAGCATCTTTCTATGACAGTTCTATGGGATAAAATACCTCTTATGACCTGCACAGTCCTGTAGAAACCCGGTGTTGTAGGACTGTTTATTCACCAAGTTTGCTATTCCTACCCTGCTGGGGATCTCAAGAGTAGATGTTAGCTCCAAAGCACTTATTGGCATAGACTACCAGAAGACAATCTGCAGCATTTCATTACCAAACTTTACTTGTTTATGAGATTGAATTTGTTATTTTACATAACAATAGTTGATCACTAATCACTCACGAATTGGGCAGTCAGGTGAGTTATTTTTTGAAGGCTTTGCACAGTCAAGGCGACTTCAGTGTCTTGATGTATACTGTATGTTTTGTTCCTTGGAAACTCTTGTCTGAATGAAGCAAACACTGACAAATAGGAAAGCCTCTTAAATTCGGCGTAGGAACAAGGGAAGATGCTGCCAAAGAGCCTTGTTTAAAATGATTTTTAAACATAATCAAGCAAAGATGAAGCCCACCCTTTTCACAATTTTGCATTTACCTTGTGCACAAAATTTGAATTTTCCATTGGACTAGATAAGAATTATCATTTTTAAGTCAGAACACTCTGCAAGTATGTAAATAAAATCTGTACGTGTAGATGTAACTCATGCATTGATAAGGTATTTTCACATAAAACCTCTGTAGCTTGTAAAATTTGTTGTTGTTTTTGTTGTTGGGTGCCCAGACTTATCTGATGTGGGAGATGGGAAATCATTTTTCTCTGTCCACTCTTTAACTACTAAGAGAAAGAGAAGAAAAATGTGATATGAGGCAATTGTAAATGGTACATTACTACGTTATGGTCAAATAAAACTGTGTCTGCACAGGACTAAATGACTAGTGATGTGAGATGACTCCAAATGGCAGAGCCTTTTCAGACCGTGTTTCACTTCCATGATGGATTATATGCCTCATGTACCTTCAGATATGTAACACTTCACTGATTTCATGAAACTCTCCACCTACAGGGGTCAAGCAATGAAGAGGCTGTTTTAATCATCTCCCTTTTAGATATTTCTCAGCTTTAAACAGCCATCTAAAACTGAGATTTTGTAAACTGTGTGTGCACAAAGAAGGAAAGGTTTTAAAGGAAACAAGGTGGGGAGGAAGAGAATAAAGGTTCTAGTGATAATTCCTTGCATGCAACTGCAGTGTTAATCATTGGATTCAATGTAATAGAGCCTTGGGAGTAAATATGGAAAAATAAAGATTACATCATTGTTTTGTTGGGGCAGAAGAAAAAAGAAAACTAGCTGAAAGGAATGGGAACAATTTCCAGCCTTTCTGCTTTCAAAGCAAAAAACAATCTCACAGTGAGATGAGAAAGAAGAATTCTGGAGGTGAAAAGCCCTACTATGCTTTAAAACAATACCTAAATTAGGAACATTACAATAGCATAGCAGCAGCTGTTCCAGATCCAGAACAGAGAAAGACCAAAGATACAGCTTGTTACCAAAGAGGGAAGGTGTCCTGATGCACCTAACAGCCTGCTCTTCTGAAAGCTCTTCTGACTTAACTTCACAATCAGCAGTTTTCCAAGGCTGTAAGAAAAGAACTTGGGTTTTGAAATGTCCCAAATCCACTTAATTAGATTAATTTACACCGAAAAATGGAATACTAGCCACAAAATGAAACAAAAGTTGTAGTAAATAGTAATAATAATAATAATAATAATAATAATAATAATAATAATAATAATAATAATAATAATAATAATCTTGTATTATCTGCCTTGGAATGTGGGAACTGTAAAAAACAAGAGTGAATGCTGGTAATGGTGATGCTGTGATTTGTCACTGATTCCTTTTAAATCTAATTTTGACAAGATGCAGAAATGAGATTCATTAGGAGATTGGAAATGAATTTTTCTATTCCTTCTGAATGGAGAAATTCAATCACTCTACCAGCAGACCTCATTTAATTTCTAAAAATATTTGGTCCCTTAAATTTTGCTGGTTAGCTGTGAATAATTTATGAGCTTAATTTACTCTGTGCTTTCTCATGTAAATAGCCATCCGCCTGCAGTTTCCTCTGAATTGCATTTTAACTAGGTTATTCTTGTTCTTTCTAATTTATTGAACTAGCATGTAATATATTTATATAAAATTAGTAATTTAACCACTTCCTTGATGAAAAACATAGCTGCTGTAATTTCATTATGAGTTTTAATCAGAGGAAAAAAGAATGACCTTTCTAAATGCTAAGGAGCTAGTTTTACTCCTTTGTGTCTCTGTAAGATTACAAATAATTTTGATTTAATTAAGCCATAAGCTGGAAACGTGTGTTTGATCACTAAGTATTTGTTTTATAATATCTTAAAAGCATGATTAATAAATTGACTTTCAAAACATGGAAATTATTTCTTTGAAAAAATTCTCCTGCAAAGCTTAGCAATCATTCCACAGAAAAGAAAATGGACTGTATTTATCTTTTGTAACATTTTTTTTATTTTTCATTATTTATTTATTTATTTTAATTTTTATTTTTGAATATGTTTTTTAAGGCACCAGAGGAATAATCTTTACTTTTTCAGTCATGTTCATCATCTATCACACACCGTCCGGACATACGGAAGCTTGCTGCAACAACATAACCGCCGCCTTTCTTTTAGACTTAGACTTTTCCTGTGTGAAGACTGCTCTTTGACAAGATCAGAATCAATTTCAAGGGAAATGCTATATTGATAACACTTACATTGCTCCTAACTCTTTCAGTATCTGCAGCTAAGGTAAAATATCAAAAAGACTTTGTTCCAAGAAGTTCATTCCTATACTCTCCTTGTGCCAACTCGACACAGCCTCAGCAGTTTAGAATATTAGCTAGGGGGTTAATTTCTCCACCTGTCTTACCAAAATGCAGCACCAATTCTTCTTCTGCTCAGGACACTGCTCAGTTGTAGTTATATGAGCCAGGCTATATGCTCATGGTGTTTTGTAATTAATGTACAAGAGAGAATTTTGTATTTAATATAGCACAGGATTTCATAACCAGCTTGGCACAGAATTTTCTAATCAGTGTAACTTACAGCTATTTTGTTGTAATCATCCAGACACTCCGCAGGTGATCTCATAGAAACATAGAATTACTCAGGTTGGAAAGACCTCAAAAATCATCAAGTCCAACTTCAGCCTAACCATAGTACCCTAACTCAAACAACCCTCTGCTAAATCATATCTCAGCACTGCATCCAAACAGCTCTTAAACATATCTGGGGATGGTGACTCGACTACCTCCCTGTGAATCCTATTCCAGTGTTTAAGTACCTTTTCTGTAAAGAAGTGTTTCCTAAATGTCAAATGTCAACAAGTCAAATCTTAACACTTGGTGTGTCATACAATGATCATAATCTAGAAATACCTGTGAAGGAAAATGACTCACTTATCCCTCAGTGGACAGTAGCAGAGGTGTCTCTGTTTGTCATTCAGCAGAAGTTCCAATCTGAGTCCCAACAGAGCCTTGGAGCTGCTTGATGTTATAGCCAATGTCTCATGTGCTGTAACACCTCTCTTTTCCATGCTTGGTGTCAGAGCAAATACTTAAAAAGTAAAGCTTGTTACTATGAACCTGAAGAATTATCAGTGGTACAAAGCAATTTCATATAGGAAAGTCTCAGTGTTACCCCACCCCAAAAGCAGGATGATTAAAGGACTGGTTACAAGCCCACAGGTGTTTTTGGTGCTGGAAGCAGATTCATGACTGCTGTGACTCACAGCCTTCCCTCCTCCTACTTTGCAGGCGGACACTGACCAGATTGGTGTGGCCTGACCTAAGCCAAAAGGGACTCATATGCCTGTTCCTTCCTCCTTTCCCACAAGCAAATGGCATAAGAAAAATGGCTGTTTGGCTTCTCCTGGAAAGAAGAGACTATCTTCCATGATGGTCAGATACACACCATAGTCTGCTTTTTAAATGAAAAATTAGGAAATCAGAATTTTAAAACTCCTAATAGGAGTGTTAATGTCCCTATGTTTCTGTTTTTAGTGCACTTGCAAGATAAAAATCATTTAGAATGTGGATGATGAATAGAGGGAGAACACAATAGGGAGCCCTAAAAGCTGTGTATGAGGAGAGGCCGTTGAGAGGAATGGATTCCTTTGCATTTGACCCTGACAGTTTTGACCAAAAATTTAATGATGCTGGAAGAAATTGAATGCTTGAAGCCAACTTCCATATTCTTATGTACTGAGCAGAAGTTACTGGTGAAATTAAGTTCTGTTCAAAGAACTAGGAAAAAAAAAAAAACCCTGAAGAATTAAAACCTCCTTAATAACATTTCATTATAACAGCTTAATAGTTGAAGTCAAACAGCAAATAGCTTCTAGATAATGAGGATGCTGTAAGGAAAGTATTATCTTGACAGCTACTCTTGTGCTTAAAAAAGTAAAAATAGTGTTTTGTGTGTCTTTCATCAACTCAGTAGGAGTTTGAACATCTGTTAGATGAAGAAATTTACTGATGGAAGGATGTTCTTTGTTTCACTGAAGTCTCTGGCTGGCATCCACAATCCTGTAAAGCCGCAAGTTCCTTCCATGGGGGGAGACAGGACTGAAAAATTCCAAGAAATCTGCTCTCTTCCTATTTAAAATTACCTTGTATGTGAGTCTTGCCAGATAAGAATTCTCATCAGCTCAACAGTATTGTCTCACCATCTGAAAAATAAAGCTAAGGCATCAAACAATGATGTTGGTGCAGAAATCAATATCAAACAAGTTATCACTGCTGTACCCATAATCCATGTGAACTACAGGCCAAATCCAGGCTGCTATCCTTTGGCTTGCTGCCCTTTCCTCTGCAGAATATGGCAGATGATTCTCAGCAGTACTGACCAAATGTTGGGATATGCCTTTCTGTGTCTGCAACCTGGATAGCCCTTGGGTCCAAACAATGGCTGCTGTTCCACTTAAGAAGAAGATGTGGGTGGTACTGGCCTGGAGCTGGGAAGGCGTTCCAAGACAGGAAGTCAGACCTCACTGATAAGGGATAGAGTTGTTCAGCTCCCCCCAGAACACAGAATTCACACCACAATTTCAATCTTTCTCATTTACATAATCATTTGCTTAAAAAAAAGGGGGGGATCATGTACACTTTTGTCACAGAGAATGTTGTAGTGGGCATTTCAGGGGAACCAAGTTGTGATGTGGATAGGACCTCCCTTGCCAATGATTGACAATGATGTATTCCTAGGGGGTGTAGACGAAGTAGATAGTGGCTTATTTAAACCGCTAACACGCATAATAAAATGCCATTTAGCTATTCACCATGTTGGTGTGAATGCGTAGTTAAATTGGCCCCGACTGGACCAGGTCGGATTCACAGAGGCTTAACGCTAGAATCCTGACATGAAATGAATTACAAGTAATAGAGAAAGGCCTAGCCATCCAGTACTTTTAATTTTAAAATAGAAGCACACCCAAATTAGCATTCAGCCATCAGAGATTCCCTTTCACTTGCCTTTCTGTAAGCTCCTCTCTTAAAACTTTTCTACACTCCCTTCTCCAGCCATTGCTCTAGAACAAAACTTATGAGAAACTTCCAAGTCTCCCACTTGGTTTGAGTGCTATGGCTCAGAGAACTTGACGGGAGTTCATTGCCTTAGATGTTTACATTTATGTGAATGACAATCTCAGAGATGGCTGTTTTCAAGATCCTTCTTTGGTATGTTATTTGCAGCTGAAAAAGCCTGGAGAAACTTAGGATTGTGTGGAGGCTGATGGGAAAAGCTGGGGCTGGCTGCTTCTCAGGACAGAACAGGCCAGTGGAATGAAGGATTGATGACACGCTAAGAAGATGAACTTGGCAATAATTCAGTGGCAGGAAAGAGGAATGGGGAAGGAGCACTGGAGCCAAGCCAGCTGCTCGCAGCTGACTTCAGCATGCTCTTACTTAGCCCAGTGCAGAACAGAACAAAGGAAGTTCATGTCACTGATAGCTTATGAATGGTGTCTGCGCATTGGGAACAGAGTTCCACAGCAGCAGGAGGACCCATGTTTAATATGGTTGTGCACAAAATACTTTTAAATGCAACATTTTAAAGTCAAAATACTTTCAGATCCAAGCCTTCATAAGGAAATATCCAAAGACTTTTTGCAATCTATCTCATGTTTTTCCTCTCAGAATAGCTAGCACCTTCCCAGCCTGCATTTATCAAACCATGTCCTTAATTAACCATGTTGATTACAAAGAACACTGCACAGGCTTCTTATTTTCCAGTGTTTGTCCTGCAAAGCAGCCGAACTTCTGACAAGTTGTTTGCAACACCAGGCAAAGTATTACATATTGTTAGGAATACCAGTAGCCACATATAGGAAAAAGGTTGATTGACTCAGCTAGTGATGAGGGTCTCTGGTTATGGAAAACTCCTACTCAGGAAGTGGCCTTCATCCAGGCCACCTCATTCTCCCTTTGGAGGGTAGCCCTTATATGAGCCCAGTAATGGGGAGCACAGGTGAGTTGTTGGCCCCTGTGCTTCCCAGGCCAGCCATACCCCTTCAAAAGGTGCTCAGTCATCATTTCAAGCTGTGATCTTAAACCCAGCAAGAAAGGAATAAAATGCAATCATGTTTTAAAAAGCTCCTGTTTCTTAGGCTTTGTTGTTACAGAGCTGAGTGCAGATTTTTTTGGGGGTCCTTCTGGAGGCTTCTTTGCTGGGTTCTCTTGAATGACTTGCTATGGAACCAGATATCTGGAGGAACCTCCTGACAATGTTTGAATTTCTGAATAACTGCTAAGTGCCAAACTACTCCTTAAAATATGGTCAACTTCTTAAAGGTTGTAATGCTAATGATCAGTCTGGGATAATCCATGATTGTATGTATAAAAATATTGAAAATGAAGCTGGTAACTCACTGTTAAGGTGGGCAGCATTTCCTTGTAGTTTAGGTGCTGAAATTTGGGCATCCTGTTGTTCATTTATTAATCTCATGACCTTGGTTTATTGGTTTGCGTAAACACAGGGTGATCTCCATCTGCACTTGCTGTGCTCAGCTCACAGTGCAGCGTGTGGTTTCTGCCATTTCCTCTGCACTTTGGTTAAACTGTAAGTGCTTCAGCTATCCACAGAAGTCTGCTGCTCACCTAAGCTGATGAAAGGCAGCCATTTTCTGCCCCATGAAACCTGGAGATGTACAGAAAGCTGAGCAGCATTGCTGTCAGCTAATAACCTCCTCACATGCCATTATTATCACAGTATCACAGTATCGTGCGAGTTGGAAGGGACCTTAGAGATCATCGAGTCCAACTCCTGGGATTCGAGCCTTCTGTGTAGCAGAGCAGCGCTTCTACCTCTTGCGCCACAGGGGGGATTCAAACCTGCACCTCTGGTGTTGCAAGCGGCACTTCTACCACTGCGCCACCGGGGCACACAGTTCTCCCTGCTGTATTTTTTTGACTCCAGTCTAAGGGATGAAAATGCACAAGGGCAAAAGGACAAACAACAATAAGGAATTGCTGAAACAATGTGAAATGTCACTTTCCTTCAGGTTTTCTTCATAAGTCATCCTCTTCTGTCAAGTAACAAATGTGTTGGTCAGGACAGTAATGAGAGGAGAGCAGTAGAGATGGGATTACAAGAAAGCAGCATGCAGGGTACAGTCAAAGGGCAACAACTTCATTTTACATTTGAATTAGTTAGCCCTTTGATTTGGGCTAATGACTGCAGTACTACTTCTGGTTCCTACTGTAACAACACGTCTTACTTTACAATGTGTCATCTGGCTGCCTCACTGATTTTATAGAGGCCTATTGTGGAGCAAAAGGGATCTGCCAGGCTTTGGCTCCAGTAAGACTGAAAAGGATTCCTCTCCAGTCCCTAGTGCACCGTAAGAACTGGCTGAATCATTTTCAGATGTTTCCCTATCAGAAAAAGTACAGAATTTATTCACTGGTCAAACATTTCTGTAGATAATAAGGCAACGATGTTTATGTTGGAGCTGGTGTTTTCTGTTCCCTACTCAGCTTAGAATGAAATCCACAAGAGGGGAGAAAGTATTAAACTCTCTCATAAAATTGCAGAAACTTATTGAGAACATTTTGGCAGTAGAAAATTGAAGAATGCTGTGTGCTATCAGAAGTGTGCAGGAAACTTTGTTCTTGCTGATTTTTTATTGTTTTTTTTCCCATAGCACCTGTTTGCCAGAGAAGGACAGTAGTAAAAAAATTTACTTTTAAATAGTGATAAATATTCATCAGCAAGAAATTCTAAGCACCAGCAAGGTTTATCAGCCTATCTGATGATACTTAAGAAATTCATAGGTAGTTTTAGTGAAATCAGCTTGAATCAGCCTCACTCATTGGTCATGTTCTTGCTTTTTCTTTCCCATTCATTTGTGTTAATGAACCATTTGGCTTTTAATAAAATGAAATAATTGATATTTTATGTGACTTTATTTTTTGTGTTATGTGAATTGAGTGTGCAATCTTCAGTTTATAAACTATAAGTGAATGAAAAAGTGTGAAGGGAGAAGGAAAATATGTTACTAGGAGAAAAGCCAAATGAATGCAGAGAGTAAAGATTTGTGAATGAGAGATGTTCTGGGGAAAATGTAAATTTTTTTGTCACAGGTTAACCTAAAATCTACCTGCACCCATGACAGGGGGCAGTCGGCCCGCAGGCCGCTGGCCCAGAAGGAAAAGAAAAACAGGGAAAAGGAAATAAATACAGCGGCAACGATCTAAGGAGGCACACTTATTTACTAAATACTATATCGGAATACAGAATAACACAATATAATACAATATAATTGGAATTAAAGCTAACGAATCAAGTAAAATAAGAGAGAGTGAGTCCCGAAACCGAGAGGCCTACTGTAACTCTAGGCGAAACGGCTGGAACGCTCCCACACGGCTCTCCCCCTGGCTGGCAGGATCCAAGAGAGCGAGTCCAGCACTGAAGTGAGATTATATAGTCCTGGTCATATGACTGACCGTGGTGTTCCCTGGGACATTCAGTCTTTCTTCTGTGAGCAGCAGATTCGTCAAAATTATCTATGCTTAACATGATGTTATGATGTGGAATACTGATAGCAAAATTACAACATTGCAAAACCATGACATTTTTACTCTAAAAATATACTCCTGAGAAAACTGTCTGCCCGTGGTCTAGATAGGTATACCCTTCTTTGGGTAAGGAAATGGCTAGAGGGTCGTGTCCAGAGGGTAGTGGTTAATGGAGTTAAGTCCAGCTGGTGACCCATTACAAATGGTGTCCCCTAGGGGTCAGTTCTAGGGCCCATCTTGTTTAACATCTTCTTTGATGACCTGGACGAGGGAATTAAGTACCCTCAGTACACTCTCAATTTTTTACCTTAATGGACTTTTTTTTTTTTTTTTTTTTCCCCCTCAGTTTTATTATTATTATTATTATTATTCCCATCCATTCAAAAGTTGTAGATTTTTTTCTGGAGCTTTGAGTGTTGTATTGGAATTATAAGCATCCATGATGTTTCTGTATTCTAAGTACTAGCCTCTAATTGTTCCTAGTCCATCAAAACATACGTTCTTTCCATAAACTGAAGACTTGGTCTTGCTTTCAATGAGCAAAGTAGGTATCCAGTCTGAGGCTGAATATTACATTGTTAATATTGTGAACACAGACACTTTGTGTATGTCCTCAAATTTACTTCAAAAGCAAAAAACTTACCTCAAAGATCCATGTCAAAGCATGTCTCCAGTCTCCCACTGTGCAGGTGTTTCTGCTGCTGAGGTTTGTGTGTTTAGTTTTTTTAGAGCTAAAAATCACACAAATTCCTTATGCCTGCATTCAATACAGTGGTATTATTCATCACTGCAACTTCGTACTGAAGCAATTGTGACCAGAATAGTCAGACCTTGAGAAAATTCAGTCATGTGTCATTAGCAAAATGTGGCATTTTACAAGCATGTTTGGAGGGCTGTTTTTGTCTATATTTTTATAAATTCTAAAGACATTTATTTTCTGAGTAGCATTTTTATTATGCATGTTCCTTTTTGTGCTCCTGATACATCAGAATGTTAGCTTTGTTTATGGAGCATTCTTAAAGCTATGAAGCCACCAAAGGCTTAGAGTAGTATTAGACTACTCTGACTGTATGTGCAGACACTGAATTAAATTCAGACACTACAGAAAACCTGAGTGATTGATCTTCTGTGGTGAAACTTTCAAGTGTTCACCAGGAAAGTGTGGAGGGATGGGATCTTCTCTGCTTGAGATGCAAGGAATCTGTCAGAATTAAATGCAGTCTCATGAGCTATTCAGTGAGGAGATAAAAAAATATCATAGAATCATTAGACTTGCAAAATGCCCCTAAGATTATAAAGTCCAACCATGAAATCTGTGCTTAAACTCACAAATTTTGGCATTGTTTGAGACAAATAGCCTAGTCTAAGGGGTACTTTCTTGTAGGATGCAGACATACATCATCTTGATGTATTGTCTTATTCCTGTTTTCTCCTATAGAACCATTTAGATCAAATGGTAGAAACTGCAATGTATGTCACGGTATTCTGTCACCAACAGTCTGAATATCATTGTTTTAAAAGATGTTTATCACAGTATCGTGTGAGTTGGAAGGGACCTTAAAGATGATTGAGTCCAACTCCTGGGATCTGAGCCTTTCTGTGTAGCAGAGCAGCTCTTCTACCACTTGCGCCACAGGGGGGATTCAAACCCCGGGCCTCCGGTGCTGCAAGCATCACTTCATACCACTTTATACCGGTTATGTTTTGTTAATTTTACGTGAATGGCAAAAAAAGTGTTCTTTTCCTAAACTTAGTGTCATAGAATTTCCCACGACAGAAGTACTAAACAGTGTTGTGGATCTGAAGGAATTCATATCTGTTTGTTTCAAGGTAGATGGGGAAGTTTATTCTCCTTACTGCAGGCTAGCTTTGTTTTCTTGTTTTGGTTGGTGTGATGTCTCTTCTTCTTCTGGAATTATTATTTTGGTGACAGAGTGCTCATTATCAATGATAATGTGATAAATGAGGAGGGCAATTGATATAAAAGAAATACATACAGGGTATTTTGGAAAGAGATGTGGTCATTTCAGCCACTTGAAAACCATATCCTTCCATGATATGCGGCCTTGGGAACATCCACTGGAATTTCTGTTGTTGACTTGGAAAGAACCACATTTAGTTCTATAGTTGAGGTTATGGGTCTTTTTAAAAACAGTTTTCATTCAAACAATGGGTGACTGAAGTCCTATAGAATAAAAGCTCCACAAAGCCTGTTTCTAAAGCCCCATGTTGCTTAGTTTCAAATGATGACAGACATTAGAGAAATGTCATTTGAGATGAAGGAGTTTGTTATAGCTTCTGTCAATTGTAGATGAAAATTAAGACTGTTCTAACAGTAGCCTTGTACTATGTACAGTTAATGAAGGAGTTCATAACTCCTTAGAAGTATTTCTTGCAGGTTCACCACCTTTTTCACCCAACCTAGCCCCTTAATTTCGTGCAATTTAATTCAAAATGGGAGATGTTATCCTATTATTTCTCTCTTTGCCAGTATTTTTTAAATTACTTACCTTTTTAAAGTTGCATCCATGAAGTTTAGTTATTTAGGGGTACTGCTGCTTTTAACTTTCTATTTTCATTCTTCTCTAAAATTTAGTGAGAGATCATTTAGCTGACACATGCTATGCTATCACTGATAAAACATGAAAGGATTTGTTCAAATTAAGATTTACAGCTCTGCCTATTAAAGACTCTATGTTATTTGTATTAAGTATTTCTAAAATGTAATTCTGCGACTTAATGAGGGATTGACATTGTATGATTTCAACACACACTGTCTTTTCTGTTTGCTAGAGCACGTACAATACCTATTTTTTATCAGAATATAGAGAAAACTTTTGGAGATTTGTGCAAAGAATTATTGCATTTGAAGATTACAGAGTAATACCTGGCACTATCACTTTTTTCATATCCTCAAGGTTACATAAGGTTATTCTCTGTTTGGCAGGCACAGATTGAGATGACAGGCTTGTGTAAAGATTGACACAAAAAAATGTTCTTTAGTCATTATTTTCTCAGGCAGATGCTGACCATATGTTATGAGAAAGCAGACTGTAATCAGCCTCCCATAAACTAGGGTGTGGTTTTCATTAAAAGAGTGAGAACTTTGATTTGCAAGAGAAATAAACTGGAAATGTAACTGTGCAGAGCTCCTTTTTGTTACTAGGAATGATGTTTCCTTGTTTGCTTTTAGGATTATTTCTGCTTTCTCAGAGTAGTTTTATATGAACATTACCTTCCTGATGGTAAGCTACTTTCCAGGCAGGGAAGTAAAAAAGTGCAGTCAAGGGAAACATAAATCCACAAGTTTTTACTAGAGGCAGTATTAGAGCTCACATATGGTAATGTAACTTGTTCAGTCTCACCTAAGGTCTGTCTTCTTTCATACCTCCAATTGTCAGTTGAGTTTCAAGCTCTTTTTTCTTGAAATTCCCCCAAATCCTTGACCTGGAAAAGATTCTATAGTTTTAAGTTTCCCTCTTATTATTATTATTATTATTTTTCGCCTCAATGCAAAGCCACTTCATATTGGATATCAGAGAAGATAATCTGCATGTGTGTGTATTGGGTGTATTGGTTCTCAATTGTGATGTGATGTAGTAGTTTCATCCAGACTGAAGGGGCTTAAATACTTTTATAACAGAAGTGAAAAAAAATGAAACAAGTGGCCATTTTAGTAATGTTATTTTCCATCAGGGGCTGCTATTGCATATATTACCAATATAAGGGTTTTTTTGTTTTTGTTTTTGTTTTTTTTGTTTGTTTGTTTGTTTGTTTTGTTTTCTTTTTTTCCTCTAACATGAATAAAAAGGCAAAATTTTCATCACATGCTCTCAGACATCAGGACCAGCAAGCACTCTGATCTCTAATAAAATGAGAGAGATTACTTTTGAAACTGCCTCAACATTTGATTTTTTCTTTTTCTTTTTTATTGTTAAAAAGTGTGCCAAAATGCAAGATTTCACCATTGAAAACAAGTGTCCTGATTTGCTGCATCAAGACTATAGGAACATTTATCCCTAGTTATGGAAGAAAAGCAAAGAGAGAGGTTCACAGTCAGTGTACTGGGCAAGTTAAGATCATTGCAACTTCTTGTTTACTTTTGTTGTAAGAAAAACTTTTGAACAGACAAGTGTGGGCTAGCAAGCTGCATGGAGCTAAGAAGTACACGGGAAATATCCACAGAGATTCTACTACTCCACTCTACTCTAGAAACTACTCTAGAAAAGGTGCAGTTTCCAGACTAGAATAAAATATTGCAAGTATGGCTTCCTAAAAGTCAAGAATTGTTTCATTCACCAGAGATGAAGCAAAACAGCAGCTTCATTTTATGGGTTACACTAGGAAAAGATAGCTGTAATGGTGCTGGGATTTTTTATGTGTTTAGGTAGTTAATAATGGTCCCAACAGGTTGCTCTGTGGTTGGATTATCCTCAGCTGTCTCTGACTGGCTAACAAAGCATCCTAACCACTGTTTCCCTTTCTTTAGAACTGTGACATACCTCCAACTATTTACTCACAGCTGAGGAGTAACTGTGTCAATGCCCCATTTCATGACAGCACTAGTGAAACTTACCACTGGGTATTCTGGTTTATTTCTATTACATGATGTGTTTCATGGAGATCATCGGATACTACTAATATATATATATACATGCACAAAATATATATAAGATTTACGAATGAAGACTAAGTAAATACCATTTGCAAAAAAATTATAATTGTTTAGCATGGGTTTTGCAGCTCCAGAATTGAAGTATATAGAGATGAAGAATCACTCTCTTTCTCCCATAAGCCTCTGCAAGCACTACAGTACTGTCCTCATGTTTCAATGCAGACACGAGAGCACAGGAATAATCTCCTGAGGGAGCATCTCTACAGATAATGTAGGTCTTGCTCAAGATTGTGTGACATTGTCCATGTAAAACATCATGGGTACAAACAACATCTTTTCAGTAGTGTTTTCCATGATGTGTTGATTTGTTTCTGAAAACTAGCACAGATCGTTAGAGAGGAACATGAAGCACTTTATCACATGCAGTGTTCACTCCTGAAAACAATAAGCTTTTTTTGGCCCACAGATTTCAAGCCCCAGGCTATGGCTCTTGTTGTGTGGTGTACCAACATTGCTCTTTTGCAGGTGTGTAATGAAATGTGCTGAGCTTCTCAAGGATTTATGTGGCAAAGCTCAAGGTTACTCTGCTTTGGATAGATTTCTAGCATACACAGACAGTCAGGAATCTTAAGAATAGTTTTCATAATCTTCAGTGGATTTCTAAATAAACCAACCAAATTTGACAGATTAACACAAAGTATGAGAAAGTTGGGGATGGAGAAGAATTTAGAGGTTTGTATCAAAGCATGTCAGAAGGACTTTTATCTCCCCTTTCTCAATTTGATTGCTCATTAACATGTATTGAATATAAATGAACTGTTAAATAAGCGTTACAGGAATGACTGTGCAAAAATGAATATGAGAGATGAGTGCTGCTTGACTTGATATGAGCAGTCCATGTAGTGCAACATCACCTTCAGAAGACCTGAAAGACAATGCGATATTAGGAATTCCTCTGGCAGCTTGGAAAAAGCTATTTCAGAGACTGGTTTTGTTCTGAAAATTTAAAATGAATACTAACAATGTATGAATGAAAGAAACTGTATGTAATGGAGACGTATTTCAGTTGGTTACTGTCAGTCTGTGCTTCAGTGAATGCACATATGGCAGCATCTGAAACAGATCAACTAAATCTGTCAGCTCTGATGACTGAGGTTATCAGTGGGTTATTCTGTTTCATATTCCTCTCTCAGAAATGCTGGTGAATGCTGTCAATTAGCTCGGTATATCCTCAAATTATCAGCAAAAAGATGTGTGCAGGTGACTTTTTCTTTCCACTTCTACAAATTCTGCTTTGTCAGTGTGAACGGTACAAATGTGTTTCAAGGCACTGTGAGGTCAACAGGTTGAACACAAGAATGGAAAAAGAAGGAAAGTTAATATGGTAAAACAATTGCAATTACTTCAGGTTTCTCACTGATATTTTCCAATTTTTAATCATAGAATCATAGAATTACTCAGGTTGGAAAAGACCTTGAAGATCATCAAGTCCAACCGCAGCCTAACAAGTAGCCTATCTCTCTAAAAAGAAAGAAAAAAAAGAAAGAAAGAAAGAAAGAAAGAAAGAAAGAAAGAAAGAAAGAAAGAAAGAAAGAAAGAAAGAAAGAAAGAAAGAAAGAAAGAAAGAAAGAAAGAAAGAAAAACAAAACAAAAAACAAAAAACAAAAACAACAACAACAAACCTCTAAACCTCTGCTAAATCATATCCCTGAGTACACATCTAAACGGCTCTTAAACACATCCAGGGATGGTGATTCAACAACCTCCCTGGGGAGCCTATTTTAGTACCTAACTACCCTTTCTGTAAAGAAGTTCTGCCTAATATCCAACCTAAACTTGCCCTGGCGCAACTTGAGGCCATTTCCCCTCATCCTGTCACATGTCACTAGTGAGAAGAGACCTGCCCCACTCTCACTGTAAGACTTGGACCATTGTATTTGCTTCTGGGAAGCAGGGAAAACACTTAAGAAGCTGTCAGAGTAGCTGTCAGCAGTATTTGCACACTGATTAAGTAGGCAGATTTTTCTACCATGATAGTACTTTTGTAGCTGAAGAACTAAAATTAAAGTTTTCCTTCCACGTTTTAGATGCACCCAATCCAACTTCCAAGTAATTGAACTACCTGATTGTTTGATATTGTCATAAAGCTAAAAACACAAACAGAAGAACAACCACCCCCAAACAGGAGTGATTCAAAAGTGATTATTTTTTTAAATGAAAATATTATATTAATTCCTAGCAAAAGGTTCAAAATAATGATCTAATCTTTTCCCCTTCTTTATTCTTTTACTAAAGAAATAAAATTTACTTATAAATCAAAATAAACCAAAGCTGAAACTCAGCCACAGGCATGAAGTTACCTCAGTGCAGGGGAAATTTTGTTGTTGTCTCTTACTGGATTAGATTTATTACTGTAGAAATATCTGTAAAATGGCATTGCCAAGATTTGGTGAAATGTTCTTTTTTCTACATTAAGCAATGCATTACTCCAGAAAAATTTCATAAACCCTTCCCTACAGACCTGAAATAAACCTGTACAAACATCGCGTGAAATCTTCAAACACTGCTAACTCTTCCATGAAAGGAACCATAATTGAAATTAAAATAAACAAATAAAAATAAGGAGTCCATGAGAGTCTCATGGTTTTCTGTCCTTCCAGGCAATATCATCAGACTCCTCAAAGCTCTCTAAAAAGTGGGGACTGGATCCTTATTTAAGAACTATGATAATGAGGTTAATGAAGTAAACAAGGCCTCAGAAATACAACAGCATAATATTTATCACTAAACTGTTTCTTTGGTTCTGCAAGTACTCAGGCAGTTTTCTTAGAGAAAGGCCAGTAAAAGCGGACACCTGTAAAGTCGAAATAGAGGATGAACAATATAAATTCATGTAGAGTTCTCAGTCTTATCCTAACTCCTCCAAGCTTTTAGTATTACCAGTAGTGTTGTCCAAGTTTCTTAGTCCCATGTGCAACTTCACTGCCAGTCAGTCTTTCATATACCCAGAGTAGGGGGGAAAACATATTTTATTGCAAACCCAGCACATACAAATGAAAGTGTAAATCAGATTCTTTAGAAGATGTACTTCCTGCCCTCAGAAAAGATTGCTATAAATTGTAATAAATAATTAAGAGTAAACGAGCTAATGTTTCACACTGACGGTGGAAATTTCAAAGGAATGGTCTACAGCATTTGACTGAAGAAAACCCAACATGTTAATGAGCAAAATATAATAAGATAAAAATAGTGGATATTCTCCAAAATTCTTGATACAGGTTTTCATATTTGCATACTATTACAGTTTTCGCCATCAATTCTGTAACTTATTGCTTTACTGACATGAACAGCTTCTCCTAGAGCTGGACTTAATTTTTATGAATCAGGAGTGTACTCAAGATACAACATACATGTGAGAACTGATTGAAATCAGTGCAAAAATAATGACAGTAAAACCCAACTAAGGGACAGTGGAATAAAAGAAACAAAGCTACACACAAGTTTGTCTTCATCAACTTACACAGAAATTATTAGAAATGTCAGTAGGCATATGTTCTGCTTTTGTTTTAAGAAGCTTATAAAGCCAGGAAATGTTCTGGTACTTATCATTCTGCAGTGGCAACAGAGTATAATTTAATTTCTCAGACAAATAATGAATTTGTCTTTGGAATTGCCATGTATTTTATACCTGTTAAGATCTGCTATGTAAATATTAAGAGCCTGTGGTTCCTTAAGGGTGATGTGTAGAGTAATCAAGGCTTATCCTATCATTTTTCTTGGTCAGCTGAATGTGTCCTTCTGTGGCTTCCTCAGCTGTGACTGTGCAGGAGGCAATTTCCAAATGCTCTGTCTGTTCCTGTTGTCCTTAGTTGTTATCAGAAAAACAAACAACAGCAACAAACAAACAAACAAGAAAACCAACAAAAATGAGTAAAAACAGGATTAGTGAAAGATCTATGTTTTCCTGAATTCTGATGGCTGGAGTCTCATACTTCCAGACCAAGCAGCTTGGAAGCAGTACCTACCCAGCCAGAACTTATAGCTGTACACCTCTCAAAGGCACCCCTGGAGGATCATGGAAGCTCCCTCTTTCTGTCTTTGAAATTTTGAATGTAATCTCTGGGGGACTGGGAAGGAGCTTCTATTTGTTGGAATATCTTCATTACAGCCTGCTATTTGGTTTGTGGCTTACCATACAGAAGGATAGAGAACAGAGTAATCAGAAAAGATAGTTTTCTGTGCTACCAAATTAAATTGGTTCTGCATACATGACAGCACTTTGGGGGAAAAAAAAAAAAATCTCTATTCTTTTTCTGCAGCAACTAATCTGATTTCACTGCTGTGCAGGAGGGAATATGGTTTATCCTTGGATACAAAAGCAATTAATTTTGACAGTTACTTCACTGTGCATTTCCAAGTAGGTTTTTCCTAAATAAAACACAACAAGATCCTTTATAACTGCTTTGAGTACATTTTCCTATCTCCCCTAAAAAAGAAGTATGGTGAGACCCACAATTTCAACATTCAGAACTGCAATTCGATGTGAATTTCTCAAACATTACTGGAATAACATATCTTATCCATCATCATTATCCATTAAAGTTAGTGATGCAAATCTCAAAGTGTCAGCTGAGTTTTCCTTACATATCCATAGACTTGGTGGTGGGGTTATTTATACATTTATTTGATAAATAGTCTTGAGAAATGGTTTTGCTTATCAGATTGAAGTCTGAATTCTGAAATAAATCCTATTGCCTTCAGAATATTATTTTTGGATATATATGTAGTTATTATTATTTTATTATCATTACATTTATTATATAAGTATAATCTATTATCATATTTATTACATTATTTTCTGTCAATACCTATAGCAGTAGAACAGTTCTTGAAGCAAGTCTCAGATGGGTGCTATGTATGAACTTGTTTTAAAGTATACTTACTGGAAAGTTTAAGTTAGATGCTTGTGAGCTTCTCACTGATCTCATCTAGATCCACATCTAAGCATGTAATACCAAATGATCATGAATTATAAGGAAAAAGGGTATGTTCAATCCTTTTGAAAGTAAATCAGACTTTGTGCTTATATTTCTGTATCACTAAACCGTTAAAATTTGCTGCACTGTTTTGGAGTGAAACATGGGAGTATGCATGTGATCCATGATCAATGTTTTAAAAATATTTTTTTTATACCAAAGGATGTGGATATGACCACATTGATTAATTTAGATGTAGAGTCATGCATTTAGTAGGTCAGCCTACAAAATCAAATTTCTTTTTTTTTTTTTTTTTAAGTGGAATTTATTTGGTATTTAACTTTGTCAGTATTATACACCTACTTGGATGGTCAAAATTATACCTCATCTAAATGTCACTGTTTCTTCACTGGTGATACTAATAATAGGCTTATTAGGTGAGCAAATATACTAACCTAAGAGCAGAATGGAGACTCACTAGTCTATAGGAAAAGAACACTTTAAAGAAGAATCTGAGACATAGTGTGGCAAGTGGAGAGAGTGCCACTGAGTTTAATAGCATGGTTCCTCATTTGCAGTACATACCTACAAAGCAAAGTGTAAGACTGTAAGATGTGTCTGCTAATGAGATCTCCTAATTAAATATAAACACTTCTGGCCTTTAAGAATTAACTCCACTGACATTATTGCAGTTATTGACCTTTTCTTTTTGAAATTGCCTTTGGTAGAACACCAGCTCCCAAGATTTTTTTGTCCTTTAGAGAAGAATGAAGTGTTATGTAGCAGGAATTTTAATTACTTGTCATGTTTGCTGTGATGTTTAAGAAATAAAGTGATTGATTTTCTAGACTGACAGCCATAGCAGTGTGCTGTTTTTTTTGTTTGTTTGTTTGTTTGTTTTTTGTTTGTTTTTTGTTTGTTTGTTTTTTGTTTTTTTTTTTAACAACTGTTTTTATTTTCTTGCGTCTTTGGGTATTCTTTATTTTACTTGACTTCTGGTTCCTTCTGGAACACTCATTATAGAAATACAAAGACTCCTGTGAAACTCAATTTCTATCAGAGGAAATGATGGAGTTATGAAATACTTTTTCAGAAATTTACACCACAGCCTGAACAAAATGCTTTCATGTTCAAGGCTTAATAGTAACTGTTAGAGGTACAGCATCTGAGACAGTAAAGGAAAATGCATTCACAGGGTCAGAGGGCTTCTGAATGTCTGTACGGTGCAAATTAAAGTGAGCTTACATCTGTGTTTAGAATTTTGTAGAGAGAAAAGCACTACCATTAGTTCTGAGACTATCTGGACTGCTTTTCGGAGTCCTGAGGACTGAAGTTTTGTAGGGGTTATGGAAAATTCCATCTGTCTGATCTTTTCTTCTTTAGCAGTTTTAACTGGTGAAAAAAGGGAATGAAAGTCCAGTAAAAAAAAAAAGAAGGCAAATCAGCAACAAAAGCAAACTTCAATGTTTTATAAACATAACTATTTCAAGGATGAAGAACTGTGAATTGGAATAAGCTGCAGTCATTAGTTTGCTGTTCTACAAATGCTGGTGTCCTTTTCTGGAATTGTGGAAACCTATAACAGCTTTAATACGTCATAGGATTTTCACAACAAGCCTGTAGATTTCCAGTCACATAGAGTTTACACAGTCAGCATCACCTTGAGATTTTGTTTTACTCCACGCTGGCAGATTTCACCAACCTTTTCATGTCACTCACATTTTTCGCTACTAAATTCTTTCTTTGAGAGAAAAAGCAGTAGCAAAATGCGTAGCTGATTCCAGGCTTGTCTGTGTTTGTTTTTCAACATGCCTTCTTCCTTCATTTTATTTTTTTTTTAAGCCCCTCACACTTTTTTTGGCGTGTTCCTCACTACACATCTAACATTAAAGAATACCACAGCATATTTCAACCCTGTGTATTTCAATACAGAGTGATATATTTTATTTATTAGAAATGTCCAGACAAATTAAAAGAATTTCCAAGTACTACACTGTGTTTCAAATAATACTTTTGTTACTTAATGAAATTAGACATGTTGTATCTGGCACTGAAATTATTTAGTTGTAATCTAAATCAGTTAATGTATTCAAGATCTGTGTTTTCCTTCTGTATATAAGGTTTTGATTTTGTATCTGTGAGTAGTAAAATATGTGCTCGTGTATTCATGTATTTAGATTACTAGCAAAAATGTGACAGTTTTAAGTTAGCTCATGTTAAAAAAGAGAGGAAAAGACAAACGTGCTCTTACCTTAACAAAGATTAGCAGCCCATTTCAGGCCTGAAGGAAGTGAGCTAGAACTGGTACAGCAACCCACTTCAGAAAAGCTACATCTACATCTAAAAAATCTATGAGAAAAATGTGATTTATCTTAATATATGGAAATCATGAAAAGCATCTTTCCAAGTACCCTTTATTTTCCACATCTATCTTACTTTTAAAAATAATTTTGGCTTCCATTACAGAAGAAAGTTATATGCATTTAAAATGGTTTCACATGCTTTGATAAAATTATTATAATTAGAAAGTGAAGATAAAGCAACTTAAAATTTTTACAGCGATTACCACATGCAACATCAATTGAACATAAGTTCAAAGAGAGAAAGCTCTTTAAAATACATAGTTCCAACATTTGGCCAGTTTAGTAATTTGCAGTGAATCCAGTCATATTAATACCAATGTTCTAAAGCTCTACAAGCAGAACAGGAAGCAGTTAAAGAAGTATAAGATTTCACGTGAATGTAGGTTTTCCTACAAAGGACACAACAGTGTAGTAATAAACAAATGGAGTTAATGTTCAAATTTGTTGATCCTAAACCAAAGAAAGCAAAACATCGGTGAACCACTGCTATTGCTCCTTCTGCTATTTTTATTTCTTTTTTGCTAAAAGGTACATTGCAATCTAAAAATCTGTAATTTTGCTGGATTCACCTCATTTCCATCCTGAGAACTGCCTCTTCTAGGGTGGTACTGTAGGAAATACTCAACTTTTTTTTTTTTTTTTTAAGAATACTGGCATGACAAAGTATATTGTAAGCAACATAGGAGTCAACAATAAACATGAGTAATACTGAAGGGAAAAAAAGATTATCATTTTAGTGGTTGTTCCTACTAAAAATCTAGCCAAGTTTAGACAATTTGTGCACAATAAATACCTTCTGGGTATTCTTCAGTGTCTGTATACTGCTCACTGATAGAAACTGCTTTCAACTTTTGCATTAATTAGTATATTAATGACCAGTGAACATTCCTGCCTACAGTTGTAAATCACTTTAATAGTTTTCAGACACAAAGCACAACACAGTGAGTCACAAACCACAAAGTTTCGTATAACTTTTTTTCCAAATAGATAATTTTATTTCTTTTGCTATTTATTTATTTACACATCTTTTCTTGTTGTGTCATGAAGCAAGTTACTTATTAAAGCTGGGTGATAAATAAATTAGTGTTCACGCTCTAGGAGAATGTGTGGAGACTCAGCAAACTCTGTACACCTAGTGTACTATTCAATGGAAAAGACAAAGCTTATATTTATACCTTGCTTGGAAATCAAAAAGGAGAATGAATGAAGACCGGAATAATGCAACCATCCTCTAAATCTTTTCTTAGACTATTTGGTATTTTGGAAAGAGTTCTGTATGTCTGCCTAAATCAGCAATCAGCTGGTCCAAAATCACCTCACTGCAGATATCTAGGGGTAGTATACCACATACTAGAAGACAGAAAACATGCTATCTGGCAAAGTAGATGATGAGTGTTGGTGATGCTGAACAGCACTCTGTAATGATCTTTTCTTTTAAATTCTTAAGGTAAAGTATTGGTCTAAGGTGTTCAAGGGTTCTTTCCAATAGCATCTGGTGATTTCCTTCTAGCATACATCAAGAGCAGATACTGCTTGCTTCTCAGCATGAGATCTTGAGCGACTTGAGTATTCACTGATAGTCCAACAGACCGCAGTGTTAGTTCACTAAGCCAAATGGACAGCTTTTAGTTTCCAGGTTTTACAGTTCACAAAGCCCATGTCGCCCCTTGCTCTCCCTAAATTCACTTGAGTGAAACTGTTTACTCAGTGAGATAGTTCTTTGCCATCAGACATGAAAGAAGTGAAGCAAGTATGCTTCTCCCATGCCTAGTCATGAAAACCTGTAAGAAATAAACTGTCATGAAGACAGTATGTATAGGATATGAAGACCAGACCATATTATCCTCAATATATATATTTTTTTCTGTCAAATAATATATGGAGGTGTTCACATATTGCTCTCTTAGTCTATCTTAAGACAGTCATGTTATCATAAAGATGACTTTGCTGATGCAGTCACCATCCAATTAACATAATGTATTGTCAGTGAGCTTAAAAATGTGTTACAAATGAAACAAACACCATGACATTCTGGTCGGTTTTAAAACAGAATAGTTTGCTCTTTTCAGACAAATCTTTTCAGGTTGATGATCTAACAATTTCACTGCTGTTCTTTACGTCAGAGGTGTCATTTCTTATCTCACAATATGTCTCATAAGGATCAACTTGGCTGCCAGCTGAATCTTTATTGGAAGGGGCTCATCAGAAATGATGCATCAGGTCTAATATGCCAAAAAATTAATCCTAGGGCCAAGTTGAATGCATCATGAACTTTAAAGTCAGCTTATGAGCAAATTGGAAAGGATTATTCTTCAGAGAATAACAACAGATGCAAAATTGCAGAGGACTGCCAATTTTTTTTTATTTTATTTATTTATTTATTTTTTGCTTGCTCTTTGCTCTTTCCTTTTAAATGTTTGAGGTTTGAAAGAGTGAAGACTACTTTAAATCAGCAATGTTTTTTAAACAGAAAGATTAAGGAAGTAGAATGTAAGATTTCGTGAATCTCTTTTGCAGTTGTGGTAATTGTTCTATATAGTTCAAGTACTAGGAAAAATAGGGAAAAGAAAGGCTAGAGAACTGAGCAGAGTTCTTGCCTGCGCTGTCTCTTGTAGCTCTGACATAGAGCTGACACTTGCATCTTGCTGTTTCTTGAGGATATGCTCTCATAGAGCAAATAGTAGTGAAGTACGTAGAGTAAGAGGAAGAAGCAGGAAAAAGAGATAAGTGATTTACATTTTCATTATTGAAACGGTTAACATTTAAAAAAAAAACATTCAAAAGTACTCTAGAGAAAGACTATTCTATGTAAGTTAGTGGACACTGTGAGACAAATCCCTCAAGTAAAAAGTCTATGGAGTCAAAACAGAAAGGGATTGAATTGAATCACCTGAGCCTTGCTGATGTAATGTATAGTTACACTAATCAAATTGCACATTGGGAGGATGTTTAAAAAACTAAATTTATAAGCATAACATAATAGGATCTTTTCTTCTCATCAGTTTTGCTCTTTGATTAATCAGAAATTATTTTTACCTTGGTTTTGACCATGACTCGCTTTCAGGTTACATTTTTTAAGATCACTTCTTCACTGAAGTTTGAGAGATTGAGTCTTCATCTCACTGCCACGTACCGTGAAATCTCCCTCTTTGCTATATACATGAAGAGAAGCAGCTTCTCAGCATACACCATCTACCTTTAGATTTGATGTCAAAGTAAATGTACAACAAGAAGGACATAATAGTTCTACTTTCCTAAAAGGATGGATGCTTTTAAGTTCTCCAAAGACTTGGGTTCCATTGGCTTAGAAAGCAGTGAACTTGCAAATGCTTGGCAGGCAGTCTTTGCCAAAAAATAGTGTTCAAGTTTTACATGCTAAGTTGCTGCCATGATACATGAAGGTCTAAATGAATACGAAAGAAAATATACAGCAGTGGCTCAGTTATCATGCCAGTCACTGTTAAGCAATTTTTAAAACTGCCAAAATATATTAAATTTATTCTTTTTTGCTGTTGTTTTTATATATTATCTTCTCATTGACTTACTGAATATTTAGGATATACAATATAAATCCTGCCAAAAACACAAATCCAAAATTGAGCAATTTCTACTTGTTCATTGCCTCTCACATATTTCTACCATCCAAATGTTGCTTATTGTTTATTATTACTAAATAATAGACATAAATCTCCCTGTTTAATAGCAAACATGACTTTTTTGATATTTATTTGCTGCTATAGATGAGATGTACCCACTATAAGTCTCTTCCCTCCAGCCAGCCACTGACAAACAACATTTACAAAGTCTAAAAACATAGTGATTCTCCAGTGCCATGCTGTGGGCTGCTCAGGGCTCCCATTTAACCTGCTCTTGAATGCCGCCAGGGATGGGACACCAGTATCTTCTCTGGGCAGCTATGCCAGGGTCTCACTGCTCTCTGAGCAAATAATTTCTGTCTAACATCCAACCTAAACATCCTGTCTTTTAGTTTAAAGCCATTCCCCCTTGTCCCATCCTTATCTGCTTGTGTAAAAAATAGTGGAAGGTTGCAATGAGTCTCACAGGAGCCTACTCTTCTCAAGGCTGAAAAAGCCCAGCTCCTCAGTGTGCCTTCACAGGAGAAAGCTCTCTGACCATCTTTGTCATCTCCTCTGGTCCCATTCCAACAGCTCCACATTTTGTCCTTGGGGCCCCAGGCCCCATAATGCTCTACATGGGGCCCCACGAGAGCAGAGGATGAAAACTACTTCCCTCTCCCTGTTGGCCAACCCTCTTTTGATGCAGCCCAATATACAATTGTTCTTCTGGGCTGAAAAGTGCTCAGTGCTGACTCATGTCCAGTCTTCCATTCACAAGAACCCCAAAGTCCTTCTCCACAGGACTACTCTCAAGGAGTTCTGTTAGTATGCAGACTTATCTAGGATTGCCCTGATGCAAGTGCCTTTGCCTTGAATCTCATTAAGCTCATGTGGTCCCACTTTTCAAACCTGTTTAGGCTCCTCTGAATGACATCCCTTCCTTCCATTATATCAACTGCACCACTCAGCTTGGTGTCGTCAGCAAACTTGCTGAGTGTGCACGTGATCCCATCATCTCTGTCATTGATAAAGACGTTGAAGAGCACCAGTTCCAAGATGGACACTTGTTCAGGGACATTAGAGATATAAGAAGTCTGACTGCCAGTGAACACCGGAGGAAAGAACTTGTTGAGTACTTCAGTCTTCTCCATGCCTTTTTTAGCCAGTTCTTTTTACCCTCAGAAGAAAGAGATCAAGTAAGCTAAGCACAGGCTGCCCAGAAAGGTTGCATGGTCTCCTTCTGTGGAGATATTAAAAACATGTCTGGATCTTCTCCAGTGTGACCTACTGTAAAGAACCTGCTTCAGAAGGTGGAACTGCAATATCTCCAGAGGTCCTTTCCAGGCCCTAAGATGCTGTGATTCTTTGAACATAAAGAGTGGATTCAGCGTAATTTCATTAGCACCAGCAGTCTGTGAATGCAATTTAGCAGGATCTGCTGGCATACAGAACTGTACTGATCTGTCCAGATGCCAATGCTGTAATTCCAGTTGCTGGCAGTCAGACCCCTGTCCATACGTGTATGAATAGGTCCTTCACAACCAGGGATAAGTTAGAAAGGAATTTAATAAGACAGGACAGCCTGCAGTGACCAGGCGTATGGCATGGCCAGGAAAACGCACCAACTAGCAGGTTATTTACATGCAATCAATCAGCCCTTTTTCTCCACTTATTCCTCTATTTTCCCAACTACCCTGAATCACCAAGATCCCTTCCGTCTCTCACCTTTGATTATTCCCCTAAACATCTCATAAAAAGTATTGTAGAATCCCACAATTCTCTTTCCCAGTACCCTGTAATGTAACCCATACCCTTAGGCCATCAGAATAGATTCTAAACTCCTGATGTAGATTCTAAACTCCTGATGTGTTTTTGCTAGGACACTGGCATGAAGCTGTAATGCATCCCGGAGACAGCCTGGGAGGGGCCTGATGAGGTATTGCTTGTTGGTGATTTAGGTCTCACCTCCCTGCCCTTTTTTGTCTTTTTGCTTCTGGCTTTCTGTGGGCTTGTGTAAATGGGTTTAGGATGGGTTGATGGCTCTTTTGAAGGACCCGGGAGTAGATCTGCAGTAGGTATTATTTGGGCTCCCCATCCTGACATTTTCAGTCCTTGACCATTTGTGGGTTTGCAAAAAAACTTTCATCAGGTAACAGAACAGGCAGCACAATGTCTCATGATTTTTTAACTGACAATAAAAGTTACAGTATTACTTCTTGTTTATTATGTGTCTTGTTTTCAACATTCCAACTGAAGTAAAATAAATGTGATCTGCACATTTTAAACATAATTTATATCATGAATTCTGAGATTATTCTATCAGAAAAGTATTCAGAGCACAATTCTGATGACAAAGACTTAGCTATTGGCCAAAGTGAAAAAAGTAAGATTTTACACCTTCATAATTAAAATACTTGGTTTTTGGATTATTTGAAAACCAGTCTGAAAATCACTCATAACTTAATTATCTTCATTTCATTTGTTTCTTCACTCTCCACATTCTGGAATCAAACTGAGGACAGTACACAATAGTGCTTGAGAAATTATAGTTTCCAAGGCCTGGAAGACACCCAACACAGCAGATGTGAGACAGTCAGTGCAGCAGCAGTGCAAGAATCATTGTACTCACTAATTCCCTTGTGGGCTGCTCTGACGTAAGCAGTTGTTTGGTGAATGTTGTATCTGCCTCATCACTGCAAAATCATGTATGATATCAGTGATGTGGTCTCACTACACGTACAGAGAGAGTTGAGGGTTTGTTTTTAAGGACCATTTAAAGTTTCTTATTTGAACAAGAAAAGTGAAAGAGATGATAATGATTATATAATTCAGTGAAAGAACAGATTTAATTACAAAACAGATAATAGCAATCACTAATTTCTATATTTTTATTCCAATAACTAGAAATTTCCAGTCAGTAAGACTGACTGAAGACAGTAACTTCAGTTAGTTAGCTTCCTGTTCTATCCCAGGATAAAACCAAAAATTTAGGTGGTAATATGCATGTGAAGACAAGTGAAACCCTGGCTTTGGTCCCTCTGTTGGCAGATCTTAGACTGTTATACAAGACTCAGTAGAGTATTGCTCATGTCTTTCTATCTCAATCTAATTTGTACAGAAATCTCACCTTGGATGAATTTTCAACATAATTTTGATGTTTTTTAGTTTGGACAATTTGACATTTTCTAGTGAAAGCAATGAAGCCAGTAATTCCAGGCAGTTCTGCCTGTTCCTTTCAGGCAAACTTTCACTCAGGTTAAAAGAAAGAAAAAAGAAAACTATTGTGCTTTGGTAGGCATACTCACATTATAAGCTTCAAGAAGAGAAGAGCAAAGTAAGAGGTTAAGGTGAAGAAGAAATAATAGATCCCAGGAAGGGGTGCTGATGTGCAGGCAGCACACTAATGTTGCTCAGCTTCTCAGCTTCCCTTCATGTCCCTGGAATACCAATCCAACCTAGTGTTGGGTGAAAAATGAGAAGGAAGGAAACTTTCAGTCAGCAAGAGGAAGAAAAAAGAAATAACATAGAGGAAAGCTCCATTGTGATTTGTCTTCTTTTTTTACTGACATGGAAAAGAACAAAGTGTAGCTTATTAATTTGATATTTTTAGTACTAGGCATATGAAAATCCATTTAAGTAAGAAATAAATACAATATTTTTCCTGCCTCTGTTCAATTGTTATTATTTTTAATGTTAAAGGTTACATTTTTCTCAAAACCTAATTATATTTTAGCATGCACATGTCCTGGGTAATTTGTTTTTCCTTGAGGATTTTCTTAACTTTAGATTTGTTCTTTAAAAGATCTGCACAAAAATAATGAAATAATGCAGTTGTTGCATTCCTTTTATTATTATTATTATTTTTAATTATTTTTTTATTATTTTTTATTATATTTTTTTTCTCCTGAAGGCTTTGGGCCACGTTTCTCCCTGTTGTGGGCCATCTGTGTTGAAAACGTGTCCAGAATTGAAGGTTACCTCATTGTCACCAGGAAACAGGAAATCAGTTTGAGTCTGTTTTTCACCTTGGATGATTTTGTTCACTTGGATGCAACATTTCGAAGCTGTTTTTCATTCTACAAACTTTGGTAAGTTTTGTTTTCTGCTTTATTTTCTCACAGAATGGTAACAGATAGTTATAAAATTGAAACACATCATTTCACATTGTCTAGAATCAGCATTTTCTGAACTGAGGAGTGAAAGGAACATATATACTGAATAAAACAACAGTTTAGCATGGGGCTTTTTTCATATATATGTATATGTATGTATATATAGAGAGAATTTAAAATATACTTACTATAATTCTGTATCTATATAAAAGCAGTCACTTACCCAAAATATTCAAAGGGAAGAATAGGGAGCATATCATTTTGTATCTTCTACTTGTTTTGAAACAACTCTGACCTGTATACAGCGTAAGAAAATCTGAAGTTATGAAACTGTGTGAGAAAGACATGATGAGAAGAATTTTCAATAATGCAAGTAGGATAATTAATGTAAATTTTCTGTGTAAAAGTTGAATATATGTGAATGTGAGATGGATAAATGTGAATGTAGTTTTCTATTTATAATTTCTTATGGAGGAAGAAAGATCATTTGTATTCTGTCCTCATTATTGCATCCATAGGAAAATATATAAACTGTGATTGGGAAACCATGGTGCACGTCTGTGTGTACATTTATATCCACAGGAATTGTGTATTGTGCTGTATTTGTTCATACATTCAACATACAGGGGTGACCACTGGTCATCTACTTTGGGTTAATGTAATAGATTGAAAGACCTTGTATAGCAATAATTGTTTAGCTGTTCCCATAATTTGCCTTGCAAACTTAAAACAATAGTACAGATTTTCTAGAGGTGCAACATACGGCCTTGCAGCACTAGCAGTACATAATAAGCTCATTTTATGCATGAACGAGGAAAGAAAAAAAAAAAAAAAAAAAAAAAAAAAAAAAGAAGCAAAAAAAAAAAAAAAGAAGAAGAAAAAGGAAAAAAAGAAGACTTCTGCCTCTAGCTGGGCATCTAGCTAGATCTAGCTGGATGAAACCTCAGAGTAGAACAGATCAAAACTTAGTAAGTATTTTTTACATCAACACACAAGTTTTACATCCTTATTTTTCCCATTCTATCCCCTAACCCACAGCTGTGTAGAGCTGAGCTGCCTGCTGGGTTAAACCACAACAGTCTGTGTTCTTCCAAAAGGAAAAAGCATCATGCTTCTGCTACACATTAATACAGTGTATCTGTCTAATAGCTACAATTAAGTGAAAATACATCTTGGTTTTGAACTTATATTTTTCTCAATAAACCATGTGTCGTTCTCTGATTGCATTGTATATGCATTCCAGACTGAGCTTAATACATAAGGGGCTTACCAGTACAAATATTTTTGTACAATTCTTTTTTTCATGTATCTACTGAATCATATACAAAACAGACACAATATTCATTAATTTGTTTATTTATTTCTATGGGTAAGTTATTCTGCATGTGCAAATGGTGTTATTTAAACTTTTCTAAATATGGGAAAACAATTCTGAAGAGTGTTAGCTCTCTAAGAGGGCACCAATCAGCTTTTTGCAAATGTAAAACAAACTGAAGTAGGCAAGTTTTTTTTCTACAAAGGAAAATCCTAATTCTTTGGTGAGCATTCAGTTCAGGATGACAGCTGAGGCTCAGTGGCACGACAGATTTTTGTAGCACCCAGAATCTGCACTTCTCAGCACTGACACTTGGTGAGGGCTATCCTATCATGCTATGTATGTGCTGTGTGGCCTCACTTCCCATCCTGGGAGCAGACCTGCATGTTACAACATAAGAATAACATCAAACTAATAGTAAGTGATCAAAGTACAGATACAAAGATGCTGAAGGATCTATAGGAGCAGATGTTCAAGGAGCTGCTGCAGTCCCTTGTTGTGCTCAGAACAGAGCAAAGGAGCTGAGGGGAGGTCTGATGGTGACTGCAGCTTCTCACGGGGAATGGAGAACAGCGCTGATCTCTGCTCTGTGTGACAGCAACAGGGCCCAAGGGAGCTGTACGAGGAGATGGGCAGCTGGGGGTGAGGGAAAGGGTCTGCACCAGAGGGTGGTGGGCATGGAATGGGCTGCACAGGACAGTGGGCACAGCCCCGAGTACCAGAGCTCAGGGAGCATTTGGACACTGCTCTCAGTCACAGGGTTTGTATCTCAGGTGGTACTGTGTGGAGCCAGCTGTTGGTCATAATGGTCCTTGTGGGTCCCTTCTATGGTTCTGTAAAATCATAAGGGTTCTAGTTCACATAGGATTAACTGTTTTGTTAAAACAGTTATTTAAACTGTCAAGATTTGAAAGCATGTTGTTAAGAAGAAAGAAATCACCAACTTCCACAGTGTTCTGCAGGCAGTGATTTTCATCAGTATTATAGAGGACTGTCAGTGTTTTCTTCTCAGACTGGGGGAAGCAAAGGAAACCTTTGCAAGCTACATGGAAAACAAACAAACTCTTCAAAAGCCTGGTTCCCACCAACAAGTGCTCCATCTTTTGACTGAACTGCTCAGTCAGTATTGATTCAGGAAGTTTCCCTTGAAAAGTGAAGGTTTGTGAAGGTTCAGGTTGCCCAGACTCAGCAGCATGGCACTTCACAATTTCATCTTTTGAGTCGCTTCACTGAAAGTGCTACTGCAGACCAGAGCTTTGGATTCACAGAGCAGATATATGTGAACTTAGACTTGTCACTAGTACTTGGTATGTGTTTTTCTACCATGATGTCCTTCAAAATATAAGTAAATTGTACACCGAGTTACTGGCAAGCTTGGGGATTTATCAGAGTAGACAGAACAGTGTTTAGAACAACTGGTGTTTTTCTGGCAATGTGTGTGTGTATCCTGGAAATTACAGTTTTTTACTTGCAGATGGAGCTTGTCTAAGTACTGCAAACATCTTTGTATCAAGCAAAACTGAACTTTCAGTTTATTTCTTCATGGCCAGTTTCCACTGTTTCTTGGCAAGTTTATGATAGCCTATGTGACCTTCTAATTCACTAAATCTGGCTGCGACTTTAAACAAACATCCTTCAAAAATAAATAAATAAATAAATAAATAAATCTAGGAGCATTTCACTGTGACTGATACACATCAGTGACTGTACAATCTGTTTCAGTGTATCTAGTCCTTTTCAGTATGTACACTGATACAGCTTTGCATTTTAACTAAATCGTATTGTTTTGTAAATAATCTTTTTCATTTAAAAGAATATTTGAGTTCTTTCAGATATTAAGTCTCTTGCAAAGCTATTGTCATCTGTCTTATATCACTGTAGCCATAGATTCAAGGAAGGGAAGTTTTCCCAGGATTTACTGGGAAGAACATCCACAAACACAATATTGCACTCTGTTACACAAATGACAATTGTCATTCTGAATTTATCTTGCTAGTGAAATGGTAAAAACAAACAAACAAACAAATGTTAAAAGTCCAAGTGAAAATACTTATATACAGCTGTATATTTTTTCTATGCACAGCGTTGCATTCATTCTCTCAGTAATTTACTTCCTTCAAAGTATATGATTATAATTGGAACTGCTGCCAGTTTACTGGGTTCACTAAACTTTGTATTTATGGAGAACCTTTGCATCTTGGTGTCACTGTGGCAGCTTGCACTGTAATTACAAACATTATAAAAATTATTTTTGGATAATACTTGTGTAGAAAATATTTGTATTTGAAATGACTGGCATTTAATTATGCTGTTAATATTTTTTGCTACATGTCAAAAAAGCTTTGCTGCATTTGATAAAAACACACACATACAAAAAGCAAAGAAAACAAACAAACAAAAACTTGTAGGTAAAGGACTTGTTTCGCTTTCTACTTGACCAAATTAGGAGTTGGTACTACCTGGACATGTGTTATATTATATGTTCATGAAGCCCTAACGACTTCCTTCTTAAAGCTCTGATTGAGATGTTATTCGTGTTTTTACCCTTATACACCCTAGGTAATGTACTTCTCAGATCTGTGAATCTATTGCAGTATCAAGTCCTGAGATTTGTCAAGGCTGTCTCTGTACTGTTTAACAGTAATACAGATATGCTAGACAAAATCTCATCTTCTCTCTAAAAAATGGGTAGTGTGACTCCGTGTGCATAAGTTCATGGAGTTATCATGCTTTCTTTTTTTTTGGTTTGGTGTTCTAATGATTTAATAATACAAGAGAAATATATGTAAAATAGAGATATATTGAAATTACATATGTATTGAAACATGTTCAGGGGATGTTTGCAAGCAGTTGCCACTAAAATGTGAATTTGGCAGAAATAATTCAGTGATCAGATAGATCACCTTAGTGTAACATAAATATTAAGATAAAATGCCTGTTTAAAAATAAGTGTGTTAATACATTGATAGGAGTTGTGGCTCAGTAACCAAGTCCTCATAAAGCAGGCTGTAAAATGTTCTGCTGAACTGGATCTTGAAAGCTAATATGAACTCACTGCTATTTGCTGAACCACAACATGAATTTACATTTTGGAAATAAAACTCTTAGTTACCATGTCCAGGGATTACAGCAGTGATTATGCACTGAAATAACATGCATTACCAGCAGAATTAGTTGTTGTCTGAGCTGGATTGAGAAGACATGAAAATAATGATGTGGCTCTCAGTGTGTTTATTAACCTGTGACTAAACAACACTGCAGCAACAGAGATAAATGTTCTCTTCACATTCATATTAACTTAATATTTGTGACAAGTGTGCACAGAAGAGTTTAGTGTCAGTATTCACCATGGTGAATACTGAACAAAATCACTCTACAAGAGTTCAATCTTATGCAATGTTATTGCAATTATAAATTATTACCTTTGTTGTGTAATGCTATTGCATTGTACTTCGTGTTGTGAGTTTCAACAACAACAACAACAAAAAAACAATGACAAACATGAATGTGTAATTTAAGAATAATCATGCTATATTTTGCATGGACTTCAACTGAAATATAGAATAATATCAATCAACTCTACTAAATGTTTTTTTTTGTTGTTGTTGTTGTTGTTTTTGTTTTTGTTTTTTATTTAATCATAATGAAAGGACACTTGCTCCCATTTGCAAGCAGGTTGAACATATATCAATATGCTGGAACACCGGTATGAAGAGCTGCATAACAGAAAAATTCTGAAATTGGCTAGAGGAAGAGAGAAAGCCTAAAATGACCTTATTTGAAAGTAAGTGTAGAACTTCTGTGTCACTGGCAACAGAAGATTCAGAAGTCAGAAATGGTACAGCTGGCAAAAGATGAACTCATCCTACTTCACTGTGTATTGGTCATTGACCGAGACAGACTTTGGTATCAGCAGGCATCTAGATCAGTAGAATCTTTTTCATCTGGAAGTAGGAGATTGACTTACTAATGCCTTATTATTTTCAATCTGTTATTTTGTCCTGGGTTATACTTAGTAAATGTAGGTTTTGCTTTGCATTTAAATAATTTTCTGTTCAATTTAGCTTGCACGTCTCTTGTATCTCTATTCTAAAAAAGTATCATGTTTTTGAGAAACAACCAAGTGGAATCTGCTTTTCCCTCTAAAACCCAGTAATATTTATCTTCTGTAAGTGGAGGATGAGACTGTTTGTTTCTAAAAATGGCAAGGTGCCTGGAATTACAGATTTTTATTGAATATTTTGGCTAAAATGCAATGAGTTCTATAGTTCACATTTAGACCAAGTAACAAATATCATTTTATAACCACAGTAGTTTCTCATGATTATTTTTGTGTGTGTGTTTAATTTCAACATACTCAATTCATAAAGTAATGTTACAGTAATATATATATATATATATATATATTTGGTAGGCTGATAACCTAAATAAATTTTGCTCACTTTAGGATCAGCAGTGCCTATGAAAAATATACTATGTAAACACATAGTGAATTATTACCTCTAGATGAGGACAACGGGAAATATCTAAAAATTATGTTTACAAGTGTGTTTTGCCTTGTATAAGTTGAATGCAATCAGCAGTGTATCCAAAACCATTTAAATGAGTATTTTATACTGATTTTCAAAACAAGACCCTCTTTCTTCTGGTTTCAAAATATGGTGAGTACTATGTACACACAGAGTTCTGCTATAATTCATTACAATTTAAATGTGCTTAAATAACAGTAGGATTTACATAAATTGATTTTTCTAATGTAAAAGCTTTTGAATCAATAAGCCCTGGTAGGGTCCTGTTCTCTCTGAAGTTCAGAGAATATAAACTTTGGTCTAGTAAATAGAAAATACTTACCAAGTTCATTTTTGGATTAGAATTTCTAAACAGACAGATATTTGCTATTTGTTTGATATTGATTTACAAAACAAATTATGGTTTTTTATTACGGAAGCATAAAAAAATTAGAAATGTTATGATTATTTTTATATATTACACCATAGCATGCATGTACATATTATACAACTTGAATTTTGCAAAGATGGTTCTTCAATTTCATGTCTATCATATCAGACCCCCAGCTGATGTAAATGCATTGCAAAGACTGAGAAGCTGTTGGAGTAAACAGCTGGAAATCTTTTGAGACACTATGGAAATAAATATGTTGACTTAAAATTAGTTACTAGCACAGATTTTTCAAACAACTGTCCTTAAAAACAAGCAACAATTTTTGCTGTAAATATACATATATATATACATATATGTTATATAATGAGCTAGCCAAAAACAAAGAAATAGGAACTAGGAAACATTTGCATTTTGTTAATGTCTTTTTTTCCTTGTTTATATCCTAATCAAATTGTTTTCAAAAAAATCCCTGTAAAAACAGTGAGAATAATAACTGGAAAAGGAGAAGCCTTGATGAAAATTATCCCTGACTTTTCAGTACATGAACTACATTGACTCCAAAAAAACAACCAACCACCAACCACCTGTGCCTATGAATCAGAAGATGGATGCACTGTTTATATAGATCTTTAAGAACCATTAAAAATCAGTAATGCCTTACATTCAGTTATCTCCTACCTGAGTTAGTGATGCTTTGAAAATGATAAATTATGTTTTCAAATGGTAAGTTTAGAGGATTATACCACTTCCAGAGCAGAGCTAGCATCCACAGAGTCTTCTGGCTTTGCAATGGTCCTAAACCACCTATTCGCTAGACTGGAGGTGGGGGAGAATATTTAGTAGTTCACACTCCATTTCATGACTACAGGGATAAAATATGCTTCTCAACCAAGAGAAAAAAAAAAAAAAAAAAAAAAGATCAAATACCTATACCTGAAAAAAAGACTCACTTTTTTTCTCTCCAAGACACTAAAGTATGTTCTTAAAAGGAGACACTGCAGATGGACTTCAAAGAATGATAGCATAATTCATAACAAAGGATGAAAGTAGCATAGAAAATATACATTATTCAAGTCTGTTTAACTTTGCTAGAAGGTGCTAATATATGAGGGCTGTTCCAAAAGTAATGCCTCCTATTTTATTATGCTGGCCACAGCATCAGAGAGAGATGTTGGTGATATAGAAGTAGAGGCTGAACCTTACCACCAATATTCTGTTACATTTTGTTGCCATGTGACAGATGGCAGCAGAGGGGCATACTGGTAGAAGAGTGTCAGACATGGAAATGCAGATAAATCAGAGGTGTGTCATTGAATCCCTCCATGTGGAAAAAATAGCATCACTAACATTCATTAACACTTGCTAAACATTTATGGAGACCAATCAGTGGCTGTGAGCCCAGTAAGGTGATGGGTGGTGAATTTCAGCTGAGACGAGAGTGACAGTAGGTCACCTCTGCTGGTACAGATTCCTATCAGAATGGTATGTAGGCTCTTTTTTATTGTTGGTGAAAACGTATGTCTAATTGTGGTGAGTATCTTGAAAAACAGTGCTTTGTAGCTGAGAACTTTCTCTTATCAAACAGTGTTGTGTTCTTTGTGCCTGTTGTAGATTCCGTGGAAATAAATAAGAGATATCACTTTTGGTGCATTATAAAAGGCAGATGAGAGGTACAGCACAGGACTACCAGATTAAAAGTTCTCCCTACATTTCTTTAAGAGCAAATGCTTTAGAACTAAGTCAGAAATGCATGAATCAGAATGCAGGAGCAGTAGCTGATAATATGTAAATTTTTCTGATTTTTGTGAAAGCACAGTAGTCTGGAATATTTCAAATGAGAATCATGTAGCTTAGGCTGGGAAATAGACTTTGTGTTGACCTCCAGGTCTGTAGTGAAAATGAAAGAGGACTTGCTTTCCAGAGAGGACTGAGAGAGGGGAAGTTAGGGAGAACAATGTAATCAGCTAATGCTAAATCACAGTATTACTGAAGGACGATGTATGATTATGAGGAATAAAGGTACAAAAATCTAATTGTGTGTTTCTCAGAAAACTGAAAATCAGATTGTGCTAAAGGGACTCAGGAAATTTGCTGATAGACCACCAGGGCTAGCTATCAGCCTTGGGAATGCTGCCAGGAATAAATGAGTTAAGCATGGTTTTCAAACTGTATTTGCCAACCAAATTGAAGTGACTTTCCCAGAGGACGTTGTGAAGAAAACCTTCTCACTGATTTTCCTGTCAAGTTTATATTTGACCAGATCAAGAAGGTGGAAATGAAGTGCCTATTCCAGGATAACTTAAGTCAAATCTCTTTTATGGAAGTTAAAGTGAGTCGTTTTATTCTTATAATCAGGAGAAATCTTGGTTGGTTTCCACATGAGTTACTTTAGTTAAGGTTTTGGTTACTGAGAAAATAATCTGAAAAAGAAAAATGTTTTCATTGCTTAAGATGTGTGGATAATTCTGGACCCAAGTTTTTGTTTTCTTCAACATTTTCTTCTTCACTCTTGCACAGAAATCAGTAAAACTTAACTGTTATACCAGAATCTCTGCGAAAGAATCAGGTCTCAAAAAGATTAGAGCTCCAAGAAAGATACATCAAAAGTTTAAAGGAATTTAATTAAAAAGCTGAGATTCTGGTCCTAAGCAGCTTACCAGCTGATGGTTATTTGCTGGCTTATTTCAAGAGCAAATCAAATATTGGTTGATGTTTTCCATAATGCAATCTGTAAAACATTTTTAAAAGAAAAAGAAAAAAAAAAAAGGAACTGTAATTATGAAAAGAAAATAGTGATAAATGGAGAAAAAGTTATAAAAGTTCATCACGTCATCAGATATTGATGAGCTAAGAAAAGAAATGGGATGGAAATAAGTATACTGAAAATGCATCATTCTCCACAAATGATTTATGAGATGCCACACTCATTCACTTAATTCAGGTAGAGATTTATGTTTGCTTTAGAGGAAAATAAAGCAGAGAATTACACAGATCATCAACTATGCAGAACCTCAGTTATTCAGATGTTGAACTATGCAGTGCCTTTTAACTACTTAGAATGTTAGAATAGATGTATATATAGAATAATAGATGTAGATACAGATATAAAATATAAAATAGATAAAAATATAAAATAGATAAAAAAGATATAAAATAATAGATGTAGATATATAAAATAATAGATAATAATATAAATAAATAAAAATAGAAATAAATAAAAATAATAGATGTAGATACAAACCTGCAATATCTGTCTCCTGATTTAGGACCATCGGTATTCCATCCATATTACCTAGAGGTGGGACAGTTTTTTTAATCACACAAAGCAGCACTGCAAGTAGAATGATTAGACTTGATATCAGGGAAGTATACATAAAATAACCAATGGCTTTTATTCTATTAGTTAGAATTTTGTTGCTTAATTTTCTGTGGCAGCCTACAAGTGAAGTTGTGAAAAAGAGGACAAAGAATAAGTTCCCTTGTTCAAATGTTTGCCATCCATTTGTTGTGTATTGTATACCCTGGGAGATCCTCAGAAAAACAAACAGCAAACAACAACAACAACAAAACCTGTACAGTACAATGGAATATCCTGCGTTGGTGGGAACCTGTAGGGATCATCAAGCCCAACTGCTGGCTCCACACAGTACCACCCAAAATCCAAACTATATTTCTGAGAGAGGTGTCCAGATGCTCCCTGAGCTCTGTGCAGTCCATTCCATGCCCACCGCCCTCTGGTGCAGACCCTTTCCCTGACCCCCAGCTGCCCCTCCCCTGGCACAGCTCCATGCCGTTCCCTCGGTCCCTGTCGCTGTCACACAGAGCAGAGCTCAGCGCTGCCCCTCTGCTCCCTGTAAGGAGCTGCAGCTGCCATGTGGGCTCCCCTCAGCTCCTCTGCTCTGTGCTGAGCACACCGAGGGACCAGAGCTGCTCCTTATGCATCTTGACCGCTACAGCCTTCACCCTCTGCACGTCCTTCTTGTACTGTGCCACCCACCCTGCACGCAGTGCTGGAGGTGAGGCTGCACAGTGCAGAGCAGAGGGGGTAGCCCCTCCCCTTGCCTGGTGGCAGCGCTGGGCCTGCCGCACCACACGGTACCGATGGCCCTTTGGCCTCCAGGGCACACTGCTGCCTCATGTTCAACTCACTGTCAGACAGAAACTGCAGATCACTTTCTGTGGGGCTGCTGTTCAGCCTCTCTTCTCCCATTGTGTACATACGCTCAAGGTAGCCTCATCGGCGGTGCAGAATCTGACATCTGTCTCGTTAAACTGCACGTGCACGTTGTTGGTAATTGCCCAATTGCCCAGTCCTCCAATAGTCCAGGTCTCTCTGGGAATCTTCACTGTCTTTGAGGGAGTGAATTGCTCTTAGCAATTTAGTGCCATCTGCAAACTTACTTACTTATACCTTTGAATGCTGAACACATGTAATGTATAAAAAGCATTGAAGAGAGCTGGCTCTAAAATGGAACACTGCAGAATCCCACTAGTGACTGGTCCCAGTTGCTCACTCACTGTATTGCGTACTTGTCTAACTGTATTGTGATGTTTTGTCCAGAAGGCTGCCGTGAGAAGCAGTACTGAAACTTCTGATAAAATCCAGTAAGATTACATCAACTGGTTTCTCTTGGAAAACTAAGTGGGTAGAAAAAAACAGAAATGAAACACCAAAACAAAACAAACAAAAAACAAACAAAAAACACCAAAACAACAAAAAACAAAAAACAAAAAAACAAAAAACCATCAGTTCTTGTCTAAAAAATAAACAGATCTTTCTTCTTGTGAATCCATGACAACCATGACTGATAATTTTGTTTTTCAGTATCAATCAGAATAAACTGCTCCATAATTTTACAATAAACTGCTCCATAATTTTACAAGGTGCTGAAGTGAGACTGACAGACTTGTGTCTGGCAGTGACATATTAACTTTGAGTTAATTCTTTTTCAGCCAAGTCCTTGAGCATAAAGAAAAACTGTAGGGATGTGAATGTGCTTATAGGTATACTGGTATGGTAATGAACTGCTGCCTTGCTGTGATTTTATTTGCTTTTCAAGTCTAGTTTTTATATTGGTTCTTTTAAGATGAAATTAAAGTGAATAAATGACAGAGCAGAAGTATGTAAATCAAGCACTGAAAGCTCTGAAGAACCAGTAGCATGAGCCTGTTTATTTCACAGTTGACAATTTGTCCAGAAGAATGATGTGAGGAACAGTATCTTATCCTCTCAATTTTAATTTTATCTCAGATTTTAGAAGTTTTCACCCCACTTATTCTAAAATTGAAAAATAAAACGGTAGGTGAAATTCTAATATCTCTTCTCTTTATCAATTCAGTCAGATATATTAGTGCCAGTGCCTTTTATTAGCAATCATCAGGATGTTATGCTATAATTCTGTAATAGCAAGATAATGCCTTGCACATAATTAAATTTATTTTGGAAAGGCATTTCAACTTGTTTGTTTTTTGTTTTTTTTTTTTTTTTTGTTTTGTTTTGTTTTGTTTTTTTTTTTTTGTAACGCATGTATTTCATGTAAGCTACATTTTTTGCCTAATCTCCCATGTAGAAGATACTGTTACGCCATTTCAAAGTTACAGTATCTACATCTTTTCAGCCATGTTTATCTGGAGGTTTATTTCCCACCCCCCAGTAACAGTAACAGTATGGTTACAACTGATTAGCACACATTCCTAACATAAAATGAATAAGGTGGTTGTCTCCTTTCTAATCGTACAAGTAAGGATTACTCCTACCCTCTGGAACCTCTTTGCTAAGAGAAGTTAGGAGTGAGTTAGGCATAAATTTAATTTAATTTAATTAGATTTTATATTAGAAACACTCCAACTATATAAGAGAATGTGGCTACAATCTTTTAAAATCAGCTTATTGGTTTTGCTGCTGTTTACTAAATAAAATTAAATTTTAAATATTTAGAAAGAGAAACTACCTAGAAGTTCTGTGTTGTTAGAGCATGCTGTGCATTCAAATAAAAATAAAAATAAAATCAGTAGCAAGAAAAATAAAATAAAAAGTAAAAATAAAAATTAAAAGATGAGCTTCAAATGTTGGATGTTTAAGATGGAAAAGTCCAGGACAAATGTGTAGGCTATCAGGTAGATTTTGGGTCAGGATTTTATCTGAATTCTAACATATGAAAGTTCCCATAGTCCAGGTTTTTGTTATGAGCTGCTGTAAACAGAAAGTAGGTAGCATTTTATTTTTTCCCTCCACTAATGTCAGAGGTTTGATAAGCTCTTTCTTATAGACTGATAGCCCTTTCCCTCCATCCACTTTGGACAACATCAGTAATGTAAAGAATCCCAGAGAGTAGTTAGAAAGTAATCTGGGATAATAAAACAATCTCTCAATTTTAACAAATAAAATTTCCTGTAAATAGACTTGAACAAAATGTCTTGGCTAACCGTAAAGATTTTGAAATCATCACACTGAGGGACCTTTGTTTAGTCTTCTTTCACTCTTTAGTTCCACAGGATATGTAATTACTCAGGTGCTCTGTCCATCTATTTTGCTGAAGCACCTGTTTTTTGTATAGAAAGCAGATGACATACAACATTTGAACTGAAAATGACAAGTGGAAAATGAACAGGCAGTGAGATATTTGTTGCAGCTGCTTGTTTGTTGTCTATACAAATTAAATTTGGTAAGTTCTGTTCATCTCTATATAAAATTGTATTTGTAATTCTCCTAAGAGATTACAAAGATTTTCATTTGTTGCTCATATAAATACAATAATGCCTTATGTTATACTTGTAGTAATAAAATAAAGAGATGAGTTCACTGGTTCCAATAACTTTTCCAAGACACTATTCATTCCCCAATGTTCTTGTATAGGTCAATCACTTTGTATTATCTACACGTATTTTCCTGTGCTCATGATAATGAAGAATGTTTTTGAGTAGTGTAAAGCATAAAATTAAAGAACTAATGACTTGCAAAGTAGCTTGTGAAAGACAACTCAGAAGCTGTTCTATACCTAGTTGCTACAGAGACATAGTAAGTATTAGATATTAGGCAAGTCCTGTCGTAACCAAGAAACTCATAATGTGCCAGATGGCTTGAGTAACAATGACATTGTTGATTATCCTAGCTCAAGACTTTCTTTAAATGACTAGCCTGACATGCTGTTGAGGACTGATAGGCTTAAAAAATAAATATTGCGTTTCTTTACCCAAAATTTCTGTGTTTGAACTACTTTATTACATTTAAAGACCTTGCCTTGTAACTATTCTTACAAAATGTTAACATGATGGGCTCCAGTTCTTTCCTGGATGATTAGCAGTACCATGGAGGACATGCTTAATAATAGTTAACTGAAAGCAAGTCAGATTGTCTTGAGGTCTGTTTGAGAATTGCAAGGGTATTATATCATAAAACTATAATTAGTTTATACATGACACACTCTGCCCCAAAAGGAACAGAAATCTCCCTCTTCACCCTTAAATGTTCTTTCTGTTGCATCTGTCAGCATCTGTCCAAAATCTCTACTTGAATTTTTCATTCCCCCTTATCACCTCTTCCTACCTCCTGCTCAGGATATCTTTGTATGTATACAATGTTTTGAAAACTTATGCTACTTAACCTAGGTTCTTAAATGTACATACACGATAAATGTTTGAGCATACTGTGAAATAGCCAATGGAAGACAAATAATGAGCACATACTGGTTTACACATACTGGTTTGCAATTGCATAATAATTTATTTACAGTCATCACTGAGTTCTCAGTGTGTCTGGTGTGTTCAAATACACATAAGACAATCTTGTACTAAGTTCAGCTGAGTGGAAATGTCAGAGAATAAGATTCTCTGGTTTACTTTCTACCTTTGCATAAGAAACACGCAAAAAGCAACTGGCCTTGATGCTATTCTTAAAACCCAGTGACATCTCAGGGAGTCTTTGAATTGAACAGTGAATACACAAATCATCTGTGACTTGTATTAATGACAACTATTCACTTTCCATAAAGCAACAGTCATTTTTCAAGTCTTCTTGAAGCTTGTTATCTTGGGCTTTTTTTTTTCTTTTTTTTGTTTGTTTGTTTGTTTGTTTTTGTTTTTTGTTTTTACTGTAAGAAGTTGCCTGCTCCACATCACACCATGAGAAATTTATCCCTCTTGACATCCAGGAACTTAGCCACTGAATATTTAATCAAAAAGATTTTCTGATTGCTGTGTCTGTCCTCTTAGAGAAGCTGTGATCTGCCCTACGGTGCACTGATATGAGGTATTACTACATAAGCATGGCTTTGTGTTCTTCTCACTTGAAAATGAAATGGGCTTTCATGTTCCTAGTGGGACAAAAATGTTGCTAGCTAGATGCAAAAGCAAAATAGAGAATTTCTATGAGATGAATGAAAGACAAGGGTTGCCCTGAAAGTAATGCCTCAAATTTTCTTATTATGTTGGCAGATGACTTCAGAGATAGATGTTGGTTATATGGCCTTGAACACCTCCAAGTGTGGAGCATCTAAAACTTCTCTAGGCAGTTGAGCCTAGCATCCTCTGAGTAAAAAATAAATAAATAAATAAATAAAAATAAAATCTGCCTATCTTCTAAGCTAAATCTCACCTCTTTTAATTTAAAGCCATTTTTCCTTGTCCTGTCACTTGTCTTGCCTTGTAGCTGTAGTGTGACATAACTGTGATGCTCAGATACAGAAGTCATACTCAGAGTGTCATTTCTACAGTTTCTGTATAGCAACTGACATTTAAATTTTCTGTCAGAGTTGCTGGTTTCTCATTCTTACACTGGACTTTCCTGACTGTCTTAAGTTTTGTCACTACATCTGTTCATCTGTTGGTAAGCCATGTGGTAAACTGGTTCCTGAAATGACGCAACGGTTAAAAATAACCCTCTCATTTGTGTCAAGATTGGGCACCACTGATGAATGTTCGGAAGAAACCAACATGAGTAGCAAGATTAATTGACTTTTATCTCTAAGTTAAATGCTCATAGAGTGGTTGATTGCTGTATTTAATATGTTGTTTTATTTCTTCCGGCAGAAGCTATTTTAGAAACCTGCTTCCATTCCTTTTTAACAAAATGCTGTTTGTAACTCAGCCTTGGTATTCTATACCCACCACCACGCTTGGGATTTCTTGCCCAGGTTTGCTGCCAGGTATGTGTGCTGAGAATGTGATTTTCAGCAGTGATCCTTTCACTTAGATGAAAACCTATTGGACTAAAGAATGATGACCCTGATTCCATGAAATTCTTATATCTGGGGAAATTAAATACTGGAATAATTAAACTGGAGCCGATTCCTATTATATTAATTTAGATATTTGTCATGCAGACTTGAGGTCTAGAGTTTAATTTTCTTTTAATGAATACTAAAAGTTTTATTTCTGCAATAATTCAATATTTTTATGTAATTTAAATGGATTTTCCCCATTTTAGTTTCACATAGTTAAGGAAGAGACATATTCATCTTCCTTAAGGGAAGGGAAAAAGTAAGAAAATGCCCTTCCCTCCATGCTGAATGTTTCAATCATCACATTTCTGCATAAGGAGCTGACTATTGCTGTTTCTGTCTGTCTGTTTTGGGAAGTACATTTTGAAATAAATTGCTTTGATCAATTTTTGAAAGACATTTCAAGGATAGTCTCAAGAAACACCAGTGGGAGCAAAATATTTTCCTGCAGAATTGTGCATGATGCCAAAACATCAAAGGAAGGGAAGTGGTTTCCTGTTCCTGATGCTTTTCTCCTGGCTCATTTAGGTAGCTCAGGGTGTTAGTCTTTGTTGTTGCTGTTTCTTCGTGGTTTGGTGGGCTTTCCTATTTTTTTTTCTATTTTATTTTTATTTTTTCTGACAGTTCCAATTTGAAGAACACCATCATCCTGCTTTTGTTGGCAGAGCTGAGATACTTGGCCTTTGTCATTGGATTGTTCTATGGCAAATTGAGCACATGAAAATATCCATTCACACTGTAGCACAGATCTAAATTAACACAGTTTGATGGAGCAAAAATAATAGCTGTGCTTTTGCAGATATGTTAATGTCTAGACTCCCCACTTTTATGTTATTTGCATGACATCGTGCTGAGACAAGTTCTCAGTTATACTGCTTCCTAGTGTTCCTAGTGGTCCTCTCTAGCTATAGGTCCTGGAAAGAAGTGTAGACATCCTGCCTTCAAAACTAAAATGCAATTGAAATTTAAGCATAATAAGACGTGAAAAATGTGTGTATGTGTGTGTGAGGTGAGGATAGATTTGCTTCAGCAATCACAGCTAGAAAAAAATATAAAAATTATGTTTAGACACTATCTTGCCTGGACTAATGTTGATTTGGAGCAAGATCAAAGTACACAAAGAGGTACTGAAGTGATTAATATGAAGGGAAATATATTATTAAAAAATAAAGAAAAAAAACAAAGTGCATCTTCTAAATTTTGTAAATGAAATGATGTTTGTAGGACTCTTTAACTGATTGTTTTTGTTTGTTTCTTTTTTCTCCAGGAACAGTAAACAGCTCTTACTGACTAATTACAACTATGGTAATCATGTAGAATTGTAAAAATGTACATCACATAGCTGTTGTTACAGTGTCTTTCTTTCCAAGCTTTCTTTCCAAGGACTACAGCAGTTATTTTAACAATAAATAGGGAGGTTTTTAAACATAAGGATGCTTTGTTTTGTTTCAGAGATGGAATTCTTAACTAATGGCTGCTGATGGTTGGTTGGTTGGCAGGTGGTTCTTTCTTACCAGAAACATCTCAGATTTAAGTTAAATGGATGTCTGATATGAAAATCTGTGACCTGTTTTTGTAGCTGCTAGCATTCCTTTCCAGTTAGATAAAAACATATTTCATATCCATTTACATATCCACCACATAATTATTTAGTCATCATCAATCTTGAAGACATGTCTTCTCAGGCTGTCTTCACCTTGATGTGCACAGTGCCCGAGAACACTATTGAAATTTCAGCACCTTAGGTAAACAGGTACGTATTAGGGAAAATCCTGTAAAGAAAGATTGTCTTTCTCCATGTAGGTTTTTCTCCTCAGGCAATTTAAGAGCATGCTTTGCACTGCAAAAAAATGTGAACAATTAAGATTTTCAAATCCTTGAAATATATCCTGACAAGATTATTTGTTCTCAAGCCCCAAGATTTATTTATTTATTTCCCTAGGAAGGAACTTCTATATATTCTGAGATGAAAAGTCAGCTTATGCTAACTTTCTGCCTCTCTAATTTAACAATATGTTCAATGTCAAATTCTGTTTTCTAAGAAGTACATTAACAAATTCATGCCAAATTCTGAGAAGTATCTGACTGCATTTGAAACTTGGAATAATCATCCCCCTGATGTTTTCCAGAAGATTTTTTTTCTTTAAAGAAAGATTTCCCAGGGAATTCTTAATTAAGAGTATAAAACCTTTAAAGAAAAGTTGGTTTGTTTTGTTAAGTGAAGGTGACTCCAAAAGTCATGGGAAATCTTTCTCCCTTTAAACTCATTGTTCTGTCACTGAATTTACAACTTCAGGATTATGGTTCCTTACTTTATGTTTGCCAGTATAGAGTTTGCAATGGTGGGTTAGTTATTGATCTTATATAAAGTTAGACATCCAGCACCTGAGCCTTTTATGCAAGGTACTGAATCTTTTTCTGAGCACCAAGAGTAAATTGTGGTAACCATTTTAGGTCATAACACTTTGCTGTTACTTTTCACATACCTGAAACATCTTCCTGAAGTATTTCCTCCCCGGAGATAAAGGGGTGTTTTGGTAAATATAGTACTGTACTGCATTCTGTAGTCTTCTCACTACTCAAAACTTTCTTGTGGAATTATTAGAAACAACGCATGAACATCATACCAGTTATTTTACATACTCTGTATTTTGTCTAGTATGTAGAGAAGCAGTATAGAAAGGGAAACAGGGTAGAGAAAAAGGGAGGAAATGAGTACTTTGAAAACTTATTGCAGTTGAAGAGTAAGACCTTGAAATCATGTAACAGAAATGGTTTCTTTTCTCCCTAATGCTTCTTTTTCTTCCTAATGCTGGTGGGGAGTGTGAGAAGTATATAAAAAAAAAAAATAAAAAAATAAAATTTAAAAAAAAAAAAAAAAAGATGGAACACTAAACAAAGAAAAAGTTTTCAGGTAGTTGAATGGCATCAGCCTACCTTCAAAAGTTTCTACTGCTAAAAAATTGTGCAGCTTAATGAAAGTAGGAAAACAAATGGCTGATAGAGACATGGAAAGGCTGGAAATAGAATCAGAGGTTATTTTTCAACAAATTTTCAGAAAATTGAACTAAATGTCAAAGACACCAGATACATGAAAATATGTACCAAAACCAAACAAAATGGCTATGAATTAAAACAGACAATTATGAACTCCTTGACTGACCTTTTCCAGAGCATTTGAAAGCAAAATGTTCAAAAGGTCTCCTGAATATCTCTCAAACTACTGACACCAGGAACTTGAAGATGTAACACAATGGACACATTTGGCACTTTTTTTCTTTTTGTCTTCTCTCCTAAAGAATCTGTTAATATATTGTCATAGCACTTGTCCTGTTTTTTAACCTGGTGTTCCTATTAAACAAAGACATCTGAGCAGTTACTGCTGCAGCCAACACATCTATTCATGCATGAGTTTCCCTATTGCCAGGTATGCTAGAGTGCTGATGAAATTCTGACTGAACTTTACTTCACAGGAAATGGTCTTGAGTTTTATATATTTCACAGCACGCTATTATTGAAATATGGTGGATTTAATTAACTTTTTTATTTTAGAAAACAAACGTACAATTTCTGTATTTTTTTCTACATAAATTGTCAGTAGTCTATTAACAGAAAGAAATAAAATAATGAGACATGTTTCTAAAATTACCTAAAACAGATCATTTGAACCTTAAAACAAAGGACTTTAAAAGCTGCAACATATCAGAATTGCTTGCGACAGCTGAATGCTGACTGGAAGCTTCTCCTCTGTAGTGTCTTCTAAGTATGAGAAGATGGTTGTTGGTCATTCTTCACAAATATAATGCTGAATGCATGCTTTCTCAATCATTTCTGACATATTTAGCTATAAAAACAACAACAACAACAAGATTTCATGTATTCCACTTATCACTGAATTTTTTCTATTCTTTCCATTTAAATTGGTTTTGATGCATAGAAGTTCATTTTTTGGAGGAATATTTGTGAAGCTTCCAGGTATGAGAAATACCACAGCTATACTGTCCTCATGAGAACTTAAGACTCCAGTTCATAACATCACCTGTCTTCATAAACATCACTACCAGCTTTGCTTCTCTATTATAAATACTTCAGGAAAAATAGAAAACAATCTGAAAACACATGAATTTTGCTTCTAAGAATGGGATGGCAAGAGACAACCCAATAACAGTATTAGTTAAATATTCTGACAGAGAAATATATAAGATCTTAAGCAGAAAATTGTCAGAATCCTAATGAAGCTTTTTCAAGAGTAATTCCAAAGTGAATCTAATTTGTGAGGCAAAGTTTATAGAGACAAAGAACAACGGATAAAGAAGTTAGTAGACTTATAAACTCTTCTTCCAGTCTGTAAAAGAAGTGTCAGCCTTGAAACCTATGTTGCATGCTGTGTGTGTCTGGTAATACATAAAATTGCTATTGATGGCTATTCAACATCTATGAAAAGATTCTGTAGCTTAGCTTTCTCTTCTCTGAAGGGTGCAGAGCTGATGACAAGTTTGCCTTGGGCTTTTTTCTTTAACATCTTCACCCGTCCTAAGCATTAGAATCAGTTAAAATGTACAGGTCCTCATCTAATTATCACATGCCAGAAGTATTTTGAGCGCTTGATGTGAAATGGGATAAAGTTGCTTTAGATCTCACTTTGCTGGAGATTCATAATTGTGTAAGCAACAGTCTACAGTTACCACTGTGTGTCCTTTCCTTTTTCTTTTTCTATTTTCTTTTTTTAATGCGGCCATATATTCTCAGACAAATCACTAGATCAAAATAGGCAGACCATAGCAATAGAAGATCCTGATTAATCACTTACTATAAACAGCACTGTAATTTTTTGCAGTGGAATTCTTGGAAGGTGGAGGAAAGGATTGAAATTATAAGCTTTGTGCAAAATTTTCTGTTTAGTATTTGCTTACCTTTTTTATAATGTGAATTTACTTACATTAATTCTGAATGTAATTCATTGTCGTTATCCAATACAAAGTTATTGCAATGGAAGACTTATCAATGGGCTAGCATACCAACTGTATGGACCAACTCCAATAATGTTCATCAAGCAGTACAATCAAGGAAGAAGAACTGCATGCATGTGCAGGTGAAGTAATAGCATCACGCAGAATCACAGAATCACAGAATGGCCCATGTTGGAAGGGACCTCAAGGACCATGAAGCTCCAAACTCCCCACCACAGGCAGGGCCACCAACCTCCACACTTAATTCTAGACTAGGCCCCCATCCACCTGGCCTTGAACACCTCCAGGGGCGGGGCATCCACAACCTCTCTGGGCAGCCTGTGCCAGCACCTCACCACTCTCATAGTAAAGAACTTCCCCCTGACACCCATCCTAAATCTTCCCTCCTTCATCTTAAAACCATTTCCACTTGTCCTGCTATTATCCACCCTTTCAAAGAGTTGAATGATGCTTGCCTACACACACAAGGGGAACAAAGAGAAAAAGGACATGGTATAAATGTCTCAATAACATGCCCTGGTTCCTGCAAGACCTGCCCAAGCTTCTAGGCATCTCCTCAGGCCCAGAGTGGAACATGAAGGCACAACAGATGGCAGGAACAGCACATTAGAGACTCCAGTGTGGTCCTTGGATACAGCAATTCTACTGCCTAGGTGTGAAAGATAAGTCACTGGGTGCAGTTCTCTGGATGACCTTTCTTGAACTGAGGGATGCCATGATCAGAAGTTGTGGATTATGTGATTCCTAGAGAGGGCATTTGGGGATTGCACAATAGTTATTATGGTATGGTTGGGGAGAAACCAAAGACAGGACAAGAGAAGAATGTAAGTGATTTGAGACACAAACATGTGAGAAAAGATAGAGGGATAAGAGAGCAAAAGGGTCTGATTTCTGTAAGCAGGAGCTTGCTGTTAGGCTTGTCTAGCCATGCCCTCCTTCAGTCACTGCAATCTGTCCTGTCTTCTCAATAAGATCTATCTTCAACCGCTTCTCCAGGAAGGTGCTCTTTATTCTCTGTGCATGTGTATGTAGGTATCTGAGTGTCAGAAACCAGCATCACACCACTAGGATGGGGACTGTGATGCCAGTGACTGGAGAGACCAGAGTGTTAGTAGGATTCAGTGACAAACCTCATGATAAGTCAAATGTACTTAGACAGGTTTTATTAACAAACATGAGTTTCTATCAAGGATAGAAGATTCAGTGTCACAGATCATTTCTCCTTTCCTGTCAGCCAATTACAATTTCAGACCTGTTGATCAAATGAGTGTGTTTACCTGTCCGTCAGCTTTCAGTATGAGTTTCCCTCTTGATTCACACAGAGGTGTTTTCAGTCTGACAGAGGCTTATAGGCTGCTGGCAGTGCTTCATAAGGTGTAGCGATGTGTTGGACAATGGATAGTGGCTTTCACCCTGGTCGATGAGTTAGTCTTCTTTATTTTATAGAGCAGACTCCAAATAATTTTCACTAAAAGCAATGCTTATACAGAGGATTTGTCTACTTAGCAGGGGTTTACAGAGAAGAGAGTGGACTGGAATATGTATATATTCCATATATATTCCATATTTATTTATTTATATATATATGGTGGGGTTTTTGTGGGGCAAAATTCAAGTCACTATTTATGTAGTGTTGCCTCCCGATCCGGCGACAAGTTAAGGCTGCCATGTGAAAGCCTCAGCACACGGGGAACGGACGGGACTCACACATAGTGCATAACGCCGAAAGTACAAGTTTAATGCCTCACAACAAACCCTATATAGTGGTACAGGTGACCGCCCCTGTGACACTCATGACCTCCCTGACTCCACCCCAGGTGCACACAGGCACCACCTACCCAATACCTAACATCTCCCCCCTCTTTATCATCTGCAAGCCCCTGTAAAGGTTCCCCCGCGTACTCCCTGTTACCCTAAAGGTGATTCTCACATTTAAGGCTATTCCGCAAACAAATCAAACATTAAACATATCCAAAGAGATGCAGCTGCAGTGCCTACAAACCTGAAAACACATAACAGCTATCTGCCTAACAATTTTTGAAATGCTGTATGGCAACACCTAGTCAACTTGAAAAGAACAATGCATTCAAGTTCAAGATAACAGCACAGTACACAATGAAGTTACAGTTTTTCCAAGTTCAATGTAACACTATTGTACAGAATCTTCATGGCATTCCAGTTCAGTCCAGCGTGCATTACAGATATCACACTCCATAACCAAATAACAAGACAAAAACATATTTGTTGTGCAGAATCGTTCCAAATGTCCACTGCTTGGGGGTTATCCAGGAACAAGGTCTCCCCCGCTCACAAAATATCAGTCCGGCATGAAGGCTGGATTCCCAGTTAGTACCTTCAGGCACACTGGGAGCAACGCTGTCTCATGTGCCGTTACCAGCAAGCTTCTGGCCAGTGTTGACATCAAATCACTGGCTGCACTGGAGACATTAACCAAGGAGACGTTGACCAAAACTGGTGCTGAAATGTTCGGATCCTCACGGTGCGCAGGATGGCTCGTCGTTTGGTGCTGGCTTAACCCAATGTGCTGGCAGCCAGCAGGGCCCACTTGGGGTCCCGACACAGGCGTATTCCCTGCCCATGACAAGAAGTGGCATAGGGTCTGGGAGCCATGGCCCTCCATCAGGTCTGATCAGGACCTGACCTATTGGAGTCTGTTCAGTCAGCTGATGGTCTCCCATCCGATTCTCCAGATGATTTAAACTAAACAGTGCACACAGGAGGAGAGCATGTGGGCACAGCTCAGGCCCCTCTAGCCCTCCCCCCTCTTTAAGAGCACGAAGACGCCCCTTCAAGGTCTGATGTGCACGCTCCACAATAGATTTGTTAGTGCTGTTGCCAGGAATGCTGAAGGTATGCTTAATGCCCCAAGCTGTACACCAGTGTCCAAAACATGCACTTCTATATCATGGGCCATTGTCAGTCTTTAACTCCTGAGGTGCACCCATGACAGCGACAGCCATGTGCAATACTCTTATGCACTGCATGGCAGCCTGTCCAGATTGTGCCACAGCCCAGAGAAAACCACTACATGTGTCAACTGTGACATGCAAGTGATGGAAACACCAAAACTCTGGGAAACCCGTGACATCCATCTGCCAAACCTTATTTGGTCTCAAACCTATGCAACAACAACTGAAATGTGAAACATCTGGGGTTCACCCCTGCAGGAAACGTGTTAGCCGAATGGCAACCTGGGCAATTCTGTACAACATCACATGCAACAACAACTGAAATGTAAAACATCCTGTGTAGTGGCCATGCTGACTGCTGGAACTGCCCACGTGACACTTCAGCAGCAGCACACAGACCAACTGCAGCCATGCAGCGAGCGGCACCAGCACAATGATTCCCCCCCACAGCCCCGGATGCTGTCCCGACCACCCCTCCCACAAACTGCACCATTGGCTCCAGAGTCCACTCTCCAGGCCAAGATCACAATGGGAGTGTGGCACCGTCTGCAGCAGTATCCACCAGAAACTCCAGGGTCGTATGGGGTCAACAAACCCACAATGTGTATGCAGACCCGGAGACCCCCAGCTCCGCAACCTACTAGCACTGAATAACACAATCTACGAGCATTTATCTCAGGAATCAGATCGCACCCGGTCAGAATGCATTCCTGTGCCTTGATGGTCCAGCGTTCAGCCGCCTCTGCCGCTTCCCTCCCCAAGTCCCGATCACTCGGACTCCTAAAGGCTTTATTCCGACAGCGCAAGGATGCCTCACTGCCTGAGGCTGACAGCTTTCCTATTTGCGTTAACTCCGTTTCAAAGTCTGCCTCCTCCTCGCTAGTCGAGGACTCCTCGGCGCCACTCCGTTCTGCCTCCCCTCTCTTGTCTGTTTCCTCAGAGACCTTTTGTTGAGGGTACGGGGGTGGCATAGAGGAGAACACAGGCGGCTGAATAGGGGTAGCCGCGTCCGCCACCAGTCCTGGCGGTTTCTCCCCCGGAAAGTAGATAAACCCTCGCCTCCCCATACCCCAGAGCCCTCCCGACTCATCCTCCCCCCACTTCAAATGTCCCATGGGGGGAGCGGAGGGGGCTGTTGGAATCTGTAAAGGGGTTAATAATGGGGTTTTCTCCTCAGCTACTGAGGCCCTTTGTTTCTCTACCTCTTCTACCGAGTCTCCCTCTTTTGTCTCCTCTCGATCATCTAGCTCCTGTCGTCGAGTCTTCTCCTCCTCCTCCCCCTCGGAATCAATAGGCCCCAACGAGGTGAGAAGTGAGAAACTTCGTCAGCCAGACCTCTCCGCATCATCCACTTAAAAAGCTGATCGAGGTCTTCATCATCCACTTCACACCACACCCGTGAAGCCATCCCCCACAGCATACTCACCCACTGTCCCATAATCAGAACTACAATGGAGTTGCTGTCTCACACACACCAGTCCGGACCACTCTCACCACATCACGAACGGGGTCACCAATTGTCGCCTCCCGATCCGGCGACAAGTTAAGGCTGCCGTGTGAAAGTACCGTGCCTCAGCGCACGGGGAACAGACGGGACTCACACACAGCGCGTAACGTACAAGTTTAATGCCTCACAACAAACCCTATATAGTGGTACAGGTGACCGCCCCTGTGTGACACTCGTGACCTCCCTGACTCCACCCCAGGTGCACGCAGGCACCACCTACCCAATACCCAACATGTAGTTTTAGCACTGTCATTATTTCTAAATTTTTGCTTCCTTCATTTGTATGCTTCTAAGTGCATGTAACAAATAACCAGAGTGCAGAGGTCAGAATAGTTTATTCCTATAGATATAGGAAAGAGCACAGAGAAGCAGAGCAACAGACTCTGAAGATGCAAACTGCCCAAATGAAGTAGGCACAACATTCACAAACCTCTAGGTTTTATAGCCAGTTCTTTGCTCAATCTGTGTTGCATAAGCAGGATGTGGTAAATAATGTCAGTGATCAAGATTTCTCATATAAAGAGGCTCTAAACAGTATATATTTTTATGAATAATTCAGTCTTGTATTAATTAACTTGTGCTGGGTGGCAAAATCTTTAGCTATAATTGCTTCTTCACTTATGACTCCTGCAATGGTCTACAATAAGTTAATTGGTTTGCTTTAACAACCACCACTTCTTGTTTATGTACACTGCAGTAGTGTGTTTAAGGACAGAATTTTACTAATCACCATTTAGTGGCCCACAGTGCTTCAGACACACTTCAGCTAAAAATCAGAGGACAGGGTCATTTTTTTTCAGGGTCATTATTCAGTTTGCTTGGAGTGTGGAAGATCTCTGAAGTTCAGTGCATCTTTACATGGGCCTTCAACCTTGACATTAAGCATGAATAAATCATTTACAAAAACCTCCTTGATGCCAGGAGGTTTAATGCCTCTGTGTGACTGTGTATCCCATATAACCTATTCATACTTCATTTTGGATATAAATAGAAGTATCTGTGAATTTGCTTTCAAGTAAATTTAGCTGCTGCAGTAAGCTACTTCTAACACACACATCCAACTCACCCAGAGTTCATTAGTGACACTGGAAAATAATGCTGTGTATGTTCAAGAGAAATTAAAGGTTGTTTTGGAGATTCAGTGACTGTTAGGCAAATAAATAACTTTTTTAGATGGTTCATTATAAATGCATATGTTTCTAAGCCTGAGAGCCTACGTAATGTGCCTCAGTTTAAATAATGTCTTTCTATTGATTTTTTTTGCATAACCATCATGTTTTGGGGTAAAAGAAAGGTATTCAGTGCCAGCCTGTGAATTCACCCTCCACCCGACGCAGAAAACATAATACAAAAAAAGGTTGCTAAAAATGTGTTTTTCTGTTTCTTAACACTTGCTAATCAAATGGCTCTAGCTGCTAATTTAGCTTGCAGAATGGACATACTGTGATGCTGTTAATAGGAGTTCAACACTGTCTAGCCAAAAGGGAGAGATTACTTTTAAGACTCGAAAAAACATCAACAGGGTTTGCTTGCATCCTGAAAACTTTCACTGAAACAGAAATTTCTTTACTGGGCTGTAACCTTTTTCAGGCTTATCTTTTGAGAAAATGCTCTGACCTTTCCTACACATAAATCCCTGGAAAACCTTGCATAGTAAAAAGCAATATGCTAAAAGCATAATTAACTACTACTTCCTATCATTAAAGGCAGAGTCAGCATAAGGGCAGTGTAGTCATTCCCTTTTGACATTTCATTATTTTTGTTCCCCTGATACCTATTTAATTTATAATAGTTCTGCTCACCAGTCTCACAGTAGTGACCTCTGCTAAGGAATAAAATTCTATAGGATTGCTGACAGAATGATTGCATTGATTTTACATTTGGCAGAGTGTCTGAGACTAGTAAAAAGGACTCTACCTGTGCAGCTCTCTCTTGTGTGCTGCAGGAAGCCAGAGCATCCTGCGCATCCTCTGACTTGCTCTCCGTAATCTCTTCATTGCAAATCCCAGATCTGGGTCACTTTTCCAACAGGGATGCAAAGGAAACATTTGAATTGAAACCGAAGGAACTTGGGCATCAGGTTTCTGAGTTAATTAAACACAGTGGAGGTAGCCCCATTGTGCCCCTTCTTTTTCTGTCATCTGCTTTGTGAAAAGGTATGGAGAGAAGATTTCATTCTTAGTCCAGAAGTGCTCCTTTGGTGTTCACAGCAGTTCATATAGAGCAGAAGCTGCTCTGAATTTGCCAGAGGGACATGTGTTTCCTCACACTGGTAGCAGGGAGGCTGAGGTATCTGAAGGAACTTGTGACTGCAGTTAGCAAAGCAGTTTGTCCTTCACTTTGTGCCATGGCCAATGGGCTGCCACTCTGAAAGTGGATCTTGCCTCTTTCATATTTTGCCAACAAAATGACAACATCAAGTACAGATGAAGAATGTCCCTTTTCTTTGATCGGTCTATGATATTTCAGAATTTAAAATATATTTTAAATTGAAGTATTTTCATAATCTGTCCAATGCTGGAGAAAATGGTAAGATATGTCATTGGGGAAAAAAAAAAAAAAAAAAAAAAAAAAAAAAAAGCAGAGTGAAGGAAAGGAACATAAAATAAGGTCACAATTAAACATTATGGGCAGTCTCTGCCATTATGTGGTGCTTTTTCTTTCCAAAAGAGGAGCAGAAATTTCTTTTTACTTTACCTACTGTCTCCTGGGAATTTTATAGGAGGATAGAATTTTAAGGAGCGAGTCTTCAATTGGAGCTTAAGATCCTGTATATGTCCATTATTTCCTGGCATCTCATACATCTCCTGAATCTTCTATAGATTGCTCACAGAGCTTGCAAAAATTTGGTTCCAAAAACACCTTGTCAAGCTGCATTACTTATGGTCAAGAATGCCTTTTGTGATGTCCTCCAGGCTTCTGGAAATCCAGTATGAATCCAAGGGCTATTTTTATGATCTCTGCACATTTCACATCATCAGAATTGCTCTCACTGCAATCTTTTGGTGTTTGGGAAAACTGAGAAAAAAGGTCTCTTAAGTTATGTTCTTCTGGCTTTTTAATAGTCAAAAAGTTGTTCTTGAAGATGTCAGAGGGAAGAACAGATATTGTATTCTCAGACAGTGCCAAGAAGTGCACATAGATGCTGATGAGAAAAAACTATTACAGCGATGCGGTATTGGTAATTTGGCATATATAACAGCATTGGCACTTCTGTCCATGGAATAAAAAGAAACCTTGCAGATTGATTCCTTTGCATTTGGAGGACATTTGTGGTAACCTTGGGAGAAGGTGCAAATTTCTGTAGGGGTGGAAGAACTGAATGCCAGATAAGCTGCACTTCTGCATCATTGCCAAAACACTTCTGTGTACCTTAAAATGATTGCATTAATCTCCCTAATAGAAGGGTATTTGTAATATAATGTTCTAAATGCTTGTAGTTTCATTTTTTCCCCCATTTTCTCATGCTTAGAAACACCCAATAGCTGTAGTTTTATTTGTTTAAGTAAGAATACTTAAATAGAATTCTTATTTGACAGTACAACAGTTAAAACTCCTTGAAAATTCCCTATACTATCCAAATGTCCTAAGTGATATGGAAATCTGATGTACTCTTGCAAATTATGATTAATATTTTCTTCCAAAGCCCGGTAATATTTCTGGGGACCTGGGGGCACTACTGGGCCTGCGAGACTACTTCTGGGGTCTCTGGGATGGACTGATTCTTCCTTATGGGTCAGTTATTGGTGCCTCATTTTCTAATCTTTGCTTGTGAAATTCCTTTCAGTTGCTTAACTCACTTTTTTATTTTATTTTATTTTATTTTATTTTATTTTATTTTATTTTATTTTATTTTATTTTATTTTATTTATTTATTTATTTATTTTTTAAGAACAAAAATATCTTGTGAATGGGAGCTCCACAAAAATTAACTTGTGACCAAAAAATTTCTTGTTGAATTTATTGTGCTCTAACTTCATTATTAGTGAGCTGTTTCTCTGGTTTTATATTAAAAGTGATAAGTGAAGGAAAAGTTTGTGAAATTTAGGAAAATTTAAAACTATTATGCATACGTGTTCGGTATGTCGGAAAGAGCTGCGTCTTGTTATGCTTTTAATTTAAACAGATCAGTTCCCTCAGGGTGTGTTGTTGATGCATGATGTTTCTGAGGCTCCTGATCCAGAACAAGACAGTGTCAAAACTTAAGGGGCACTGTGTGAGAAACCACCTAGTAAAAGAAACAAGTAAAGTTCTTTTGATCAAAGGGGTGGAGCACCTCTCGTATGGGGACAAGCTGAGAGAGCTGGGGTTCTTTAGCCTGGAGAAGGCTAAGAGAAGACCTTATAGCGGTCTTCCAGTATCTGAATGGAGCCTACAGGAAAGCTGGGGAGGAATTTTTTATCAGGGCAGATAGTGACAGGATGAGGGGAAATGGTTTTAAACTGGAAGAGGGCATATTTAGACTAAATATTAGAAAGAAATCCTTTACTGTGAGGGTGGTGAGACACTGGAACAGGTCATCCAGTGAGCCTTCAAGGCCAGGCTGGGTGGGGCTTTGAGCAACCTGGTTTAGTGGGAGGTGGCCCTGCCCGTAGCAGGGAGTTGGAACTAGGTGAATTTAGTGGTGCCCTCTGACCAAAACTATTCTAATTCGTTTCCTTAGCAGAAAATGGTGCAGTTCTGTGTCTAGCTCATAAATTAATTAGAACTAAACATAAATGAGTCATGGCAAACAACATGTTCATGCTTTTGCATAACAGAGTCCCCAGCAGATTGAGGCATTATAAATTATAAATTAACTGAGGTGTGTTAAACAGTACATAATCCACTTTAAAGAATCTTAGACCTGAATTGACTTAGCAACCCATTTTATCACTGTTTGTGCCTTTCTGTAATGGCAGCTATGGCAGAAGTGCTGCCAAAAAATTTGAAAGCTTCAAAAAGAGCCCCATTTATGCTATTATATTATGCTAAATATTTCAGGCTTTGAATATGGCTATGTCACAGCCACTTCCTGCTTTTTAAGCAATTCTTTCTTCTGCCTTTCACTTTGAATTTATCAAAATGAAAAGATTCAGCCATATAATAACAAACAGATCTGGATTGGAAAAACAAACTTTTGCCCTCAACTTCCAGTTATCACTTACAAAATATAAATAAAAATCATCGTCATCATCTCAGAGCCAGGCATAGTACTCTAAGTGAGATCTCATGAGAACAGAGTAGAAGTGGAGAATCTCCTCCCTTGACCTGATGGCCATGCTTTTTTTTTTTTTTTTTTTTTTTTTTTTTCCAATGCAGCCCTGAATGCAATTGACTTTCTACAGGCTTATATCTAATTTTTGATCCACTGGTACCAACAACTCATTCTCTGCAAGGTTGTTCCCAATCAATTTTTTATCCAGCCTGTAGAGATACTGTGGATTACCACAGCTCAGGAACAGATTCTTGCATTTGTCCTTGATGAACTTTGCATCTTATGTTTGTGGGCAAATGCAAAAACATTCCTTTGACAAAGGAGTTTGTTCCAGGACAACATTCACAGCAGCATCTTACCATCTTAAAAAAATCTAAGGTTTTGTCTGAGAAATATTGCAGAGATCAGTGATACAACAGTGAATCTATGAAATACCTCAAGATGCAACAGTATTTATTGCTGCTGTTATTGAAATACAAACTTTGTGTCACAAAATAATAATTAGCTCTGACGTCTGTGACATGTACTCTGTATTTTTTTCACCTTCCATTGTAATGATAAAGGTTAATTATTCTAATTGAGTAAGTGGATGAAGTTGAATCTTTAGATTTCAAGATGTCGAAACAAGAATTCATGCAAAAATTTGACAAAAATTCACAGAAAATCCAGCTTTTTAAAAAAAAACAACAGACATTCTTAAAAAAATGTGTTTATTATTTGCACTGAGTAATAAAGTTTTTAAATGACTTTCCATTTTCTATTGTGTCTGGGATGGCGAAGGGTCATAATGCTTACAGTGAAAAGTGAATGCATATTTGTTTTTGTTTTTACTTAGATACTAGTAGGGAGTAATGCTACTTAATGTTTCCTTGGGCTTTCTACTTAGGAGTTCTGAAAAGACGCAGACAAATCCAGGTTTTGGCTTTCCAAATCTCTGATATGTGATCATGGAATCATAGAATCACTGAAAGATTTAGGTTGGAAGGAAACTGAAAGCCCATCCAGCCACAGCCTTAGCCCTGTGCCATGGGTAGGGCTGACCCCCAACAGCTCAGCTTCCCAGGGTCCCATCCAACCAGGCCCTGAGCACCTCCATGGATGGGGCATCATAACTTCTCTGGGCAGCTGTGCCAGGGTCTCACTGCCCTCTGAGTATAGAATGTCCTCCTAAAATCTAACCCAAACCTCCCCTCTTTTAGTTTAAAGCCATTTCCCTTGTCTTATCACTGCCAGACCATGTAAAAAGACAGCACTCTTCTGCATTTATATGTTAAGGCTTGTGCTCCCCTCACGTACATGAAGGTTGCAGTGCAGTCTCCCAGGAGCCTTCTCCTCTCCAAGCTAAACAAGCCCAATTTCCTCAGCCTTTCTTTTAGCACTTTTGATGGTATTTTTTTCCTATATTTGTTTGTAAATTAGCTCCAAAGAATATATTGAAATCTGCAGTTTCACCTATGTATGCATGAAAACTCATTTGCATCCACCCAGATGAAGCCATTTCTTTGTGATGACATGATTTTCTAACACATTTGAACTGGTTACATTCTTCTGGAGGAAAACAATGGGCACTATACTCTTTTTCTGTTTCTACTTTTTGTTAGATCATTTTACTCTACCCCACTATGGCATACAGTATTGGATAATAGCGAGGTAAAAGTTTTAATAGATCTGATTGATGTAGAAGCATAAAAGCGCAAAACACTGCCTATGAAGAAAGAAGACAGAAGAAGAAATAAACAGATGGAATAACATAGTGAAGAGAAAGCAACTATTCTCACTTTTTTTTTTTTTTTTTTTTTTTTTTTTTTTTTTTTTTTCCAGTCCAACATTGTATTTTTTTAATTGATCTTAGTGAGTGAATTAATTCTCAGCTGAAATATACCATAACCACTGTTCTGGATGGCCTTTTCTCAGATTTCTTCAGGCACCTTCCATTACACCTTCCAAAGAGTATTCATAATATTTTCTCAGGCAGGATTATGACAAAATATACATGAAGCCTAAATTTCAACCCACTTTAAGGAATGATCCAGGAGCAACACGGACCCTTCTGGCAGTGCCAGTAGATGTTGACATCTGTGGTCAAAGAATAGAAATGTTTGCAAGCCTCAAGAAATTAAAATATTTCTAAACATTTGTTTCTCACTTGTAAATTGCTGTGGAATATTTCTTCTGTGGTAAAGACAACCACAGATGTGGTTCCTTAATTAGGAGAAACACTGACCCAAGCACTCAGCCATTTAAAATATGGCTGGCAAATTCCTGCGATGGGAGCATATTAGGCAGGACGAGCATGACATTCATTTCAAAAAAGATAAACTTCCTTCATATCCAGCTGCCTGTGTCTGTGCATGCGTGACAGAGGAACAGGTTCAGAAGGTAGATCAGTGAGATTTGAGGTCAAACGAAAATTGTACTCTCTGAATGGAAGCACTTAAAGGCAAAATGCAGTGTAACATTTTCCATTATAGATAAGAATGTTAATATGGTTTATAACTCCAACACATGAATAAAACTTGAATTTTAAATAAAATAGTTTGATCATCTGTTGCATTGCTTGGGGGAAAATACAACTAAAGGCTACTTCTGCTGAAAGAGGTATTACAAAGAACTTTACAGGTGATGGCAAATAATGAGTATTTAATAATGTTTCTCCTCCCAGCTAAAGGATTGTGTGCACACTCCTAACCTCTATGCAGAATGAAATGGTTTGCTTAAGCCATCATGGAAAATTTACATGTCATCTTCTGCTTTACTCTACTATGAAAGAACAAGAATATGATCAGTTTCTGTATCTGACCTCAAAATTAAATGATTAAATGATCACACCCAGTATAAAATCTAGTTTGAGAACATTTTGTCTTGTTCACTAGAACTTTCAAAATCAGTGCATTTCAAAGAAAGCACTTGTTAGCCTCACTCATTAGTCTTTGTGAATTGTAACACTGAAATCATGGGATTGGTTCACTATTTCACACAAGGGTAAATAATTGTATTACTAATTTCTTTCTGTAAATGCAGATTCATAGCCAATGTCAGTGTTAAAATAACACTGCAATGCCAGTAGATTTCATGTAGAATTTTTAAAATGAGTATTTCATTTTGGATTTTCCTTCCAAGTGCTTTCAAGAACCTTTTCATATTTTACCTTCTTTGTGCTGAGTCTCAGATGGTGATCCTTTGTGACCTAATTCATTCTGCAGTGGCTAGACACAGTGTTTAAACTGAAGCTACACAAATACTGTCTTTTCCACCATTAAAACAGTATCACTGATGAAATTTACTCAATTATCCCAAAAATATTAGAAATAAAAATTCTTCATGGAGCACATTGTTCTACACATTTTCATTTCGGAAAGCTCCAAAAACTAGAGAACAAGCAAACAAACAAAAATATACAAAACATAGGACAGTTTACTCTGTCTCGTTTTAAGATGAACTGAAATATCTTGTGTGGGTTTGATTTGACATCTGTGTCCTTGAGCTGTTGTGCTTTATTGCCCTTACAGCATGGCTATTTTATAGCCTTTTTCACTCTTCTTAATGAGAAGGCGCCCAATCTACTTAGATGCATTTTCTAACACTCTGATAATAGGATAAGACTGATTACTGGCAACACTGTCTCATTTTTCATTGTGTGTGAGAGCAGCACAATGAGAGTGTCAGGGGAAGGAGCAGGAGTATTTCAAGCAGTTCTGCCATGAATTCTGGCTCATAGAAGAGAAGGGAGTCATAAAGATTTTCTCTTATAGCTCCCGTGAGATATTCTTGCAGAGCAGGAAAGTTTCAAGTCAATCTGAAACTTAAATTTTCAGTATGGTTTAACAAATGGGAAAATCTCTAGCTGTAAACTATGAATTTTGACATTTCCATGGAAAAATTCTACTTTGAGCTGAACAGATGTTTCGTGTGATTAAAAAAATAATTCTAATGATACTAAAGTAAGACTACAGGGAATTGAGTTTAATTGAATTGAATTGAACTGAGGTGAATTGAATTGAATTGAAAGCTGGTATTTTATAGGCTTACCTTATTTCCTTTGGAGACATTCAGGATTTAAATGTGTATCTGAACTTTTATCTAACCAACACATATGAAATCTGTGAAGCTATTATGTCACATTTCTTGTGGTGGTCCCTGGTCGTCTTCTTTGCTGGCTGGCACTTCAGCAGCCTCTATGTTATTGTTGTTATTCAGTCAGCCACTGGATTTGCAAAAACATCAAATTTCAGAATTAGGAGTCTCTGGGGTATACTTAGAGATTTATTACTGCAGTCAAATTCAGTGATCATTGCCGTTCTGCAGAGAAATGTTTTTCCCTTTTCCTTTTCCCCTGAAATTACTCTGCAATTTTTTCCCTGCAGTTTTGTACCCAAGAATAAGACATGGATATGAAAACATAGTCCACATTTTTTGACCTTTGCATAGCATTAAGTGTGTGTGTTATCTGTAAAAACACCTTCTGGCAATGCTTAATCTCTTTTTATTACAGTAGAGATAAGAGAATATTACTCCCTATGGACTTGCTAAGAAAGACAGTGAATCATGCTGAATATTTATCATACCACATCCTCAGCTTAGGTAAATGGCAGATTGTCCCTGCAGGAACAAATGAGACATTGTGTCCAGTGACATACACTGTTTTAAGGAGTGATGATTCTTCTTTTTATAAACCTTGTATTTTCTATTATCTTCAACAGTGAATATCTAATACTGTATTTTTTTGTCTTTCCATAGCACTGAATAAACAAATTAGTGACAATCCAATAATTACATATGCTACACTCAGAAACTAGGAGTAAAAATACAGGCAGATTCATTCACCTTTTAAAAAATGACAAGAATAACTCTGTACAAGTTCTCCATCATGACTATACCCAGAGGTCTCCAAAATATAATATGGCTGTTCCTTGTCCTTCCACTTAGCACCAAATAGGTGTATTTGTAGATTTGATGGAGGCAATGTTTATAAACTTAACTCTTGTCATTAATAGAAGATGACTCTTTTTAGGAATCCACTACAATGTGTCTGAAGCAATCAGTCCTGATAATAAATAATAAGAATATAGTTAAGTTCATTTATTTCTGAGAACTGACAAGATGGTAATAAATCTCTAAATAAAATATATAATCTAATAAATCTAATAAATAAGACTGTTTGTTCTCAGACTGCTACTCAGAGATAGGTGTTCATAATAAAAAGTAACTGATTCCTTATGAAGTCATTAATGACAAAAGCTGCAGAACTTGGAACAGGTGTCTGTTCCTTTACTTTCCCTCCTGTGGAATTATGGAGTAGACAAACCTGACTTCTTATAGACAGTGAGCAAATTGCTGCTGACCTGAAGTGCCAGGACTTTAGTCAGAACATAGATAGCTGAGGATGCATGTGTACTGGCAGAAGGTAGTGATCTGTGAAGGACTCTTTCATTTTCCTCATTTCATATATGTGCAGAAGCAAAAGAGATGCTAATTTTAAGCATTTACTGAACATATTGTCTCTGCTGTTTCTGTAGGTAACTGCAAGCCTATATCTCTATGAATATACTAAAGTACATAGTACAGACATGAACAATGCTGTGAGGGCATACATAATGTTTAATTTTTAGCACAGTCTTTATCTTTGCCAACAAGCTTTTTCATGGATATATTTATGCAAGATAACAGGTTTAATGTGTCCAGTTACCAATGAACAGCCTGCATTCGGATACACTTTCTGAGGGCATAGAGTAGTTCAGCTGCATGAAAACAAGTTGTATCATGCTGTATTGGCCTCAGGCCTGACAGCAGTATTAAAGTGTTTTCTAAATAAATAGAGTTTTAAAAAGTATTTTAAAATAAAATATACTTGTAAATATCTTTTAATATAAGCAACTCATAACAGCCTAATTTTTAAAGAAGTTCTGCTCCCATCTCACTTTAGGTTTAAAATGAAAGAAACAAAGTACTAATGTGCTGCAAAGACACTTGATCAAACAATTATCTTTGCATTTCCACATATTCTGTTTACACTGCTTTAGAAAGATATTAAATTGTCATATAAGAATACCCTTTATTCTGTAACAAATAAACAAAAGGCTTCTGAAATACATCACTGCAAATTTCCAATTACTTTGACACTGAAGTGCCCAAGGTCTTTTTCAGTTATAAGACCATAGGCATGTGGTCTTTTGTTTGTTTGTTTGTTTTTTGTTTTGTTTCATTTTAAGTTGTCTCTTTACACAGTTGGCATTAATCTTATGGGGAAAAAAATTTCCAGTTGAAACTGAAAAGACAACTTTTTATGAGGCTGGTACCTGACATTTCAGTGCCTACTAACTTCCTGTTGACAATTAATGTAAATAATGCTAATTTTATGAAATAGTTAGACAAGAGGAAATAGGATCGTTACACATATAATTTACAGTCATTTACCAGACACCATTCATTTAATATATTTTCACACACACTATTCAAGTATAATTACCATGGTATTATCAGAAATTCAAAACTTTTATAGCATTTGCTAAAAACTATGTATTGTGAGTGCTTAACAATTATGCAGGTGAATGTTTCATTACCATGCAGCAAACTTAATAGAATGGAAACTGCAACAGATATGAAGAGCACAGTGGTGCTATTTGATAGGGAAAATTCTAACCTACAAATCACAATTTTTAAACATAACCACAGCCATTAGCTGTGTGTTTTCACCAGTGATGAACAAAAGCCTGCATGTCATGTTCATAACCTTATGTGTGGTTGACTGGAGCATGGCTTGACTTTCACATTGGAGTTGCCACTGCTGAAACACACCAATCACAGCCCTGTTGTGCTCACATTCACTGTTTTGTGAATTCACTGTTTTGTGACATTCATCATTGATGAATGTCAATGGGTGCCATTTTTCTGCATTCATGAATTCTATAATGCACCTCTGCTTTACCTGCATGTCATTTTATCAGATGCTATTGTGTCGGACTGTACCTCTGCTGCCATCTGCCACACGTCAAAAACATGTAATGGGGTAATGGTGGGAAGGTTCACCATCTACTGCCGTACCACCAACATCCACCTCTGACATTGTGGGCCAACATAATAAAATAGGAGGCATTACTTTTGGAGAAGCCCTTGTATTTTCATTGCTATTAGAACTATATGAAATCAAATATTTGAAAATCTGTTGTGGAATATGCTACTGAACTTTCTTTTCTGTTTTATATGGGAGGCGACAGGTCGCCTTCATGTTTTTTTAAAGACATCATTGGTCTTCCATTTCAAGAAGAGAAACAGTTCAATGTGTCGGCCTGGGTCTAAGGAACAGATATGGACTTTATGTAAAGCTCTCCTTCATTAGATGCAATGAATAAATCAAAAGGGCTGAACTCAGGTACTAAATTCTGGACCTGTTTAGATGTTTAACTGAAACAATATATTTGCAAAGCCAAGAAATGTATACTTTCTTTTTTTCCATTTCTTTCTTTCCCTTCCACTCTGCTGCTTCTACTGCTGAAAAAACAAGAGACAAAAGTCTCCTAAATGAATGAGTGTATCTGTAAGCTTTCATTCTCAGTGGGGTTTCAGATCATGCTTGAATTCTTCTCTAGCAGGAATGTTCTCACCATTACTTTTATATAACAGTAAAAATGATCTGTATCTTTCTGCAACGAGAGGGGTATGTTTAAAAATGAGGACACTTGCTTTTCTGTCAAAATACATCTTTACAACTATGATTAATACTAAATATTTGTTGCTACTTTAGATGCAGAACAAACTTTTTTAGCAAATTCTTTGAACACCTGGGTACAGAGTGCATCCTCAACAAGTTTTCAGATTGTGTAGAACTGTTAGAAGTGACCAATAGACCAAATGATCACATTGCTCTTCAGAAGGACCTTAACAGGCTGGAGAAATAGCCAAAAAGAACCTCATGAAATTTAAGAAAGGTAAATGCCAAATTTTGCTCTTAGGAAGAAACAATTTCATGTATCAGCATAGGCTGGGGATTTACCTCCTGGAAAGTAGGCTTGCAGCAAATTCTCATATATCCTAATGGGCAAAATGGTGGACATGAATTCGAAACATATCTTTCTGGCAAAGATGACCTACCTATGGGCTCTACCTTAGTAGATCTGAAAAGAGATGGAGGCACAAACAGGAAGAAGAGGATCTGACATTAAGAAATCAAGAAGAAAAAATTTAAAAAATACTCATGAAATTGCCTATCATTTCTGCATGTAACTCCTCTGGATTGAGTTAATAATAGTTCTTGTTTAATTCTTTCAGCTTTGTGATCTGCTTGCTGGCATAAGTGTTGCTCCATTTGATGGACATTAAACCAGAGTTTCAGAACTAACAGATGCTACATAAACTCTTCAAAATATTGTACCATATAATGATGTTACTATTGGTATCTCTAATCCTTTCACCTTGAGGTTCAGTGCAGAAAATCTTGTAAGGTATCTACTCTGATTCCTGACAGTTCTGAAGTGTTCTGATGTCAAGAAAGTCACATTTGGGTTCTAGAATATGCTTCTGTATTAAAGAAACATTACTGTAAACATGAGCTGTGGTGAAGAGTCTGGAAAACAATGTGCAGTGCAGATTGAATATCAGTTTAGGGTTAAATCTATACACTAAAAATATATGAACAGGAAAAAAAAAAAAAAAAAAAAAAGCCTTTCAGTAAACTACCTATAAATAAGTGGTCTTAATGGAGATGGCAGCTGTCAGAGAACCTACTTGTAAACTCTGTTAAACATAACCACATACTGGTATTAGCTGAATATCTAAGAACACAGCATTGCCTTCCTTGGGGACTTTGTGATTTGTGATGAGTAGGAGCTTGTGTCAACTCGCTCGGAAAGAAACAATTCAGATTAATATTTTATGTTTTACTTCCAGTGTACCAGTTCTAGCAATACCGACTAGTTCCAGGCATGATGCAGACACCTCATAAGCACACAAGAAAGAACATGACTGTTTTTTTTGTTTGTTTTTTGTTTTTTTTTTGGAGGAGAGGCACTTCCTCTTAACTAGATTGACGCTAACCGTAGTTAGTAAATTCCAAAAGTAAATGCTGGCTGGAGACAAGAAGTTTAAAATCTTCAGGAAGTGAGTGATAGATGCAGCAAGATTTAAAACTCAGTAAATGTCAACCTAATGAAAAGTGAAAATAAGACATTTTGAAAGAGATTAAGAAACATTCAGTCCTGACTTTTTTCTGCTTATATTAGCAGAATTATTTTTGGTGTGTTAGGTCTTCAGACTCATTTCCAATATCTCAAGCTCTGATTTAAGATGCTTCAAAAATCAGCAAAAATAAAATGATTTTTTTTCCTAACCTCACAAATCCTTTCTTTTTTTCCTTTTTTCCTTGACTGTGCTAAGCATTTCAACTTGATATAAATATTTTTTCTGTACATCTTTACCATTACAAATTTTTCAGATATTTCAAAACAGTATATATATATATGTATATACATATATATTTTTTCTCTCTCTTCTATCCTTTTACTTTCTATTATGTCTGTTTACCTCTATGTTCTTTCCAAATATTTTCACCCTTCTTAGTATGCACTTCTTCTATGTTATTTCAAATATACTCCACTGCCACTTACAGGAGCTGGCCATCTAACTAGTAGCTAGTTTATAATGTTTCACTTAAATAAATACAGTTTCCCTAGATAATATTGTTATTTCTCTTTTTGAGACTACTCTGTATGCCTATTAGGGAGGTGTAAAGCTACATCTAGGAGATTTTCAACAATACTGTATACAGAAGAGATAACTTTCCCTGATTCACAGAGCAAATAAAGTGAAAAAGCCTTATTTTTTCCAAATTAAAGATTTATAACAAAATGCTCAGAAAATTTTTCACACCACAGAGTTGAGCAATACATGTCAGGTTTCAGAAAAAGAAGTAACCCATACTTGGTTGTTTGTTTTTTTTTTAATCTTTGACAATGTTATTCTTTAATTTGCCTCAGCTGCAAAGACTTGAAATGCTGGTATACTCTGCAATTACAATGAAATATCTCCACCTAAAACGTTAGTGCTTAAAATAATTTCCACTTCTCATCCCACTTGAAGACTGAATTGAGCAGGTGGATTTGATTTTGTGGTTCATGTGGTGATATAAAAGAAGGTTCTGAAGCAGTAGGTGTTCATTATCAGATGCCCTTCCACACAACAGTGTAATGCAAGAAGCAGTATAATGGCTTGAGAATGGCTCATTCTTGTCTCCGTTCAGCAGCCCATTCTGTGAGCTGATTTCCCACCTAATCCTTTAGAATAAATTTTCAAAACATCTTTATGTTTCTGTTACTGTCCACCACAGCTGAGTACAGATCAGAAAGCAAAACCTTGACACACAAATTATCCACTGCTTGAACAATAATCTGTTCTGTGTGGCGTTAGGGAAAATAAAAAGCAGGATATGAATCTGAAATTTGGCATGCATTTTTTGCCTGCTAATCAAAATAGATTTTTATAACGTGAGTTCTTGAATATTCCTGCTCTGACGGTGACACCAAATAAAGTAGGTCATACCAGCTGGAAGCACAGATACCTATATAATTTCATCTAGCAATGTTTTGAAGTGCCTATCAAGTTTTATTCAAGCAATTAGTCCTTTCTTTGTACAGCAGCTTCAGAAGCAGCCAAAAAACAATATTTTGCTCTATCCTGTGATGAGATGGTTCTGAACCTGCTTCGCAAGCTGGATGTTTATAGGTCCATGGAGCTGGATGGTTTGCACCCTAGAGTGCTGAGGGAGTTGGCGGATGTGGTTGCCAAACCACTGTCCATAATTTTTCGGCAGTCTTAGCTGACTAGGGATGTCCCGGTGGATTGGAGGCTGGCGAATGTGACGCCCATCTTCAAAATGGCTGGAAAGATGATCCTGGTAGCTACAGGCCCATCAGTCTCACCTTGGTGCCCGGGAAGGTTATGGAAAGGATAATCTCAGGTATCATCATGGATCAACTAAAGGTCAGCCAAGGGGTCAGGCCTAGTCAGCATGGGTTTATGAACAGTAGATCCTGCCTGACTAACCTGATTTCATTCTATGACAAGGTGACCCGCTTGGTGGATGAAGGTAAGGTTGTTGATGTGGTCTACCTCAACTTGAGTAAGGCCTTTGACACTGTCCCCCATAACATTCTGGTAGAGCAGCTGGCTGCCCATGGTTTGGATGGGCGCATGCTCCACTGGGTGAAGAGCTGGTTGGATGGCCGGGCCCAGAGAGTTGTGGTCTGTCATGGTTTTGCAATTTTGTAATTTTGCTATCAGTATTCCACATCATAACATCATGTTAAGCATAGATAATTTTGACAACTCTGCTGCTCACAAAAGAAGACTGAATGTCCCAGGGAACACCACGGTCAGTCATATGACACGGACTCTATATAATCTCACTTCAGTGCTGGACTCACTCTCTTGGACCTTGCCAGCCAGGGGGAAGCCGTGTGGGAGCGTTCCAGCCGTTTTGCCTAGAGTTACAGTAGGCCTCTCGGTTTCGGGACTCACTCTCTCTTATTTTACTTGATTCGTTAGCCTTAATTCCAATTATATTGTATTATATTGTGTTATTCTGTATTCTGATATAGTATTTAGTAAATAAGTGTGCCTCCTTAGATCGTTGCCGCTGTATTTATTTCTCTTTCCCTGTTTTCTTTTCCTTCTGGGCCAGCGGCCTGTGGGCTGACTGCCCCCCTGTCATGAGTGCCGGTAGATTTTAGGTCAATGGAGTGGAATCCAGTTGGCGGCTGGCCACAAGCGGCATCCCCAAGGGCTCAGTGCTTGGGCCGCTTCTGTTTAACATCTTCAATGATTATCTGGATGAGGGGATTGAGTGCACCCTCAGTATGTTTGCAGACGACACTAAGCTGGGAGGGAGTGTTGATCTGCCTGAGGGGAGAAGGGCACTACAGAGGGACCTGGATAGACTTGATCAATGGGCCAAGGTTAACTGCATGAGTTTCAATAGGGCCAAGTGTCGGGTCCTGCATTTTGGTTACAACAACCCCAGGCAACCCTACAGGCCTGGGGAGATGTGGCTGGAAAGCTCCCAGACAGAAAGGGACCATCAACTAGCCTGTTGATGGACAGTCGTCTGAACATGAGCCAGCAGTGTGCCCAGGTGGCCAAGAGGGCCAATGGCATCCTGGCTTGTATCAGGAATGGTGTGGTGAGCAGGACTAAGGAAGTCATCCTGCCCCTGTACTCGGCATTGGTGAGGCCTCACCTCAAGTACTGTATTCAGTTTTGGGCACCTCAGCACAGGAAAGACATGGAGGTACTGGAGCGGGTCCAGAGAAGGGCAACGAGGCTCAGGAAGGTCTTGGAGAATCAGCCCTACGAGGAGAGGCTAAGGAAGCTGGGGCTGTTTAGTCTGGGGAAAAGGAGCCTGAGGGGAGACCTTATTGCCCTCTTCCAGTACCTGAAAGGTTCTTACAGTGAGAGTGGGGCAGGTCTCTTCTCACTAGTGACAAATGACAGGACGAGGGGAAATGGCCTCAAGTTGCACCAGGGCAAGTTTAGGTTGGATATCAAGAAGAACTTCTTTACAGAAAGGGTAGTTAAGTACTGGAATAGGCTCCCCAGGGAGGTGGTTGAATCGCTATCCCTGGATGTGTTTAAGAGCCGTTTGGATGTGGTACTCAGGGATATGATTTAGCGGAGGGTTTTTAGAGTTAAAGTACTATGGTTAGGCTGTGGTTGGACTTGATGATCTTCAAGGTCTTTTCCAACCTGAGTAATTCTATGATTCTATGATCCTATGTAAAAAGCAATATTTCTTATTCTCGGCCAGTATGACAAGAACAATCAAGATATTGATCCTCTCGCTCTTGTTTTAAGGTTTATTTTAACATTGATGCAGCTCTTTGTGACTCATGACAGGGAGTATTTTAGTGATGTTCCCTTTGGTTATGGAGCTCAGTCACAAGGAAAGAGGTTTTGTAGAAAAATGCTGTTCAGCAAGAATGATTTCATTTGAAAATCCATGTAACTGTGATAAGAAAGTCAGAGAGTTCAGCTCCCATATAACGGTGTGGGCAGCTATAAATAGAGCTCCATATACCAGTGATTCCTTATGCTGCAGAAGAATTTGCACTTGAGTAAGGATTTAATGCTCCTTACCTCACTTGAAGGAGCAATAACTCCAGAGCCTCCAGTGCAGGCTACTGGTGAAAAGCAGCAGATCTCTCCTTCCTCCTTTTGGCCTTTTAGGTGTAAGTGTAGCCTGTAAGCTACAGGTTATGAGTGTCTGATGCTGCTCTAAAATACCCTCTTGTCAGCATTCCTGGTATCTGTACAGATTTTGTATATATATAGGCTGAAGCTTGAAGCTAGGCCCTGCCACTGCCTCAGGTGTTTTTATATTAAAGTACTGTAATGCTTTAATATAAAACTGCATCTAATGGATAGCTGAGGAATCCTTCCTCTTTGATTCCAGGAATATCCTCGGGTTGAGCTCTGCATTTTGTGATCTTTCTCTGTTGTCTTGACATGAAAGGAGCCACGTCTTTGGAAACAGTCATGAGATATTTTACATGGTAGTCAGACAGTACACCTTAGCCTCATTCTGCAGCTTCTTCATTTTATGCTAACAATCTGAGGTACAAATACATTTTTACTGACTTGGGATGATCAGGAACCAAGTCTATAAGGCAAAAACAAAGCAGTTGATGCTCAGAAAAACTCCATAACACCTTGCTGTGTGTTAAATTCATGACAATTTTTAATCATGTGATGCAAAAACATCAGCTTATGAATGCGATAATTTGTGGAAAGGCTTGAGCTACTCCTGTTCATGTTTCAAGATACTAAAATCTGCACAATCACAATCATATTTGACAGCACCTTGAGACGGCCAGAACTGTGAGGTTAATTTTTTTCTTGAAAGAAGCACACCTGAAGCGTGAGAAGGCTTTGAATCTCTAAGGTAGGTTTGACATGAAACTAAAACAAGAGCAATTAAAATTGAAAGAAAGGGGGGGCAGCTGGCCCGCAGGGTCACTGGCCCAAAAAGGGAAGGGAAAAAGGGAAAGGGAATAGAAAACAGTGGCAACGATCTAAGGAGGCACACTTATTTACTAAATACTATATTGAAATACAGGATAACACAATATAATACAATATAATCAAAATAAAGGCTAATGAATCAAGCAAAATAGGAGAGAGAGTGAGTCCTAAAACTGAGAGGCCTACTGTAAGCTCTAGGCGAAACGGCTGGAATGCTCCCCCACACTCCGAGGATCCAAGAGAGCAATTCCAGCCTGGGAGTGAGTCCTTGTCCTTGTCCTGTGACTTATCCCTGACTGTGATGTCCTCTGGGATATGTAGTCTTCTTCTGTGAGCTGAACATTCGGTAAAATTATCTGTACTTTACATGATGTTATGATGTGGAATACTGATAGCAGAATTACGAAACAAAAACATCTTGACACCACATACTTCTCGTAGAATCATAGAGTCATAGAATCATTGAGGTTGGAAAAGACCAATAAGATTGTCTAGTTCAAGCATCAGTTCATGCTGGTGACCACTCTAGACCATGTCACCCACTGCCACAACTACATGTTTCTTGAACACCTCCAGGAATGACGACTTCACCACCTCCCTGGGAGACCAGTTCCAATATCTCACCACTCTTTCTGAGAAGAAATGATTCCAAATACCCAACCTGAAGCTATCCTTGCTGCAACTTAAGGCCATTACCTCTCTTCCTACAACTTCCTTTCAGGCAGTTGTCAAAAGCTACAATATCTCTCCTGAGCCTTCTCTTCTCCAGACTGAACAATCCCAGTTTCCTCAGTCAGTCCCTGTAAGACTTGTACTACAGATCCTTCACAACTTCATTGTCCTTCTCTGGACACACTCCAGGGCCTCAGTGTCTCTCCTGTACTCAGCACAGTACTTGAGGTGCAGCCTCGCCAGTGACAAGTACAGAGGGTTGAGTACCTCCCTGCTCCTGCTGGCTACCCTGTTTCTGATATGAGCCAGGATGCCTTTGGTCATCTTGGGCCTCTGGGCACACTGCTGCCTCATGTTCAGTCAGCTGTTGACAGCACACCCAGACCCTTTTTATCCATGCAGCTTTTTAGAAATCTAGCACTAAGCCTGCTGCATCGCCTGGGTTCTTGTGACCAAAACGCAGAATTCAGTTCTTGGTTTTACTGAATTTAGTCCCACTGGCCTCAGCCCTTCAGTCCAGCCTGTCCAGATCCATTTACAGAGCCTTTCTGCCCTCAGGCACATCGATTCTAACTTGATGTTACCTGCACACTTGCTGAGGGTGCATCCAAGCCCATTGTCCAGGATGAGCCCCAGTTCTGACTCTTAAGGAACACAACTCATGACCAGACACCAGCTGAATTTAAATCCATTTCCCACCACTCTCTGGGTCTGGACCTCCAGCCTGTTCTTTACTCAGTGAAGAGTGTACCTGTCCAAGCCATGGGCTACTAGAAGGCTACAGGAGAATTCTGTGGGAGACAGTGTCAAAGGTTTTGCTCAAGTCTAGGCAGTCTATGTCAACAGCCTTTCATTCCTGTGTTAGGCAGGTTACATAGGAGTAGAGTTGGTCAGGCAAGACCTGCCTTTCACGAACCCAGGTCTGATTCTCTCGATTGTTCCACACATCCCACACAATAGCATGATATGCTCCATTACCTTCCCTGATACTGAGATCAAGCTGATGTCTATCAACTTTCAATACCTTCCTGGCTGCCGCAGACAACCCAACTAGCATATCCAACTTCAAACACCAGACACAGGCCTGACTGTCACCTGTGCAGGACAAGCTTCTCAGGTGGGAAGAATTTACAAAGTCTTATTTCTCTATGTGTGTAGGGAACCAGTGAGGATTGCATCCTCCAGCTTGGTTTGAAACTGCAGTTTCAAAGTGACTATTTGTTGTCAAGGAGATGGCAAACTTCTCTTCGTGTCAGACACACACACACCAATTTTACTCTTCACGGAAGCCAGTGTGCCTGGAATCTAGATAACCTGTTGTCTCTTTACGTTGTGACTGAAGACAAATATAAATAGAAAACAAATATTTCAAGATGTGTACATTAATGTATGATACGCTGTATTGCTTAAGTGGAAAATCTGAAGACTGCAGGTTCCATTGCCAGTATCCAACACTGCATCAAAGAAGAAAGGAACTATTCTGAACAAGATGATTCGTAACAGCTAGTGATACAGGTAGTGCACTGATTATATAACAACTTTCATTTGTATCAAAAATTAATATTATCTAAAAACAAATTAGGAAAATGAACCATCTATCTTTTATCCTCCTCCTCATCTATCTGTGCAAAAAGATGTTAAGAAGGAATGCTGTATTGCTCTCTTTGTTCTGAGTCTTGTGGCTTCTTGTTATTCCTTTGCAACTTTCTTCACCAAGCACTGGGAATTACCTTATTCCAGCCACCAGAAAGAGCAAGAGACAGAAGGAATCAGTAGGAATGGAAATATGTTAAGAGTTATCAGTTAAGAGCTCCTCCTATAGCCTTGAAATGGTGATCAGCAACACTGTCTCAGGTTGCACAAGAACGCAGCAAAAGCAATCTTTTTAAATGTATATTTTTTAATGTGAAATAGATACATGAAGGCTCTATTGAGTATGCTTGCAGCATTACACCTTGCAGATATCAACAAAAGAGAACACATACACACCCATCACATGAGGAACTACAAACCTGGTTGTGTTCAACTGTTATCCTTTTAGCCATATTTGGAAACAATGCTATGAAATAATTTCATATATTCTATTTGTTCCACCATACCAACGAAACACTGAATATCACTGCATGGTAATGTTAGCATATTCACTAAATTGCCATAACTGAATAAGTGTAGGGAAATAAAAACCACACTCCAACCAGGACAGATAGCAATGTTATGACTTAGCCAAGCTCCCATGCACATCTGTTAATGGATGTTTACATATTCAATCAGATGCAGAAATGCAGATTAGGAAATTTTGGAGCTGTGTCAAGTTTTTTTGGATATTCATGAAAAACCAAATAAAATGATTCTGCACGTTAAGTCAAAGGGACTACTGTAATCCACAAAGCAGTTTGAGAAAATTATATCTTGACCCTTTAGAAACGCTATGATGAAAAAACAGAGGATGACTGAACAATCCACTGAGTGCTGTGTTTCTCCTTGTTTAACCATTCAAAGTATTGGCCACCCTTAATTTACCATGTGCTATACATGGATGGCTAGCAAGAGCTGTGATCTGAGAATTCATCTTAGAGTGCTTAAAACAGGGAGATAATGAACTATTGCTAAGGGTATGATTACATTAAAAAACAAAAATGTAATTGTGAAGTTGGAATAAGTGGAAAAAACACCAACTAATAGATCAGAATGCCTAGTTGAACTGTGTCTTAGGAGATTTTGCCACGTCTCCATTGCCGTTGACCAGCTCTTTGAAGTTCCTGGGTGTGGGTCCACACACACTCTTGTCACTTATGTACATTGCTGTATTTGAGAAGAAGAGAAAATGAAAAATGTGATGAGGCAAATATATTCAATCCAGAGAAAAATTCACTCTCGGTGTCTCAACTTGATGAAAGGCGGTTATTACCAGACAGTACACAGTGGCTGAGGATCTGCTCCCAGGAAGGAGGAAGCTGAAAAATGAACTAAAAGATTTATAAAATCATTACACATTTCAGATATAATTGAGTGAAAAGGAAAATGTACAGAATGAATTAAGATTGAAAGCTGTCTAGAAAGTTTTCAGACTCACTTTCACTGCATGTCACTGATGTTTTATGATTTCTCTTCTAACAGCATGGAGTTGCTTCAGGGTAGTGTGAGATTTATATTGTGCCTTTTATCACTGCAAAGACTAGATAGCAATAATCTTGATACTTTTATTTCAACATGGTATCTTCCCCAACAATAGACAATGTGGTTTCATTTTCTGCTGAAAAGAGCCTTGTGCTTTGGCTCCAAAACCAGATTTAACACCATGGCTGCCAAAGGACACATGATGATAATGTTTTCATCCAGACTCTTTCATGAATGAGGAAAGCAGATAGCTCTTAACACATTGGACAGTGGGAGAAGACCCTGAAGCCTTTGAAGGCTAAAAAAATCTAAGGAATCATAGAATCACAGAATCACCACAGTTGGAAAAGACCTCTAAGATATCCAGCTTAACTGTCCGGTTTTCACCAATGTAATTCTGGATTGCTCTATAGGTTCCCCTGAAGGGTTTGTCACTGTAGACCTGTCTAAATTGGCTCAGGTTAAAAAGGAAGAAATGGTTTCTTGAGGACAGATAGGATGGAAAAAAACACGATGGAGTATATCCATAATGAACATTGAGACTGACATTCAGAAAAAGACCTCTGTGTGGAAGCTGGGGAAGATCATTGCTACATAGATATCTTCAATCCAATTAGCTTACAGAGTGCTTTTCAAATATTAATAATTGTATCTCAGAAGCAACCAGAAGAAGAAACTCCTTGTGTGCTGAAACACAGATATGATCTCTACAGGATTAGAGCCTTAAATGATAATATATTGAGATGTGGGGAGAGAAACAATTCAATCAAAGAAACTCCGTGCTTATTATTTTCACGAAGCATTTTTCTTGTAGCAATTCTTAGCCTCACAGATGTTCTACTTCCATTTTAACTTCTTCCTTTGCCTGCCACCCTTTTCCTACACTGTTTAGACATCCTTTATTTTTGACCTCTATGTACCTGTCTTGTTTTCTTGTTGGTGATAGTCTTATTGCTTATCCTTACAACATACCCTCACTCAGAGGCCAGATTTGTTTTGTCACATTTCTAGCATCCTGGCCTCTAGACAAAGAACTTCTGATAACTAGTCCAAAAAGTGAAATCCTGACTCATCTGGAAGCTATTCTTTTAAAATATGGAAGAGAATGGAAGCACAGAAAAGAAATAAGAAAACATGAGATCATGATGTAAGCCAGTGTAAATTCTATCTATTGCAACCACAATGGTACTTCTCTAGAAGACAAAATGGCACTGAATCTACACGTAAAATAGAAAATCTTCCTGGTGATTGTTTGTCACTGACCCAAAGAAAATGTGCTGCCTTTTCTGTTGGGTTTTTTGTTTGTTTGTTTGTTTGTTTGTTTGTTTTAGCTCATTGAAAATGAATCAGTGTGGGTAGCTGTGATGCATTCTGCTCACCATTCTGCTACCACTGAGAAGAAAAAGTCATAGAATGGAGAAGAAGCCAAAATTTTTGCTTGTGAATGAAAACCCGTAGGCACTTTGATTTCTGTCAGATTATGCAGTTGTTTTCTAAGTATCATGTAAAAGTGTCATGGAATGTAAACAGACACTCAGAACAGAACAAAGAACAAACTATTTAACTATTTTCTTCAAAAACTGTATTTCCTAGGCAGCTGCTTGCATTTAGATGCATAAATGGCATATGTTGTACAGTGAAGAAATGTATTCAATGCACTATTTTACTTAGTAACTATTGCTATCATTATAATCCTACTTTCCTATCACTGTAAAATTAATACTCAGGGACAATTAGTCAACTATAAGTCCCTATCAATATAATCTTACTTTCATAACAATGTAAAATCTTTATTATTTTATTTTATTTTATTTTACTAATTACACTGATGTCTGGTCCAACAAGCAATGCTATAAGCACTTGCTGCCATGTTCAGAGTACGTCTCATACACAATTAACAGCAAATATCAAACACACGGCATTCTGGGAGGATTCTGATAACATATTGCCAGCAGTCTAACAATGTTTGTTCCCAAAAATGGAAGTGTGATTTTTTTTCTAGGTGATCTTTTAGGTAGACTTATCAGCATTGAAAATGTGAAGAAGTACATAATGTTTAACATGTCCATTTTGGAACATCTGATACTCCTAGTGATGTTTTGCACTGTCTTCTTTTCTGCCTTCCACTAACAAATGAAAACTTGCTCCTAGAAACATCAATCCAAAATGTATATTGGGGATCTCTGTATTTTTAATTTGGTGCTAAAAATGTGTTCGTACTAAATTAACATTCAGTGTAAAAATGTATGTGTTTCCTTCTCATTCTATCTCTTAAAGTTGTAATGTTAAGTCTTTCAGTGCCATGCTATTTACCAAAACTTGCTATATACCTAGAATCAGATCACACAGAAGGGTAATATTCTTACTCTCACGTTGAAGAAAACAAAAAAAGAACAGCAGTAAGATACAATGACAAGTATTTTGAAGTGCCTCGTGATACAAATAAAACTGCAAAAAACATTTGCATCACCTTTTTCGGGCGTTTTGTCCAAACAAATTTTAAACAAATATTAGGACAAATGATAAGGACTCACTTGTGAAATACATTCTATATTGTTTATGAGTTGGACTACACCAAACTCATGGAAAGATGGATAAATAATGAGGAAATAAATATTGCTTGTATTTTTCTATTTTGATGTTCAATGTTACTCTGAAACTTTCCTGAGGATTCACTCTTCCCCTCTACTAGGAGTTTCTAGATAAACATAGTCAGATCTGTCTGAGTTTGCATGATTAACCTACAGACATCTGACAAATATGGCCATAACATCTAAACCTATCAGCTTGTCATTTTTAGTGCCCTTTTTTAACACAATGATTTATTTGAACTCAGTTCTCAAAAAATGGTTTCTCATACTGATATGATTAATTACACTGAATCTAGTTCTGACAAAGACAAAATTCCCTCCAGTTTCACTGGAGATGGATTTTCATTGCTCATCTCTTTTTGGCTTTGTCTTCTCTTTCCAAATGCCTGTAGCTATTGATCCTCGATGCCATGGCAAAACAAATGATCATTGCCTTTGGTGAAGATTTATTGGTGCTTCCTAATTGTTTCTACCTCAATGATGGCACAAGGAAACTGAATAAATAAATAAATAAATAAAATAAAAAAATAAAAAATCCCTAGCTGGATGTTTCTATGTCAATACAAGCATGCGACATATAAGATGGAGTTTTCTGAAGTTTCTGCATCTTTTCACTGAAGATAGCTTTCTGCTACTTTTTGCTTCACTATGAAACCCAATTATTTTGTGGAAGAAAATGATCATATTCTGCTCACTTTTTGCTGGCCTGTCAGTTCCCTGTTCCTAGTATTTGAGGAATGGTCAAAGGGCACTCTGCATAGATATGTTTCTCAAACTAAGGCTTATATCCTGCTTATTTTATTACAGAAAAAATTGCACATTTTACAAATGAAAAATATGATAAGAATACTGTAATAATAATAATAATACATTTTGTTATTAATGATGATCATGATAATGATAAACATTCTATGCTGATACTTTTAGCTTTGCTGCTTTCTGGGGTATTTTTTCATAACAAGTTTTAAAAATGCAGGTTGAGTCCCCCTTAAATAATACATCAAGATGTGTTTTTGAAACATTAGTGGTTTAGTATTGTTTTGTTTGACTGTATGAGTCTTCTCCTTGCACTAAGCTGTAACTCATAGTATTTTGTCAACAATCTAATGCAATAAGAAGCCTACATGTAGAAAAATGCTGCTCTAAATAATACTGGAGATGCAAGTGAATATAAGAGTGCAACCCACAGCAAGAGAATCTCATAAATCACTGCTTAAGAACTTTAATGAAGCTGTGGAGATCTTTCCAAGTGAAAGCTGGAATAAAACTATAAAACCTGAGCAATTGGTGTATTTCAATTGTCTCAGTGTCCGGTGTATGAAGGACTGACCCTGTGGCTGTGATTTTGCTCAGGTGTTTTGGCTGACATTAATATAGTTACCTATTAGGCAATCTGAATCTGAAGAAAGCAAGGAATAGCACAGCACATAAAAGCATTTTCTGTCCTTATAGTTTCATAGTTTCATAGTATCGTGCGAGTTGGAAGGGACCTTAGAGATCATCGAGTCCAACTCCCGGGATTCGAGCCCTCTAGTGTAGCAGAGCGGCAGTTATCCACTTGCGCCACAGGGGGATTCGAACCCGGGCCTCCAGTGTTGCAAGCGGCGGTTCTAACACCGTGCGCCACCGGAGGCACTTCTCATATATTATTTATATCTAATCAACCAGAATGTTCATCCTTTTTTACTTCCTCACAACTCAGTAGTACTAACAGGCCTAATGAAGTCCTTTTAATTCCACAGTATCTCAGATTCCTAATGAGTCTCTCATTGAAGTGCTAACTAAGTTAGGGACTGCTTATTACCATACCAGATAAAAATGGTTTTGTTCATTTTGCCTGCAGACAGAGATTATATTATCTATAAATATGGGCCATAGAACTCATTGGTCACAGAGGAAAGACTATTCCATCTACAGAGAAATTATATTTAAAAGTAATTATAAAAATTACTTTATTTCTTAAAAAAAAAAAAAAGATTTATATTTTAGTCTCTATCTATGCTGTTTGTGTATCTTTTGATACTAGATTACTTACTGGCTGTCATGGCTTAACAAATACAGGGACTGAGAACTGAGGTATTGATTTAAGGTAGGAAAGCAGTGACAGGATTCTGTGAGAAAGCTTGCACAACAGCTGCCTATACTGTCTTTGCAAGCATATGCAAGCATTTACCATAATTACAGGTATTGGAACTCATTAATCAAGTAGTATTTCATTAAGGCAATTGTGCCTCCCATTTACCTCCCTTTACATGCAAGGCAAATTCTTAGCTCATTTGTTTTATATAAGCTAGAACATGTTTAGTGCACTGACAGCAACATGCAGTTCCAAAGGGGGGCTGCAGATGCAAAGGTGCAAGCAGAGATGTTATTTTTCTGCTTAGAGTGCAGAATAAGGTATGGGATTCTTCTGTAGCCATAGCAGAGACTGACTGCCATTCTTCCTGTGTCTTTCTTTTCAGTTAAGGTCTTTTGTATTCATTATCATGAGACAACATAATGGTGGATAAAACCAAATCAATGAACATTTCAGTGACTACAAGAGAAGGAAAGATGTTTTACCTTGTTAGGTGGCAGTGAGGCATTTAGGAAGATCTTCTTAACATAACTTTTTTTTTTTTCTTTTTTCTTTTTTCTTTTCTTGTGTTTCCTGACTAACTGCTTAATATGGGGAAAAGACAAATAGCTCTTTCTTTTCATATGTATTTCAATATAAGAAAGAAATGTAGTCATGATTCTGAGATTATTTCTAACCGTGTCATAATGTGTTTTTTTTTTCTTACACTGAAAAGTAGATTTTTCAGTCTTAGTTGTAAGTGTTACGATACTTAAACCTCAAAAATACCCATATATTCACACACACACACAAAAGTGGGGAAAAAAAGAAAAAAAAAGAAAAAAAAAAAGAAAAAAAAAGTAAAAATCACAGAGTTTAAAAAGTAAGCCAAAAAGCTTGATTTTATTATGAAACAGACCTGTAAAGGTATCTCTCTAAATCCTCCACAGAGAGGAAAATCAGAGGTTTCAGTGTCTGGGATCTGACTGCAGAGTCCAAAACACATATACTATGAGCTTTCCTGTACATACACAACCTCACTATATACTATGTGTACACAGTAAACAGATGTTACAGAAATACACTAAAAAAATGCCCCTTATTAAGCCAATTTCCTTTATATAGATATATATAAAAGGCTTGAATTACAGTTCATGAAGTATAACATGGGAAACACAATCCTATCTTTATGGTAAATAATATATATTTTTATGCAGAAGCCTGCAAAGAGTGCATTTCAAAATAGGGCAGCTGATAAGGAAGACAGCTTTATGTCAAATTAATAATCTTATTTGCAGTTCATGTGAGTGAGTAGAGTGAGTATTTTCACTCATAAGTGTTTGGATGACTGGGCCTGGGCCTTGTTACAAGAATTATATCAGACACTTTTGCATTTCTGTTAAACAAAGCAGAAGGGATTGCATTTTTATTTCCTTATGTGCAGTTCATGAAATGAATTTCCCATATCTCCAAACCTAGACCCACCTATTCTGTTACAGGATCATACAATCACACAATCAGTTGAGTTGGAAGGTACCTTCAGAGGTTATCTAGCCTAAATCCCCTGCAATGAACAGGGATTCCTCGATTAGATCAGGTGTTCAGAGCCCCCCCAGCCTGACCTTGAGCATCTCCACTGAAGGGAATCAATACACTTCAAAGTAACATTCAAATGTGATTAACTATTCTATACACTACTTCTCAGGCTTTATCATTCAGTTGTTGTTTTCTTCTTCTTTTTTAACTAAACTGGATTTGTTTTGTTCTAAAATTATACCATTTCTCATGTACAATGCTCCAAATACTCCACTGAGGTACACCCGGATGAAACCCATTAAAATCTTTGTCTAGAAAGTCAGTGATCTCATCCTAAAAATATAATGGATTGGTTTAGCACAGTATTTTTTTTTTTATTAAAGTCTATCTACTTTTTCTCTCCTTTTTTTTATTACTTTCATTCATATTTCCTTTAAAGTTGATTTTTGTCAAAGTGAATTTCTTAAGAAGGGAACAATTAATACTCTTTTGCATTTATATTTTAGCAGCTTTTTAAGGTTTGTTAGGAATGTTTCTGAAGGAACTGCTTCAATTAGTTACTGAAGCTACCAGTAAGGTCTAGAATGGTGCATTGGTGAAGGAAAGACTGCGCGATCATTTGTTATGTACAATATTAGTTATATACTGATACTGATGTGTGCATCTTTGAGTTGAAATTCAGATTTCTAAGAAGAAGTCAGCTTCTTATACCACCTTATCCTATAACACCTATCCTACTATTATTTAAAAGTTGTTGTTTTGTTATCTTTCTGCCATATCCACTGGCTAATACTGTCACCATAAATAACTGAGGTCAGAAAATAAAAGAGTAATTGTAAAATACACACACACACACACAGATAAACATATATATATTCCAATGAGATTACTGAGAAAAAAAAAAAAAAAAAAAAAAAAAAAGTGTGTGATAGTGCATGCCCCCAGAGCCTTCAGGACTCTGTGGAAAGGATGGACAGCGACATGAATTCTTCTATTTGCTTTATGAAGTATTTTCTTTTTTTCTGTATTCTACTCCCTGATGCATTCCTGGCTTTGTCTCACTGCTAGGAATTCTCAATATTTGATTCCCTACTGTATGCATTTTCCTACCAAGCTAAGCCTTTAAGCAACATCATTAAGGGACAACAGAAGTGTAAGAAGTAAAGTATCATCAACATACAAAAATCTATCGTACTACAAATGAGAGAATTTCTGATGGAGCTGAGGAACGCAGCCTGTGAGAACCACTTAAGATTTGCTTATAACAGAAAGATCTAATTACCTCAGAAAAAGCTCATTGTCAGTTCTGAATTTATTTATTATTGAAGAGCATCTCCTGAGGCCAGCCTCTGTGACTCATCTTTCGGCCAGCTGCAGCTCATGCTGTTTTTCATGCATTATACATTAAACACATATGATAGCAGAAGGTGGAGGGTATCTGGGGAGAAGCTCCATACTGCTTTTTTCACTCCAGGAGGAAGAAAATGTAAGAAAAACAAAAAAGAGATGGTTAGAATAGATGAGTGCAGGAAGGCATATCACCACATTATTCATCACTTTAAAACAGACTTAATTGCAGAATTATAAAAAGAAATGGACTCCTGGACTCTTCCTGGAAATGACCACAATTTCCTTACCATTTAAGTTATTGTGGTTTTTTTGTATGTTTAAAACATGCTTAAAATTGTTATGCTATTGTATTCTGTGCCAATTGTATTAAGCACTTCTGCTCCGTCTGGTGCCAAGACGAAACAGATTGAAATAGCTACTGTATGGCACTAGCTTATTGAGAAAAGGTTTTACATGCTATTAGCTTGACATGTGTTAGCTATTTATAATATCATCTATGCAAAGAAACTTGGGCTTTTTTTTTTTTTTTTCTCTGATCCTTTTATGGAAAACTAGAAGCTCTGGTAGATTTCTTACATATTGCTGACATGAGTAGGGGTTTTACACAAAAATAGATATATCCTGTATCCACATTTGAGTAAAAGGTTGTGGGTTATTAATGTGGATGGAGAAAAATTCCAAAATGCTTCAAGAGAATAATTAAATACCTTTTAAATCTTAAAAGAGTAAACAAACTGAAAAACTAGTTTTCTTAACTAACCTCAGGAACATAAGGGATACTACATGGTGATTAAGAATTTAAACCTTCAAAGCAGCATCTCATGTTGTTTCAAAATCATGAATTTTAATAGTGAGGAGTTTGCTACAGTCATGATTAATTTTCCCTTCCATTTCTGGGGCTAGAAGCATACAGATTTGGAATTTTTATAAGCTGTTCAGAAAATTTGCATAGAAGGGATTTTTTTGCTGGTTCAATTATGAGCTAATTTTTCATAAACCTTGTTCAGTCACCTTGTAATAGCATCACATACATATACATTGAAAACTCTATGAAAAATAATAAATCAAGACACAGAACCTTCTATTATTTCCTTATCTCTACTATCCACTTTTTTGTTGTTGTTGTTGTTTTTATATTGTTGTTTGTTTTAATTTTGAACTGTTTTTCAAAGGAAGCTTAAAATACCGATTGCATGTTGTCCAATGTGTATTATTTGGATCTCTTGTCTTGTACTAATTCCAATTTTCTAATTCTTTCTTCTCCCGAGTCATATACTTTTCTATTTTCTCATATATGGAAAAGATGCTAATCTTTATAATACATAATATAATAATATATATATATATTATATATATATATAATAATATATAATAATCTTTATAATCTGTATAATATCAGAGGAAGGCCTGCCTCAATAAATGACAGTTAAATGTATCAGGTAGAGTAACAGGATGGCAACTGCAACTGCAAATGGCAAATTTGATACCATGGGAATTTGGTGAGAAATTAGAATAGCATCAAGATTTCACTTTGTTCTCTTACAGTGAGAAATGCTTCATTTAAAGACCAATGTGGGTAACAGTATTATGTTTTATTATCTTGAAGGCTTTTAGGTCTCTTAGCAGAAAACAGCAGCACAGCAGTGGCAGAGTAGCAGCGGAAAAGTGACTGAATGACTATTCTGAGTGTCTTCTCTCTTTTAGTGTTGATATAAACTCTATTTTCCTATCGGAGGTTCTTCTGATAATTGAATAAATTGCATGGGGAAAATTATGAACAAGTAACTGAAAAACCCAGAATGGTTTGGCAATATCCAAAGTTATAGCTGTACCAGGAGAATGGCTGTTGTTTGTTTGTTTGTTTGTTTGTTTGTTTTTGCCATGGACTATTGGAACTTCTGTGCATGAATCTGAAAATCTGGTCCATATATTGCATTTCTAAAACAACCAGAGTGAAACAATTATATTCTCTGGGATGAGAGAGAGTTAAGCTTTATCTGCATTCTTGCTTGCTGAAGGAAATTTGACCAAAAGTATTTCAGAGTAGCCTGGGTTTCTCACTTTTCCCCACAGCAAGAGATGACGTTTTGCTAAAGCAAGAGATGCCAGGCATTCCCGTTCTTGTGATTAATGTAGCTCTGTGTTGAAAAAATTTCCCAGTTGGAGGTTAAATTCTTCATTGTTTGCCAAAGTCACATAATTATTCAAATGTGCATTCGTACTAAAGACTTCTTGATTCCTCCTTCCATTATGGTTATTCAAGTGAGGAAATTCTAATTACAGAGAAACGTATTAGAAATTCGTGTGGGTGTCATGTGCATTTCCATGTGCGGCTCATTGTAGTTAAGCAGTATTTCAGGGCAAGGCTGTATTTTAGTACCTGTTAGTTAATTAATGTTGAAGTGAAATGGACATTTTGGATAGAGGTATGAGAGTCATTTGAATAAAAAATTAAAAGTGTGTTACTATCAAGTTGAATGATAGTAGAAGTTCAAAGCAAATGGATAAAACCAAGCATTTACTAAGCTGTTTAAATGAATGTTAGAAAGGCTTGTTAACTCATTAGAATATATATTTATTTCTATTTTCAATTTATCTTTCATTTATTTTCATCAGACCTAGGTGTTTTAAAGAGCGGACGGATTCAAAGCTTGCTGCAAATACACATTCATTTATAAGACTTCAAAAGTGTCTGCAGATGAATTTCCCTCACTAAGGACTTCATCCTGCTTTGCAGAAAGAAAAGAATAAATACAGGGGCTGTGGCTTAGCATTACTACTCAAGGAATCCCTATTTTCTGCTGCATACTTTATTTTGTGTAGTAACTGCTCATGCAAAAAGCAAGGCCAGCACCAGCCTCCTGTGACATGTTCTGATCTCTGCTCTACAGACACTTCATGTGTGTGAGATCTGCTTCTCATCCAGTGCCTCCACACTTTCAGTGCTGCAGACCTATGTCCCAGGGCATCCATTTGCCAGGGGGAAGAGAGTCTGATGAGGCAGAAGTGAACGACTTTTAATTTAAAAGTGGCAGAGAACTCCCCAAAATCACTGTTCTGATCTCAGTTGAGTCAGATTTTCTGAACTGAAAACAGGGCTGTATTTGATTCCATCTGCTGGCAACCTGACAGTAACTTCACAAGCAAGCACTATTTCATTAAAAAGTAGAGAGACTCATTTCCCTAGCAACTAAATACAGTTTAGATCATATTATACTTTGTGATTCATATAGGAAGTGGAAATTTAATTGCTCCCCTGTTTCTCCCAAGTGCTTGTCACAGTTGACTTCTCCATCTGTTGCGCTACAGCTAACACATTTCAAGAAGCATAACTTGATGCTCTTGTCTGACACTAAGAACTGGTTTAAATATGAACTCTTTGTATGGGAAGGAACTAAACTGTCAGGCAAGTGGACTGCTAATTTTTCTGTCAGCATACAAGAAAAGGGTAAGCCCTAGCACGCATATGTACCTAATCCTAGTGCTAGTGAAACTGGGACCACTTCCCTCCAGAGGGAAGTTCACAGCATCTCTTGGAAGTTCCCAAGACGCTTGAGTCCAAGAGTCTAGACAACACTCTCAGACACATGATCTGATTTTTGGGTAGTACTGTGTGGAACCAGGAGTTGGACTCAACAGTCCTTCTTGGTCCCCTCCAACTCAGAACAGTGTATTATTCAGAACTCCGGGATAAACTTTTTTCTTGGCTGTTCACAGTCTCATTTTGTTTTCACTTGGTGGCAGGATATTTTTCAACCTGAAGGAATGCAACAGGTACAGCAGGAGCTAGAGTTCTGTATATGGTCACAGAAACTCTTAAATTTTGGATGGACAACTTCAGGGCTACCGGAATAAGCCTGAGTGAGCTTGCTGTAGTTCTGTGATGCTGCGACGGGTAGGTAAAATCTCTACAATGAGCAGAGACAATGTGGAGGGTGGGTTGCTCTTTGTGTGAAGGAACAGCTCAGATGTACGGAGCTCTTCTATGGAAATGGTGTCAGGCTGGCTGAAAGCTCATGGCTCAGGGTTGGAGAAGAGGCACCTGACAGTGATATTGTGGAGATCTGTTATAAATCATACCACCAGCATGAGCAAGTAGGATACTTTTTCTCTAAAGAACACAAGGATGTCTCTATTACAGGTTCTCATGAACCCTAGCATTGGCAGGAAGGGAGCTATGATGGGATGCAAGGATTAGGTTAGATTTGTGTTTCGTATCAGGGACAAATTCCTGATAATAATACCAGGTAGGCCAGCCAGAAGTGATGCACAACTGGATCTGCTGCTTATAAACAATGGAGAAATAGTCGGGATTGTGTTCTATGGTGTTCTAGGCTGTAGTGATCATGAAATAACCTAAATCAAAATAGCAAGGGAACAGAAGGAGAAGAGTGAAAATCCTGGCCTTTAGACTCGTTTATTCAGAAGAGAAGGCTTTTAGGTACTTAAACTATTCCCATCATCCCTTCATCCTCATCCCCAGCAACCACACTACCTGGTAGGAGGTTACCAAGTAGAGAGAATTAAACCATTCAATGCAATATGTAGAGAGAGGATGAAAAAGAAAGGGCATCAGCAGAAACAAGAGAGATACCGGCCAGATTTAAGGTAAAATCTTTTCTCCATTGGGGGAAAAAAGTAGTAGCACAAGTTTCCCAGCAATGCTGTGCACCCCTGTCTATCCCTGGAAGTTTTCAAGATCTGGCTTGCCAGCATTGTGAATAACAATCTGAGCTCAGAGTAGATCCTGCATTGAGATGAGAACTGGACAGAAAAACTCCTAAGGTCCCTTCTGGCCTGAAATATTCTATGACTGTAAATCCCTAAGTGCAAAGCGTTGTGTCTTCTACATCTTACTTTGTCTCTGTCTGCACCCTCTTACAAGAGAAATAAACTTGTGAGAATAAAAGTACAGATCTGGGAGAACTGAGGAGGGAACCTTTCTTATTTATAATTTCTTGCTTCCCTTTAAACTATAGGATCATTGTGCCCTGGTGGCGCAGTGGTAGAATTGCTGCTTGCAACACCGGTGACCCAGGGTTCGAATCCCCCCTGTGGCGCAGGGGGTAGAAGTGCCGCTTCGCTACACAGAGGGCTCGAAACCCGGGAGTTGGACTCGATGATCTCTAAGGTCCCTTCCAACTCACACGATACTGTGATACTGTGATCATTTAATTCTATATAATTTTCCTTCCACCTTATTGTGAGCCTGCATGGACTTACATGTAATGAGAACTGTTCTTTCTAAGTCTTTACCAGTTTGAATCAAATCTAGTGGTCCTTTTGCAATCTAATTGTTGTTAAAGGCACTGCCACTCTACTAAACAAAGTGGCTTTCTCTTTATTGAATGTTTTTTCTTCTTTTTTTCCTTTCCTTTTTTTTGGTTTCTCCTTCCCCTTCATCAAAATACCAATATACCACTTTTTTACAGCAGTGTTCTTTCGAGGTTTCCCCTTCTACTTTTGGTTTCCAAGATCTTGTCCTTTCTTGCATTCTCTATATGAGCAGATTCTTAATATCTTTTCATGAGAAGTGACTCCCCAAACCTGTCTGAATAATTTCTGGAAAAATAGTTTTAAAACCAAGTTATTTGAAATATTTCCACTTGTATTACACCCTACTTCTCTACTTGCAGGCATTAACTTGCAGAAATTAATCTCCATTATGAAAATAGCTCTTCTTCACCTCAGATTTTTCTATTTGTTTTCCAAGATAATCTTTCAGTCTGTCTTTCTTATGTATCCTGTGAATTTCTAGCTGTTCATTCAGGTTCAGCATGACTTTAAAGGTACTTTTAATTGTTATTCTGTCATCACTCCAGCTGTATCACTTCCTAATCCTTGTGGATGGAACAAGCAAAATGGATATCACTCAAGCCTGTGATGGCAATGTTGTCTTGACTTGCTCCTCTCTCTGGATCCTTTCATCCAGTGGAAAATTACATTTTTGGAGATACTGTTCAGTTTGTTGTATGCTCATATATGACTTTGTCTTCCCAGAAACTCTAGTTGCACACATTTCAGGTATGTACTTTATCTGTGATCTCCTGGACTTCAATTGCCTTAGTCTCAATAGAAAAATAAACAAACTACTGTTCAGTGTCTCTTTTCAAACAGACCTTACATCTTTCCTCAAATGTTTCTCCTGAGGCAGAAGAGTTAAGTTGGAAACTGATATGTTATATTCAGCTGAGTATGTGCAATGAATGTGCAGTGATAAACTCAAAAATCTGTGGGGACAATGGTAACCTTTTGACCATAGTTAATCTTTCATTACTTTACAAGTGGGTTTGCCAACATTTCAACTTCATCCTTAAACACAGAAGTTCACAGGTTTCTTTAACAACTGACAAGTTTTGTTTGCTCCATTCCAGGGTTACACCCAACTACATATGTTTCACTTATTTTAAAATAGACAAAGTCTCACAAAGGTACATAGAAATGAAGAACATGAAGGACATGAATGGAGGATGGAAGGGAAGATGGAGGGAAGGAAAGATCGAAGGAGGGAAGGGAGGGAGGAAGGAAGGGAGGAGGGAAGAAAGGAGGAAGTAATGTGTTGAAGTAATCTCTAAATCAAAGTTCTGGTTTTGGTCTAACTTCAAACTGCAAGATATGAATAAAATGACTAATAATTTTGGAAAATACAATTTCTTCTAGCACTCAACATATGAGAAGACTTTGAATATAGAAAATATATAATTTTTTTACTTTTTTCTTTTGTTTACATTTATTCTATGATTATATTTAATCTGTTATTATTCTATTATTCTATTATTGTTATTATTCAAATTGTTTATATTTATTCTAGCAGAATGTACATAAGTCACTCTGAAAATAATGCCTCCTATTTATTTCCATAGAAACTAAACAGATGAAAGAGCACAGTAACAGTGTCTGATAGAGTAAATTCTCAGCTACCAAGCACTTTCAATATAGTCATCACCACTGGCTGTGTATTTTTGACAGCAGTACACAAGACCCTGCATACTGCACTCATAAATATCTGTACCAGTGGAAGTGACCCACTGTTTCACAGCTGCTATGAGTGTGATGATGTTGTTGCTAAGAAAAACCATACAGTCCATCTTTAATCAGCCTTAAAAACAGAATTTTTAAAAAATATGTTGTTCAAAGGGAGGAAATGATTTAAATATACATATATATGCATAGTTATCTGTTTTTCTTTTCTTTGGAATTACATGAAGATTTGGTCATTTTCTTAAAAGGAGTGGCAGTGCTGCTGCCAGGCTCAGTCCTGATCTGTGAGTTAAAAAGCTCATAGACACTATGGATTCTCTGGTCTTTCCAATATGTTAATATGATCTCAGTTCAACCCTTATAAGCTGCTAGCAGCTAGTGACATTAAAATGGACCAACAAAAATAATGTCAGGTCTAGAAAAAAACAAAAACAAAAACAAAAACAAAAACAAACAAACAAACAAAAAAACTTTCCAAATATGGAACCAGTCACAGAAGTACTTGTTTTATTACTTGTTCCTATGCTAAAGCAGAACCCCTCCCCCCCCCAGCAGAACAGCTTAGACCTTAAATTTTCATTTATTTCTATGTATGATCTCAGAAACCAGATGACTTGGTACAGTTGCAACCTGGTCCAAACATGTGGTGCGATGGGTGCGATGTAGTGTGCTTTCAAATTCCGCACACTCAATGTTGGGCAGGGACATCCTCTGATTTTATTATTATTATTATTATTATTATTATTTTCCAGTTAAGACTTTGAAAGAGCAATATAAAAAGTTTTCACAAATAATGATGCCAGCTGTGCAGAAGACAGGAACATGATTTACATGCTTTAGTCCTAATGTTTTTTTGGTGAGTAAGAACAAATTAATCATTTCTTTTTAAATTAATTCTGCTCATTTCACTTAACTCAATTATGTGTTAAGTGTGGACTTCTGAGTGAATGACAGAAGATAATTTAAGAACAAAATACAAATGAAGTTGTTAAGACAGAAGTTTCTAAGAGCAACATTAATGTTGACAACAAAACTGAAATTGTGTGCACTATGACTCTACTACTGGTACTTAACTAATCAAAAAGAATAATAGCATTAATAAAGGAGACACATGATCTTCCAAGTTTACTGAACTTAGTGCACTCATTGTATTCTGAAACCCAGAAATTAAAATATGCTTCCAATAACTTTTTTAGACAAAAAATGCTATATTGCAATATCTATTGAATAAGAATCTAAATTGAAAGATAATCCAACAGACAAAGGCAATCAATCTATCTTATAAAACATAATAAAAACTGCTGTATTACCACTCTGTTAGGTTTTTCAGTGCCAAAGTACTTTATGGGGAATAGCCCAGTGTTTCCCCTCTGACACAGTTTTAACAGAAATGAGGAGAGTTGTATCACCTGAATGCATTTGCAACAGGAAAAAAAGCATGCTTTAAAATAATGGCAAAGTTCAAATTGTACACACCCATTTCCCTTGGAGTAAGTTTGTTAGCAATATACACAGGACGGAATTATGAAAATATAACCTATCTAAGAAGCTTTAAGCATTATAAAGTCTTCTCTGTTTCAAGCTTCTCTACTTCCTTTAGGAAAACCCCAAATACAATGTCTCATGAAAGAAGGAAGATTTGCAAATGCCCTCTCCCTGGAAACATTCAAGGGCAAACTGGGTGGGACTTTGAACAACCTGAATTAGAGGAAGGTGTCCCTGCCTTTAACAAGGGGATTGGAACTAGATGATCTTAAAGGTCCCTTCCAACCCAGACCATTCTATAATTCTATGATTCATTCTACGATTCTATGATTCATTCTATGATTCAATGATTAAGTACATACTACAGTCTAAAAACTATAATCTGCTATTCATTGTGGTAATATAGAGAACAGGAAGACTGTTGAGAATACTGAAACAGAGTAAGAAGTTATAATGTACATTAGTTCCTCAAAGTCAGTTTGATGGAGGTAGCACAAATCTCATTTTGCAAAATTGCAGGTCACCTAATGGGGAGCAAATGCTCTCTTAACTAAGTTGTCCCATGCATCCTATAATCAAAAACCTCAGGTGTTAGAAGTGATATGGTTCATAGTCTTCCCAGACTCCTCCGAGAGAGGACCTACTTTTCAGTAGCACTCACAGAAAAGGAAAATCTGGAACTGAGGAGCTAACAAGAGAGCTGTTTTAATATATAGCTGAAACTTTCTGAACAATGTCTTCACCTGTTTTAACAGTACATACTAACAGAAGCAACAAAAGCATTCAGTTCAAGTAGATAAATAATTTACAAAATAAAATGTCTAAAAATTCGTATGTTCATGAGGGAAGGGGAGGGAAGTGGAGGAGAGAAATCAAGCATTTTGTAACTCATAGAGAACATAGAGGAAAAAAATAGAAAAAAGGTAATAATTCTTCTGGTATCCAGAATATTATAAAGATTAACACACATTCTCATATTGTACTGTCACAGTACAGTTTAAAATCACACATGTTGCAGCATATATCTGCTTCAAGTGATAATTTTATATTTTTACTTTGCATGCTTCTTCATTCTGTAAAGCTTCTATGTTAGTCTTTCACTCTAGTGATCCTATTACAAGCCTAATGACTGTAAAATCTCAGAATAGGAGCCTCTATCAGGGGGAGATGCACAAGCAAGAACATTTTCCAGTCCAGTGAAAATAGCAGGGGGTGATGGAATAATCAAGAAAAACTACTCTCAGTGTGATTTTCTATTTCAAGTACATTATTTTTCTTTGGATGAACCCCATCAGCTAGACTCACCCTCTGTCATGGTGTATTAAATGTGATATTGCTCTCCATGGCAATTTGTATGTTAATATATTTAATTTAGGTTGGCAAATGTATTTCAGGCACTATAATTTGGAAGTACTCCATCTACCAAGAAAATGCAGCTGTCCCTGGACAGAGAAGCACAGCAAAAAGCAGAAGCAAAACCATTTGCTCTAGGTGGGGAGGAATACCACATTCAACTAAAAGAGTTTGCCCAGTAGTTATTGCTGGAGGAAAAGAATTGCACAGCTGTTTTTTCATGAAGCCAGAGTTGGTGTTAAGAATCCCACAGAATTTATAATTATTACATCATGGAAAGGTTGCAAAAGACCTCTGTCCAGTCCAGCTGTCCACCTACCACCAATATTTCCCCACTATTCTTGAACATCTTCAGTAATGGTGACTCCATCACCTCCCTGGGCAGTTTGTTCCAGTGCCAGACCACTCTCTTGGAGAAGAGAGTTTTCCTAACATTCAACCTGAATCTCCCCTTATGCAACTTGAGGTCATTCCCTTATGCTACCACTAGTTATGCTGTTGCGGAAAGCTAGAATGTCTCCTGTGAGCCTCCTCCAGACTAAACAATTCCAGTTCCCTCAGCCACAACCCATAAGACTTGTGCTCCAGACCCCTCACAGCTTTGTTGCCATTCTCCAAACATGCTCCAGGACAAGATGTCACTTGTAGTGAATGGCCCAAAACTGAACTTGGTACTTGAGTTGTGGCTTCACCAGGGCTGGGTACAGAGGGATGATCACTTCCCTGCTCCTACTGGCAATGCTATTTTGATACAAGTCAGGATGTCATTGGCCTTCTTGGACACCTGGGCACAGTGCTGGCTCATGTTCAGCCAAGTGTCAACCAGTACCCCCAGGTCTGCTTCCTCTACACAGTCTTCTAGCCACTTCACCCCAAGCCTTTAGCACTGCCTGGGGTTATTGTGGCCAAAGCACAGAACCCAGTACTTGAACTTGTTGAACTTCATCCCACTGCCTCAGACCAGTGATCCAGCCTGTCCAGATCCCTCTGTAGGGCCTTCCTATTCACAAGCAGATCGACACTTCTTCCCAGCTTGTGTCATCTGCAAACTTACAGAGGGTGCAATCCATGTCCTCATCCAGGTGATCAATAAAGATGTTCAACAAGACAGGCTCCACTTGTGACAAGTTTCCAGCTGGATTTAACTCTTTTTCTCACCACTCTCTGGGCCTGGCCCTACAGCCAGTTCTTTACTCAGCAAAGAGTGTGTCTGTTCAAACTATGGGTTGTGAGCTTCTCTGGGAGAATGCTGTGGGAGACAATATCAAAAGCTTTGCTGGAATCAGGGTGGCCTACATCAACTGCCTTTCCTTCATCTACTAGGTAGGTTGCACCAGTTGACGCTGGTCAAGCAGGACCTGCCTTTCATGAGCCCATGTTGTCTGAGCCTGGTCCCCTGGCTGTCCCACACATGCCTTGTGATCTCACTCAAAATGATCTGCTCCGTAACCTCTCCTGGCACCAAGGTCAGGCCATCAGGCCTGTAGTTCCTCAAGTCCTATTTATGACCCTTCTTGTAGATGGGAGTCACATTGGCAAGGCAGCTTGGCTATCACCTCTGCCAGCTCCTTCAGCACCCAAATCCCATCTGGCCCCATGAACTGCTCTGTCAGTCCAGGTGAAGTAGTAGGTCTCTAACTGTTTCTACCTGAATCATGGGGAGTCTATTCTGTTCCCCCTTCTAGACTTCCAAGTTAGGGGCTAGAGTACCCTGAGGATAACTGATCTGATTTTTAACGAGATACGTAAAGAAGGCACTGAAAACTTCAGCCTTTTCCTTATCCTCAGTGGTCACATTCCCCGCTGCATCCAGTAAAAGATACCTTCCTCTTACTGCTAATATATTTGTAAAAAAATATTTTATTCTTTCTTAACTTAATGGTTCACAAATACTTGTAAATTATTCACCTGCACCTTCAGAATAAATGGCAGTATATAAACTCTTTCGTGCTTTATAGTAGCACATATGCCTTTCATGGAATGTAAACTGAATTGCAAGAGCTGCCGTTTAACCTTTCTGGCAAACAGTTCTACATTCTTGCTGTAAAATACGGCAAAGGATACTTTTCTGACCATTTAGCAAGTGTAAAAATTCAAATAATCAAGGTTGAGGAAAATCAAAGTGACAGCATTTAACTAAACACTGGTGCCAAAGAAGGCCTTAAGTATTATCCAGTGAAGAATTTTTAAGCAACTGTGACCAGATAGATCAGCTGTTTTTTGTGTATAATTTTTATGTGTTTCCTAAGATTTTATGAAGAGTGAACTCATTCTTACAAAAAGAGATCTCAATAGCTCTGCTTTCTATAGTATAGTTTCTTTTCTTTTTGCTGTATAGTTATACATTTTTTTGAAGAACAAAGTATACACGGATATTTTATTAAACCTTCAGAACATATCTAGTTTTCAGCAAATGATTGCAGTCTGTGCACACTGAAAGGAACCAGATGCTTTCCTTGTTGCTAGAAGCCAGTGGTCTAGATTCATGCTGAAGAACAGAACTCTGTTGATTTGGAACAGAAAAATGTCTTTCAGGAAGCTGGCAAACCTGCATTTAGCATAAATAGAGGCAACTGTGTATGCACACCTGTTCATATGCTCTGCTGCACACGCCTAGCGCAGCATCTCAAGAGATATATATTTTTAAATTTTATTATTAATTTTCCACTTCTCAATTTTCATTATGCACAAAGTTAGAAAATTCTGCTATGTTAGACTTTTTATCATGCGCTTTTCTGTGACAGATCAGATAATTCTGTAAGTTTGATCATGTTTGCCTTGAAAATCAAAGGGTAGAAATTTGGTTTCAAATAAAATTTCCCACTCATAAGAACCCACAACAAATCTTACGGTTTTCAAAGAATACTTCTCATTTCTGACAACTTTTTTTTTTTCTGGTCTGATTTTCATTGCTTCATTTTCAAAAATTTAAAAGCTATCTGCCTGTTATATTGAAGAGATTTTGCTTAAACCATCAAATAGTATAGAATCAAGAGGTCTGACAAAGTGCACCCACCCATTCAGTAAGAAATCCCTATTAACTGCCACTTAATGATGACTACCCATTAATCATTTTAAATTAATTTGGTGTGTTTGCCATCTTGTTTTCATGCCAGCCTAAATTCTTGCTCACAACCATACAGCGGGCATTTTATGAGCATCTGGAAAACAATGAAGTCGAGAAAAAATAGTCAATCATGGAAAATTCTGTCAAAACAGATTTTGATACGTAAAGAGAACTTTATATGTGGTTACTGTCCCTCAGTGGTTAGAAAGCTGCTTGTGTTATCTCATGTAACACCTAGGATAAAAATTAGAAAAATATATAGTTTAGGTAAACTATCATTACCAAGTTGGACAAACTTTTGAAACAGTGATTTTCAAAGACATTTCAGGGAAAATATGCTTTTGTTTCAGCCTTATGACTGCATTTTTTCTGGCAAAGTGATTAGTACTTGCTGAGCAAACATCTTGCAATGACTTTTGCTAAATGTCCAGAATACTGCAACAGGCTACCCAGAGGGGTTGTGGAGTGTCCTCTTCTGAAGATCTTCAAAACCCTCCTGGATGTTTTCCTGTGTGACCTGATGTAGGGAAGCTGCTTTAGCAGGGGGCTGGAGTCAGTGATCTCCAAAAATCTCTTCCAATCCCTATGGTTCTGTGATTCTGTGGTTTTATAGATCTACAACTCTTACCCCAGCTGACAGTATTTGGAGCCCCTGATCCTGAGTGGTTTTGCTGCAACCTGATGTAGGGTTAAGGAGAAAGTCCGCTAAGAGACATGGCATTACTTGTGTCACTCATCTCTACACTGCAGTCTAAAAGGTCACTGCAGCACAAGATAGGCAATTGCCAGACACAACATTTAATGCTACCCGTCACAATAAATTGTGTTTCTGTAGTGGCCTGTAGGTATAGATGTTATGCAGATCCTTTATTGTTGGCCAATTCTACTTTTCAATTCTTGCAGACATTCCTATGCTGCCATTTAATGTGGCTGTGCTACTAACCCAAATTAGCATAATTAGCTCAAACTTACCCAGAGATCTTCTCCATCTTGTTACTGCTGTATTTTAGAATAAGAAAATCTTACTATAGTGTTCAAACTTGCTTTTTTGTTTTGTTTTGTTCTGTTGTTGTTGTTTTTTCCTGAAAACAATTTATCATCTCTGAGGAGGTGATGTCAAGGATGTCAAGGAGAAACGAGCCCATGTTAGTAGATGATTTTTTGTCTCCTGCAAAATCACATTATCACGTACTATCCTGAGACAATTCCCTGTTGCAGAATTATCTCAATAATTTTTCTTTCTTTAAATCTATTGAGAGTAGTTGAGAAGGAAGGAAGGAAGGAAGGAAGGAAGGAAGGAAGGAAGGAAGGAAGGAAGGAAGGAAGGAAGGAAGGAAGGAAGGAAGGAAGGAAGGAAGGAAGGAAGGAAGGAAGGAAGGAAGGAAGGAAGGAAGGAAGGAAGGAAGGAAGGAAGGAAGGAAGGAAGGAAGGAAGGAAGGAAGGAAGGAAGGAAGGAAGGAAGGAAGGAAGGAAGGAAGGAAGGAAGGAAGGAAGGAAGGAAGGAAGGAAGGAAGGAAGGAAGGAAGGAAGGAAGGAAGGAAGGAAGGAAGGAAGGAAGGAAGGAAGGAAGGAAGGAAGGAAGGAAGGAAGGAAGGAAGGAAGGAAGGAAGGAAGGAAAGACATAGACAGTAGTCTTCTTTGGCTTGGCTTTGGCCTGGGTTTTGTTTTTTTTTTTCCTAGGACTCCAGAGTACCCTGACAAAATTTTCTTTATCCATTGGTTACTACTATGAGCTAATAATATAGAAGATACTGTCAATTTCTTATGTCATAGTTCTACCAATTTCATCTTTCTATAACAGTGATTTAAAATGAAGAAATAAATACATAAATCACCAGCATGGTATTACACAGCACAGTTAAGCAATATGCTGCACAGTGAAGCTTAGAAAGACCTCCTTCTTACACCTACCTCTCAAACAGAACTTCCTCTTTACATTGTACAGCTATATAATGACTGAAACCTCCCAGCACTGCCTGGCTTGCAATGTATATGGCCCAGGTGCAGTCATGGTGCTCTAATTAGCACCATGCAATCCTTTGCTAAATGCCTCAGGGTGCAGTTAAATTACACACCCTTTTTTTTTTTTTTTTCTTTTTTTTTTTTTGGTGGCTGACACATATCTCCAGGGCTGGTCTCTAATTACATGAATTCTGAACACAATGAAGGATATGGCTGTATGGCAGTAGCTGTTTCCAAGCTCTCCTCCCTCTCATATCATTCTACAAATGTGTCAAACTTCCTCCTGCATGACTGCCTCTCACTGTGTGGCTGCCTCCAGCCCCCTACTGCCACTCTCACAGATGAAGAAGTTCATCAGCACGCGGAATCAGCCCATCTCACTGAAGCTAGCCAAGGACATGGGTTTCATACACTGAGAATAATGTTTAAATATTACAGGTAATAGTCTTCTAAACATGTTTATCCTGTTTCTAATAAAGAGGCGATAAAACTCAGCAGTGCTGAAGTTTGGCATTCAGCATTATTAGCTTTCTCTTATTTGCATGCAAGATGTGGTGTGATTCAAAATCTTTATACATCCCCTGCTTTGCACAGCTTCATGCTTTCTCTATCCATGTAAAAATTGTTGAATGGATGACCTCAACATGGAAGAAGACCCTTGGCATCTGCTGGTCTTAGGTTATCCCTGTCTTGTCTGATCCTGACTCACTTTTCTGGCTTGACCGTGGATCTGCCTTATCACCACAGACTGCCTGAAATCAGGGATGTCTGGTGCTGGGAGCAGTGGGACAGGCTGGGGAGGATCCTGTTATACAGCAGGGTAGTCATCCTCAGATCCTCAGCTCTTAGAGAGATTAATTCTTTCCTTGAAAATTTTGGGTTATTTTTACTTGGCCTAGGGGCCTTCTTGTCTGAAAGAAACATTTCCCCTGCTTTGACTATATTTTAAAAAGTAGCCTGATGTTAAAGGTGCCTTAGCTGATCAAAGAGGTAATGTGTTACCACACTGTCTATGAGCAGCATTTACACTTGAAGGGCTCCTGTTAATGTACTGCTGAAAGATGATGTTGGTTACTGGGGATGCAGCACCACAACACCAGTATGAATGAATTGTGGTTGTCTTGAATATCTATTTACTGTGGTGCAGTAAGTCAAAGTGACAAATGGAATCCAGGAGAGAAAGGCTTTTGAGATGACTTAGCCAAAATGATAGGAGTGCCATGCTCAACTCACTAACTTGTTTCTTGCTAACATTTGCCTGTTTAAAACAATAAACATAAATGGAATACCAATCTCTGTGCAGATGTCCCAAATGTAGATCTATCTGTATTCGGCACTTCCCTTCATTATGAGATACAGAACAGCCTTCTGCCATTCATCTGGAAACTGTGAAAAAAGCAATTCTGATTGGCCTAAATAGTTCACAGCTGGCCACTTCTAATTAAAATTTTCTTCTTATCATTCTCTGGGGGAATCTTAAAAGATTAACATGCTATCTATCTGTTTCTTCCTTTGGTTTGGTTTTCTTGGTGAGCCCTTTTGAATTAAAGGCACGCAGTGAATACAGAACAGATTTTGTTCCTTCTGTATTTGTCTACATGGATATGAAGGAAAGTGCAACATGGATCCAAAATCAGACCTTTCTCTATCCGTGTTTATGTCAAGATAAAAGCAGTTATTAAGAGAGAAACATGAACTTTCATTCAAGAAGCTGAAAAACATAGGTACAGGCATCTGTCTACTCTGAAAGCATGTCACATCAGATATGATATACTGAGTAGCAGTCAAGTGGTTGGGAACAGCTTGGGCAATTTTCTGCCAATTTAAATTGCCTTATGGCATTTAGATTAATACAAACCATTATTAAGTAAAACCTTCTGCACTTGCCATTTGCCATGTTCATCATCATATGACTTTCTGTCACTCTGAGCAGTGCTACATTCAGCTTAATACAGATTCCTAGGCTGTGTTCATGATGAGCATCTGGAGTTTGTCATGGAGTTTCTTTTGAGGGGATGCAAGGCAGCTGTGTTCACCTGCTCTTCTGGGAATGCAGGGCCATCTGTCAGTGACACAGAGAAAGCCTCAAGAAACCCAGAAGCTAGAAACTGTGAGGAGCATGTCTGTGGAAATGCATCTTTGTTTTCTTGGAACTCAGCATGTTCCTTAGACTTGTAACGAGCATGACCGTAACTGAAGGAACCATCACTCCTTCTTTCCTTTAGATAAGTTCCTTGCCTCAAGCAATCAAGACAGAACACTTAACAAATTTCTGAGATTTCTGAGATACCTCTAATTGAAACAATAACAATACTAGGTTGTGGTTATTTCTTATGATTTTATCTGTTCATTTTCTTTGCACATATACAATTATTGGCTAAGAGAATCCCAAGAGCTTCTGGAATTTCCAGTTCATTTTTGTATAATTTCTTGCACATTGAATATGCAATAAATCTGTGTAATTGATGGCTTTGGTATGTCACAAGAGAAGGACCTCCATCCTCTGACTGTAGTACCAAGAATATTTGAACATAAGACACCAAACACATCTGTAAGTGTATTCTCTGTCTTACCAGACAAAGCAGGGGCTAGCCTGGTTTCTAAGTCTGGTTTCTGTCTGAGCTGATGCCCATCTGCAGAACATACTGAGTAATGCCTTTGGAATGATAGAGATGTGCAGCACCTTACTACTTTGAATGCGTTTTGCATGATGTTTTATCAGAGTCTTCCTTGGTCCACAGCTGCACATGCAGTCATAAGCTGTTGCAATTGAAATTGCTTTGACCTGGCACTGAGCAGGCCATGGGATATCTGCTTGTGGGTTTTGACTTATTTAAAATTTAGGTAATGGAGGGATGCACATGATAGCAGAGTGCACCAGAAAGATGGACTTTCTTTTTTATATCAGTGAAATTATCATGAAAATAATCTTCCCCAAGGATTGCTGGGATATTTAAATACATTCAGTGTGGAATTCTGAATTGGAAACTGTTTAAAGCACACCTCAGGACTTCACGTGTTCTTTACCTCTGAAGGCTGTGCCCAAAATTATTTTGAAATCCACATCATTTTTTTTTCCATTGTACCCTTCAACCCACTGGAGAAAGAGTCCTAAAACTACCACAATGATATATCCTACAGCAATTGCTTTCTGATGTGTCTCATAATTTTCTTCAGCTATTATATTTTCATATTTATTTATAATGTGTAAATATGAACAATACAGTGTCATGAATAGTAAATGATAAAAAATAATAAATACTGTTGGACATGTATAAATGATTGTTTGTCAGAAACATTTAAATGATAGTATGTTTATTAGTAAAGTGAAATGAGAATATAAATAGAATATAAAGGGATTTACAACACTTCTAATATGTAATATGGAGAGTTCAAAATTCTGAGGGATTACCTTCAAAGGATCTGTGTTTTTTTTCCTTCTTTTTCCTTTTGTTTGCATCCCCTTTGGAAAATCCCTAAAGCAGCTCTGACCTCAGCCGGAACAAATGCTTTGTTGTCATAAAATGTCACAGGGCAGTACATATAAGATGAAAGATTGAATGTCTTTCAATCATATAGTGATAAAGAAATCCCAGAACAGCAGAAAAAAAGGCCTTTGACCATAAGCAAACAGATGGCCAGACTGAAAAAGACCAGCCTTTATGGAAAAGAATTCCCACACCCACCCTCTCAATCACTTGCTGTTTCAGGATATTTGGTATATTGCATCACGTTTTTGCATCCATTTAATTAAGGCAAGGATTTTGGAATGAGAAACTCCTTGTTTTCACTGAAAGCTGTGCTAAAAAAGAAAGATAAAGGAAGTTATCCTTCCTCTTATCTTGTGAAATGTTTGTGCATATTTTTTTCCCTTTCAAGAGTAAACAAAAATAATCTGCATGCAAATTATTAGTGTTGTTCTGTCTTACATATTTCTGAGTAGTGGTGTTATGTGTTGGGTTCTTTATCAGTTCTTTACTTGCACAGTTAAATAAGTGAAACCATCACTCTCAAAGAATTACAACACAGTCAAGTGAAACTAAAACCGGCACCTTCAGCTTCATGAGCTCACAAATACTGGACAGGAATTTCTGTAAAATAATAATAATAATAATAATAACAATAATAATAATAATAATAATTTGACCATACATCACCCTTGTAAAGCAAACTTCATAAGAAAAAAAAAAAATGGGGAACATCACCCTTTTTTCTCCAGAATTAAAATAGAATCTAGAAAAAGCTGGAAAAGAAATTTAAAAAATTTTGATTATAGAATGAAAGGATGAGACCGTATTTCTCTATTTATACAAAAAAAGTTACAGTCCTTCTTTTTTAGTAGTTTGATCTAGTATTTGTATTTCAAAGCAGAAATCCATTCACATAATTAATAAAATTATAAAAAGTACTAACAGTTTGTCTTTGAAATCACCATAAGGAGGTAAGGAGATCTGAAAAAAACAGAAAAAGAATTTGAGGGTCTTCATGGTCACTATCATAAACTCCTGACCCTCCACTGTGAATCAACTAAGCTAAACTAAATGACAAGCCTAGTATTCTAATGGAAGATTTCCTGCTGATCAGTGTCGCATTTTGGGTGCACCTCTGTTCCTCTTGCTTCCTAATTGTATGGTTTTGTCAATATAAAGTAAGTCACTGTTGTTGTAGGTTATAGTAATTTATTTTTGTTTACTTTAATGGACTCTGCTCGTTTTAATTATTATTTTTTTTTTAACTTCAATGCTCACTTTCTTTTTTCCTGAAAATTTCTATAAATGCCCGCTTTTCTGCTGTTGTACATTACAAGCTCTGTTGTTCCTTACTTAAATGTATGTGTTTTCCAAATGCACTCGAAGTGTTAGGGATATGAACAGTAGTGTGAAACAAAGTACTCTTCTGATAAAGACAATCCAGCTTTGAAATCAAAAGGTTAGTAGCATGCAAGCAGAAAGAAAAAGTCTACTGTCTGAATGCTATTTAGGCAACTGGCCATAGTTTCTGCAGTGGAGCTATGACCATGCCTTTTTGCCCAAATTTTCTGCAACTATGAGCATGCTACTTCCAGAGCACGTCATGCGTCCATCAAGCTCTACTCTTTAAGGAAGTAAGAAATTGACATGCAGTCCTTCTAAGAGCACTGTACAGTACCTTAAGGCTAGCACAAGTCTCAGTATTTCATCTTAGTACTCATGTCTACACACATCTTTTACTAGCTCCTACCCTACTGCTTATGGCAAAGAGAAAGCCTTGATGATGTGCAAGAGCTGTTAAGCAATAGCTAAAAGACGAGTGTATTATCAATGCTGTTTTCCACTGGCCCAATGACAATACTGTACAGCTTGCTATGAAGAAAGCTAAATCCTTCCTAAACAAAGTGCAATTGGCTACTAAAAGAATTCCTAGTAAAGGAGTCTAAGTCATCTTATACTGCTTCCAGCTACCTTACAAAGATATTTTTCTGTTACCTGGAGAATACCAGAAGCCATTTCTGCAGCCTGTTCCCATCTCTCTAGTGATAATTGCAGATGGGCCACACAGAAAATTGTGTACAGATCTTTTGTCTATGGTTTCTGCACAACCCCATATCTATGAACTTAATGGAATTATGTGGAAAAATTAGTGTTTTTCTCCTAAAAGGAAACTGATGACAAATATAGCTTTGTAAATGAATTCAGGTTGTAGAGAAACTATAAGAATGGCCCAGAATTCTTATCAAAGATAAAAATGTCCATGACGTAGTTCCTTTTCCGGCCCTCCTTTTCCCAAGGGAAAAAAAAAAAAAAAAAAAAAAAAAAAAAAGAGTACTGACCCATGATTTTTGAAATGAAAGGTAGAACATGAATAAGATCTAATAGTGATTCTGTAATTTGAATAAGTAGAACTTTGCTGCTATTAATCAGCCTACTTTACCTAAGATTTGATAAATCTTAGTTCTCTAAAACTCCTTGCGTTTTCAGACACCTTTCACTGTTAATCTTTTTTTCCGTTATAGTTTCTTTATAAAACCCACCAGCTAATAATTCAAAGAACTTCATGTCAAAGCATGACTAAGACTGGTTGGCCTTGACTTCCAGTCTTTGATTCAGTTGAGTTCAATGTAAAAATCCTGTAAGGGTACTAGAGAAACGCATTGATACCAGATGCCATGTTTGCCTGAAAGGTTGATCTGACCAAAAGTAAACATGTTAGATCTTTGCCACTATGACAGCAATACAATAAAATTATGGTAACCTGGAAAATATGGTCACATTATTGTGTTATTTGGTCACTTTTCAGTAAAGTTCCATCTCAGAATATCTCATTTCTGAGTCTATGCATGTTATCACTTTTAAAACAAGTAAAAATAATTGAGGACATTTGTTTTATTGAATTATTTTGGATCCTGATGACAAGTGTTAGCTGAGATGCTTACTGCCAGGATGTAGCTGTCAATGCAGTTTCATTAGCTTCTGGCTTTCTTTTAAGTTTGTAAGTTTCATGGCTTCTTGTGTGATGGAATCTGTTCAGGTGTTGAGCAATATTAAGATCATATTCAACAGTAGTCCACATACAGATGTTCTAAATATTCTTTTCTCCTGATGTGTAACTAAATCTTTCTTTTAAATAGAATGAAGGGAAATAGAGGGTAACATATCTTACTTTCCATCCATATTCTCTGATGTTCTCCTAAAATGAAGGGAATTGCCTGCTTTGTGATTCTGTTTAAAACTTTTGAAAAAGTGTGAAATATTTTCCCTTTCCTCTCTTTCTGAAAGACAGTGAAGATAAAACAAAAAATGGCCAGATGATCATACATACTTCAAGACAACAAAGGTTGGCAGAAAGTCCTTGCATAAAGTCTTGTTGAATTAATTCTACTTCCAAAACACAAAAACCAAACTCCATAGTGTTATAATCCAGTGCCTGAGTATTTATGTCAGTTGCATTCAGATATCTCCAAGTGCATTTCAATTCACATTCCTAATTTTGCACATGCATGCTTGCAATATTCTTTGGTATTCCTTCACAGAAACATACATCAATTCCCATGTTCCCTTAGATTTCCATGTCATTTAAAGTCTTGAAGCAGCCATTTTAATCATCTCCTTAATTTATTCTCAGCAGTCAGCACTGGACTTGTTTGTTGACTGTTGAGACTTTGCAGAAGTTTTGCCATAAAATCACTGTTAGCTTGGAAATTATCAATGGCCAGTGGTGCCTCAGGACAAATTAAATAGCACAGGAAATAGATTAGAACCTGGCATTATCTTAAATCTGCCTTCGAACCAGCAGAAGACCTCTGAAGGTCTACTGGTTAACACGTAACTTGACAACCAGACTGAAGAGTGTACTTAATTAGAATTAAACCAGTAGCCCAAACTGAATATTTATGTAATGTTGACATAAATACTTGTTTCAGTCTCTTTTAGAAGTATCTTTCCTGCGTGGTATAAATCATAGATCAGTCTGAGACCAGATGTTCTGTCACGCACATCTATTGGATGAGTTTAAACAGGACTTGGTATTTCCTTTCTTGGCCTTGTTTCTTTGAGATACTGAGGACTTTCTGGGATGTCATTATAAAAAAAGAAAAATCTCCAGGCTTGCACTAGGCTCTTTGCCACTTCAGACATTTGGTTTTCATTTTGTGGAGTATTATAAGTGGGAAAAATGTTCTGGAATTTAGATTTGGCATTCTTGAGCTCAGCAGTGCAAACAGGGGGTCTCATCTGAAGATAATTCAATATAATAATGTGTTTCACAGGCTCCCAGGACTATCAGTCACAGTAAAATCCAGAATTAATAGTAGGGCTTGTTCCTCCCTATAGAGCTTTACACAGACTAGAAAAAATACTCGTCAGTGTCAGTGTAAGATTTAAATGTATGCTGTGTATTCATCAGTATAGTACAAGTATCAGATCTCCTATGACACTACAAGAGTGACAATGCTTTCAGTGAAAGTGTAGTTTTATAGATACCAATCATTCCCAGCTGTATATCAGTAATGTTCCCATATTTTTCACTTGCAACTAATTGCAAGGGTAAAACAACACTGCTGAAAACTGCCTGCTAACCTATATTTCACTTCAGACTACAAAACTTTTGAAATCCTCAAATATGTGAGCCCAGATCAAATTAAAGTAACTACGGCAATTTTATCCCCTAGCTCAGCTCAAATGCATCTGTTCCTGGATTGTGAAATGTGTGACATAGGCTGCACTCAAAGAATTGCTGGCTTGTTCCAGCTGCAGTGTGGTAGTCAGCTCTTTGTGTGGTCTTGCATGAAGCACTTTGCTCCACTATCCACAGCTGCACTGTGGGCAGTGGGTGAAGGGGATCACAAGGGAAGCACTTAATTTGGTGCCACCCCAAATAGCTGTGGGGGAAGCAAATGAAGCTGTGAGAAATGGGTTCAAAGGCCAGTTTGTTCCCACTGGGCAAGAAAAATGGTAAAAAAATAAAGAAAGAAAGAATTAAAAAATAATAATAAAGAAAAAAGAGAAAAGCAGACATTGTTTTCAGGTTCATTCAAAAAGACAAAGGCCAAATTATTTACTCGTGCTCTCTGGTGGGTTGACTTTGCCTGGTTACCAGACCCATCCACTCATTCCCCCAGCCCAGCAAGGACCAGGGAGAAAAATGTGATGGAAAACCTTGTAAGTCGGAATAAGCATAGGGAGAAAAGCCTGCAATGGGGCAGGAGAGCTTAGTGAAATAAGCTGTCCCCCTGCATTGTGTGGAGCTGAGCTCTTCCACTTCTACCTAATGGAAGGTAGTGGCTACCTTACTGAAGTCTTTCCACATGTATGCCAAGTAAATTAAATAAAATGGTGTTAAAACACTCAAAACCAAAATGAAAATAAATGTCTGAGACATTCATGCATATGCTGTATTAATACAGCATATGTTCATCATAAGGAGTCTTTTTAAAAAGTTTTGTTTTTCTTGAATCATAGTTTCTTTACATACAGAGGCAATGTGGACTGAACATGTACTTCAGTATCTTGCACTGTGAAAAATAATCTAGCTAACAATAAACAAAGCAGAACATGAAGGTATTTCTTCTGGAAAGGATCCAAGTGCTTATAAGTGAGGACCACAATTTTACTTTTAGAAAAACATTTAAAACATTATAATTTCAATCTTGTTCAATCAAAGTTATGTTTGTCTGCCTTTAGAGCAGCCTTATCCCTTTATCTTCTCTTTTACTTCTGCAACCTGTGCTGCCACAGCATTGTGATTCAAACCCCTTGCTAAAATTTCACTTTCTTTTGTAGTGACAAAAAATAATGTCATCCTTGCAAAATGCTTTTTGCGAATCATAATTTTTACAGTGTCAAATAAGAGTTATGAAGTCTCATTATGTACTCAGCTATCCTGCATTTCCCAAGCTTCATTACAAAGGTGTTAAGGGGGACAGTGTCAAAAACCTTGCAGAAATCAAGTTGCACAACATCCATTGCTCTCCCCCATCTACCCAGCTAGTCATGACATTATAGAAGGCTACCAGATTGGTCAACCATGATCTCCTCCTAACATAACTGGAATCCAGCCTTGTTCATCTTCAATATATTTTGGGTGTCCACCTTGAGTATAACATTCTTTTTTCTTGAGGTCTGTGTTTCAGGACACCATTTCTCTCATTCTGACTAGCAGTTGGAATAAGTTAGGGATTACAGTGTATCAAAATAACTACTTTAATAAGATTATAATGGCCTTTGGAGATCTATAGAGTATCTTTTCTTGTGTATTTTGTTTATCCAAAGTTGGTGTATTGCTACTTAATTCTGATTCTACATTCTGTAGCTGATTTCTTTACAGTAAAAAAGAAAAGAAAGAAAACAAATTATAGGAAAATTTGCTTAAAATTATCTCTGTTATATTCTTCAATATATGATTTCTTTAAATATTTTTCCATCTATCTGGAGCTGTACCAGTATCATGATTAGAAAAGAATCCAAATTTTAAAAGTAAGAATAATTAAAAGTAGATACATGTGTTTTCTGTAGTTTTCTGAGGTTATACTAAGCTTACTGATACCAAACCACCCACAAAAAGAGTCTGATCAGAGCTGTGTGTATGATTTCTGTTGATTTGTTCCAAGTGAAGAGCTCAACAAAAATCACATTCTTTGAAAAGGTTCTTTGGCAATTAGTTAGGCTCCTTTTTTAATTATCAATGATGGTAATGTTTCAGAATTATCAGCAATGAACAGCTGGAGAGTGTCCATGATTACAGTAAAAACTTAATAGAGATTATGTAGATACCTTATCTGGCATACAAGAAATACATGAACTAGGCATTTTTGACCCACCATATATTGGTTGAATCCATTTATTTAATACGACTAATGTCTTCTGGACATAGCACATTTCATTTCTTGTAACCATGGGTCATCATGGTACCCGTTCAAGCATGAAAGGTTACTTCGGAAAACACAGGTAAAGAAAGAAGTACTACACTAGAAACACTGCTTTCATGATCGTGCGAAGGTGTGAGCATGGTAGCACAAGTGAGCAAAAATATGTGTTGGCTTTGTTGTGCAAGATGTATTTTTGTATAAGAACTTAATTCAAACATCCATTCACATAAATGATAACTGTTGCTCATTGTGTTTTGCTGCTGTCTTCAAATAAACCTGAGAGATGTAGAGCTAAGAATTCTGCTGCTATTTACCGCTGTCAAAAATGCTGTGACAGAGGAAACCTTGAACTTGGGAGATATGACAGGGAGAGTCTGTTGCAGCCCAGGATGTGAGGTTGCCCCTCATGAATTCCCATGAACTATAGGCCTTCGTTGCTGGTGCATGCGTCTTTGTCATGTCAGTTCTGCAAAAGATAGTTTGCAGTCATCAATACCACAACAAAACAGTTGAATGAATATATTTGACAAAGGCAAGAAGACGAAAGCTTCTATTGAAGCTGCACCTGTAACAAGGGGTATTTTGATTTCACAAAAGAATACTGTATGCTTGAGTGCACAGAGAAAAAATATTTTTGCTTCAGGAAAATCTTACAGGCTCACAAACAGGAAGTAGAAAGAGAGAAAAAGTGGCAGAGGAGATAACTGAGCAGCAGGGTGCCAAAGAAATTGTGACAGAATCACAGAGGGTTCCTCCTTGAAGTCTGAATTTCAGTCTAGAAAAATAATTTCCATGTGTTAACATTTTGTAGTCATTTTACAATGTGGTGCACCTGCATAGGAATTATGAGGGAAACTTTTGTTCCTACTTAGCTTTAAACTGGTTGCTACTCTGATATTTTAATCTGCATTTGAAAAAATAATAACATTTTTTTCTTGGTCTGTACTTCCAATTCCATTGAATAATACAAGCTCAGAAAAAAAATAAAAATAAAAAAAAATCCAATAGTCATTAAGACTGGTGACTTCAAGGAGGAATATTTGAACAATATGAGAACTGCATTCTCATCAGTATACTCAGGCACCTTGATATTCTCTCACTGCTGACCTCTGTTACTTGTCCACACTGGCTACCCACTTCTGACCTTTCAAGCAGTCTGTAAATCAATTTGTGGAAGCCTGCTCACTCTCTGTGAAGCATCGGCAAAGCTTCCAGCTGTAGTTCTTGATGACACATACATCTCTGATTTCCAGTAGTGAATCTACAGTGAGTGAAGGGGACATCTCAAGGGCATTTCAAACAAGCATGCTGCATGAAAAGATGTTTCTGGATACACATATAGGCAGGAAGCCTAGTAGTCATACAAGTAACTATTATTCTCTTCTGTCTGTAGCTAGATTCTCTGGACTATCAGTCTTCACTGAGCTGTGCACTCTAATTAGAGGTCAGAAGTTACTTCTTAAGTAAAGACACAGAATCAGAAATTCAGACATTACATTCAGACATCATGATGAAGTCTTTTGCATAATGACCATTAGTACATGATGTAGCATTTCCTGCATTCAGCCCAAGAGCTGGTAGTAAAAAAAGTCAAATTTCAGACCAAATTCTCCAAATAATTAAAAACTTCTTTAAATACTAAGTTATTCACTGTTTTTAACAACTGAGATTTAAGATCTCCCCAAAATCAGGTGCAGACCTCCCCAAAGGGAAAGTCACCATCATCATTTTGTGCTTTTGCATTTTCACTTTATGACTGAACCCTTCACTTTATGACTGTGGGATCATTAGGGAACGATAAGGAATCCCCTATCAATCCTTAGGGGAAGCAAAATTCTGGATCTGCTGTTTATTAACAAAGAAGGTCTGGTGTGGGATGTAAAGGTTGGAGGCCATCTGGTACAAAGTGATCATGAAATGCTAGATTTCTCGATCCTTGTTGAACCGTGGAGGGGAGTCAGCAGAACTGCCACCTTGGACTTCTGGAGGGTGGACTTCAACCTCCTTAGGACCGTGGTTGAGAGGGTACCCTAGGGGGTAACTTTGGAGAGTGTGGAAGCCCAGGAATGCTGGGAATACTTTAAGGAAATTGTCCTAAATGCACAGGAGCTGAATGTCCCAAAATTGCGAAAGATGAGCCAACGGGCAAGGAAGCCAGGCTGTCTGACCAGAGATCTTTGGCTTGATCTCAAGAACAAAAAGAGAGTTTATGGTCTCTGGAAGAGTGGGCGAACTACTTATGAGGATTACAGGTTTGTAGTGAGGCTATGCAGGGAGAAAATTAGGAAAGCCGAGGTGCAGCTAGAACTGAGCTTGGCTGCTAAGGTAAAGGAGAACAGTAAGTATTATTATAAACACATCAAAGGCAAGAGTAAGGGTAGGGAAAATCTCCATCCCTTGTTGGATTCTAAGGGCAACTTGGTCACCAAGGATCGGGATAAGGCAATACCTTCTTTGCCTCTGTCGTCAATAGTAATGTTTGTAACTGCCTGGGAACACAGCCCCCTGCGCTGGTAGATGAGAAGGGGGAACAGAACGAGCCCTGCATGATCTGCAATGAGATGGTTCTGGACCTGCATTGAAAGCTGGATGTTTATAAGTCCATGGGGCCAGATGGTTTGCACCCTAGAGTGCTGAGGGAGTTGGCGGATTTGGTTGCCAAACCACTGTCCATAATTTTTCAGCAGTCTTGGTTGACTGGGGATGTCCCGGTGGATTGGAGGCTGGCGAATGTGACGCCCATCTTCAAAATGGCTGGAAAGATGATCCTGGCAGCTACAGGCCCATCAGTCTCACCTTGGTGCCCGGGAAGGTTATGGAAAGGATAATCTCAGGTATCATCATGGATCAACTAAAGGTCAGCCAAGGGGTCAGGCCTAGTCAGCATGGGTTTATGAACAGTAGATCCTGCCTGACTAACCTGATTTCATTCTATGACAAGGTGACCCGCTTGGTGGATGAAGGTAAGGTTGTCGATGTGGTCTACCTCAACTTGAGTAAGGCTTTTGACACTGTCCCCCATAACATTCTGGTAGAGCAGCTGGCTGCCCATGGTTTGGATGGGCGCATGCTCCGCTGGGTGAAGAGCTGGCTGGATGGCCGGGCGCAGAGAGTTGTGGTCAATGGAGTGGAATCCAGTTGGCGGCTGGTCACAAGCGGCATCCCCAAGGGCTCAGTGCTTGGGCCGCTTCTGTTTAACATCTTCAATGATTATCTGGATGAGGGGATTGAGTGCACCCTCAGTAAGTTTGCAGATGACACTAAGCTGGGAGGGAGTGTTGATCTGCCTGAGGGGAGAAGGGCATTACAGAGGGACCTGGATAGACTTGATCAATGGGCCAAGGTTAATGGCATGAGTTTCAATAGGGCCAAGTGTCGGGTCCTGCATTTTGGTTACAACAACCCCAGGCAACCCTACAGGCTTGGGGAGATGTGGCTGGAAAGCTCCCAGACGGAAAGGGACCGTCAACCAGCCTGTTGATGGACAGTCATCTGAACATGAGCCAGCAGTGTGCCCAGGTGGCCAAGAGGGCCAATGGCATCCTGGCTTGTATCAGGAATGGTGTGGTAAGCAGGACTAAGGAAGTCATCCTGCCCCTGTACTCGGCATTGGTGAGGCCTCACCTCAAGTACTGTATTCAGTTTTGGGCACCTCAGCACAGGAAAGACACGGAGGTACTGGAGCAGGTCCAGAGAAGGGCAACGAGGCTCAGGAAGGTCTTGGAGAATCAGCCCTACGAGGAGAGGCTAAGGAAGCTGGGGCTGTTTAGTCTGGGGAAAAGGAGCCTGAGGGGAGACCTTATTGCCCTCTTCCAGTACCTGAAAGGTTCTTACAGTGAGAGTGGGGCAGGTCTCTTCTCACTAGTGACAAATGACAGGACGAGGGGAAATGGCCTCAAGTTGCACAATGGCAAGTTTAGGTTGGATATCAGGAAGAACTTCTTTACAGAAAGGGTAGTTAAGACTGGAATAGGCTCCCCAGGGAGGTGGTTGAATCGCCATCCCTGGATGTGTTTAAGAGCCGTTTGGATGTGGTGCTCAGGGATATGATTTAGCAGAGGGCTTTTAGAGTTAGGGTATTGGTTAGGCTGTGGTTGGACTTGACGATCTTCAAGGTATTTTCCAACCTGGGTAATTCTATGATTCTGTGCTTCTAAAGATTCCAGGTTAAAAACAAGAAAACAGCTGTGCCTGAAAAAGAATGAGCTTCAAATGTGTCTAGGTTCACAGATGGAAAAGACAAATCCATGATTGATTGTATTAAATATAACATTTTAACATATGGAGCTGAACAAATTCACCAGAGCTAAGGGAATGGTCAGTTTTGCTTCCCTGAACTGGTAATGAGAAATCTCTTCAGCGTTGTCTTTATTTCCTTTCTAGAGAGAAGCATTTTTTTCCCCTCTATTATACATGTATTTTATATATATATTCTTTAAGTTCTGGCTTCTGAATTGTTAAGTCCATATAAATCCCAAGACTAATAGCAGGCGATGCACAACATATTAGATAGAGCAGATTTCTTTGTCTTATAAGAGTAGCATCAATTACTATTAAAGCCTTTGAACCCATACATCCTACGTTCCCTTAAACGATAGGCTCAATAAAAGCAGTATAGTTGGTCTGTGCTTTTTGTTTTTCCTCTTCCTATCCCTGACCACAATCAATGCTGATAATAATAGGTTCACATGACATCCAGTTCTTCAAGTAGCTGTGTGAAGCTCAGCTGTCATATTGCCATGGCCTTTAAATGTCAGCACAAAAGTACACCATCACTAAAAACAACAACAAAAACAAAACAAAACAAAAAGACAGTAACACCTGAAATTCTCATAATTGTGTCATAAACTGCAGCAAGTAAATAAAGAACAGCAAAAAATAGCAAATTGTCTCCACAAAAGGAACAGCCTACTGGATGTATTGTCAATACCTCAGAAAATTCTGAAGTCAAATAATGTTTTGGCATTTTAGCCTTAAAATATATGCACAAATTTGTTGGCAGTGGTGAAATTTTTATTTTGGATGAGCCGTTTTAAAAAGTGACCTTAAGAGTGATAAATAAGGTTTCTTTTTCAAGGTTTGGCAGCAGAAAACAGAGATTGCATTAATAATCTGGTCTTTCTGATTTGGCCCCTTGTACTGAAGGGGAGCTGCTTAATTTGATGAAAGCACTGTAATTCCCAAGGCGTTACATTTATTATATAAAGCTTGGAAGGTAAATATGCCATAAACTTAGTATTGTTCAGCATGTTTTCACACTAGTGTCTGAATAAGCAATTGTTTTGTTCTGAGAAATGCAATACAATGTTGTTTTTCTACAAAGTAAGCTATAGGTATATGTGTATGGCTTATCTAGAACTGTGTGAAGTAAACATGAACTATGTATGGTATCTGCTTTGTACCTTTGAAGATGCACATTTCTGACATGGTAAACCATTTGCTCTCAACCCTATGATCAGCTCAGTCTTCAAAAAAAGGTATTATGGAATAAAATGTCTCTAATCATTAAAAAAAATTCGCTTAGCATAAACAACTTTGACTCTTCCTGTAGGATTTTAGATTGATGAACTATCCTTGTGCAGCCTTGTCTGAGTGTCAGCTAAAACAATTCATATGCAGCGATCTCTTTAGTAGAGGCATTTTTTAATTTATTCTGTCAGGTGGAATCATTGTTTCTTTTAGTTTTGTAAACTGAGTCAAAATACTTGACTTCCTCATGTCATTTCTTACTTCTCATCATATATGGTATTGTGTGCATATGATTCAGTCTTGTAATCTCTAGCTAAGAAGAATTAATGTCTTTCTGAGAGGAGAAAGCCATCGGCATCTACTGGACTGTCCTTGTGAAAAACCATGTGTTTGAGATCAGGAGTTGGATGCAAGGAGACATTAGCAGGCTATATATAAGATTTATTTTGGAGTACTATGAATCAGATTAATCAATATTTTCATCAGTTGAAGTCAGTTTGAAAGCTTGTTCAAGGGCAGTGCTCACTGACTCCATTTACTACTACTATTGTTTGCTATTATTTACACTATTACACCCACCCAGACCACCCAGATCATTTTTGCTATAAGGCAGAGTGCTGAGCTAAGCAAGTAAAGAATGCATGACCATCAGAAACATGACAAATCTATGGATATTTTGTCAGTTATAGATTTCCTCATTGTTGCTTTGCCCAAGGGCTTCTTTGTTCTGCGTGGCTGCTTAACAGAGTATGAAGGAAGGCAAACAATCACATGCAACCCATGAATAATGTTCCTGATACCAGGATACTAATTATTGGTGGTTTTATGGTGAGCTGACTTACTGGTGACCTGCTTTGTATATTTAGAAAAGTTTTCTTGACAATACTATCAAACTTATATTAAGGGTATTAAATTCTGTCTGTGCTGACATACAAGGAAAAATATTAAAATCTTAACACCAGCTATGGTCTAAACATGACCTTAAAGAGATGATGTGAGACAAGCAGAAAGACCAGGGAGTAAATTTAAAAGAATTCCCTGTTTATTGCCACCACAGGATGGTAAAGAAGTGTCGCAGAATAAATTTGCCAGCTATCTGCCTGTCTGTCTGTCTCACCTAACAAAATACAGAATTGGCCAAAGGGGATCTTTGGTTTTATCTGGTGGTTGGAGAAGGAAAGAGCTGTATCAATTTTGCAAAGCAGCTAAAAATTTTGAGAGAAACCTTCACATCAATCTGCAACAAAGCTTTTTTCTTTGGAAAAGTGACTACTCTAGCTGGAAAAGGTTTCAATTGATGGGATGGTACCTGTATGCACAGAGTGAGGCCTGGACTACTTCATTGCTCACGGCTTTCATTAGGTTCATTATGTATCAATTGGAACCACAAAAAGTTAGGATGTGCTAAAATTCTTTTACTGATTGCTGGTAAACTAAAGTATGAAATGTTCCTTTCCAAGCTTTATCAAATAAAATAAAAATTAATCCAGAGCCCCTGACAGGACCGTTATAGTAATGATAAGGTTCCTTATAAGATGCATTGTTCAGGTACATGAATTCAGTGTATCTTTTACTTTTACACGCAGTGAAGTTATACTAGATACAGGTAGTGCTCTCTTGTCCATGTCTGGTCTACATTAACTTTTAAAAAACATGTTGTGACAGAGAAATATCCGTTCAAATATGGTAATAAATTACATTCATAAGGAAGACAATTGCCGTACAAAATCTTGGAAAGCAGAAAAAATGCTGAGTGGGCTAAAACTAAGCCTCGACTGTTCAGCTTGCTCCACACAGCTTAGTTTAATGGCCTGCAGCTGACAATCACATTTAGCGGTAGCAGTGACAGAGCCTGGTAGGAAAGAAGATAAATACTCAGTCCCAACCTCAAGGAAGACCTCTCTCTTGAGGTAGCCCCTCCCTCTCAGAGATCTTTCACCCAATATTGGCAAAACTGATGGGTGTAGAAGACTTTGTGCATGACAGCTGTTGAGTATTCTGCTGGCAGGAATGCAGAATACTTTGCATGAAGAACATGGTTCCTATAAATATGAGTATAAACAAGCTGTCATGGTTTTGTGCTGTTGCTGTCAATATTCTACATCATGACATCATGTGCAGTATGAATCATTAACTGAGGGTACAAATAGTGGCAAACTGATTTGGTGGTATAAGAAAGTGTAGTTGTTAATGGCATACAGAAGTGTAACAGAGGGTATGTGGAAGTGTAACAGAGGGTATGCGGAAGTGTAACAGAGGGTATGCGAAAGTGTAACAGAGGGTATGCGGAAGTGTGGAAGGTTCATGCTCCAGTTCTGTGGAATGGCAGCATCCTGAGTACTCAGCTCTCAGAGGAGAACTACATATCCCAGGGGACGACGCAGCCAGAGACGAATCACCGGAGGAGGACACATATATAATCTCACTCCCAGGCTGGAACATCCTTCTTTTCGCTTTATCTATTTCTTTGGAGCGCTCCATCCCTGCCGTCTCCCTCTATCAGCAACATTCCAGCCTGTCGCCTAGAGACCACAGTAGGCCCCCCAGTTCTCAGGGACTCTTTTTCTCTCTCTCTCTTTCTCTGTCTTGTTTGATTTAGTAGTTGCAATTATATTGTATCATATTGTGTCATCTTGTATTCCAATATTATTCGTATTTAGTAAAATAAGTTTTCTCCTTAGATTGCTGCCACTGTTTTTTTGTTCATTCCCCTCCTTCCAGGGGCAGCAGCCTCTATCACAGGTAAATCTAGATAATCCAATTACACAAGCAAATAAACAAAACAAAACAAAAAGAGTTTTCTTTTAAAGCACATTCTGGATAGTTTAGCATTTCCCTGTTTGCTGTCATCCTGCACAGGTACCTACTGGTATTTACTTATCTTAACATCACCGTATTTTGTACCTCGCTGGAATGCAGACCTGCAAGTCAGACAAACTTAATTAAGTTGGCAAGCTGCCTCACTGTCAAGAATAATTCAAAAACAATTTCTCTCAGATCAGCTAAAAAGCATTCAGCAGTAGCCAAAATATTTCAGTAAATTTATAGCGGTGATTTTTTTTATTATTATTATTTTCCCCCTTTAAAGAGTACTTCATCAGTTATTCTTCTCCTCGATTTCCTTTTACTCACTGGAATAGCTATCAATTCTGGCAACATGTTTGTCAGCTTGTAGAGAGCTGGAGGTAGAAGACTTGCTTTAAGAAGTCAAGCACCATATAAATAATTGCTTCTTAAATTTTTAAAACATGTCCTTCCAGCAGATAATCTTCAGGAGCTGCTGACCTCCTTATTAGCATTCTACTGGAGAGAAGACAAAAAAATAACAGCTGCCAGAATCCAAAGAATCACCTGCCACATCAGCTATCACAATTCCAGCTGCTGTTGTTATCATTTAATAGGCACACAGTAAAATTACCTCAAGGATATCTTGTTTGAGAGCCCTTCTTATTAAACTTTCCACAAAGATACGGAAACGAAAACCCTATCCCAAGGTCTTTTTTGTTGCTGTGAAATGCTATATGTGGATTAGGAAAATAAAAAGCTGAAATGGTGCGAATGCTGCCAGGTGCCATCCAGTAGGTTTATTTTCAGACTGTATTTTAGCGCCTTCCTGATGAAATAGCAGGGATGGAAGAGTTTGTGGTTGTGTTTGTAAAGTGAAATGGTTTGGATATTTTCTGCTCAGGTGGAAAAGGCCTCATACTGCTAAGGAGAATACTATTTTATCAAAACTGACAGCTTGGACCTAAGCAAAGACATAATCATACAGAAAAACTGAAGATACAATAGAAAGAAACAGCATAGCATATGGAGAACTATACAATAGAAAGAAACAGCATAGCATATGGAGAACTACCAGTGAGATGCAGAGAACTGGAAGAGAGAAGGAAGAATTCATTTCTAGATCAGTGAGCCACATTAAGGCCTCAGGGAAATGAGGTTACAAGTTAGGACTGCAGACAGACAGTAGTTTGCAATAACCAATGCACTGAAGAAGTTTATCATCTTTTTCTCTAAAACAGAATATTTTCAAAACCTCGGCTGGGAAGCAGACTGAACCCCCTGTGATTCTTGAAGAAGCGGTCAGGGAATTACTACTCCAACTGGACTGCCACAAGTCCATGGGTCCAGATGAGATTCACCCAAGAGTGCTGAAGGAACTGGCGGAGGTGATCGCTGAGCCGCTTTCCATTATCTTTCAGCACTCCTTGTTAACGGGTGAGGTCCCAGAAGACTGGAGGCTTGCCGACGTGACTCCCATTTACAAGAAAGGTTGTAAGGAGGATCCGGGGAACTGCAGGCCTGTTAGCCTGACCTCGGTACCAGGGAAGGTAATGGAACGGATTGTCTTGAGGGAGATCACGCAGCAGGTGTGGGATGACCAAGAGATCAGACCTAGCCAGCATGGGTTCGTGAAGGGCAGGTCCTGCTCGACCAATCTGATCTCCTTCTACGACCCTGTGACCCGTCTGATGGATGAAGGAAAGGCTGTTGATGTGGTCTACCTAGACTTCAGAAAAGCCTTTGACACTGTCTCTCACAGTATCCTCCTGCAGAAGCTGGCAACCCGTGGCTTGGATGGGTACACTCTCAGCTGGGTAAGGAGCTGGCAGGAGGGCTGGGCCCAGAGAGTGGTGGTAAATGAAGTTAAATCCAGTTGGAGACCAGTCATGAGTGGTCCCCCAGGGGTCAGTGCTAGGGCCTGTCCTCTTCAACATCTTTATTGATGACTTGGATGAGGGCATTGAGTGCTCCCTCAGTAAGTTCACAGATGACACCAAATTGGCAGGGAGTGTCGATCTGCCTGAGGGTAGCGAGGCCCTACAGAGAGATCTGGATAGGCTGGAGAGCTGGGCCTAAGCCAATGGGATGAGGTTTAACAAGACCAAATGCCGGGTCCTGCACTTTGGCCACAACAACCCCAGGCAGCGCTATAGGCTTGGGGCAGAGTGGCTGGAGGACTGTGTTGAGGAAACAGACCTGGGAGTACTGACTGATGCACAGCTGAACATGAGCCGACAGTGTGCCCGGGTGGCCAAGAAGGCCAACGGCATCCTGGCTTGCATCAAAAACAGTGTTACTAGCAGGAACAGGGAGGTAATTGTCCCCCTGTACACGGAATTAGTGCGGCCGCACCTTGAGTACTGTGTTCAGTTTTGGGCCCCTCACTGCAAGAAAGACATTGAGGCCCTGGAACGCGTTCAGAGGAGGGCTATGAAGCTGGTGAGGGGTCTGGAGCACAGGCCTTATGAGGAGCGGCTGAGGGAACTGGGATTGTTCAGCCTGGAGAAGAGGAGGCTCAGGGGAGACCTCATTGATCTCTATAACTTCCTGGAGGGAGGTTGTGGTGAGCTGGGGGTTGGCCTCTTCTCTTGTGTAATTAGTGATAGAACTAGAGGGAGTGGTTTCAAGCTGCGACAGGGGAGGATCAGGCTGGACATTAGGAAGTATTACTTCTCGGAAAGGGTAGTCAGGCATTGGAATGCACTGCCCAGGGAGGTGGTAGAGTCACCGACGATGGGAGTGTACAAGAAACGTTTGGATGTTGAGTTGAGGAATATGATTTAGCTGGGAAGTATTGGTAATGGTTGGACTAGATGATCTTCTAGGTCTTTTCCAACCTTGAAAAATTCTGTGATTCTGTGATCTAAGATAACAAGGGTCAGCTCTGAAGTAATCAAAGCTTTCTATTGCTGTATAAAGCCTTTCTAGGTAACTGAATACCAGTGATGACATCAGCAGCTTTCTGTCTCTGAATCAATATGATTCAGAATCACAGAATGATGGAGAACAAGAGTAAATTATGCTTTCTGGTTGTTCTATTGGAAATACATAATAAGCCAGTCCATACCTCAGCTTGCACATAGCAAAAAATGAGTTAGAAGCTTTAAGAGAGAGTTCTAATATGAATTACTGAGTACCTTCCACTAAAAGAGGTCAAAAGACTGAGAAAAGATCCCTCTACACTGCATCTTCCAGGATCTTCAAGTTTCAAAATTAATAGAAATGGAAAACATTTTGTATTTCTGTTTCTGAGCACAGGAAATGCTTTCCTTGTCAAAATCTAAACACTCATCTGCCTCAGAAGAACATTACTGAGGACTTATACATACAGGACTCTGCAGGTGGTATCACAGAATCACATGATATGGTATGTCTGTGGGAAAAACTGCATGCTGTGTTGCTGAAGAAGCAGACTCTAGATTTTATATTGGTAGAACTGCAGGGGCAACCTGCACCTGAAATGGAAAAGAGGAGGGTTGAGGTCTCACCAGGCCACACTGCTTCACTTAAATAAAACTTCCTCCATACCCTGATTTTAGCTTCAGAAATGCTAGTTTTCATGACCAGTGGAATAGTACACTTGATATTGTTCTGCTGGAAAAGCAGGCTGTACTGTTCTTGTGCCTTTAAATCTACAACAGCATTTCATACTTTGAGCTCTGATGCCAGTGGGAGAGGTCAGAACTTTACTCCTCCGATGCTGCACTGCCAAGTCCTTTTGGATGACTGTGCTGTGATTGGAGCTTTGTCAGAGGAAAGGATTCTGAAATGCATGGAAAAACACTCCTCATCATCAAGAAGTTCAGCCCATCAACATACTGACCGCTCACAGAATTATAAAAATGTTGGTTCCAAAGTATCTCTAGCCTTCCAGCTTGTTGTGAGGTTATCTCCAGCCTCTGCTCAAGTCATAGAACTGCAGAATCACAAAATCATTAAGGCTGGAAAACATCCAACTGTCCACCTACTACCAATAGTTCCTACTAATCCATGTCCCTAAGTGCTACATATACCTTTTCCTTTAGCACATTCAGGGATAGTGACTCTACCACTACTCTGAGCTATCCGTTCCAATGCCTCACCAGTCCTTCTGAGAAGAAACTTCTACCACTTTTCAATCTGAACCTCCCCAGGTGCAACTTGAGGCTATGCCCTCAATAGCTGTTACCTGGGAGAAGAGGCTGACTCTTGCCTCACTACAACCTTCTTTTAGTGAGTGTAGAGAGTGATAAGGTCTCTCCCGAGCCTCCTCTTCTTCAGACTAAACAATCCCAGCAGCACCTCATAAGTTTTGTGCTCCAGACCCCTCATAACTTCATTGCCCTTCTCTAGTCATGCTCCAGGGCCTCAATGCCTTTCCTATAGTGAGGGGCCCAAAACTGAACACAGTACCTAAAGTGTGGCTTCAGCAGTGCTTAATACAGAAGGGTAATCACCTCCCTCCTCCTGCTGGCAACACTATTTTGAATACAAACCAGGATGCCATTGGCCCTCTTGGACATCTGGGCATAGTGTTGGCTCACATTCAGCCAAGCACTGACAAGTAATTCCAGATCCTTATTCTTTTCACAGTTCCATCTACTCTGCCCAAAGTTTGTAGTGATGTATGGGGTTGTTGTGACCAAAATGCAGGACATGGTGCTTTGTTTTGTTGAATCTCATACAATTGGCCCTAGCCCAGTCATCCAGACTGTGCAGGTCACTCTTTAGGGTCTTCCTACTCTCAAGGAGATTCATGCTTCCCTCCAACTTGATGTCATCTGCAGTCTTACTGAGGGTGTGCTCAATTCTCTCATCCAAATCCTGAATAAGTTCATTAAGCAGGAGAATAAATACATTAAACAGTCAGTTGTGGCTCTGAGAGGCTAAGCTAGACCTCCAAGGTGAAAGCTTCCATAACTATTCCTGAAGCCAGTTCAAGTCCTGTCCTATCCTTCTGATCAGTTTCAAGGGTTTGTATTCAAGCTGATGTTCTTTGTAATACACAAGTGCTAGTACTGTCTGCTTAGTGAGATGAGTTATCATTCAATAATAGAGCAGTAACTACAGAGCAGCATCCGTGGGAAGGAGGGGCGGGCCTCCTTCTGGCTGCCTATGCGGTTTGTCCCCATCAAGGCAAGCTCCTATCAGAGCTAGGCTAGAGTGCACAGCTAAGTTGAGTAGAGTGAAAAGTCCAGCAACTCCAACAACTTCAAAGTTAAATGGCAATGCTGAAAAAGATGAACAATGTTGATATCATGTGAAACCAATTTTTCAGCTAATTGCTGATACAGTTCTCTAATTAATATTTTTGGATTTGTTATGGAGATTTTTTAAATATCCCTTCAATGTCTAAAATAGTATCATAAAGTTACTAACAAATGCAATTTGTAGGGCCCTTGATACAGAAGGATGTCATTAAGGTCCTAGTTAAACTGCAAAACATCACCCTCAGTGCTTAGATTCCCTTAGATTTTAGAGTTCCAGAGTACAAGTGAGTATGCATTCAGTCTTGATTCTTTTACTCTCAAGGAACATTCAGAAATAACTCAATTCTTTGTGTCTTTTGGGCTTAAAAGGTAATTATTATATTTAACTCATTTCTTTGACTAAACTCTATTAAAAAAAAAAAAAATCTTGAAAGAATTTGGATTCAATTGGAGGATTTGTTTTGAATTCTTAGCAATCAGTTGACTTTAATTTTAGCATATAACACAGCCTCTAATTAGAACAGAGTTTTCAATACTTTGACACAAGTTTCATTAGAAAGATCCACAAACACTAGAAAAGCATGTTCCTTCCTTTAGCCTTTTAATTTAAACCCAGAACTGACATCTTTCTTCAAAATGAAGATTTTAGGTGTTCCAGGGTGTGAAACCTGAGTTTGAATTGATATGGATTAGTTGAACTAAAAAAAAAAAAATAGTTAGCATTGTTTTCAGTGGTCTTTTCTCCCCAGTCATGTCAGTATGGAGGCATAATGTCTCCTTTTCTGATTTATTACTACTAAAGAGGCACAAGTCAACAAGGAAATAAAGAGTTCACCATAAAATATATAAATATATATACTTAGTCATTCACATACATAAAGAAGTGATGAAATCTAGATTTAGTAGTTTTCAGTAGTTGTCTTTTGACATTGTGCATGTCATTGAAAGAGGGTTTTGAAGGAAAACAAAACAAAAACAAAGAAACAAACAAAAACCTAACCTTTTCATAAGTTATTTATAAAACAATGAATGAAAGCCAAAGAATGTCAGGCATCACTGGAGAGTTTATGAAACCACAGTGTGAAATGAATAACTAAGAGCTTACTCTAATGAATACATGTACCTTCTGTGCCTTAAGTAACAAAGAGTTGTAAAGAACCAGTGTCAGTCTTCTTGCCAAATTTGTTTCACACATAAAAAACAGGAAATACTCACAAAAAGAGTTCAAAGCATGAACTGACACAGCTAATGAAGAAAAAGCATGAGCTACCATTTATGTAGCATATACTCAGACAGTTTTTGATAGCCCAAGTTTCTTCATATTTGTACAGTGTATAACAAAGTTGAAGGCCTGAGAATAGATTCCTCTTGAAGTTACAATGAAAAATTATATAAAAATATCAGAGCACCTCCAAAACAAAAGCACCTTCTCAGGCAAGTAATAAAAAGTCCCTCTTTGGAAGAATCATCCTCACTTTGAAAAGGAATGTAGCATAGTATTTTAAGAGAGCTGCCTCATGTATGCAATGATGGAGAAAACAGCATCAACAACAACAACATTTTTCTCCTTCCAATAACCAATAAGATCGTGTGGGGAAAACAAAAACAAAAGCAAAAACAAAACCCCACACACAAAAACTATATCTCACACAGAAAAGTACCATGAGCTTTTTAGCACTGTGAAAATAAAATCAGAAATAAAATTAATCATTAATTGAGAAAGAAGAATGATGAAAAACTGTAATTATTTACTTAATATAAGACCTCAAATATAAACCACCTTTCTTGGGCCTTCTGTCTCTGCAAGCCTTGCCCTGATCACAGAATCACAGAATTATAGGGGTTGGAAGGGACCTCTAGAGATCATCGAGTCCAACCCCCCTGCCAAAGCAGGCTCCCTACGCCACGTTGCACAGGTAGGCATCCAGGCAGGTCTTGAATATCTCCAGAGAAGGAGACTCCACCACCTCCCTGGGCAGCCTGTTCCAGTGCTCCGTCACCATCACTGTAAAGAAGTTCTTGCGCACATTCGTGCGGAACTTCCTATGCTGAAGTTAATGGATCCTTCCAAGCTGATCCTTGAAGAGGCAGAATTTTGATCTCCTGAAGTCCAGGGTTGTGAACCTCTCTTTCATCCTCCTCCCTGCCTTCAGGATCTTGCACTTTACTGTGTAATTAACAGTGCAGCCAAACTGCCTTTGACCTTCACATTCCCAGCAAGACCTTTAATGCCGATGAGTATGTGATCCAGAAGAGCATTCTCCTCTCTGGATCCCCGTCACATGGAGATATAATTAGTCATCAGGGTACTTTAGGACCCTTCTGGAGTGTTTATGTCCTCTGTATTGTCCCTCCAATAGGTACCAGGCAGGGCAGATGAAGTCCGCCCAGGAGGGCTGGGGCTCAACACTGCTCCTATCTGTTGCAAGAGGGACTCATATGGTTGCTCTGGCTTCTGGGTGGTCTGTAGCGGACACCCACTACCCTGCCGCTATTACCTGCCTGCTTTAGAATCCTAACCTATAAGCATTCGGTGTGCTCCTCTGGGCAGAGATCCATGCACTCCAGTTGATTTCACATAAATAGCAGCTCACTCTCCTTTCCTTCACAGTCCATCCTTAAAAAAACCCTGTTCATCCACTGCAGCACTCCAGAAATGGGATCCATCACACCCAGCTGTGATTCCCAGCAAGAAAACAGCTCTGCAAATGCACAGGTCTTAAACTCATCTTCTTTATTCCCTATACTGTGCATGTGTGTATCCATACTTCAGAGGGGCATCCTGAGCTGTTGACTTCTAGAAAGGTTTGGAGAGATTTCCCCATATGCTGCCTTGTGGTAACTTCCTTGCTTACATGCAAACATGCAGGTGTCAAAGCATAAGCTTTATATCATTTATTTTGTGTTCCCTTCCTGTTGTTATATCACCTCATACCTTTTGCTTTGCAGCACTGCTGACCTCTCACAGGGCTGCTGATTACCCTCTTCCATCATTCTTAGTTTAAAGCCCTCGCTTTGTGGCCAGTCATCCTACTGGGAAAAATATAGCTTTGTCCCACTGCATGAGCTTGATCGCATCTCTTCTAGGTAGTTGCTGTTCTGCAGATGGGGTCCAGTGGTCATAAAATCCAATATCCTGTTGCCAATTATTGACCTGTACTGTTAGTATCCTCCTCCTCATGCTCTTTATCTTACCAGAAGGGTTCAGGGGGAGAAACCACGAAGGACCTCAAGTTCTCGACCACTTTCCCCAGAGCTCAGTAGTGACTATTGTTAACATCTGGAATTCCTCTGGCAGTATAATTTGTACCCATATGGAATAACAAGAAGTAGCAGTAAGAAGGTCAGCTGATCTTTGTCAATCCCTCCACAATATCCTGGATACTATGATAGTAGGTTCCAGGCTGTCCCTGCAGCCTGGAACTGGGACGGCTGCATCTGCCATGAGAACCTCCATGTCAAAACCACCAACCCAACTGACATAGATGTTCCAGCACCTGCTGGCAGTGTCATTACGTATCTAAGACTGTTACAGCAATTGCTACCACTCAGCAGAGGCCCCCTCCTTCCTTTCATTCTCTATGCCCTTCTGCAAGAATTGCTGTGTAAACTGTCAGCTGCTTCTCTTAGCTAATCTGTTTAAAAAGAATGAGTTTCACAGTAGTGAACTATATTGTATTTCCATGCACAAAACAAAAACAAAACCAAAGAAAATATATTTTGACCTTTCCTTTTGATTCATGTTGAGAAATAAAATCGTAGTTTCTGACAAAATTCATATTGTTTCTTAGTTGTATTTTTTAGTATACCACATAACAGTCTTTCAGTTCCTTCTCTGTCAATTAGCCGCAAAAGTTGAATACCTACATTTTATTATTTTCCCCAAGTGAATGCTGACATGACAGTGATTCAAGGAATTTGGTTTGTTGACTGAATTTCTACTTTCTCACACAGTGATGGATATCATGGTGGTAAATGATTGCAATCTTCCCACCTCTGTATTATGTATATAAATATCTACTATGTTTTCTTCACTCATGACATTCTTCTTCTCTTGATTTCATTGGCTGCACAAACCCACATCTGAACTGTTTTACTTATTAACTTCCACTGTAGGAAATTTGATCACCAAGGCTTATTAATGTATTTGAACCAACAAACTATAAAATAAGTTTAATAAAACCCATAACATTTCTCAGGAGCCTTACCATTTTTCCATGTCCTGGTAAGCTAAAGATATATGTTAAGCTGTCTATTTGAAATCTTGTTTCCATTTGTTCTTACCTCTAGAAGATCACATTGCTGAATTAACTCAGACAAGCCGTGCCTCCTTGTTGAAGCAGAAGTACACAGTTAGATCTAGCCCAGATAATCTTTAATATAACTTGCTTTCTTGTATTTGGCACAATTAAGGTAATGACAAAAATGTAACTAAAGAAATTCTCTGCCTTTCTGTACATCTGGATATTTGCTGTATGCCAAACATCTTAAATTAGTTTTACTAGCACATCTACAGCACTTGAGAAACAAATTAGAAAGGAATAAGTGTCAACATCTGGAGCTCATAAATCTTGGGGCATGATATCAAGAATAAAAGGAAAAAAGGGGGGGAAGACAGGAATGTATGTGAAGAGGGAGGAACTTGCTTTTCTTATCTGCTACTCAATTTATATAAGGAAAAAAAAAAAATCTTTAGAATTTTCCATTTACCACTTGTCAAATTTAGTGACGAATAAGAAGAGAGTTTGTATTTTGACATTAGTTGCATGTCTTATTTACCGTGTTACATATCCATTTTCCAAATGGAAATCTTATCAGTGTTGGTCTGGATGTTACAATGATGTAACTGAAAAAAAATCAGTGAAGAAGTGTCTTACACAAGCAACTACTATAAGATTGCTTTGGATATATATTGCCTTTATTAAGAGAGTGACAATACCAGTGATGGTACTTCTTTAATTCCAGCAGAAATTCCAAGTTCTTGCACTATCCCACAACTAAAGTTGAGCTCTCAAATGGAGCATGTCTGATGAAAGGACAAGAGGGATATCAGAATAGGACAAGAAGGAATGGCCTCAAGTTGAAGCAGAGGAGCTTCAGGTTGGATATTAGGAAACATTTCTCCTCAGAATGGTTGGTGAGGCAGTGGCACAGGCTGCCCGGGGAGGTGGTGGAGTTGTTGAGAAACCATGTGGATGTGGTGCTGAGGCATCCCTTCGCTAGTGAGCAACAACATATAGATGGATAGTTGGGCTGGTTATTCTTGAAGGTCTTTTCCAACCCTAATGATTCTATGATTCTATGACAGGAAGATATGAGAGCTTAGATTAAAATTTTGAAAGTTCAGACTTTAAATAAGCAAAAAAACAAACAAATAAAAGCTCCTGCATTGCCATCTACAAAAAGTACAGCTTTTCTTTAGTTGCACATATTTTTCTCTTCTGACCATATTTTCAAGAGTTAATGCCTTATTATTCTAAGGAAATTTCTTAATGGGTTTGGTTCACAGTGCCAAATCAGTAAGACTCAGTTTGTTCACTGACTCAAGTAACCCTATCATGTGTAGTTAATGTAGCTTACATATTGCTCAAGTCTGGCTGGGTGTTTTTGTGGAACCCTAGGATGTATCCAGCCTCAATAATTCAATGGCAGAGTTTCACATTACTTAATTTTGCCTACCTGGAAGTTATTTATCTAACATAGCCACCTAAGATTTCTTAATAGTCAAGGCAGAGATGCAATTCCAAAAAACAAATGAAATGATCTAAGAACAAACCAACATCTTGAGCTGGCAGACAATCCGCTTTGTGTTCCAGAAGTCTCTCGAATCTTCTTCAAATATCTCATTAGTTTCATTAGGAACAGTTGACACTTTTCTGGCAACAATGCTAATAAATGGATATTTCTATGTTAATTGCAACTCCTGGGAGAGGCTATAGTTCAGGAACTCTGCATGGTGATGATAAGGTGGCAGAAGGCAACTCTTCAATGTACAGATGTAATGAAAAAATTAACCAGCAAACTAAGCTCAGATGCTGACAGCATGAAAAAAGAATTATAAAAATAATAATAAAAATCCAGTCATTTTCAATCACGTATATGTGGGTATATTCCACAGTGTAACATTTCTAGTGTGAACTTTTCCTCTACAAACCAGTAGAATCTGAGTATCTTCTTAGACATCCCAATAGTCATGAAAAAAATATAAGCTGTACACCACAGAAATGGAATGAAGACTTAAAAAAGTGATAAGCCATGACTAAAACAAACAGCAGCTGATGGGTGCATGGAGTTGGATGAACTGCTGCAGTGAAATGCTGCAGTCAGAATGGCTTATTATGCCTTCAGATAAAGATTGTAAAGACGTCAGATTAGAAAAGCTGATGTTTTGCATCTGTATGAGATTCTGTTGCCATGAAAACTTCCATATGATATGCAAGTTTGATGTCCAGGACTCAGCGTGAATACCAGTCAACTGAAAACACACTTTTCTTTGGTGTAAGGATAAGAGTATTTTGATATCCCTTTTACATTGTTTTAGTTCTCTCCTGAGCCCAGCATGCCCCCGTTCCTGTTATATGACCCTATATGCTTTACCATTTTCTCTTACTGGGGCAGTGCCTGTCTCCCTTTGCCTCCCTTTGTGCAACACTGGAGTTATATGAGGGGGAGACTCTCTAGAGGGTCCCATTGACTAGTTCCCTTTTCTAGTTCCTCTCCTTCCTGGTCTGGACTTTTTTTCTTTTTACTAGTAACAGGCTGATTTCTTGTATCCAACAGGCAGCATATTCTGATTCTTCCTTTGAAAAGGGATTTTGTTCTTTACATATAAATTCAAGATCTGACAAACCCAACCTTCATCAGATCCATATTTTGGCCAAAATATTGATTTTCCCTGTAGTGGCTCTCTAGGTCATATCTGTACACAATATTTAAACATCTTTTCCCTATCCTCTTTTCCTGATTTTGGGATCATTTTTCCCCATCCTCCAACTTATACACTAACCACCAATGACTACAGTATTTGATGAGGGTGTTTTTGCTTAGAGTCCCTCCCGGTTTCCCAGCAATATCCCTCCAATATGCCAGTATACATCCTCAGGGAGTTTTCTTAGGTATCTCTTTCCCTTGAGTTCCCCATTACTCTGTTTTCTATTGATTCGTACACACACAACAAGGGGGGAACAATGGTTCAAAACAAATTTCGTAAAGTTAACACGTTAAAGCAGAGGTAACACAACCCTATTGTATCCCTAATCTGAATCTTTATCACGCTTAAACCGCAGTATTCTCTACAACAAAAGCAACAGGGTCTCGATACTAATTGTGATTTGCCTTTTGCGGGCTTTCTTTCCACCACCCTACTCCGTATGCACTTCACTATTATGTGCGTTACAGTTGCCACAATACTAACAACAATTAATAAGACAGAAACATCGTAACATATACAAAAACATCGTAACATATAGAACATAGAGGCCTTTCGCGGCCTTTTCCCTCGCAGGAGGACGGAACCGCGGGTCGCAACTCCGCACTCGCCCCGCAGCTGTGTTGCGTCTCACTCACACCTACACTCACACAGACTGCACAAGACCGGTCTTTACACAGTTCAAGGTACAACATTTCTCGGAAAATATCAAAGTTGTTGGTTCAACACTTAGTTCAAATGTACAGTAACAAGCGCTAATAAGAGATGTTAATAATGGCCAAATACACAACAATTCCTGCTAATACAGCTAGGAAAACCCAGGTTAACGTTGACAGTATTCACTATACTTTGTTACCAACCAACCCCTTAAGGGGAAGTAAAAATAGCTCTCTTCGTGCACGCACAGTAATCCCGGTGGGACTCTAACCAACAATTAGAACAGCTCCAATTCTAAAGCATCTTCCCCAAGGGGCTATCTTTGGGCACAGCGTTAGGGCCCCTTTTACCCTGTTTTATGGAGCTCCTATTACCCATCCCTCCGGAGTGCTACTGTGAACTACCCAGCTCACAAGTTACTACACTCCGATTCTCGGATTTTTGGGCCCAATCCCTGCGGAGCACCCGCTCCGACTCTCGGATTAAATAGGGGTGTACTGCTGGCACTTCGTCAAGTGCGCAGGGTACCGTACACCAACAGCTCCCTCCCGAGACTCTTGCTTTCAACACCACAGCCGCCTCGTCCGTCTCCGGCCGTGCCCCTTGCAGGACAACGGAACCGCGGATTGGGACTCCGCACTCACTTCGCACTAAAAGTGCGACTCAGCCAAACACATTCAAGAGTCTCAACCCAAGATAAGAATTAAATTCCCGTACCTTGATTCGTGCACGAAGTTTCCGGGCCTGCAAGGGTTAACACCTGTGCCTGCCTAGCCCCTTGGCTTTTACAGAGCCTGTCCTTTCTGTAACAATCTCGGTTTCCTATCGGCTGTCCTGAGAAGTCACCTCACCACCCAGACAGGACCGCTAAAATCAGCGGAGTGCAGTTATCCTGTCCAGTGCAGTGGGGACACCCCAAGAAGCGATAATGCTCCCGGACGAGCCCCCAAATTGTTGGAAATATCCTCAATAATTTTTGGTCAGGACGGTATCTCTGATAAAAGCAGTTTTTATTCGCGATTGCAATGGCGGACGCCCTGATAGCAGAAGCGCGCCTACGGACACGATGTTACAGTTTTTATACCTTGTCTCCCATATGTTTTCCCTCCCCCTTTCCCCTTTGGTTGGGTATTCCAGGTTACAATTTTACCCGACGTTTGCATTTGTTAAGTACATTCTGAAATTTGTTAATTCACGTGCTATCTTGTGCCAGTCAGTCGCCATCCTGCTGTGTATGTTTCCAAGATGTCTCGGTGCTCTTATCGTATTGATATGTTGATTCCCTTCAAAGCTTCTTCCATTCTGTCCCAGAGGCCTTTGTTAAACAAAGAGTCCGGGGGGCAGGGGGAATGATTCCAGTCCTTCCCGATATCTCTTCAGGCACATGCTTAGGTATGTCACGACTTGTATACTTTTGCAATGCGTACAACAAAACATTAAAACATACATTGTTGCTAGTTTATACAGGTATATTGTTAATTATTTTAACTTCTCCTCTTTATTACTCAGGTCTTATTTGTCCAGCACCAAAAATCAGTAGTTCTGTTTCAGACAGCTGGACAGGAGCTGCAGTTTTGTACCTATGACTTCTACCTAATAACTACAAATTGCTTCACTTATATAATGAGATCTTGAAATAAAATATTCTTATCTTATTCTAAATGCAGAAACAACATTTGATTCCCACAGTGTTCAACCCCAATATATTGTTTTCCTAACTAATGTCTATATTTGTTCATCCACATCCTCCTCCCTCAGTTAATGCTTCCAAGATGGAAATGCTAATTTCATTACACGGTAAATCATACAAACATTACTGATGATTAATCCAGCATGCAGACCTTCATTTTGAGGTTCAGATCAAACTGTGATACAATCAACCATGTCTTATTCCTTAATAATTTAGGACTATACCTTGTAATTTAACTCCTAATTAAAAGTAAGAATGTTACCATCTTCATTCTGCGCGCTCCTAAACAGTCACCACTATGGAAACAATTCCAACTCTTGCCAGCTGCAGAAATACACAGCAAAATAATCCTCCCCTCCAGTTTCAGAATTGCATAATGAACAAATCCCGCTTACAATAGAATAATTTTTCAAGTCACTGAGCCTAATGATCACACCTTTGAACAAAAAATGGTTTCACTTTGTGGTTTGCTCATGTGGGCATCTTTTTTTGAGGAGGTTATATATAATGAGTAACTCAATATTTCCCTGTTCTGTTCTTCCTTAATGGTTCACAATGAAAATAAGCAGTGATGACCATGATAACTAATATCAGCGACTACACAGGTCATCTGCAAAGTATGAAGATTCAGAGTGGAATGTTTGTTACAAACTGCTACACCCCCAGTGTCAGTTGAGCTTTGCTGATTTACTTCTAGGACTAACTCCTACATATTTGAAAGTCTGAATAAAGTAAATGCAAGGCAACAATCTGAATGATATCCATTCTTTCATACCAAGGACATTGGAAAATAAGTGCACTGAAAAAAATAAATAAATAAAATAAAATAAAATAAAACAAAATAAAAGGGGGTGAGGGGATGAGAGAGAGGGAGGTTAATGTTCTTCTTATCTGTACACCTTTTATTTATTTTTGTAATGGAGTAGCTGACACAGTGTCAACTAATGATGGAGACTGACAGCACTGAAATAATTGGCAGCTTGTAGTGGTCAAAGCCATTTACCTGAATTATTTATGGGCAAAAACTGAGGGGAATTTCATAAGAGCAAATAGGGTAGGTCTAGGGGGTGTTGTTTGCCTGATGCAATCACATCTCATTGAATATAGGGCTCATCTGCAGCTGATGCTTTAAAAGCCCCTGGGAAGAGCTCATTTCATGGCAGTCACACATTCTTTGTTGTACCTCATCACAACTTAATTATTTATTCATCATCTGGGTGTCACTCATGACAGAAAGTGTCCTGACATGAAGAGAACTGCTCAGGGAATGCTTTTTTTTCTTCCTTAAATAATTAATTCATGTACATGCATGTGTGTGTGTGTGATATCACATTAGAAGAGGAAAGTATGTCCCTTTCTTTTGGACAAAAGGTTTTTCTCATTTCGATCCTCCATTCCTCACCCAAGTGAAGCTCTGTGAGACTGACACTCCTATTTTATTTTTTCTAATTAAAGTCCAAAGCACTAGAGGTAGGCAACCTAGCAAAACATTTGTTTCTGGTCAACACCTTCACACATTAGAGAGATGAAGGAAATAAGCAAGCAAAACAAACATTAAATAATCCATAGATGCAACACATTCTTGTCATTTGGGCTTTTGGAAACAGCTACTGTGGGGAAACAGCCTAAATTGTTACGCAGTTTTGGCACTGTCCATTTTCAGCCTCAGAAAGAAAACCATGGAGGCCACAGCCCAAACTGCTTTCTCAAGTCTAAGAATTTACATACTTAGGTTCAAAATGCACTGGTAAAATTGTGGGAGAGCTAACAGCGTTGATGTCTGGACTCTGGTCAGTCTCTGGGTTAAGAAAAGATTCATTCCCATCCCTGATTTTTGTTAAGCACTAACAGTTCTTAACAAAACAGTTCATAACAAAAATGCTTGGAAATTCAGGTTTTCTTGGAAAAAGCATTAGAACTTCTTGAGTGAACCTATTAAGATCTTTCAATTTCTCCTTTGTTTCACCATAATTTTTGGTGTAACAGTACAAGTGGTTGCTATCAGTACATGGTTCAAAATGTATATTAACACTTCAGTTGTATCACAGTAGTTTCCCTGTTATTTATGTGGGAATCAAATGTTGTTTCTGCATTTAGAATAAGATAAGAATATTTTATTTCAAGATCTCATTATGTAAGTAAAATTGTAACCTGGAATACCCAACCAAAGGGGAAAGGGGGAGGGAAAACATATGGGAGACAAGGTATAAAAACTGTAACATCGTGTCTGTAGGCGCGCTTCTGCTATCAGGGCGTCCGCCATTGCAATCGCGAATAAAAACTGCTTTTATCAGAGATACCGTCCTGACCAAAAATTATTGAGGATATTTCCAACAAAATGAACGTCGTTTTTCCAGTTTACTGCTTTCCTTACTTACATGGACCTGAGACAAGTCACAGTCAGGGAACTTTCTTCAAATTCTCTTGTCTAACTTTTTGTGAAGTTCATAGTTTTGTTTTGTGAGACCAGAGTGCTGTCATCCCAGCATTTTGCTACAGTTTGTGGTCTTGTCAGAATAAATCTTTCTGTTTTCTGAATCAACTGTTGACCTTTGTTCTGGGTAGCCTGCATTGCTCTTCTTTGGTGATTAAATCCTTCACAGACTGCTAGTCAATAAAGCATTAGTGCCGCCATCATCATCTGGTGTCACAGCTTACATCTGAACAGCACTACTAGTTCCATTATCACAGCCTTAGCACCCTGCATTAAAACCACACTCTGCTTTTGAAAGACTGACAGGGCACCCAAAATAACCATGAAACACCCAAAACCATCTGGAACTCAGGTCCTCTTTCCACTTATAATGCAAGCTTTCTGCTTGTTTCTGTAAAGGGAAGTGAGAAAGAAGGTTCAAAAAGGAGAAAAGAACCCATCCTAGTAATGGGCCATGAAGGCCTTTCTGCCTTCAAATAAATACAGTGCAGACACTACCCTCAGGGCCAGGGGAGAAAAGAGTGCAGAGAGATTTCTGCTGTTCTGATTTGCAGCATCTTGGGAAGCATGGCTCCTTATTAACAGGCAACCTATGTGAAATTGCCTCTTCTATCACTGCTTTGCCTAAGGTTTAATAGGGATATGATTTAGCAGAGGGTTTTTAGAGATAGGGTACTGGTTAGGCTGCAGTTGGACTTGATGATCTTCAAGGTCTTTTCCAACCTGGGTAATTCTATGATTCTGTGATTCTAATAGCACAGGAGGCATACATGAATGGAATGAAATGACACTCATATATTGCTATTCCCTTTGATTTGTTTTCCCATTTTATTTTAATTCTTATATCTTTAGTCTGATTATTTTTATATGGCTGCAATACCTTTGCAGATAGCCACAAAGCTACTAACAAAAAAATCATGGAGTCTGAATCATCTTCATGGAGATTACATCATCACTTTACAATATCACTTATTTTATCAGAATGCTGTGGAGCAGGGGAAAGAGATTCTATCTAGTATAACCAATGATATTGACTGGGAGAATTTTTGTTTGGTGCTTGAAGGGGAAAATTTAACTCCCTGAGGCTACTTTTAATTTATACATGTGAAAAAATGTTCAGGTTGGCATTACATTTTTCCAGTCCCACCCATTTTCCTTTTGTCTCTGAATTCAATATAAAAGAGCTAACATAAAAAAACTTGAGGAACTGACATATTGAGCTGATTGTGGTGGTGGTAAGGCTCATTGCACAGCTCTGAGATGACAGGGTACAAGACATGATACCAGTATCAATATTAGAACTGAAGAGTGTCATCTTCAGTTCTCAGTCCTGTGAATTCAGCCTGATAATTCAGGTATGTAAGAATATTTGGAATTCAATACTCTTTCCCTTTTTATGTATCACTTCTGTTAAGAAAAAGAAGACCTTGTGCTTAAATAAGTAAATAAATAAATAAATAAATCACACAGATATGAACTACAGCAAAGTTACATACCTCAAAACAGAAAAGGACAGTAGCACAGTATAAGCTAGCACCACGCTTTCGGGAACTTATTTAATACCTGTTAAGATGAAGAAAGATCCCTTTAGGTATACAGATTTTCACACTCATCCCTGTGAGATAGGGCGATATGCACTCTTTATGCCTTTGTCTCTTCCTTTACTTCTTTCCATAGGACCAGGTGGTGGCCAACTACTCGGCTTCTAATTGACCTGCTGGAGGAATTCAAAACAACTCATTCCTCTGATTTCTTGCTGAAGGTACAAAAAGGGGAATTTACTTGGATGGGTACCTGACATACAAAATTGCATCAGATCCACAAAGCTCTGCACTCCGCACAGAGAGAAAGCATCCATTCTCTCAGGATGAACATAGAGACACCAATCAAGAAGAAGAGAAATGTCACCCATTCTCAGACATCTTTATGCCACCTGCCCTTCCTGAAGCACCACAATATCTGGGAAGGCTGGCAAGCCATCACACAGCCATGCACACCTACTTCACTTCTTTAGGAACACATACATTGCTAATGCATAGCAATACATCCACACAGAAAAGCAGAAAACATTCGAAGGAGCAATTTTGCAATGTTGAGTGCCATTCAGCCCTACACAATCTGGGCAGTGCTGCCTGAATCAGAGTAGCTCCTATCCTTCATACTTGGACAGAATCACAGAATCACAAAATGACCCAGGTTGGAAGAGACCTCAAGGATCATGTAGTTCCAACCCCCCTGCCTAGCAGGGCCACCAAACTTACACATTTACTAGACCAGGTTGCCCAGGGCCCCATCCAACCTGGCCTTGAACACCTCCAAGGACGGGGCATCCACAACCTCCCTGGACAGCCTGTTCCAGGGCCTAACCACTCTCCTAGTAAAGAACTTCCCCCTAACATCCAACCTAAATCTTCCCTCCGTCAACTTGGATCCATTTCCCCTAGTCCTGCTATTGTCAGCCCTTTCAAAGAATTTACTCCCCTCCTGGGTGTAGGTTCCCTTCAGGTATTGAAAGGCTGCAATGAGGTCACTCCGCAGCCTTCTCTTCTCCAGGCTGAACAAGCCTAACTCCTTCAGCCTGTCCTCATAGGGGAGGTGCTCCAGTCCCATGATCATCTTTGTGGCCCTCCTCTGGACCCTTTCCAAAATCTCTATGTCTTTTGACATGAAAATGACAGAAATGTTTTGTGATGTGGAATTTTTATTTTTAGGTGGAAAGTAAAGAGCAGATGAGTAAATTTAGGGAGCTTCTAACTCATGACAGCAAAATGTACATGAAAATTCATTACTGTTTAGGATGCCAGGTGTCTAACTTATTTCTAATTATACACACTTGTTCATCAGGAATCATAGTCCCTGTATGCTGTCTTCATCTAAGAGAATTTACCCATTTCTAACAGAGATCTGAAGGTTTTCATTGTAAAAATCAGTTCTTCAAGTGGTGAAGAACTTTACAAAGAGACTTTTTCTAAGTCCTAAATAAACAAAACTGCCAATAATTTCTAACAGCACTGCTCAGCACTTCTCAGCTGTATTATTTTAGAAATAATCACCAAGGCTGGTTCGCTGCCTTCTGTTTACAAGAATGTAATGATGTTTCTCTTTTTATACTAAGTCAGAAGAGAGATTACTCTATAAATAAATAAGTAAAATATTTATTGCTTCACTCAAGCTGTGAAATAGCAAATATTTATACTAAGATTTTAAAATTAAATTTTCTATTTTAACACATTCTATACTGTTCTTGTTAATAATTACACCTCTGTGTGTATGAATAAAATTACTAATGGCTGTTAAATATATTTCTTTACTTGAAAGAAATTATCTTCTTTTATTCTCCACAGAGGCAGAAGAAGAAAGCTGTGTTATATAAAAGATGACATAACAGGGAGAGCACTTGAAGTTTCTCTTGATATAAAATCTGAAATTCCCTGAGTTTTGTTTGAGGTAGGTCCTGGGACTATTGCAGGGTGTTGAGAGAGGCCATATTGAATGGACAACACTATTACAGGACAGCCATCAGGAACTGCAAAGCCAAATAACTCATGTGCTAGCAAAGAACCCAGGGTTCATGTATGATTCAGCCAGGCAGCAGAAGATAGCACATGTTTACAGGAAAATGGGAAGCAGGACAAAATCACTGTTAGATGTTTTTAGCAGAGTGTAAGTCATGACTTGGTGTTACTAGCTCCAAATTAGGGAAAGCTTTCTGCACACTGGCTAGGGTGCTGTTGCAACTTAAGTTTTCTCTGCTGCAGCTTGGCGCTCCCCATCAAACAGGAGATCACAGCATCCAGAGCTGAGCCAGTGTCTGGCACAGTTTATTCTGATCTTTTTTTCCCCCCTGGAACCCCAAAAAGCAGCTGGAACTTGTACTGCACATTGTTTCTTTTATTTTCTTTAACAAAACCATATGTCTTCTCTCAGCTCAATATGTGGCTATAATTTTTTTTACTACATGGGGGTTAATTATTGGCTTAGCTAAAAATGATCAAGTGGATAAGTGACTTCACTAAAATACAGGAGAACCAGACTCCATTTCTATTTTTGTTCCTTTTGCTGGGTGACCTGAAACAGCCTTGAACTTTTGAATGCTTATAAGTAACAGTGGTAAATACAGAATATTATCTGAAACTAAAATCTCATACGTCAGGAATCAAGTTTTCATGACATTATGAAAGACCAGGAAGTATCCTTTTTTTTTCTTTCTTTTTTTTTTTTTTTTTTCCTTCCTCTGTAAGACAAAACAAAACAGCAGCGACAAGAAAACATCTTACATCAGCTGAATGTGTGTGAATATATCTGTGCCTGTACAGACACTAGAGAAACACAGAAATATTCTATGAGGGCAGTACCAGTGTAATCCACGTTTCATATATAACAACTTCAGAACACCAGACTACCTGAGATCTGTTGGAAGTTTTGTGGAGACCACTTGCCCCCATTGCTCAGCATCTCACCTACACAGAATCTAATGATCACAATCATACTATAGGAATAGATTTTGGTAAGGCTTTGTCAGAAATCTGAAAGTAGAAACAGGACTTTTGATTCTTAGTTTTTCTTTTATCTTGGAGCACAAGTAAAGAAAGTAAAGGAAGTAAACTGTATTCAACTACATGGGTCACTCCAAAACTGTTTCCTATTTATTTCCAGTTTATTCCTATTTGTTTTCTATTTATTAACCTCCCAGTACCTAAAGGGAGCCTACAATCATGAGGGGAGTCAACACTTGACAAGAGTAGATAATGGCAGGACAAGATGAAATGGTTTTAAGTTGGAGGTGGGAAGATTTAGGTTGGATATCAGGGGGAAGTTCTTTACTATGAGAGTGGTGAGGTGCTGGAACAGGCTGTCCAGAGAGGTCATGGATACCCTGCCTTGGAGGTGTTCAAGGCCAGGTTGGATGGGGCCCTGGGTAGCCTGGTCTAGTATTAGATATGGAAGCTAATGGCCCTGCCTGCAGCAGGGGGTTGGAGCTTGATGAGCTTTCCAACCCAAGCCATTCTATGATTTTCATGGGAACTACAAAGGATACAAAGAGCACAGTAATATGGTTTGAAAGAGCAATTTCTTAGCTATAAAACACTATATTTCAATATAGCTGTCTCCATTAGCTACTGTTTTTCACCAGAGCTGAACAAGAGTCTTCATGCTGCCCTGTAAAAATCTGCACCAGTGGAGACAACCTACTGTTTCACAGTTACTATGACACTGTCACATTGCTAAGAAGATGTTGCCAATGCAGTTCATCTTTCACGGGCCCAAACACATGCATTCAGAAGTTGCCAAATCCAGTCTATACTGTGGATGTTGTATGACAGTACAGCCAAGCTTGGCAATGTGCTCCACAGTCTTCAAACTGATGTGGGGCATGGTGTTATCACTTTGCAAGAGAAAAACTGTCTTTTTTCTCTACTCTGTCACCAGATGTTAGAGTCTTCAGCTTAGTCAGTATCACCATGTAGTAGTCAAAGCTGACGGTCAGTCCAGGTTCCAGGAGATCCAGAAGGATCACCTCTTTGCTATACAAAAAGGCAGTGCAAATAATTTTACCTGCCAAGGGGCTGTGTCTTGAACTTTTTCTTTGATGAGGAATTTACATGTTGCTACACCGTGGACTGCCATTTTGATTCCAGCTTGTAGTTGGATCTCTCCCTTTCACCTTCCTTTCTTCATTCTTGAGAGAAGGCATAATTTTGTTAAAGGAAAGAAAAGAAACAAAGTATAATATCAGAGGCTGTTGGAGTTCCAAGGGAGGAAACAAACAAACAAACAAACAAACAAACAAACAAACAAAAAAACCGTGACTCAATGGAGGCCAGGCTAATACCTCAGTGACTGGTGAAAAGGGAGTAACACATCTATTAAAAAACAACAACAACAAAAAACTGGGAACTACCAACCAGTCAGTGCCTGGTGGGATCACAGAACAGATGATACTGGAAGCTATGTTGAACCATTTGGAAGGAAGGGAATTTAATAGAGACAACCATCATGAGTTCACCAAGGACAAATAAATAATGCCTGACTGATCTAGGGGCCTACTCTGATGGGGTGACTGTATCAGTAAACATGGAAAGATCAACTGATATCTGAAGTTTTGTAAGGTCCTTGTGGTTCCACACAACAGTCTTGCCAGATGGGCCAAATGGATTGCACCACAGAGTATTAAGAGAGTAGGGAAAGTGGTTGCCAAGCCACTCTCCATGTTTCTTCTACAGTCCTTGCTAACTGGGGATGTCCTGGTGAACTGGAGGCTGGTAAATGTGACACCCATCTTCAAAAAGGGCCAGAAAGATGATCCAGATAGCTACTAAACTATCAGTCTCACATCAGTGTCAGGGAAGGTTATGGAGCAGATAATCCTGAGAGCCATCACAGATCAATTAAGTATCAACCAAGACCCAGTTAGCATGGGTTCATAAACCCTGCTTAACAAACTTGGTATCATACTATAACAAGGCGACCCGTTTAGTGGAAGAAGGTAAAGCTGTCCATGTGGTCTGCCTGGACTTTGGTAAGGCCTTTGACACTGTCCCACACAGCATCCTCGTGGAGAAGCTGGCTGCCCATGGTTTGGATGGGCGTACACTCCACTGGGTGAAACACTGGCTAGATGGTCTGACCCAAATCCAGGTGGTGACTGATCACAAGACCAAGTGTTGAGTCCTGCATTTTGATCACAATAGCCCCAGGCAACCCTACAGGCTTGGGGAGAAGTGGCTGGAAAGATGCCTGATGGAAAGGGACCTTGGTATACATTAAATTGGAGGGATATGGATGGATTACTAGTTAGATAAGGAGTTGGTTGGATGACCACATCCAGAGTGTTTTAGTCAGTGGCTCAGTGTCCAAACAAAGCCAGTAATGAATGGTGTCCTCCAGGGACATGGAGGGGGACTGATACTACTTAATATTTTCATCGGTGACAAGATAGCAGGATTGAATGTATGTTTCTTCATTATTACATGCTTTTACTTGTTACTAATATAGAGAACTGTTCACATACCCAGTCATGTCTTGCAAACATAATCATCCACAAATTCAACATTGTACACACTTCTGCAGTGTATTCAAGTGGCAGCTCCACAAAATGACTTAAGTAGTATTGGTTTTTCTTGAAGTGAGTGTTTTGATTTGCACATAAGGTTCTTTTTTTCCTTTCTTTAGAACAGAATCAGCATGAAGCACATTGTTCTGAGTTCCCAACATAGTCTACAATCATTATCTTAAGTGATTTGTTTCAATTGGCAACTGCTGTGCTTATGCTGCTTATTGTGCTGTTGTTCCTTGGCAAATGTATATTTACCTCTTATCTGTAAGAGAGATAACTGTAAGTATGATGATGAAGGAATCATCTCTACCTAAAAACACCTGATCTGCAATTAAGCCATTTAGTTGTTGTTATTTGAATATCAAGTGCAGACATGTAAGTACAGAGGAAGGAGAAAAATAACTGTTTTCAGTTCTTGCTACTTCTCATCTTAAAAGAAGGGGATGGAGGGTTATGTTTGTAAGCATATAACACTCCCATGTGCATTTAACATAGAAAAACAATATAGATGCAAATTAGCGGCAGTCTTTCACAAAATGAAGCATTAATTCTGCTTGAGAGACAAAGAATTGTTTTTGGTTCTTCTTACTGTGAGGAGGTGATATTAGGTCTCTTACTGATGGTCTTGTTTCCAATACAGTTAATTTGAAAGAATCCAAATACATCAAAATTTTCTCTGTGCTACACTAGTAAAGAACAGTCACTGGGAAATAAACTAAATTAGTCTCATACAGTCTTACAGTTCATTTCTGGTATTACAAATGGAATAAGAAAAGGATTTATCCTGGCAGAAATATCATTGATACAGGACACTCCAACAGTTTGTGTGCATTTGGAAAAATATTCTTGCTCAACTATTCTATAAATGGCTTGCAGATTTCCTGTGTCATTATCTGGACAAATATTTTCCTATAAAAGCCTGATGGTCTCCTTCAAACAGTGAATCTGATGGATCTATGTGCTCTTCAGATCTGGTGTTGCATGTTGCAAAAATCAGCTTAAGGAATAATTTCTTCTTCCAACACTCATTTCATAACCAAAATACTTGATAATGCCCATTCATTCATTCCTAAACTAGAGCTAAGCTTTAGGATAAAAATTCCCAGCCAGATAATTAACAAAACTTGTTAACTCCAAACTTTGAGTTAGGATATGCATACACATGATCCTCCAGGCAAGTACGTTAACCTTCTTGATTCAAGCTGGAAAAAAGCCATGTGATTGCATTTATAACAGTAATGAGCCCAAGTTACTGTACTCTGTCTCACAGTTACCTCTGAACAGAGTTTATTAGCGTGATGTAAATGGTGTCACATGGACATTCTTCAGCTAGGAGAACAAGAAGTTCACATCTGCTTAGAACATGTAGTGATACAGCATTTGCATCATAGTCACATCTTTTGTCTTTAAATGTAGCTCTTCCTTCTTGTTGGAAGTCCCACTGGCATTTCTGAGTCGATCCTCTCTCCCCTGCTAGTTTCCCCTTACCTTGCCCTTGCTCTTCTTACCATTCCTAATCCCTTTCTGTCTATTTTTACCAGCCACTTTTTCACTTGTTTTTTTTTTTTTTTTTTTTTTTTTTTTTTTTGTTAGTTTGTTTGTTTGTTTCCAAAGATGCAAAGAAGAATGACAAAATAACAAAATAAGCATGAAATTGGTTGGACTCTTTCTATTGACTTCAATGATTTGGGGACCAAACTCTTATTTACATCTAATGAAGTATTTTCTTATGCCTGAATGCCTTACATAACTTGAAAATCACCTTCTGGAGAAGTGTGAGCTCAGATTTTTCTAAATTCTGAAATGTTGACCATTCTCAGAATCAGACTTTGTGGCTCAATCTCATAATGTTTTGTTGGGAATCCTGTTTCAAATACTAAGACTATTTCAAGTCTCCAGTTTGATAAGAATTCTGGGAGCTGATCTTCACTACCAGGTACACAACTAGAAGCCAGATGCCCGCATTTTCAAGAAAAGATACTCTTCAGATTAGAAACTTAAAATCTAATATTGATTGTAAGCAAAACAAAACAACAAAAAATACCAAGTAAAATATATGTAGCACACATACATGTGCTATTTTATCTGTTACTGTCTATGCATGACAATTGTTCATATCGTTCTAGTATTGCGGGAATGTGAAATCTGTATGGCAAATGGCATGCAGTAGGCACTGCTAGAAAAAGTAGGTCAGGATGCCTTCTCACAGTACACTAACTTGCACTGCAGTTGATCTGGGAGAAAAGCAACACAGTAATTACACTGAAAATGTAAGATAATGCTATTAATTAATACAGAATATGTTTTAATTCAGAAATTAGTCTACTGATTTAGTAGGTAGGCAATACAAATTAATACACTGCTTTTTGTTTTTATTCTCTTTTGCCCTTAAGAATGATTTGACACCTGAAGGTTTATTTTAGTAAGCAATGCTTCAGTAACAATAATGCAGCAACAACAGTATTCAATGAAAGGAACAATTTCAGCATACTGGCCATATTTCATTCTACTGGTCACTTGTAATGCATATTTCTAACCACTTGCACAAAGAGACATGGTCCTAATAACTAGCAGCATGTCTCATGTTGTTCAACATCTGACAAGTTACACATTAAATCTAAAGTTCCACCTCACATTTTACCCTACTTGAAAATGCAGCAGTCCCACCAGCTCAGCCAGTACAATTGTTGTTTGATACCGTAGGTTTTCTGACCTTGAAAATTTTAAGAGTACTATCAGAGGAATGAGGCACAAATCTATGGAATTTTTGTATTTTACCTCTTTATAACTACTCTGACTTTTAAGATCAATTTTATGTATACTGAAGTCCACTACAGTAGATAAAGCCATGCTGAGCCAAGTTCATCCTTAGCCCTAGCAATATTTGCTTCTGTCACATTGCATTAATAGGTTCTTCCCACCATGCAGTGAAAATGTCAAAATCTTAATACAAAATGTCAATTAAATTTTTATATCTAATCTGAGAAACCACTTGTATCAGTTGTATTAAACATCAAGTTTACTGGGATTTTTAATCCAAAATGGATGATAAAATCTGCTTGTGGTAGACTACTAGTTCTCTAAGAATGCATAAGAAGTGCTCACTCAGTAACATAATCATCAGTCACAACAGCTCATTTCTGTTAAAAGAGAATGATAGACATGTTTAATGGCAGTAAGATAAAATCCATATGATGAAGGAAATGTACAAGTGCTACAGACATTAGCTACAGTTCTGTGAGACTGTATGACTGGACCAAGCTCCTTAAGAATACTAGCCCAGGAGCCTCTGCAGAGGAATCAGAACTGGTCCCTTCTTCTGCAGAGGACCTTGCCACTCGTTCATAGCTACGATTTCTACCTCTTCCCATTCCATGACCAAGGTGAGGCAGGAGGCTTCATTCCTTTCACAGCAACCTTTTCTTTAAAAAAAAATATTAACCAAAGTCCTTGTATCTGTGTGACCTTTATGAGAAACACATTTCAGATACACCCCTAAGCACTCTGCAGACTTTCAGACTTGTCAAATAGAGAATCACCTCATCTGTCAACACTCCTCACAAATCCTCTATTCTCATACTCCCACAGAATCTTTCCTGGAAAACTGTGAGCATTTGAATGAATGAAAAAAGGAAAGTGACATGAGGGCAGTAATAGAGAACACAAGAAAAGCACAATACTGTAGCTACAACTGCTTTGTTGTAGCCTTGATTTATATCAGCCAGCATGAGAACGGACGACCTAATCTGGTTCTAGAAATCAGCAGCCATGCTTGTAGAATGAATTATTACTCATCAGTAGTTAGGGGAATATGGTTTTCTGAATAACGCTGTTTGAGTATCTTGTCCTCTTGTTTTTCATTATAACAGGAAGAGTCTAAGAAACTATTGTATCCTTAGATCCTTAGATGAAAGGAAGATGCTATGTGACATGTAGTGAAATTCCTGGTGAAAACAGCATCTAAGACTACAGGCCTTTACTGAACTGTGTAGTTCAACATAAGAAAACTGAACTAGTGATCAGATCTGTCCAGAGATCATCCAGAACCAAACAAAAAAGTGTGGTCATGAGTGTTGCCACAGCATCGGTCTCATAAGGACCAGGCAGGAGATGGCCAGTATCCTGGGTACACTCAGCATAGGTTCAGCTACACAGCATTTGGCACACAGGGAGAGAGAGAGAGACTGAGCCCACATCAGCCTACAGAAGAAGTAAGTAGTCATATTCTTTGCTGTGACATCATCCAAAGTCAAGTTTAAAGCTGAAGATGGCTAAAGGGAAGGCAAGCAACCGCACAAATCTATTATTATCAAACTGTTCTTCTGTTAGAGCAGTACAAAGAAGTGAAGAGGCAAGAATTTCCTCTTTTTAGAGAAAACAGCATGAATCTTTCTAGGAGAGAAATGAAGGAAGAGCAAACCAGATGTGGCCTATCTTCTCAGAGCTGCAACTTTCCTAGTTAATAGCAATTGTTTTATGATAAAAGCCAAAAGTTTTCTTCATAGGCTATGACAGCCTGCGTTCATTTTAACTGCTACTGAAGTTCAGATTTTTGTTTCTTTTCTTTCTCTCTTTTTTTTTTTTTTTTTCTTTCTGAATCCATTCAGGCAGATAAAACAAAAAGGGGCATTTCTGATTTCTTTTCAGTATCTCTCCTAATAAAAGGAATTAAATGGAATCTACTAGTTCCACTGTTTCTAATGTTAATCATGCTTTTCCCAATAACCCATACACATTTTTACAAATGTTTCCAGAGGCTGTGGGAGGCAGATGATGAATAGTTCTTACTGGACCTGTTCTGTTTCCATGTACCTAAACCTGATGTAGATGTACCGTGTGCTGCAAATAATATGTAGAACTCCCACGAGTAAATTAATCCTTACCTATACCATAAAATATCCAAAGTGTCTTGTAGTGTATATCATAAATTGGTTAAATTTATGCTTTTTGTGCATTCAGTGAAGGACACAAACATAAAAAAGTCTCAAATTCGTGCACCTTTTCTACTTTTAATAATCGTCACTTTTCTCCACTGCTTTATTTGTAGGACTTTAACCTTTGAATGGGAATTTATTTTTACAGTTTTTGGTCAGTTCCCTAGAGCACAGTGAAACATCTCCATATGTCTGATACTTGGAAGTTTATTGTGATGAGCAAAGACTGGGCAGCCTTCCAAGCATACACACATATAATGAAGAGGTCAGAAAGTTGCTAAGTTGTTAAAATAAAGGCAGTAAGATAACACTCATGTATCTGCACTGTCTGACATAATCCTGTCTGATCCCAGTAACATAAAGTATATTTGTTGGTGCTTTTTCTCTTGAAAAGACAGCAAAGTATATCATGCCTACATCAAACAAAGCTGTTTTTATCCTTCAGTAAGGGTACCCCACCCTGCAGCAGCTGTCATTGTCTTTCTTTCCTTCAAAATCTCTTTCATATACACATGCACTCAAACAGAATTCTGCCTTTGCAAAGGGTTTGAGATTGCTAATAAAGAAAATGTTAGTCTTAGTTTGACATCATAAGCCAGAGTGCAAAGCAAGCAAAATAATACACCATATTAATGTCTTCTGCAGTTCTCATGTCAGTGGGTAATCACCTTCCTCCCATGCATGTAATGCTCTCCCCAAGCACTCACAATAGGCGAGATGTTCATCAGGTCTTGGGGATGAAATCAGTGACAAAGAATGGAATTCATCAAGACAAGCCCCACAAAACAAAGTGTGCACTGAGAGTTTGATATCTCTGCAAGATAGTTTCATTTATAAAGAGAGCACCTGACACACTAATAAATCCTTAAAAAAGGAAGATTTATGTCTTTTTAGAAGTGTTATTTAGTTCACTCTTACTCACTTCTGTGGTTTAATTTTTTGTTCGTTTGTTTTGCAAAAACAAAGAATATATTGTGGATGTTCAAGGTAACAGACAAGATATTATCTTAGCAATACGAAATATGTTTTCTAGAGGAGAATAACAGTCCAGAAAAAGAAATACTGCTTGAAAACAGTGTTTTAACTTATGGATGAGGTAAGCGTGTATTCCTTCTGTCATCTTCTTAATGGAAGACAAATCCAAATGAAGTTACTGGGACTGAAGAAATCCCTCAACATGACAGAACTGATCCTCTCTTGAAAATTTTCTTCTTTATTTTTTACTTCCAGGTATGAAATTAAATATAACCTTTTTTCCATATGATTCTTTTTCCAGGTCACAAGACACCATAAAATGAAACTCCCTCTACAAAACTATGCTCTAAAACCCCCTGAGAATACTGAAAATAAAAGGTCCTCAAATAATCTTTTGTTTTTGACAAAGAGAATCTGGGAGGTCTAGGGAGGAGAAGATGAAAATGGATATTTTTCAGCAAGAACATGGCAGAAACAGACAACCAACCTTCAAATGCATAATAACTTATGAGAAGATAAGAATTTCTAATTTCTTTTTAACCTTCAGCATGTCACTGAACTGAGTGGCAATGTTAACTGATTAGATTAGACCATCTCAAAATTAAAGAATCATTAATTACTGGTTTAATCCTATAAATTAAAAGAGGTTCCATATAAGAGGAGTGGAAAGAAGATTCACATATATGTGTACTTTATGATTCTAATAATCTGGCTTCAAAATGGAGAATTGAGTTTGAAAGTTGTGTGCATCAAGGAAGTTTCAACATTCAGGAATAAGTCTTGACAAAAATTAGACATGGAAGAGGTTGTGAATCCCTTTTGTAACAGAAACAGATTCTGTCCTGTGCTACACATACATAGCTTACCCCAAAAGTAATTCCTCCTGTTTATTTGCATGGAAACTACAGCAGATATGAAGAGCACAATAACCCTAGTTGATAAAGCACACTCTCAACCATAAAACATGTTTTCAACATTGCCACAACTATTAATTTTCACCAGTAATGAAGAAGAGCCCACATGCCACACTCAAAACAATCTGCACCAGCAGGGGTGACTCACTGTCACCACTGCTGAACCACACCATCCACTGCCTCACTGTGCTCACATCCACTGTTTAGTCTCCATAAATGTTCAGCAAGCATCAACGAATGTCAATGCATGCTACTTTTCTCCATGTGCAGAAATGTCAGATTGCCCTTCTGCTGCCATTTGTCACATGGCAATAAAATGTAATGGTGGGAAGGTTTAACCCCTACTGTCATACCACCAACATAACAAAATAGGAGGTACTACTTTTGGAGCAGCCCTCATACAAGCTTAACTATAAATGTCTGTCCTATGGAGGTCAGATTGCTCAAGAAATAATGACAAAAGAACTAACTGAACATGAGTCAAGTTTTCTCCTATGAAAATGTAACCTAGACCAAGAAATTGCAGTGAGTCTGAGAGATCATTTTGGTTATACTGGCGATGACGCTACAAACTGTCAGACATTACAAACTGGTAGTCTTCCACCCTCATTCCTGGGGATTTGTGTTCTATTGGTCAGCAAGATCCAGTTCACTCTAAATACTTATTTTAAACATGGGTTGATAGTACAATGCCTGATGCGGATAGTGTCTCTTTAAAACCTGAATGCCACAAGTTGAGAGGCGTTTTAGAGAATCCCCAAACTGCTTTGGTTTGCAGTTTGACTTATATCCAAACCGATGGTGAGACTTGAAAGCATGAAATACTAACTTTTTAAAATCTCTCTGTTCTATAAAATTAACAATTTTAAGAATTACTATAGTTTCGCAGATGGTTAGTGCTCAAATCTGAAAGGAAAATAAGTTCTGAGAGCACGTTGCACATCAATTTAAATGCACTGAAATATTGCTTCAGCACCTTCTATTTTTTTTTTTTAAGATAGAAAGTGAGGAGACCACCCTGGTCTTTCCCATAGCAGTGTAATCCCAAGTATGTGGGTGGACTCAGTGATTTTAAATGCAAAGAACTTCCTAGTCTCCCAGATGCTGTCACATTACAACAACACAATAATTGAGGTGGTTGTGAATGTCTTGAATGTAGAGATGGAAATTGGTTTTATACCTTTGCCTAACAGTAATGCTAATTAAATAGCATTTGCTGGGCACTGTCAATATATACAGAAAGAATATTCACAGATGTGATTTGCTAACTATTAAGTCAGTGAGAGCTTGGCAATTGAAACTGCAGGAAAACGGAAATGTTAAGGACTGCTTTAATGGCAGCTGCACATTACCACAATTGCTTCGACTACCTGTGTCATTTATCAATGCAATCAAAGCAGTGAGTGAATATCATAATCTACTATAGCATGTATTTGTACCTCTAAGAAAAGAAGTATCATGCATTATTCTGTTTTATTTTTGTTACTCATTGTGATACTGATATTAAACAGAAAGAAAACATTGGAGGACAAGGTCATTTGATCATGCACAGTTTCACTGTGGTTGCTACAGAACTACTAAATTTAATGGAATCTGTGAAGCTAGTCTGTTATGTAACACAGAATCTGTCCATGTCTTCTGTACCACACAATCATTTTGTGCAAATAACCACATAGCTAATATCTTGCCATGTAACCATATGATGAATAGTATGCCAAGCAAAAGTCTCACCAACAAAATTAATAAAGAGAAAGCTACCTTTGGTCCAGATTTTGCACTTGCAAAAATGCAAATAATCATGGGATGTTTCCTGAAGTAAATTTCATTAGATTGTTGTGAGATATCTAATTCTCTAAGGAGCTCGTTCATTTTATACTGGAAAAAGATGTCTTGATATCTAATTAATCAGCTTGTCACAGTTGCTCAGAGCTTTGAGAGTTACAGAAGATGACTTTTACTTTCTCTAATGCCAAGATAGCACAAGGACATGAGTCATTTTCCCACACGTGGAAACATTTTCAGTGCTACAATGCCTATATGCCCATTTTAAAGAAAAGAGTTTACACAAGGCTCATGTATTAGCAGATTCACATTTAATAGCAGATGCCAAGGACTGTAGGTGGAGAGGCGAGAGGAAGCAGGGGGAAAGGAAAACCTTAAAAACCTGGAGATTGCCTGGCATTTTAACAGAGGCAGCCAGTGCTCTGCAAACTCCTATGCCTTGGGCCTCCCATAAGTGCAGCAAGAACAGCAACAACATTATCTTTTCATATTTGGAGGCTCAGATAGACACAAGACAGGAAAACACATAAACACACACACAGACATGGCATATGTGTAGAAAGACAAAAAATGTACTGAACAGGACATACACATGTGCTGAACATACATTTTCAATGTAAATGACTCCTCAAGTAACAGCTAGGAGACATCACAAGGTTTTTTGTTTGCATTTGTGTGCCAGCAACTGGCAGGCATCTGAGAAGTGCAGGCTAACACTCCAGGGCTGCAAATGCACAGATGAATGAGAGTCTGGAAGAATGTCACTGTAAGCACCATTGGAATTTTTTAAGCCTTCAAGTCTAAGGCCAGGAGAGAAAGAGATTTTTTCCAGAGCCAGCACTTCTTCTCCTGCCTGAGTTTATCCCATGTTCTACATGCAGGAGATGCACAAGAGTGATCAGGGACCAGTTTTCCATGCATGGCTTGTTTGCTTCCCATACCTCAGCTTTTCTTCCTATCCAGTCTTGTCTCTGTCTGCTTTGGGTTCTATAAAATACAACACACTTTGGTACTGCAGTTGGAGTACCACAGTCATTAATGTAACACAGCTCCATAATGATGAGAAGAATTCAAGTGAATCCTTTCATTAGCTACAGCTGTTATACACCATTAAATATTATAAAACATGAATAACTTTATGCATATTTGAAGAAGTGTGAGGGACAGCCCACGCTAGAAATCAGCAGATTTTCAAGCAGTAAAAAATTGTAGCACGCTTTTTCCAGTAGAACCAAGTTTCCTTCTAGATTACCTAGGATGCTCATCTAACAACTTTTAGGAACTAAATAACATTTTTCTCATGGCTGAAGTAGGGTCTCTCTCTCTTCTTTCCTTCCCCCCATAAAGACTCTCCAGTACCTGATAGCAGTAAACTGTTTCTTACTTGTTTTCTTCCTTTCTACACATGCGCTTTATTCACTAAAATTGTAGGAATTAATTTCTTTGCAACTTGTTCCCTTCTGTAAAGTAGACTGAAACTGTCTGGGAAGGCTAGGAATTAAGTAGGAGAAGAAGCAGGTCAAAACAGATGCATGGGTAATCACATGAGCATTTTCCTGAAAAATGTTGAAATAAGAATGTTTTAGAACAGTCAGCAATTCTGAAGCGTAACACAGGAGTGGTGGCTTGTTTGCTAGCAAAGTAAGAGGAAAAACTTGACTCCTCAGCATACTGAGGCACTAACTGAATGCCTCTGGACAATACTGGGATGCCTAAGAGTGGGCTAAATGGGATGCAGTGCAGTGTGACAGCTGCACATGCTTCACGTGATGAACCTGGCATTCTCCCCACCCCCAAGTCTTCACCTCCCGCCTTCACCCCCACCCTGAAGCAGCACAGCTGTGGTAATTTGAAACAGATATGCTTCCAACCAACCACTGCTACTCTGAAACCACACCATGGAGCCTCTACAGCCAGCTCAGCTGCTGCACTGAGATTATGTCCACCTGGGCATGTTACGGAATGCCACAGATTGGGAATACATCAAGGAGCATGTCTTAAAAGAGCTATGAGGCAAGAACTGCAGGGAAGCAGTGGGAATTTCATAGTGAAATTAACAGAGGTTGTAAAACAACTAACTAAAAATGATAAAGCATGCAAAGGGTAGGAAGCAAGTGACAGAAAATGGAAATCAGAGGAGTGAGATGGAGCTAAGGGGATAGCAGCAGAACTAAGAAATAAAAGCAAAGCCAAATGTAGATGGAAAGGGGAACGCTCTGCAGATGAAAGAGGGTTTGAAAGTGAAATGATATAGAAAATGTGTAGGACAGTGGCTCTGCTTGATTCACACCATGTTATGCATAGAGGGGGGTCTGTGAACATAAGATGTTATCCAGAATCCTTCCTTGAGAGATTGCTAATAAAAGTACAAATGGACAGAATGACTAAAAAGATATTTTGGCACAAATTTGGCAATATCAGCTTGTGGACCCTGTCTGTAAGGCAAAATTAATGTTATGCTTGGAATAAATAATTCAAACTTCCTGTAAATGAAAAGTTTGCTTTAAAAAGCATCAGCATAAAAAAGAAATGATGACAGTGAAAAGGATTCTGGAATGTCTACACAGTGACTACACAGAAGACACTAACCAGCTCTAACATCAATGGGTAGGTGTTCAAAACATGTTCTCTACTGCTCCCCAAACAGCTCTAGTGCCTACATAGATCAGCCCCGATAGCATGAAAAATCCTTCAATAAGGACATGAAAAAAAAACAAGACTAGAAGCTGCACGGGGGACAGGGCACCAGTGCCCTGACCTCTATGTCCAACACAGAAAGATCCAGATTACCAGCAACTATGCACAAACTAAACAGGATTCAGCAAAAACAGCCACAAAGGAAGGATAAAAGAGGCATGTTTTGAAAGTGCAAATAAGTCATTAGTTTGGCATGCCACATACACCACCTGAACAGAACCTTGATCCAATGACATGGTGAGAAAGCAGATGCTTCTAGATATTGTATCTGAAAATGCATTTTGCAGGCTGTCCAAAATACAAGAGCAGTCAACAGACCAATACGATTGCCGCGACTCAACCCATACCTGTTAATGCATTAAAATGATTAAACATATTTAGCTTCCCCTTACTCAAGGAATTTATTCTATAAATATATTATTCACAAAGAAATACAACAGAAAAACAGTTTTAAATCTTTCATAGTTTGAATAAGCAACACTGTAGCAGTTACTGCTCAATGCCATCAAAACAATGGATATAAAAGTATTGTGTGCGTGCCCCTTTTTGTCTGCTCTGTGCTCAGAAGTACAGTGCTGCCAGTGCTCACACTTGTTAACAATGCTGTACTTCTTTGCTCAATCCACAGATGTTCTTGTCCAGAATTCAAACATTTAGCATCACTGTTTTTGCAGCCTGACACATGTATGAAACCACCAAGCAAGTCATTATTTCCTGATCAATTATTTGTCAACAAGAGGGACAGCAGCAAGAAGTGTGATGTTAGCTTTCCAGCTGAGTCTGAGTAAGGAACAGGAACTGCAGCTTGGTTAAGTCACCATTTCTGATGGAATGATCTGATGAGCCCATTTTCTTATTGCATTTTGAGAAGGCTTTCTATAGGAGCATGAGGTGGCTTAATGGACACAGAATTGAGGGAGGCTCAGTAATGGCCCAGGATCTTCTAAGGGAAGATTTCCATTTCTTTTACTCAGCACAGTACTTTGCTTTCTGTAGGTTCCTCAAGCTTCTCCCTAGCTTTTCCATTAAAAGCTCAGCCTATACACTTCTCTGTCCATGCGCCTAGACTAAACCTCTCTGAGGTCAGGCTGACATACTCATATGGAAGCAGATGCCAATGTACAGGCTGAAGGGAAATTCAAGTGTCAGCAATCCGCAATTCTGTGATAACTGTATAAAACCTGGTGTGGCAGAACCTGTCATTCTACTTGGGTTTGTAACAGGTCCTTAGATTTTTCAATATATTTGCAATTAAAGAGATAAAGAGATGACATGGAAAGGGAAACAAATTTTTCCAGGAAGCCAAACTCAGCTGAGCAGCAGCACAGCTGAGTACAGAGCTCCCTGCCCCAGACTGGTGGTCATTTGAGTTCAAAGCATGATTAAGAGGCTTTAAAGTGTAAAGTTCTGTCATATACCAGAACTTAGTCAATTATTTCCACCTACCAAGGATCATCGATATTATTTCTTCCTAGACAGACATACTCTACCTTCCTTCTCTTTTCTTTTCCTACTATTACTCCTTTCTCCAACCCAGTCTTCCCTCTTTCTTTCTCCTTTCTTCCTGCTTAAAAAACATTTTCAGTACAGTACAGCTATGCTTCACACCTGAACTATTGGAGACAAATCACTGCAGGCAGGAAAAGCTTGTAGTAGCATAACTGCAGCTCCAGGAAAGCTTGTTCAGCTGCTTTACTACAGAACTTACACAACTACATGGAGAATCTTGTTCATAATGTCTGATCTCTCTCAAAATTGTTTGTGAAGCCTATTTTGTACTTAATCAACAGGTATTCTCTATTTGTGCTACCTTTACTGCTTTCTGCTCAAGTCTGATTGATTCATGTCCTTTCTACATTTTTAATAGAGCATACAGTATAGGCACCTGTATTTTGGCAGTCCACCGACCAGTCCCACCGACCACTAGAAATTTAACCTCAGATTAATAGGGTGAATCCAGAACTGTCATGCTGTCACCTAAAATATCTAGATACAAACAGATTAATAAGCAAACTGCCTGTGCTTCCTGGAAGAAAGATATGAATTTTGGGATCCCGTGACTTTGCGTCCATGTTGTAAATGGTCATAAAAGGAAGCAACAAAATATATTACTACATTTAACAAGTGGTTTGTGCACTTCTTTGATGGTGCCATCTGTTCAGACAGTATCTGATTTATTTATTTTCTTATACCTTTCTTTTAAAGTCAGTAGCAAACTGGAGACATTTTAGAGAATAATAGAAAGAATCAAAGCTTTGGATAAAGAGAAATCACTCTAAGCTATAGAATCCATGTAATATAAACATAACAAAAGGTGAAATGGAAATACATGAATCACTTCTACAGACATATAAAGATGGTATCAAAGAGTTTGGGTTTGGAACTCCATCTCTTAATGACAACAGAATTAATGGGATTTAAGTTAGGTTATTTAATTAAGACTATGAAAATAAGAGTTAAGCAGTAATGCACCTTACCAGTGGAGGATAGAGAGTAGGTCTCCATGCATATACTCAGTGTTATATGTGACACTCATCAATTAAAAATCTTCAATCAAACACAGTACTGAGCAGAGGGGAGGGTGGGCTGAATGCCTTCAGATTTACTCCCTACAAAGATTTTGTGTTACTTTCAAATAATGATCTACTTGTTTAGTTGCATAGAAAACATGAATGTTCAGTGTTTATCTGACACTAAAAAGCTTTGTTTCCTGAAGTTCGTGATCAATCTGTGCAGGTGTCTGGAGTAGAGGGAGTAACTGCAACATGGTTCAGAGAAGAAACTGAAAGCAACAAATTCTAAGTGATGCTTTCACAATAAGTCATCCGTCTTCCTAAGTCATCTGTTGTCAAGCAGCTCGCAACACATGACTGATCCTGTCAGCTAGAGTGGAAAGTTATTTCAGACTTTAATAAAAATATTTCCTTAGAGCAAACAGGTACAGGAAAAAGAGGGGAAAAAAAAAAAAAAAAAAAAAAAAAAAAGGGTTTTGTGTGCAATGAAATTTCTGTCTCCTTCTGGCCCACATTACGCTTTTCTGCCACTGAGGCAATGAATTAAAATGTTGCTCACTTTTGCCTTCTGGGGCCTCACAGGTTGCTTCTTTGAAAGGAGGCGGGGTCAGTTACCACTTTGATACAGTCTTGTTTATTTTCAAGAAAAATACACAGAATCTGCTTCTCTGACCACGTTCAGTCAAGAATCTGAAGGCTGTCATTCCAGTTCTGAGATCTCCTGACAGCCTTTCCTTTGGCTTTCTGTCAAGACCACACTAGCAGTTCTTCTCTCGCTTTCTTCTAGTTTCCTTCTTGCTCTTTGGCTTCTTTTGCCACCCACAGCCAGAGAGCTGCAGCTAATGCTACCTTCAAAGCTATGGGTTTGCATCCTGTCCAGCCTTTGCAACCAGCTTCCAGAGACTTAATTACTGCTAAACAAATAATCACTTCATTGTTTTGCCTCTTAATCTCAATAGCAGTTGTCCCACGCTGACTGAGGGCTCAAGTGTATGTTTTCCACCCATCTGCATGCATAGGATTAGAGCAAGGTAGTTTCAACAACTTGAAAAGCAAATTTCCCTCAAAAAACAGAATTCACACAGCCTCCTTCATATCTTGAAATATAACACCTGGAAATCCAGCAGCATTTCCACCTATACACAGTAAGGTGAAGAAATAGTCTGCTAGCATAATGTTTGGTTCATCATCTTAAGTTAACAAACGCTAATATTTAGTTTGAAAGATCCAGGCTATGGAATTTCCACATTTGCCTGCAGGAGCCCTTCATCACACTCTACCACTACTCAACAACTTGCTCTTTGCTTTAGGGATGTCAAGATCACAACATTGAATAGTTGAATGTGATCATTCTTCCTTCCACAGAATGTTTCCTTTACCATATCTTTTAACATAATTCATCCTCAAGAACTAAAAATGCTCTGGGTGACAATATGAGAAGTCATCTCTTATTGAGTTTCAAAGACATCTGTTAAGAGTTGTGACACTCAAAACACTTCAAGGTCATGATTGCACATGACTTATAGGAGTTGCCTCTGAGAGCTGCTGATATCAACACAGGATGCAGTCAGATTTTCATATTCCAAGATGTGTTCCTTTGATACCAGACCCAGTACTCCCACAAGAGATTAGTTTGTAACGTTCACCTAGTTTCCTTTATATTGCTTATGTCATCACTCCAAAAATAGCTTCTTAGTCATTGTATTCCATTTTGGAAGGAATTTGACTAGAAAAACCTAAGTATCTACATGCTGCTGATACAAAGCAATTTAGAAGTTTGGGCGCCATTTCTATCTTGATGCCTTAGATATCTATTATGTTGGCTTTCTGATTCCTTAAAAATCTCTCATCTTTGTAACTTTTTTCTGCCACTCTTCACTTGGTTATCCTTCTCTGCATTTAGTCATCCTACTGAAAGTCATTCAGTCTTTTTCCATCCATTGTCAACTAATTTTTTTTTTTTTTTCCTTATATTTCTTCCCCCACTGCAAGAAGAAATCTTGTAAAACATGACTGAATATATTACTGGGCCCACATTCAAACCCTGCACAAACTGCAAAAACTTTTCTGCTTTTGTAAAAACTGTCAGCCATCCAGTAACAAAACAAATATTCAAAATGATAGACATCCACAGCCCCCCACGGAAGTACCACATTGTGTCACATCCTACCCAGCTAAAAGAAATCTTGTGTCACAACCCGTATTCCTATCTGAAGTATCTGTACGCTTGCAGACAACTGTCAAATATCTTCATCATGCCCAAACTTCTATGGAAGAACATTACAAGCCTTGGATGTTGCAGGACCCTAACACATAACAGCAAGAAACCAAAAGTCTTCTCAGTATGATCGTCTGAAAAAGTGAATCATCCAGATCTCATTCAAATGGGGCTGGTATTCTAGATTTGTTTCAAGCTCCCTGAAGGTCGGCATTTCACCTTTGGCATTCCAGCCTTGCCCTGCAGGTGTCAGTCCTCTGCCATCCATGGCAGAGCTCTCTCCAACAGCCACCAAATGTTGGTACTACTTGCTGGGAGGCCATCTTTTGGTGCATCAGAATTGTGCTGCTCTTTGGCTTCAACCACACTTTTTCTCACACCAGAAGACTGTATGAATGTCTCAAAAAATAAACTATGGAACGAGATGCACTCAAAAAAAGTTTTGTTTTGTTTTGTTTTGTTTTTTAAATTTTTTTAATTATTATTATTTTTTATTTTCTTATCCAGTAGTTGTTGATATTCAAACATGCCCTGCCTGTCTCCATTTAGCCTGTGTTCAGATGTTAGCATCAGCCCTGGACTCTGGCAACAACAGGTCCTCAGTCAGCTTTCAGCTTTGCATACAGGTCTGTCACGTCTGCAGGCAGTGCTACACTTGGGATATGTCTCTGAAGACATCAGCCCTGGTGTGGCCAATAACTTCAGGGTGAATAATTAACTGCCCTCATCTGGATCAATCATCCTGGGTTTGTCTGCCACAGAAGGTGGTTGATCAAGCTGTCAAGCTGGCTCAGCTGCCACCAGCTCTTGCCCTCCAGGTTCACATTTGGCCTCAGGAGACTCAGACCAGCTAACTGCCTGGTTTCACATGCAGGAGCCACCAGACATACAGCTAGACCATTTATCTAAGATAAAGAAAGTCCTCATTTTTAAGCCTCCCTTTAATCTTTATCCTATTGCTTATTACCAGAGAGGACTGGAAGTAACTCTAACACAAGTATGTCAGTGTAATGAAGGAAGAAATTTAGCAGCTCAAGGTAAAACATTCTTTGCCTAGCTCTGTATAATGACAGTGTCCTTAATTTGAAAATCACTGCACCCTCAGCAGCTGCCACTACAGCCATGGAGCAATGGGATTTCTGTAAAGAATAATGTGGATTAAACAGTGAATTTATTTAGGACAACAGCATTACTAGTGATGTGGCAATGAAGGATGCACACCTTACAGCTCTGACTTTTTTTTGCATTTCCTGTCATCTCTTCCTTTCTTAAGTAGCACTTAGGAATGCATTCAAATGGAACTCCACTAAAATCTACTAATAGTATTTAGAGGTGTTCTCTGCTTCCCTTTTCTACACCCTTTGTTGACAGGGGTGTGTGTCACAGGATGCTACCATTCTGTTCTTGCTGTCCCTACAGGTCATACTTGTTTAGGAATAGTATATTGAGAGGAATGAGGCTGTGTGAAACAGCTTGTGTTACTGGCAAAGATCCTTTCTCTTAGACATTTCTCTGCATTATGTAAAATTACATTATTATATTAATATATTATAATATATTATAATAATTTTATGTAATGTATTAAAATAATTTTATGTAATGTATTATAATAAATTTATAATAAATAAATAAATAAATAAATGGGGGGTGGAGGGGAAAGCTTAGGGGTTTTGTTCTTGCCTTCCTACACAGAATTTTCAGACTTTTGTGTGCACTCTTATCTGCAGTGTTTCTGTCCCAGCACAGAAATGAGTGTCAGAACAGAAGTTAGTTGGGGCATTTTACTTGATTTTTTTTTGTTTTTTTTAAGATGCTATATGGCCTTTTTACATTAAAATATAAACTTTAATCAGAGAACTTTGATCTTCCAATAGAATTAGCAAAACCTCAGACTGTTCATTTGCTCTCCCTCTAGTATTTGACCTCTTTCTACCTTTCACCTTCCTCCTTCAGTTTTGTATCTTAAAAAAGGGGACAGCTACAACCCTATGTATGTTGGCATGACAGAACTTCTATGCAAACAAAATGTGCAGGGGCCTTATCTTGGATCAGTGTTCCAAACGTGTCTTCCACCTTGGAAAGCACTTCAAATATCTGTGATACAGATGTGAAGTATCACTTCTGCTGTCAGCAGTCATGGTCAGATGTATACAGCCTGTTTATAATGAGCACTGCTGTGGAAGTACAGAAATGTGAGACTGCTAGGTGAGTGATACAATCTCTGAGAGGCAATGAAACACAACAGCTGTCTGCTCATTGCTATTTGTTTTTCATCCGTATTTGTTTTGATTATAGTGCTTGAAAATATCTGCCCTGGAAATCACAGAATCATAGATTAATCCGAGTTGAAAGGAACCCATATGGACCCCTGAGACCAACTCCTGGCTCTACACAGCACCACCTGAGATACAAACCCTATGTGTTGTCCAGATGCTTCCTGAACTCCAGCAGATCGGGGCCATGCCCACAGCCCTGTGCAGCCCGTTCCATGCTCACCTCCCTCTGGTGCAGCCCCTTTCCCTGACCCCTACCCGTCCCTCCCCTGGCACAGCTCCATGCCGTTCCCTCGGTCCCTGGCGCTGTCACACAGAGCAGAGCTCAGCGCTGCCCCTCTGCTCCCTGCGAGGAGCTGCAGCCGCCACCAGGGCTCCCCTCAGCTCCTCCGCTCTGCACTGAGCACACCGAGGGACCACAGCTGCTCCTCACAGATCTTACCCTTTAGACACTTCACTATCACGGTAGGCCTAAAAGGTGTCAAACAACTTGGGAGTCTGACAGCTGTCAGAGGTGAGGACACTTCTTCCCTACCAGGCTTCATGCCTTGATAACAGAGGAAAGATTTGTTTGACCTTGTTCAAAACATTTATTTAAATTATTGCATTTCTTCCACATTGGACAAGCTGACTTCTAGAACATATTGGCTAATGTCTTCAGAAAGAAGAAAGTCTTGTCTTGCTAAATTATGTTTGTTGTGTTGGCAGTTACTCAACAAAGGAGAATGGTGAAGGACTTAAATTGTATTTGAAAACAATCACTAGGGCCAGCCTTCTGGGATTGCTTTGAACTCTCACTCATTATTTTATGCACCCAATCTCTGTTATACTTACAGAAGGAAGAAATACATGTGAATCTTGCCTTCAGTATTTTTAATCAAAGCTGCAACATTCCTGACTGCAGCAGAGGACTTTCAAGATCCAAAGTGCTTGGGTAAATACAAATCCCAGGTTTCTGTGGGCTATAAGCTGAGTTGCATGAAACATCCATCTACAGGAGGCTGCTCCCAGGGACAAGGAGGAGATGCAAGGTTCAAGCTTTGTGGGCTCCACAAGGGTTGGGCCTGCGGCCTTTCCAGCCTCTCAAGCCAAGGCTTTCCTGACCACAAGGCCCAGTCTGGAAGCTTTTCCCCTGTCTGCCCTGTGCCCAACAGCCATACACCGCCCCCACACTCTTTTTCATTGCCAGCCAGACGTTGCGTATCGATCTGTCAGTCCTGCGGGGACAGCAGCTCTGCGCACCCAATGTAAACACAAGCCCGCGGGTGCGCACGGAAGCACCCCGGCAAGGAGAGAGTGCAGACTGGCCCCGGCCCCAGCCCCGCACCGCACCGCACCCCCACACGGCCCACAGGCGCCCCTTGACGGCGGCGCGCGGCAGTGCGGGCACCGCCTCCGTCCGCCGAGCGTGGGTGCGTCACGTGGGACTGGGCTCGAGGAGCCCGAGGCGGCAGCGGGGGCGTGGCCGCAGCACGTCGCACCGCTTGCGGGACGGGGTGGGCAGCCAGTGGGAGGTGGCGGGTTGGGCGCGGGGAGGCGGGCGCAGGGCGCTCGGTGGCGCGGCGCGGCGCGGGGCCTGCGGCAGCTCGGGGTGCGGGCCGCCGCCGCCGGCCGCTCCGGGTCTTTGTGCTGAGGTCGTCTGGCCGCCATGCTGCGTCGCCCTTCGCCCGTCCCGTTGCAGTCCGGCGGCCTCCGCCCGCCGCTGCGCCGCTGAGAGAGGAGGCGGCGAGAAGAAGAAGGAGGGGATCGCCGCTCGCCCACCACCCCATGCCGCCGCCCCGTCCCGCGGACCTGCATGGACGGGCATGGGGAGAGTCGCACCTTCCCGCGCCGCCGGGGCTGAGCCGCCGCTCGCCGCCCTCGGCCTGCTGGCCGCCCTGGGGCTGCTCCTGCGCGCAGGTACCGCGGAGGCGCGCCAGGCCTGCGGGCGGGGAGAGGCGGGTGCGAGCCGCTCTCCGGCTGCGCGCGAGGGTTGGTGCGGCCCCGGGGCTTCTGCGGAGCGGAGCTCTAAAGGAGATCCGCGGCCCCGGGTGCGGGGCGGCGCTCGGTCCGGCTCCCCGCGCAGGTGTGTGGGGCGCGGGGTCTGGCGGAGCTGTGCTGCCCCGTGGTGTTGGCGGAGCTTCGCGCTGCGTGGCGTCTGCTGTCCGTTTGTGTTGGTGCAGTTGCGGGAAGGGGCTTCGTTTAGAGATGCGGCGCCCTGCGTTATTCGTCTGTCGTTTTCCCACCCCTCGTGTTTCGTGGCTTCCTGAGCGCTCTAGCTGGGCTGCTAAAGGTAGACGAACCCGGGCCTGTTTGCCGTGAGAACTGACACCGAGAAATGGTACCGAGACTGAGATTTGGGGGAGGGAGAGTGGTATCTATTTAGCATACTGTGTTTTCTCTCTTTGCACACCTCTGTGTGCCAAGGCACTTTTATGTTGTTCTGTGTTACGACCGTTTGAAATTACAAATGGATGTGTGCACAGCTGGATTTTATAGGTCACAGAAGAACAAAAACACGCAGCATAATTTTAGCGGATAGTTCTGGGAGCTTGGACTTAAATGGCATGAAGTCCAGCACGTATTCTGTATGAAACCTCACGTACTGTTGTGGCTCTCTGGGTGGAGGGCAACCTGCCTTCCTACTTAACTGCTGTCCTGGTTTCAGCCCCTCTGGAATATGCGTATATATTTCCCCTAACATTGTGTGCCACCTCCTTTGTTTCATTTCTGGCCTTCCTGAACTCTTGTGTAGAAATTATGTACAGAAGGCTGATGCTAACTGCTGTAAAGATCGGGAAGGGTTTGGGGTGGTGACAATAAGAGTGGTGGAGGAGGTCTGTGAAACCTCTGGTTTGCTGCCCAGTGTGGTAATTATGTGTTCATTGTGGAAGCAAGGGGATCAGATAAGGTGCAACTGTTTTGTTCATGTAAACTGAACTGTGTTCTTGCTACGTGCTTCTGACAGGTACTTCAGATTTCAGTGGGGAGAGGCTCTTTTTCCCTCCTTGTTTTTGAAATTCACCATAAGAGGTACTGCTCTGGGTTCTGTAGTCAGCAGCTTGACCTTCAGATAGCTGTGAGCTTTCTGATCTTAGTTTGCTGTCTGTTTCTGCCTGAACCTGCAAGTCTTGCCACTGCTGCCACATCCTTCTCAGGGGCAGGATTCTATTTGGAAGTTCAATAACTTATGTTCAGGACTGAGGGACTAAATGGAGACCTGCATATTGACAAAGTGATTAAGTTAGGCTCAGAATTGCATCATTGCTTTGATATCATCTGTAAAGAAGTGCTGGGCTCATTCTTCGCTGAGTTGATGGTTTTAATCCATTACCTGCTGTTGTGTAGATGGAAATGAAATCATGCTTGGGTCATCTCCGCTCTTATATGTGCTGTGTTGCTATCTTCCAGCCTCCTTTAACCCCTTTTTCTCTATTACAGCTTCATCAGTGAGTGAGCACTCTGGGTTGTCTGGTTGTGTGGCATCAGTGGGTGTGGAACAGGGTGTTTATGTGCAAGATATTAACTCTCTTCTGCCTTCTGTTTTGTGCCTAGGTGACTGCCAGTTGCAAGCACCTTGTCGAATCCAAAAGTGCACCACTGATTTTGTTTCTTTAACTTCACATCTAAACTCGGCTCTCGATGGCTTTGACTTGGAGTTCTGCAAAGCCCTGCGAGCATACTCTGCCTGCACCTATCGCAACTCCAAAGTATGCCGTGGAAACCTGGTCTACCATTCTGCAGTGCTGGGGATCAGCGACCTCATGAGCCAGAGGAACTGTTCCAAGGATGGCCCCACATCCTCCACCAACCCCGAAGTGACCCACGATCCTTGCAATTACAGTGGCCACACAGAAGCCAACGAACATCAAGGAGGGGAGAAAGCTATCCCTACTTACCTATTTTGTGGCTTGTTTGGTGATCCCCATCTGAGGACTTTTAAGGATCACTTTCAGACCTGTAAAGTGGAAGGTGCTTGGCCTCTCATAGACAATAACTACTTAACAGTGCAAGTGACAAATGTTCCTGTGGTCCCAGGATCCAGTGCTACTGCTACAAATAAGGTATGGATTATTCATAAGCACTGTATACATACAGAAATAGAAGGCCACAGTAGCAGTTACTCATCCCTTAGCAGTTAAGGAGTTGGTTTCAGCTGGGACGGCTTCTTTCTTAGGAACAAAAATGAAAACAACTCATTTTCTTCCTCAGTCTCCTTTCAGCTTTCACCCTCCCCCCCCCCTCCCACCTCCAAAAAAACCCAAAAACAACAAAGACATAAAACATTTAAGCGTAATAAATTAGTACTTCAAAATGGTTATCAAATTGCTGCATCTGTGTCTCTGCAGTATAAAAGAAATTGTAGGGAAGGAGCAAGAAAGGGCTGAGTTTTGCTTTGCTTGAGTTCTCTAAGTTTTATAGCCATAACTGTAGAGAACAAAAAACACTGGTAGAATAGTGCAAGATCTGCTTTAGTCTTCTTTAATCTTGAGGATTCATAGCAGAGACGAGGATGGTAACCAGAGAATTGAGAGACAACAGCAAAAACAAGTTGCGTTGCCAGGTGGTTATAAGATCTTATTTCTCTAGCTCTAGAAAGAAGCAGCAGCCTGAAAATCTTGCCAAGAGCGTAGGACTCTTTTCAGACAGACAAGACTTAAGGTGGCTCTGTCAAACCAAACCACTTCAGGTGGCTAGGGGAGGAATGGCATGTATTGATAGCATTTGCTATTTCTTTACCTTAAGAAAGTACATAATTTTTTCTGCCAAAGGTGTATAGCAGGTGTGCCTATAGAAAGTGTGGAGATAGAATGACTCTTAGTGAGACATTATTAGATTTACTGCAAGAGCCAGGAGTGTGAAAATGCTCTGAACTTTTGCAGTTGATTATTCACCAGTAATGAAAAAACTTAAACACAGCTGGGGCTACTACCTCCTTTCTGCCCTTTCTGGAATGGAAAGGATTCTGAGATGCTGACATTAACGTTTATGTCAGGAAAGCAAATTTTTTGCATATGCAGGAGGCAGAAATTCAGACTGATGCATTACTGAAATTCAAATGTGTCTTTCCTTTATCTTTTTATTTTCTAACAGTCTGCACAGTGTGTTCCTGAAAGTGTATAAAAGCATATAAAAGTATATCTTGACTATGCTTTGTAAAAGAGGCATAGGTCCCTTGAAATCTGCCCCAGAGTCTTTTTGAAAGACACTTAAGAAATAAGTGCCTTTTCATATCTGCAGTCAGCTTCTGCCCTTGGTTTTGGTACGGTTGTACAGATTGTTATTTCCGTGTTACTGGTAGTGCAAGGAGCAAAGCTTGTGTCTCTTTGTATGCAAACTGCGAGAGTGGCCAGGGTGGGATGGCAGCTGATAGGTGGTCTTATCTTTGCCTTTAACTGTCCACATTGTAAATGTGATTGACCGTGGTAATGTGTCATGCTGGTACACATATTGTCAAACAGGTAACAAGAGTAGCACTTCAGGAGATATTTGTCTGTACGTATTGCTGGGAATAACATGTTTCATAAAGTGTACCTTCTGTCTTTATTCTTAATGTTTTTGTATTCTTCTTTAATCTGGCACTATGGGACAGGTGGTCCTACTTCTTTTATAACCCTGGGTATAATATGCCTGCAGTTGCACAATGACAGCTCAGCGTGTGGAAGCAATTAAACAAGATGGATAGGATTAGGATATTAGGAGTGTTTCTACCAGTAATATCTCTTACATGCTTACAGCTCTTGAGTATTTTCTTTCTTTGGCAGGTGATCGAATTTTTATCAACATACCTGTTTGTAGAAAACAAGGGTCATTTGAACTGCATGCATAGGTAATTTGGCAGCATGAGTTTTAATACCTCTAATACATTGTCTTCAGTCCTTTATTGCTTTATGGAGTGGACTGTTAGAAATGACAAAGGAAAGGCTTGTTAAAACTACACTGCTGCTGCTGGACTGGTGCCTGTAACATTTTATCTGCCAGTGTTCCATTTTGGTTGAGGCAGTTGAATATCTGCTGCTGAAGGTAAGTACTTACCTTACACTGGCCATAGGGCTGCTTAAGGTACCACTGAAAGAACTACCAAGAAAAGTTCAGAGATTTTTACTTAGGGAATTTTTTTTATAGCCTCAAGTATGCAGATAAGTTGTTTACCTTCTTAAGGAAGGTTTCCAGAGCACAGTGCATCCTTAGTCTTGTTAGTTTCTTCAGTTATTTGGGATAGATCCTTAATGGGAAATAATAACAAAGGTTTATGCTGATTGTAAGTTGTGCAGAAGCCACAACAAATACTATGTAAATTGCTAACTAGCTTACTTAATCCACCCTAAAGCAGACTTGTTGAAAGCAGAGACAAAAAGAATAGATGCTTCGGTTTCTCCTGAAGCCCTTGTTAAAAAAAGTGGTTTAAGGAGCCATAGAAGCAGTGTGTTGTGTCTTCATCTGATACGCTGTTAGGTGGCCTTGTACATGATTACTGACCAGGTTTGTTATAGCTCACCGGTACACCAAGTTTTAGAGGAATCATCAGTGAGCAGAGCATTAATTTGCAGAGTTGTCCTTTCCTTTCGGAAACTTTGAGACCTGATTAACACAATCTGGGGACTATTCCATAAGTCCATAAAAGAAACAACAACCCTTCCTCCTTATGTTGTGTATCTGGCAGGAAAGTATAGAAAGTAGTAAAACTCCTCCTCCTTTACTTCCTTGCCTGGAAAAGTGTGTCCTCCTGTGGGAGTTGTGTGTATATTCACAAATGCTGTTAGCAATTCATCTGTATATGTTTTGCATCTTTGCGATGGCCATAGCAAATACATTTTGTTTCTTCAGAGTGAACAAAGCTGTTGTATATTCTGTAGTCTGTCTGAAAATTGCAATTCCTTTTTTTTTTTTTTTTTTTTTTAATTGTTTTTTTGTGCGGCTGTGTCTGGTCCTCTTGGCTTTGGATTGCAGGCTGTTTGAGGTGGACGATAAGGGAGTATTCCCAAGTAGTCAGGAGACTTAGTTCAGTCTCTACTTTTTTTCCAACCGATTTCTGGTACGAGCTTTGTGTATGTCACTGGCATCCTTGTATCTGATCTCTCCAGCTATAGACAGGGCTCTACAGTGCTTGGGGGGATTTTCAGAGGATAAATGGCTATCAAAAGAGACTGTAGAGGAGCAGGTAGGATGGGTGTCAGAGAATGCCTTAAATGTAACTTTTTTTTTTTTTAATGGTGTGCCTTATTTGGAGGAGTGTGTAGGCTCCCATCTTTATGACAGCTGTTCTGCATTCATTAGTGCAGCTGCCTGGGCTTTCCTTCTTGCTCAATGTAAATGGAAAAGGACAAGAAGCTTTTCTTACCTAGCTAGCAGTTTTGTAGTGGATAGTTAGAGGATGAGAGAGTGAATAGCAGTAGAGAGGAAAAACAATTGGCTACGGAAAACAGCTTTTTATAGCTTTCAACTTTAGTATAGACTGCATTAGCCATGTAGTGAAATATTAAGTATTCCTTCTGCGGTTTGGTTTGTTTTTTTTCAGGGGATAATTGCATACTGAACACCGTGTACTTAGTCTTCTTTATGTAATATTAAAGTGTTTGTCCTCCAATTACCATTCAGTTGTTCTTGTCAGTGGAAGCATCAGTTAACTGACCACATGTGATTAGGTTTCTATAATATTTATAGTTATTCTGGCTAAGATAAAGGTGGAATTGGCTTTATTTCTCAGAAGTACATAATTTTGTGGGAGAACATCATAAAAAGCTGCTTTGTCCCTGAGGTGGAGCTGATGGCACCTCTTACCTTACAAAGCAGAGTTTTGTTTCTGTGGTTGAGGAGTGGAAAGGACTGCAGGCAGAGGGGGGGCTGTAGGGCTTGGGGTTTTTCAGTCCCTGTGAGGCAGTGCTGTGTTTGAGTGTGTGATTTGGCATGAGCTGACCAAATCATTCAGCAGGTAGCTTTGGCAGCTGGAAACGGAGGTGCTGAAGCATCTGCAGTGATTTAGGATGTTTCTGAAAGTCAGAAGCCTTCAGAAGTTCTGTCCTTGTGGCCTGTACTTCACATGGCTGCAGTTGCCTCTCTGGACCACTTGGGTGGAGCCTCACTTCTGAGCTGAGCTCATGCTCTGTTCAGGCAGCCTGAGATCTCAGCCTTGAACACTGGAGGTTCTTCTGTAGAATTGTTTGAACATACAGCAGCTTCAAAACCTACATCAGTTGGCATGCTTTATTTACCTATAACTGGTTTCTTCCTGAATACTCTTCATCATAGAATAAATATCTGGACAGACTGTTGTTCCTGTTCCTAATTAACTTTTCATTGTAACCAACTGATGATCAATAAGTTCGTAGCATGTACACGCAAGTAAGATTTTTTTGCTGTGAATAATAACGACTGATATGTAAATAATAATGACATCCGTGTGTGATGTGTGGAAGATGCAGATAAGCTCTCTCTTTAAAAAGAAATGCAAAACTTTATTTTTGATACAGCTTACATCTGTCTCAAGCCTCAGTTCTGTGCTTGTGCCATCAATGCATTCCTGATGATCTTGTCCATCAAGAAAGCTCATTTAAAACTGACGCGAATATGTGCTACTTTGATGTATTTTGGGAGGGAGTCAGAAGAACAGCGCAGCTTTCGTGGGCACTAGAAACATGTTGATTATTTGCCACCTTTACTTTCCTGAATGCATGGGTGTATGAGAGAAACATAGGGAGTTCCCGCTGCATAGTGCTGTTTGCTGTACTGAGCTGTCATCAGCATTTGTAATGCACCTTTTGTGTTGTGTTTTTGTTTTTTTTTTCATCCAGAAGGGTACACTGTGTATACAAAAAGGAAATAGCCAGTGAAATGAAGGTGTTGCATCCACCTTTGTGGTTTTCCTTTGTTAAATCTCTCCACTTCCACCTGTAGTCAGGAGCCATTATTCACGTGGTTTCCTCTGGATGATTCTTGATTTCTGAGATTAGTGCATGTGCTTTGCAACTGTTTCAGGCCTCTGGAAAGAGAGGTTGTGAAAATCCTAGTTGGAGGCTGGGAGGTTATTTAGCATGCTGGATTTCAAACATTCTAACTTGTACGCATGAATTCCAAAATCTTTCAGATGGCATTGCAAAACCCCTTCAAAAATATCATGTGTGCCTGTGAAGTTATCTACCTATGAAATCCTACAGCTGCCTTTCACAGATTGCACCAATTCCCTCTCAGGCCTCCCAGGAATATATGAGGACCACTGCGCTAATGGTGTGAAACTTCCTTCTGAAATGCCTTCTGCCTGTTTTCCATGTACATCTTTATCTCCAGACAGAATGTACAACCCAGTTTTTGGACTGGGTTGTACATTCAGGCAAGGGCCTGTATCCCCCCTGCTAATTCATGCAGAACTCACCCCAGTAATGACATAGCAACAGGTAGTTACGTTTATAAAACACAGACATGTGGCATTGTCTTTGCAGCAGGGCAGTGTTATATGATAGTAGTAGAAGTCAGAAGTCAGAGTTATGTTTTTGTTTACGGCATACAAACCAGGCACTTTCTAGAGATGTACAGTGACCTGCTAGAACAGTGGGCAGCCAAACTCAAAAGTTATACTTTCAGTAACACCATCCTTGAAAGAGTTTGCAAGTGTGTGGTGGTTTGAATAGTGTTTGCAATCAGTACACTTTGTGGGGATGATGTTGCCAGCATCCGTCTTTTAGCAGCGGACAGAAGATGATGTCCAAAATGAAATATTTCAAGCGTGTCTTAAAGGCATGGGGGACTTTTTGTTTTTGGAAACTTTACTATAGCTGGGATTTGTGTACCCTCAGTTAAGTTTCTGAAGCAGCCTTATATGGATGTCTTCTGGACTTCTCACCACTGTAGATTATGAGTCCTTTACTTGTCTAGAAAACAAAGCTCAGATACTGATGTGTTCAGAAAATATTTTTTATTTGAAGATACTTATATTTGGATTTTTCCCTGCTAAGCTTTAGAAAGGGCAGGTAGTTTCTAGTCCATGGACAGTGACATAAGTCACTGACAACTCAGCCAGATCTCAGAAAGTGCTCTGTACACAAGTGTGCATATAACACATCCTACATTTGTTTGAGACAGCAGAATGCTTACTTTATTGGGGGGGAAAAAATAAGTTACCTTGAATATTTGAACAGAGGTGGCCTTGCAGTGAAACTTGCTTCATCTCCCTTTACAACAAGCCCTTTGATGTTTCCTTAGTAGAAGGGTGCCAGATTGCTGTAGGAGTGGGTGATAAGGAAGGGCTTTACAAATCTCTGGATTTATTGATCTGTCTGATTGATTGGGTGGATATGAAAGGACAGAAAATGTAATGTCCAAACTTAATGTATTGAGCCCCAGTGTTTAAACATGGTCATGTCCTTGACGGGTCTTACTGGTGTCTGGGAGGATGCTGGAAGTGTGAAAGTCTCCATTCACTTAGGCATGCCTTCCTCATTCAGCATGCAGCTGTTACTGCTGATCTTGCTGATTGTCCCTGTCTATCTCTGAAGGTGTTTGTGTTTCAATCTTCAAGAGGAAGGAGTTATAGAGGTGCAAGTCTGATGCTTCCTGATAGATTTTTGCCCAGGTTCTTTGCTTAATAGTTCTATAAAGTTGCCACTTCGGTGTCTCAGTAAAACCATGACCTCTTGTTCACATTGTTCATCTCTCATTCAACTCTAGACTTGTTCAGTTGCTGGGCAGATGTGAAGCTTTACTTCTCTTGAAATGTAAATCATTCTTTCCTCACAAATCAACATCAGTGTGTCCCAGGAGATAGTACTGGTCCTTCATCTGAGCAGTCTGAGTTGAAACTGTTCTATAAAATGCAACACTCAGTTTACTGCATGAGGCCATAGGTTATGTGCAGAAATACTAATCACTCGACAGATCTCAGCTATAACTTCTTAAGGGTGGTGAATTTCTTCATGAAATGTGAAGTTGTGAGTTAGTCTTTACAGCAAGAGGAGCACTTGGGCACTTTTTGGACCTTGGGTGTAGGCATTCAAGCTTAGCTTAGCCGTGGCGTGCTTATTAGTTTACCATTTGGCTTGAGTCAAACTAGCTGTATAACTGAAACAGAAAAACTGCTGGAAAGTTTCAGACTGCACCAGTGAAAACATACGGAGTCAAAGCAGTGATTGCTGCCTGTGTGGGTGGGAGAGGGGCAGAAAGATTGGGAGTGTCTACTCACAGGGACATGCCAAACGTAAAGAAAGTGCTGCTCAGGGAATGCTGCATGCTCCAAGGAGAAGTAATTACAGTTGGAAGAGGGTAGAGTTCTGTCTTTTACAGCTGCTATGGAGAGGTAAGGCTAAGGAGGCTAGAGGTTTAGTCATGTTATCTGTAACAGAGGCAGGAAACAAAACCTGTTGTATAGAAGTATGCAGACCAAGCAAAATCAAAATATGAATTTGTTATAAAGTAGTTTTTAAGAAAAGTTACACTTTTAGTTTGCAAATATTTTCTAGTACGTCTTGGAGTACTCTCAGTCTTGTCATCCAGGATGAAAGTAATGATAGGCATACATAGTTCTGGTACAAAATGCCTTTTGACTATTTGAAGAAGTCACTGTTTACTCTGAAACTGAAGAAAGAAGCATCTTTGTTTATAACTGTTACATGTGATTCCTCATTATACTTCTCATTTTCAGAAACAGCCACTAGGCACTTCAGGTTTACTCTGCTAAATAGCCTGAGTAAGACCAGAGAACCTACTCATGTGGCACGTTTAAATATGTGTTAAGGTTCAAAAAATGGAGCAGAAAAAAAAAAAAAAAAAAAAAAAAAGTAATGCTTGAAACTGCTGGCTTCTAGATTGGAAGACTTGGAGGTCATCTTTCAGAGGCATTACTTGAAGTATCTCTTAGTTTTGCTTTGGTCCTCCACCAGCATGTTCCCTAACAGCAGCAGACTGAAGTGTCACATCCACATGCTCCTGGATCCAGGACTCATTGTTTTCCCAAGTCATGCATCTCTCCTCAGCACTTGTTGTATTGGTGGCTGGCACAAACACATCACTGCCTTCATGGCAGTCTTACACCACTAATCCTGGCAGTGCATCCAAGAAGCAATGAGGACTCTGTTAGGGGTCACGCAGTCACTGTGAAAGAGGCAGTGAGAATATTGTGTGTGAAGGAAGCCTAGTCCTTGTGGTCCTTTCTGTGCTTTCACACAGTTCAATCCAGTTCTGCTGGAGTGGCTAGCAGTCCGGGAATTACTTGGCACGCTCATCTGTGACTGTAGGATGCATTCCAAAGTGTTAAGAAACCATCAGGCAGGAGGCAGTTGTGATGCTTAATTAAATACACAGCTTTTTCCTTTCCTGACCTTGTTGCAGTTGCCACATGCTAATAGTCCTGCTTCCAGGCCAAATTAAGAACAAATTTAACAATTGCCACCTGGGAAAATATTGCTTTAAGCATGTGAACAGGCTGTTTTCTGCTTAGGTATGAATGAGGAAAAGGATCAGGGTATGAACTAGTGTGCAGTCAGTCCCAGATAATCTCGGGTGCAAAATGAAAAAGGGATTCCAGTTACTCCTTTTTTTTCCCTCCCCATAATTACTAACTTTTCTTTATTCTTTTTCTCTCTTCTCCAGATAACTGTTATCTTTAAATCATACCAACACTGCACAGATCAGAAAGTATATCAAGCAGTGACTGATGACTTGCCTGCAGCTTTTGTTGATGGTACAACAGGTGGAGGTGATGGGAACACCAAGAGCTTGCAGATTGTGGATAAAGTCAGTGGCAGATACGTCGAAATGCATGCCAGATACATCGGGACAACAGTGTATATACGTCAGCTCGGGCACTACTTAACACTGGCCATTCGCATGCCTCAAGAATTGGCCATGGCCTATGAGGAGAGTCAAGATCTGCAGCTGTGTGTGAACGGCTGCCCTTCAAGTGAGCGTATTGATGACAGTGGTCACTTGCCATTGCCTGTGAGAGGACAGATGCTCCCTCAGGCAGGCGCTGCTCGTCCCCGGTCAGCATACACACTGGAAACTGCCACCGCCAGATGCCATGAGAAGATGCTGGTGAAGGACATCTATTTTTACTCATGTGTGTTTGACCTGCTCACCACTGGTGATGCTAACTTCACGGCTGCTGCCCACAGTGCCTTGCAGGATGTGGAGGCACTGCACCCCAGAAAAGAGCGCTGGCATATCTTTCCCAGCAGTGGAGATGGTGGTGTTGGCAAAGGTAGCAAATCCTTTGTCAGTCTTGGACTTGTGTGCTTGATCCTTGTTGCATTTTTTTAGGGTTTTTGTTTTGTTTGTCTCTTAACAAAGTTTTGAAATATATATTGTCATAATATATTGAGTAAAGATGAGTATATATGTATATACCATGTATATGAAGGGATGTTTTGTCTTGAGACATCCACCAGATTGTACATATTGTGTTAACTGTTCTATGTATGTTGGATGTCGTATTCTTTGTATCTATTTGTTTTACAGTCAGTGAAATGTTTTATAATGTCCTTGCATTGGGACCTGATAGAAAGCACTTTATTTTTTATATATTAAATATTTGTGTGTAGCTGAGTAACTGTGTACTATACATATAAACATGTACCTACAGTACTCTGCCTAGGTACTGCTTAGTTAAACAAATTTTTTTACTGTATTAATTAATGGGGATATTTTCTACGCTTACTGTAGAGACAGCACTTCTCTTGTCCTGTAATTATGTACGTAATTTCCTGGTAGCTTTTTAGAGCTGTGGGAGAGACGATGCTGAAAGATTCTAATGGTCTTTATGTTAGGGTGTAAGATTTCCTTTTCAAATTTACTACCACAGCTGATTCTGCCCTGAAAGGTTAACTCATTATGGGAGATGGTCTGGAGAAGTCACATGCATGAATTCTGTCTCCTTTCTTACATCAACACCTTAAAATAAGGGAGAGGAGCGAGGGCCCCAGTTCTGACTGCGGTTACTGAGGAGCTATAAGAACAATGATTGCGTGGCTTAAAGGCTGGTATTATGTGGTGCCCCAGTCTGCACCAAGAAACGGAAGCCTTATTGTATGCTGCAGTACTCCAGCTCCAGGACAGGCTAATTTCACTCCTGAAGCTGTTCATCTGAGGCTAGTTAGACTTGCTCTTTGAACAAGATCAATTAGCGTTTGCCTTTCTTAAAGAACTTGTGCTGATGCTTGCCTTGGTGGATTGAGATGTAGTTTATTCAAGGAACAAGAACTTGTAGTTTTTATGAAGATTGTTCTGGCCGGGTTAGAGACTGTTGATTCTTAGGAACAGCAGTAATCTTCAGAAGGAAACTTATCAATTCTGTATTGGATGTGTAACCACAGGCAGGTGTTGTTCTCAAGGAAATTCTTGAGATGAACATAGAACTGAGTTAAGGCAGAAGGTTTAAATAAAAAATTCTTCTGATCTAGACCAACCGGTGGTTTGTTCTGTCAGTCAAACTAGATGATGGTGCTGTTTGCGGTGACTTAGATGTAGGGATTTATGCTGTCTGATTATGTGATTTTTCCCAAGTTTCTCCTAATGGTGACAGGGTTCTCCCTGTTTTGTGTGGCTGAGCATCCTTGTCTCAGCTCTGAATTTAAAGGGCGTGTGGCTGAAAATTGATGGACAAGACTAGCATTGCTGCAGTGATGCACAAAATACTTGGGCAGGCTCTGTATACCGGTTAATTTCCACTGCCCCTGGATCCAGCGTGTATATACATATACAGCAGATATGTATACGTGCATTAAATTGTGATCCTTTCAGATAAATAACATTTCAGAAATGTAGTACTTCCCCTGAAGAGTTTTCCATTTTCTTGTTCCTGCTGTGGGATTTCTTGAGAAAATGTTATTTGCACATGTTCATTCTTGAAGTCTGCCATTGCCAAGAGAGCTTTAGCTAATGCCAGATGTGGATGTTTTGAAGCTAGTGAATGGTCTCTGGAGAAAACCTAAGCTTACAGGGAACAGTGGTTTTTTCACACGTGCTCCAAATGGCTGTCTTTTAGAAGGCTGCAGATTTTATTTTCATGCTTGGAAACCCTAAAATGTGTCAGTCTTTTCAGAAACTTTTAGATGTGGTTCATGAATATACCAGTAAGTATATGTTAGTGTAAAAGAGTGGCTGTGCAGTGTGTAAATACTTTAAATTATTATGATAGAAGAATAAAATTACCTACCTTGCTGAGGAGCGTCTGTAGTGTGGTGTTAGTGACCCCTGGTGGGGTGCAGGGAAACTGGGGATATGAGTTATTCACACAGTGGACAGTCTGTAATTGAAGCCCCAATTTGTTTCCTAGCCATTGCTTGTTGTGTAGGGATGTGCCGAGTACCATTGCTGTATTATCTTGAGATGCTTGTTTCCCCTCTGCTAAAGATGCATAGTGAAGTCTGTGACCAGCAGCTGCAAACCAGGCCAGTATACTGAAGATGCTGTGTGTGGGAAACCAACAGTAGGAACTATCTTTTCAGAACCCAACTGGCACAATTCCTTTTGCAGTGACTGGGGGAGATGCTTAGAAGAACTTCAGCAGGTTGCAGAGGCTCCGGTGCTGTGCCCACCCTGAAGAGTATAATGAGGAAAATTCTTCTTTTTATTAGGAAATTCTTAGACCAGAATAACCTCCGTAGAGGAATTTGAGGCATCAAAAGAATAAGTGGTACAGAAGAATCCATACAATAACATTCTGTATCATGATGATCTGATAAGGATACGTGATGACTGTGATATTTCAACTGGAGTGCTAATCACCAAGTGGAAAGGAAAACTGGAAACAAGGCTCAAAACAAGTTATATCAAGCACTGATTGTGGTAGGCCTAATAAACACAATGATTATTTTGCCAGGCTTCTGTTATGGCTAGAAGTAGAGATGTGGGGGGAACAGTCTTACGTGGTAGATAATGCATCACTGAAATGCTTTGTAGAAACAAATGGCTGTAGGAAGCAACATGAGCTCTAAATGTGCTTATGTTAAGTGCCCATGAAAGAAGGCTGTCGTAGCTGTAAGAACTTATTTTCAATGTGATGATCCACCACCACAAGCTCTGCTGAAAGTAGTACAGCTTGATCATCAGTAATGTAATGCAGCAGCTAGTAGGCTATTTCTAAATGTCTTTAAAATGTTAGCTGATTACATGTATGTTAATGGTTAATTCAAAAGATTGTTTTAAGGCTCTTCTAGAGTATTTCTGACAAGAGTTTTAATCTTCTAATGTTTGCTAACAAAGCTCTTGGCAGCTGAGGATAGTTCTCTGTAGTTGTGGTGACTGATATCCTCCCTTGGATGCATGTCACGGAACTGAGCAGAGTACCAGGTGCTTAATCCTTCATTTTGTGTGTATGTATGACTTCTGAAGGAGGCTGTCCTCACAAAGGGAAATGGTACACTAAACTGACAGTCCAAACAAAGGTTCTCTTTTCTGTCTCACATTTCACTTCCTTCAAAACCTGGCTGGAAGAGCAGTCTGCACAGAGTACCAGTTAAATGGGATACAACCTGGGGGAGTGCAGTGCGAGAGAACAATCCATCCTTCGTTCTTGTGGTCACATTGGGCCCCTTCAGTATCCAAGCAAATCAGTTCATTTCCTTTGAAACTGCTGCTCTCCTGCCAGAGAACAGATCTCCACCTACTTAACTCTTAGTATTATTAATACCATGCATTTGTTTTATGGATTTTGGGGATGTGGAAGTAGCTGTTTCCTGAGATACACCCTGAGTGAAGCCAGTAATGTTGCAAGCTTTGCTCCACCTAATGAGTGTTTCATGAGGGGGCGCATTAAGGAAAATAAACTAAATAAACATGTGGCTTTCCTCTCTTTTGTGACAGCCATTGCACAGTTTCAATTTTTGCATTCATCACAATGAGTATCCGAGTATAGCTGAAATTTTGCAGTGAAGATTTCATGCTTTGGGATATTAAAATTCCTCTATGTGTCTAGACTGGTACAAAGTGTTTTATCTTTCCCTGTTCTCTCTGTTCCCTGTTCTACAGCTATTAAAGACTGCTATCGATACAAAACCTAGGTATGACTAGTAGTGACTCCTTTGTTAATGGTATTCTCTGTTGTGGTTTGCAAGATTAGCTTTCTCCGTGTCATGCTGCTAGTTCTTCTCAACTGTATTTAAAAAACAATTGAAGATTACGTGGGCCAATGTTGTTCATTAGATTTTATCATTCTTATTCATTAGCCTGCTTTCAGAGCAGCACAGCTACAAATCAAGTACAGGTAAGCAGTTAAATTAATGATGTTGGTAGAAAATGCTTCTGATCTGTTTCAGAATTATTTTAATCTGGCTATGTTTGTAAATTACACTTCATTGAAATTAAAAGCTGCTCATTAGTAAATCAACTGTGGACCAGAAGATTGATTACAGACTTTGGGTACACACAGGGGTCATCTTCAGACCTGGTAACTAGCTACAGAAAGGACATTTGCTACATCTGGAGTGACGATAGTTTTGATTACAGAAATTGATTCCTGCAGTTCTAAAGCTTAATTGACACTTTTTTTTTTTCTTTTCCCTTCCTTTTTTCTTACACCATAACAGTAGAAAAATAGCCCATTTTATATCCAAACGGTGAATATTTTGTTGTTTACAAAGGAAGAAGGCAGCCATTGTGTGCATGGAGCCCACACCAAAAACTTGAGATTCACATAACCCAGTAAAGTCCCTCAAGGGGTCACTGAGCAGGGTAGCATAATACACCTCTAGGGGTGCTGCCTGAACCTGAGCCAGTTCTCCATGTGGTTTGGCAGCCTAGTTTGCATGCAGGCATTTGCCCCACTTGCTCCTCATCTTTGGCAGGTGATGACAAGCTGAAAATCATAGTCACAGAATTGCTTGGGTTGGAAGGGATCCTTGAGATCATCTATCCCCAAGGCCCTGCCCTGGCTAGGGTTGCAACTCACTAGGTCAGGCCTCTGCCTGAGCAGATTCCGCCTTTCACACCTGGAGTGCGTGTTGGCACCCCAGCAGCCTGGAGCTATTCTCCAATGTCATTCTGCTTTGCTGCAAAGTGACAGCTTTATCCAACAAGGCCTTGGGTGCCCTAGAAGAGGCAAAGGTGCAGGGTGCAATATGGAGACACTTCCCCACAGTTCAGAGGGCTTATCATGTAGGCTTTCTTTGGTGGCTTTGGTGGAGCCATCTATTGCAGGATGGCTTGAATTCATGGATGTTCTTTGGTAGAGGAGGCACCCAGACACGAAGTTGAAGTCAGAACAAAGGAATTCAGGCTTGGTGCATAAATTTCAGCTACTACCCAGGTGTACCTACTTCTGCTAGAGACAAGATAGCTGCCCAAGTCCAGCCCAGCACAACGCTATCTGTCACCCAGACCTGATGCATGGTGATCATTTACAGTCATCCAAGTGGAGCTCCTCTTCTGACAGCAATACATGAAAGCTGAAGATGCACACTGAGCTGTGAGCTCCAGTGGAGGAGGGAACTTCAGCATTACCAGTGCTTCCTGCAGACAGTTGGGGGCTGTGAATCCTGGCAGTCTGTGGTGAGGTGTCTCACCCTCGGTCATTGCCAGACCCAGTGGGTCCTTTTTAGCCAAGATTTCTGTGCAGCACAGCTGTATGTTACATAAGAATCAACTTCCAACGTCAGCCACGCATAGAGGATATTTTCACTGGTCATCTAAACTGCCAGCAGCTAAATGGCAATATACTGACCTCTGGTGGAGTACTTAATAATAATACAGGCTATTTTACAACCACAAATAAAATTTCCCCAGGTGATAACGATTTTGGGATCTTTGTGGAAAAACTGCTTTCACTGAAGTTCTCACCAAGTCTGTGTGCACACAAATCTGCATGCACACAGAGCTCCTGCTTTCTATTTTGGCTCAGGTCACCATTTTGCAATGTTAGAATTTGGTTAGAATTTGGTGGGTAGGCCCTCTAAAACCTAAGGCCTTTCCCCATTTGGAACATCCACCACCTACCCTTTTCACCCCTGTTCCTTGCCCACAGAGCAAGCACTCAGCCTGTCCTCATGAAGCAGGTGTACAATTGGTCCATTCTTCATTTATGTTACCCTTGCACACACCCTGAGCACATGGCCTCAGGCATTGCTTTGGTGATGCAGCATCCCTTAACTCTAGGGGAAGCTCTGTCCTTTGCCTTTACCAGAGCTTTGCTCTGAGCTCCAAACATCACCTGTAATGACATTTTAACACTTATGATCAAAATCCTTCTCATACCTTCCAGACACAAAGTACCTCACTCTGTCAAGGAAACACCAGAGCTGAGTTCACCTTTCTCTTTTCAGCAATGCCTTCCCACCCCCACCAAATATAATTCAAACAATTGTAATTCGGTGCAGCCTATGAGGAGCAGAAGGGTTAGCACAGCTCCGTGTTCTCACTTTCCTGCACTTGAAGATTTTCTACCTGGACTTCAAGCAGTGTAGCCTTCTGCATGTGGATCATGTCTATCCCATTCCTGGGACTAAGTGAAGAAACATCCAGCTAAAGCCACAATGGGGTATAAAAACCAAAAAGCTTGAGATCTGGAAACCTAGTGGCAAATGAAAATGCCTGCAAGACTGAATCCTTAAGGAGGGCAAGCACAGGAGAGCACGCCCTCCGATGGAGGCAGAAGATAGCACAGGACTGCTCAGATCATAGAAGCCTTCTGGGGGTGGCGTGGGTATGTAATCATAAGCAGAAGTTTAGGGTGGTGGTGCATTTTAATACAGGAATTTGAGGCACTTCAGATCCTTCCAGATCAGGCAACAGCCACATGCAGGCACTCTGGGGACTGCAGTACTGCATCTAGGTGCCTAAACTCCTCAGCTATTAAAGGGTGTGATCTCCAGAGATTAACAAAATCCTCCTCTTGCAGATGGGTCCAGATTTTGCCATTTATTTTTCAGTGATGGTGTTTAGCTGGATGGTTCAATTAGTTTTCCCTTATGCAAGTTTAGATCCATGGTATGCTGATGGCAGGTTTCAAGTAGAAGTTGATAACACACTGAAACCACAACCAGCTTTATCCAGTATAACTTTTTTCCTTGCTCTGAGATTGGAGAGCTGTGTTTAAACCATACTTGCTAGCTTGTTCATTTTCTTTCCCATGACTTTATTTTCCCTGAGCCTCTTATACTCACATAGGCAATTATCTTCCAAAAGGAGGAGCCAAACAACTCAGCAGAGCAATGGTGCTCAAGACTGTGGTCCTGAGATTCTTGTTCTGGGTGATATACTTAAAAGCTCTGCGTCAGAGTATGTATAATGAGAAACTTTGAGTAACTGTATGAAACAGTGAGTTAAAGACAGGCTGACAGCCTTCCACCTGAATTTCCTTGCTTTTGACAGCCTTTTAGAATATTGGCAGTCTCCTAAAGCAGTTCCTAGGCTGGTAATCAAAGTCAGTACATCTATAGCCATTTTGAAGCTGGCTTTTCAAAGATGGGGAAAATCTTTCTGGAAATTGAGAGAAGCCAGTCATGTTCCTCTGAGACAATCATAATTACTGCCAGCACACCACTTTCACAGCACATTCAGTTTCATTGCCCTTCATGGTGTGCTCATTGACTTGATCCTTTTCAGAATAGAGGCTCAATAATGTAATTAGTTGTCACTTTTGAAAAGCAAAAGTGGAGACCTGCTCCAAAGAGCAGTTATTCTCCTCAGCCTCATTGCTCCGCCAAAGTTCCATGTCCCACCTCTTAGCTGCACAAGGTAATCAGATGACAGAACAGGGCTGTGTGGTGACATCAAGAGGACCAGAGGAAAGGTCTTTGCTTTTGGGTTTTGGAAAGCAACCAGAATGTTTTTTGTCCTTATTACAAATTATTCTCAATGAGGGCTGACAAATTCTCCTGAGAGATGGTGGCAAATGAGTTGCAATAAATGACTCTTTCTCCTGTGGCAAATTTGATTCTGTCAGGATATTATCATACCAGGCTTGTTTCTTTCCCTAAAAATTGCAGCTGCAGATAAAAATATTTACAGTGGAGCTAAGGAGGAGCCAGAAACTGTGCTTCCATCCATAGAGTCACCTGAGACCAACTCCATGGTGCGTGAATTGGAACTAACTGCTGGGTAATCTTTGTAGCATTTCCATGTCACAAGGGATATTCAGATGGACTTCTCAACACCTTTTCCCCTAGCAAAAAGGGTTTGGAGTGATAATCAGGTGTCAGGAGAACCAGAAAAGCCTCAGTCTCATAGCTCACTTATGTGCAAACCAAATTTTGTTTCAGCTGGGGCTGGAACTATGTCATCACTAACTGAATAATGGTAAGATAACGCTACATTTTCAGGATCGGAGCTTTATCACAAGTGTACTCACAGTCTGTGCTGCTGCCTTTTCAGCAGGTATCAAAATGTTTCAAGTCCCCTGTTAGGATCAGAGCTTTGAATGGTGCTTCATCAACCGCATACTCTGCTCATTCAGGCTACTGAATATACCACCACAATGCCACCTACTTTGTCCTACCCCCAACCCTGGTTCACATCCACATCATCCATCCCTAGGTAGAGCTCCATGCTTCCCCAGTGTTCCCATGTTCCCCCATGTAAAGGAAAAACTCTGTTCTTACCTTCTCAGGCTGTGCCTTCTAAAGAGCCCCATCCACCCAGCACAGTGTTCAGTCATATAAGATATTGCACCACATCTTTGTGTTTCCAGTGGAATGACATACCACCAGTCAAATGCAGATCACTTACTTCTTCCTACTTGTTCCTGATGGTGCATGGATTAGGGTGTAGAGAGATGATCTTCCAGAAAGGGTGTAAGACCTTCACCCATCATTCTGGCCACCTGGGACATTATTGTCTGCATGCATATGCTTGGGCTTAGTGCCTTTCTGCCCTGTTGGTGTCACCTGTCTGCTTCACCCTGGATCTTTTGTTGGTCAGCCTAGGCCACTAGTTCCTCATCTGGTTGTGTCACTCTGTTGTTCACCCTTCAGGTACCTTAAGGACTGCACAGTGCAGTCATGTTGCTATCCAGATCCACAACAGAAGTTTTGCTTTCTTTAAATGTGAGCTGCAGTATTCACTTTAAAGGTCTTCTGAGCTCTGTATTTCTTTTCTCTCTTCTATCTATCCATCTCCCCTCTTCCTGACATTGTGACCTTTCCTAGAAATGCCCATTTCTAACAACCTAGCCAGAAAGAGCTACAACAACCTAGTTGTATTTGTGCCGTAGTGATCATTTTAGAATCTGAGTATTTTTTTCAGTGGGAAAGTAAAACTGAGGGCTTGCTTTACAGTCTAGAGAGATCTGAAATTAATTATGCAGCTACCTCATTCCCAAGTTTTCAGTGCTGGCATTCATTGTGGGAAGATGGGTCCCTTCTGGAAGACAGTGTACATCTAGCATATGTCTTTTACGTATGAATAGGTTTGAGGAAAATGCACAGACCCTGAGAAGCATGAAAATCCAAACTGAACTCATGAGCTTAAAAATAAATGCAAATAACCTTGTGTTTTACCAGCAAATGTTTAATATGTAATGAAGAACCAAGCATTCCCAATGCTAATGCAAATAACCTTGTGTTTTACCAGCAAATGTTTAATATGTAATGAAGAACCAAGCATTCCCAATGCTACGGGAAAGGAAATAGTCCTCATTAACAGTATTCAAGGTACGGTATTCTTTTAAATTACTGATTGTTGACAGCCAGCTCAGAGAGACTTTTCATGTTTGCGCATGACTGCTCTTATGAACAGAGCAGATTTATTTCAGCCTTTGGGCTGCCATGGCCATGCAGTGTGACAACAGAAACTTGCTCTGAATTATTGGGTTGGCCTTCAGCTGAGATGCTGCCCATGGTGTATGGTCTGGTCACCTCCAAGCATGTGGCAACAGGAGGGATGCTTCCTCACTCCATCGGGATGAAAGTGAATCCCTGATTATTCAAATGTATCTCTAGCATATGAGAGGACTGAAGAGCAGAATAGGGGTGAAAATAAAACGTTCGCTATAATATTATTATATTATTAGTATTAATAAGTTAATACAGTAAAATGAAATGAAGCTTAGTAAATGGAACATCTGAGAAATTTGAAACATGCAAGCAAAAATTTACAGGATTTGCAACGGGGCTGATTTGTGGTCACATCTGTGAGGGGTGGAAAAGACCATGAAAAAATGAGGACAATCCATGTCCTTTCCAAACATGTTTCCAAACATGAAGCTTGATGGAAGAGACCTAAGGTTCAACAGGTGCCCTCAGTAAATACAGCAACTTGTACTTACTGTGACTGGACTGACAAAGAAATTAGTTTAATACAATTCAGAACATTTGGGACAAATGGAGAGCACCCCCACTGTCTCACTAAAATTCCTTCTCAGTAAGCTAAAACCTAACAGCCCCTAACACAGCCGGTGGCACAGCCAACCTTTATGTGCCACTGCATAGGAGACAGAGTAACCACAGGCTCAGCAGAGGGAGGACACACACCATCCCTCCACCTGCTGGGAAGCACCATCCCACAAGTCTTACCCATGTAAGGGATGGAAACCATTGAAAACACTCTCATTAAATATATTCTTACTTCAGTTTTGAATGCTTACTCTTATTGGAAGCATTTCTTTAGTACACGGTAGGCTCTGTGTCCATTTGTTTATTCTTCAGGATACTATACCACAAACACATATATTAAGTCTTCAGTTTATGAATGGAAAAATAACTTGGCTTTTAGCTAATGTAAGCAGATTTCAATCTAAAAATTCCAATGTATTTTTGTAATGATGGAAATACTGGTTTTGTTTCTAATAATAAGGTCTGTTTTGAGATTTGTAATTAAATAACAGAATGTTCTCTCTATCAATAATATCTTTCTACAAAATTACAAGAGTGATCACTAAGAATTAATGGGATATTCAAAATTTAAAAGCAAATCGGATAACCTACAGGTAAATTAAAACTTTAAGTTACATCACACATTCTGTAATTTGAAATGAGCCACTTTTCACACCTTCTCCCTTTGCATCTCCTAATCCGTAACAGAATACTCAATATTTTTTTATTTCTATGTTTATTTCTTTTCTTTTCTTGCAGTCAAGATTACGGAGTTTCTCTAGAAATTTTAAACAGCCTTAGCTTTGACATTAACACTCACACTGAAGTATATCTCTTTCCCTCCATGTTTCCTTCCATTAAGATTAATGAATGACCAGGTCCCAACTCATCACAGAGATGATTCACAGAATTACAGGTATTGGAAAGGACCTCAAGAGATCATCGAGTCCAAACTCGCTGCTAAAGCTAGCACCCCTCAGTAGGTCGCACATGTAAGCCTCCAAACAAGGCATTGAATATCTCCATAGCAGGAGCCTCCACAACCTCTCTGGGCAGCCTGTTCCAGTGCTGCATCACCTATCCATTTCATTTATTTAGAGACAAGTGCTTCTGGAATTGACATGAGAAAGTGAACCCTGGCAGATGAGGGTAATTTTTTAGCCCTGTTTACTTTCATACTCAGAAAAAAAAAAAAAAAAAAAAAAAAAAAAAAAAAAAAAAAAAGAGAGAGTGAAATATAAATCATCCTTCTAGATTTGATTGACTTCAGTGAGAATTACAATTTCCTGTTGGCAACCTTTCCAAACGGATCTCTTGCCTGTTCCACTCAGGAAAGAGATTCAATCTGCAGATTTCATTACAGGAAAAACATCCATAACCCTAACATCTAATATTTACTTTAAAAAATCAAGACAGATGTCTATTACATTATATTGCATTAACATCTTCTTCGCCCATAGTGACAAAAGGAGCAGTTACAAGTTCGAGTGTTTCTAGACCTGAAAGGCCTTGGACTCTTGGCAATCTTATTGTGGATACTCTGCACCAAGGCAGTCAAAACCAGAGACCGATTTGAAGTCGTGAGAGAGAATATTCTCTTCCAAATGCTCTGGTTACTTCAGCAAATACTAAAATTACTGCAGTGAAAGCTCAGTTGAGGTCTTAGAGTACAGCAATACTAAAGCCTCTTCATTTCTTACATGTGATCACATGTGGTTTCCTTATGTCACCTCAGGCTGTTTGTTCTCAGACAAGGGAGAACCAAAAGCTGAGCTTACTGAAAAACCCATGACAAAAGGAACGTTTACCTTTATCAAATTAATAATCTAAGCTCCACACTTATGAAGTCAGACTAGATGTGCACACAATCTTCTAGCAGGACCAAGAGTTTTACCTTTTAAAATCTCTCGGAGCCTTACTTAAGAGATTTCCTTAAGTAAGTCATTAATAATTAATTATGTGTGTTTTACAAACCACTTTTAGTGGAGCTTAAGAAACACGCTTTGACAACAGCTGCTCTGAGGATGACAGCATTCTTCAGCATTTCACCCATGATTAAGCTGCTCTGACAATCTGCCAAACTGCCAGAACTGGGGCCATTGTAACACACATAAAACCTCTTCTTGTGCCCGAGCACTCTGGCTTAACCAGTTCTAGCAGTTCTGCCAGCTCCTTGCTGACAGCTCAGGAGCAGACTTGCATCCTACCTCAGCTGCTCCTGCTCACCTTCATTTTGGGTGATTTTGAGTCTGGCAGTTATTACAGTGAGCCCTCAGATTACCTCTGTGAACTCAGGTCCAAACTCCTCCACAACACAGTGTGTTGCTCAACCTTGTTAAGCCTTCCTTCCACTTTGAGTACATCCTCCATGCCTTTGCGAGAAGAGCTCTGAGTTTCTGGAATCCTCACCAAGATGAGAACTAATGCTTTCATTTCATGGCTGCATACAGATTTTGCAGCCAACCAGGAGCAAGGGCAGGTGCTGGCTTGCAGCAGAGACAGCAGCGCATTCAAAAAGGGGAACTGTGTGGAGAGGCTGCGCATGCAAGTGCAGCGGGATGGAGGCCTTGGGGGAAGCTGGTCAGTTTGCAGTTAATGGTATGGGTACTAAACTGGAGTAAGGGTGGGGGGTAGTAGCCATGAGGAAGGCTCTCCCTCTGTCTCTGCCAGGAATTAACAAAAGGAGGAACTCTGAGGATGAAGCAGTGTGGGGGTGGGAATCTGGGAAAATGGGGCTGGGCTCTGTTACCTCAGGTTTGGGTGGCAGGGTCAGACACCATCTCCCCAGTGCCTCTGGGCTCAAGGATTGGTGCTTACTGACTCCTCTGCCCCTGGCACCCTGCACACAGCTGCAGGACCACTGTCCTTCCCAGCAATGCCCTCCCTTCTGTTGGTGGTACCTCTAGCCATGAGGAATCAGCTGCCGCGACTCACAGCTTTTACAGATAGTTACTACCAATTTGCTCAGATTTAGGAGTACTGCTTTTGGCAGGAAATCCTAAACACAAAAAATATTTTGCATGGCCTTAGTCAATAGAGCGTATTTTCATTGGCTTTCATTTGCAAACTTCATATGAAAAGGCACTGTGCTGCATGAATTGTTTACAAACCAATTCCAGAACAGAAATGGTAGCACAGGGTTGCTTTTCTTGGTGGGAATATGTCACTCTTCAGTTTGCCAGCCAGGACTGGTCTGAAGCCCTTTCACTGTACATCCCTTTACTGGACGTTCTTCAAACGTGGTCTGGGATTGCGTGATGTATGAATTTCTGTGTCAGACTGTGTGTGTCCTGCTGTCCATTTCCCAAAGCACTGTAGAGCCTCCTGTAACCATGTGGTGGGCAAACTGACCCATCCCCTCTTTATATTCAATCATGCAGAAAACATGTTTCGCTGTTGGAAAATGCTTTAGGATCACTGGGTAAAACAGACATCCACTGAATGCCTACTGACACCTCCTTCTGTAGACATGATACAAAAGGTTGCACTGGAAAGCATCCAGGTGTCTTGAATATCTCTAGAAAAGGAGACTCCACAGCCTGTTCCAGTGCTCTGAACCCTCACAATGAAGAAGAGTTTCCAGATTTGCCCATTGCCCTTTGTCCTGTTGCTGGGCAGCAGTGCGAAGAGCCCAATAAACAACCACAGTATACACACGCAGATTTCTTTATCAGTTTCCATTAATAATGAAATTCTGAACTAAACTGAAAAACAGATACTGGAGCCCTGATGACTTTTCTGTAAAAAAAACCAAACACCTACCATACATACTGTGCTGAAAGTGAACTAAGACATAAAAAATATATATCTATATATTAGGCTCATACATTTTTATATCAGTGCAATTCCCACTTGAAATATATCTTAAGAGCCAAATGGTAAGGTTCATTTGTTGATGTCAGAACACTGTACAGGGCCAAGACGAGACAAGCTGAGCAAGTTCTAAAAATAAGGCATGCAGCCATCATCACATTTACTCAGCCTAGGAAGCTGCCCTCTAGGTTGCTGCGCTGTCCTTGTCTCAAAGCAGCAGTCGGGGACATGCACCCATCGGGAAGTGTCATGTTCCTGCCACCCTTTTGTGGCTGTGCTTGAAACCTGTGGGAGTCATCTAGCTGACAGCAGTGGAAGTCCTTCTCAGAAACCAGAAGCATTTGCTCAGACACTATGGAACCTGCAAGGACCAAAATGTGCAAAACATGAGTGCTGTTCACTAGTAAATTGTGATGCCAACAAAAGAGCAGGTAAATGAATGGAAATCAGTCACAGAAATGCAGTTCCATCTTTAAAACTTAACAGCAGCAATGCTTTTTTGATGTACTGTATGTCTCTTGGGAAGAGTATATATAAATATACACAGATTTGGTGTAATGAGAAGGGTGGATTTAAAATATGTAACACAATTAAGACAGAATTTTAACATGCACCATGGGAGAGCTGAATTTTTATCAAGAGCCACACCAGATGTGTCCTCTTGCAGCCAAGAGAATTCTCATTTCCTAACACATCATACAGATAAGCAACCTAAAGATCTGAGCCAACAGGCTGTTGTGAAATGCATACTTGAAAACTTAAACACTCCTCGGACTTTTAGTAGAGAAAAAACAGACTTTTCAGTACCAATGACCACAGGCTTTCATTACAAAACAAAGAACAGAACTGAGCACACAGAGAATGAATTGTAAATGGCTTATTAGCAGAGGAGATGGCATTCTCCTAAGTGGTAAGCTTTACACCATTAGTAGTGGTGTAAGTAACCGAGGCTATCTCCATCGTCAAGCCTCATAACTTTGTCAAAACAAACACAGGAAGACTTAAAATTGCTGTGAATGTCGCTTGTAAATCTGCAAATATGATCAAACCAAAAGAGGCAAAGATCTTGACCATCAAAGCCACCAGTTAATGTTCTTTCTCAGAGGCCTGGGATACCTTTAAGAAAAACAGGTACAGACTGGCTGTCTCATTAGACACGAAAGATCATGGTGATATAATGCAGCTTCCCTGATAGCAAATCAGATCTGATGGGACTGTTCTCTGTATGCTCTCTATGGATAGACTTACAATTCTTGTTCACCTCCCAAGCAGCAAGATTCACACCGTGGTTTGAGATGCAGCATATTCTAGATTTTCAGCAATAGCTATGGCACAAACGTACATCCTTAGTAGGCACCACCAGTAAACACTGCTTCAGCAAAACCTCATTAAATCTGAGAAGGTAAAAGCTAAGATACAAAGAGCTATTAAGTTACCAAATTACAGCCCACAGTAAATTAGCTTACATACTGTTAACCTAGTCGACCTAACTTGTGCCTACAATGAGATCCTGACACTCCATGGACAGATTTTAGTTCTCTATCAATGTGTTCATACAAACGTGGCTGACTGGAAAAAGTGCTTAACATCAACCACAAAATGTCTGGTTAGATACCTTCTCTAATATAGGATGGTGTGTATTAACATTTAGTACTTCATGAGTTTAAACCGAGGAAAAGGTACCCTGTACAGCAAAACGCAGCAGAAACTACAAGAGCCCACACATCCTTTTAGTTAAATTTAATTTGTCAGATAGAAGTTATCTATGTACAATCAGTGTGCATTGTAACAATTCTGTTAATAAAGTCATTCAAATCTTCTAAAATATTAACTGGCTGCATAGCACATTTGATATTATTGCCCATGTTAAAGAGGGAAAACAAATGGATTCACAATAGATCTTGGCTGATCTGGGTTTTGGAGCGTTCAGGTATAGAACACTTTCTTCTTTAAACCAATGCACCTGAAAAGCTTTCCAGAGCATAGTTTAGAGCTGGATATTTCTCACTGTTTCATTACAACAATCACAACACTGACAGTTTAATAGAAAAAAATAAAACAACCAAAAACAGGTATCTAAAGTATTCAATAAAAAAGGAGCACTAAATGGAATATCCCCTTTCCCCATTTTTACATTCTGACTTCATCAAGATATCTTATTAAAACATGTAAGTATACTGACTTTGTGAAAAGAAGGCCTGAGTTGGTGGGAAAAGCAACAGCCAAAAAAAGCCTGAGAGGGGAAAAAAGCTCATTTAATTAATTTACATTAATTTACAGCCATTTGTTGGTTTTGTTGTGTTTTTTTTTTTGTTGTTGTTTTTTTGCTTTTTAGTTTTTTTGTTGTTGTAGGTTGTTTTTTTTTGTTGTTGTTTGTTTGTTTCATGAAAAGGCATTATAACTGATCACAAACAGGAGAAATCCTGGCTATTTTACAACTGTAGGTACAGAATTTAAATATTCAAGCTTGTGATGAAAAGTGGCAAGGTGGTCGCAGTGTACAATGTAAACAAGTAGCTTTGGAAAGTGAAACAAGTCCTTGAGAGTTCACTACTAAGAAATAAAACAAAATAAATCCCCCATTCTTTCCTGAAACATAAGCACAGGTCAGTGTTTAAATGTTCATTTACAAACATAATTTAATCTGTGTTCAGCCTAAAACCACTTTGACGTGAAGAGTTTTGTAGTAAGATCCAGTCTGAAAGGGGCAGTGTTGAGGTCCCTGTAAAAGTAAACATCTTCCATTTCTTAAAAAAAAGTGCCACAACATTTGCAGCACAGTGCAGCATAAACTTTAAATACAAAAATATTTTTCTTCTGTTGGGATAATAGACCTTGCATCCTGGAAAGAAGTAACAATACTGCTACTGATAGAATATCCAGTCCATATCTTTCAAGTCATGTAAGGCAATTACTGTGTTAGTTTACTGTATATGGCTAAAAGAAGGTCCAGAAAATGTCAGTCTTTGTTATGTCTTCCGGCTGCTCCATGTATGTTCAGGTGTACTTTTGTGATCCAATGAGTGTTCAAATGGAGATCTGTGTCCTAGGGGAGATCTTGAACCATAAGGAGACCTCTGATCTAGTGGTGACCTTGGGCCACTACCAGAAGCTCTGTGGTCCATTTGCCAGTCTGAGTGGTATCTATAATCTCTGGAAGATTTATGATGGCTGTATTCTGAAGTGGAACGGTGATCTGAGTGTATCCTGTGGTCTGAATGGGAGCGGTGATCTGAATGACCCCGGCCGTCCTTTAAGTTTCCTTCCAGGTTTGATCTGTGGTCTCTGCTCCTGTGGTCATCTAACTTTCTATGTTTACTATCACTGTAGTATCTAAAAAACCAAAGGATTTTATATTAGAAAAGTGCTACTGAACACACATTAAAAACTACAGTTATATCACTTCAACTGATCTACATTAGGGATATATTGTCTTCGCAACTTCACATTACTCAAAAAGCTTTGGATACTCATGCACTGGTGCTTGCTGCATACCCCAAAAACAGGAAGAGAATTCTGAACAGATTTTACAGCTGCTGCAAAAACTCACCTGCTGTCCTGTTTGTAGTGATCCCAGTCTCTGTGATCTTTTCCATTACTGAAGGCTGAATATGGCCTTTTCCTAGAGTCACTTTTCTTGTAAGCATCTCCCTGATGCCTGTCTTTGTGATGATCGTGGTATTGTGATAAATGTCTATCAGAAGAATAACTATCCCTGCTACTGTCATCATGGTTTGTAGTCTCCTTCAGTCTTTCCACATCTGTTTAATAAAGCAGAGGTTACAAAGAAGTCTCACACATTATAAATTCTTTTCTTCACTCAATTTAAATAGCACTTCTACCTGTTAGATTTAAAGCAATGTAAAAATGAAATTATAATTTGACAGAAATAGGACCTAAGTGGATGAAAGACAAACGCTTTACAGGGAATGAACAGAAAGAAACCCTAGAGAAAGGCGAATGCAAACCAAATGTAGATGTGTAGGGCTTAGGAACTGAGCTTTTTGGCCTTAGAAACCTAATGAAGTCAAAGAGTGGCCCAAATAATCAGTGAGTAGTGCAGTGCCTCTGGTAGAGTAGGTTTAGAACGGTACCAACTTCCTCTCTAAAGAGGGAGGGGCCTAACGAAAAAAAAAGACATTTTACATGCAAAACTAGTTAATGAAAGACTTTTACTAGCGTTCCTATATTTTAATTCCACATGTTTTTTGTGTAATATTTTGCAATGTGCAAGTATGGGAACATAGAAAAAAAATGAGCATAACTATCAGCAATAAAAGATGCCCCATAGAACTAATTAAAAACTATGACTTCAAAACACAGCACTCTTGCTCTGTCACTTCTATGGTGACATTACAAAAGCTACAAATAGCCAAAGAGTTTCTACAAAATTTACAGGTTTTAAGCAGATTTCTCTACCACCCCAAAACTAAATAAAAAAAAAAACTAAAACTAAACAAAAGGTAGGTTTCCAATTGTTTTAAAGGATAGTCAGCTAACTTACTACTAAACCCACTACAAGCTCAGCCTATGTTCAGATGAATTTCACTGTACTAGTTTAATTATACTAATCTGCCAATCTCCATCATATATTATTGTACAGGATATGGACCCAGGAGATAGATAATGGTACATGAAATGAAATAAACTTAAGAAGTAGGGTATCTAGCCTGAGAATATACTTAAGATTTCTTACCTGGATTTCTGATTACATGTGTATTCACATTGCTGCTAATGTTTTGGTCATTGTGTTGCTAAAAGACACAAATACATAAACTCATTGGTAAGTCACAAAGTTCAAGTGAATTCTTTAGAAAAAGCTCCTAACAAAAGAGACTACATTAGTACAAACACAAAGTAATTAACTTAAGTTACATGTGCTTTTCTGTGCTCCTGAGTTTGCTTTAAATCTAATTAGAGTGCTGGAACACTTAAAAAAATGTACACTTGTATATTTAGAGAGGGTCTAAAATACTACCTGAGACTCTTGGCGCTTTTTGATTGCATGTTTGTAGAGTTTGTGCAGCTTTCTGGCATCAAATTCTGTAAACTTGGAGACAAAAATCCACAAATTTCTGAGGAAGAAGAAAGGAGAATTTACAATTCTATGCATTCAGTTGCCTCGTATTATGCAAAAGACTGTGGATTTAACTGAAATTAATTCAACAGCACAAAAAGCACTATGAAATCGAGAGTATTGCCTAGCTGCACAGCTGTATTTTAAGCATTTGATGAGTGAATTCCTGTAATAATTTGTCATTTTGTGATATTTATCATCATTACTTCAGAAATTCAAGTGCATAAAATGTAGTAGTAATAAAACTTGTGCTAATAAAATGATTTGTGTAACTGCTTACAAATATTGATTTCAGTTTATGTATGGCTTCTGAAAGATTGTTTGGAATCTAATAAAATTTGAGTATTTACAACACAGTCATTAAGATTTAAGTAAGCACAATATATAAGTGAACATTCTTCCAGAACTGAAGTTTTTTCCGGGTGTATGTCATATGGTTTACAGCTTATTTCCTGAAAATATCATAGAATTCTTCCACAGAATTCTGGAGCCTGGTCAGAGCTGTTGAAATCAAACAAGAAATCTGAGAATGAACAGAAGCAACACAGGAATAACTTCAAGCCTAACTTGTTCTACAAAGGAAGAAAACTAACTAGGGTCTTTTGCTGTTGAGCTGCTAAAGCCCTAAAGAAAAAGTTTGCATCCCTGATTACATATGAGTAAACTGAAGTCCAACATTCTTTTAGTAAAGTTTACAAGTAGAACACTTAAAAGAGATTACACAGTCCTGGTGCTCAGAAACATCTGAACTGCAGGCTCAGGAAGCAACAGTCTGCTCCTCACTGTCACTTTACATTACAGTTTAGGTCTAGAGGTTTGCAAGGGTAAAATGTCAGTGGTGAGCCTAAAGATACCTGTGTGACTCTGAAATACAGACTATGTGTCTTTACAGTATTTAACAAAACCAGCTGAAATACATACTTTAACAGTCTAGAAATGGTACTGTGGCATTAGTGTGAATAATATTTCTATTATGTGTTTCCATTTAAATAAATGTATGTTTATCAAGATGTAAGACATGGATCTTGTTTATATATTTTGGATCATCTTAACAGTTTGAAATAAACTGAGTAAAAACAGATTAAGCAACAATCTGCAAGGAAATTATAGCACTTAAATAGTTTGCATATGGAAATGCAGGATATGCGTTCAACCATAAAAGACTGAAACATACATCAAGACAGAATGAATTCAAACTGCACTAAGAATTTAACAGTGCAATATGCTTACAAAAATATATATACTATTTCTTTTTCTGAAAAATATCACCTCATAATGCCTAAAAATATTTAGTCTCTTTATACTGAAATACATGAGTATGGCTTTTTTAATCATGTCACGTGATTTACAGTATATTTAAAAAAGAAGAAAATATTCTGCACATCAAAATCAAGTCGATTTTTCAGCATACCAATTAAAATTGCCTATTTCTAGCACAAACAGAAAAACCCTTTAAAAGATCCTTTAAGATAAGAAGTCTTTCCCACTGTTAAAAGGGTGTAAAAAACAGTTATTTATCATTCTAGAAGTGTGACGACTCTATCTACTGGATAAAATGCACTGCTATGCAATATGAAAAAGTCCATTACCAATCACTTTTTGTAGTCCTTATTTAGAACAGCGGAAATATACAAAAAATAGTGAACAGGAAACAGGAGAAATAATTAAGAACTTCACTGTTTAGTACAAACCATTAGAGATTTTCCTTCTAAAAAAAAAGAAAAGCAATGCAGAAAAAACTTACTTCCTCCACTGTTTGATTTGCTCAGGATTTGTGTACTCCTTCAGGCATTCTGTAATATGATCCCCAATTTTGATTAGACACTGCCTAGTATGTTCCAGCTGCTCCCTTTCAGAAAGGCCTTTCTCTGGTCTATCCAGCTGTTTCAGTGCTGCTTTGACAGGCCTCATTCTTTCTTTGCACTATAAAATGGGGAAAAAAACCCAAAACGTGACCCAACCATTGCTGTGATACTTATACAGGTAAAGACAGTATTGTTAAAAGCCAAATTAAATGCAAGACTTTGCTAAGACATCCGAAAATTTAGTTTTACTACTAGTTTCCATTGGAGAAAGTTGAATTTTAAACTCAGTTGGAAATTTTCCACCAATATAAAACCATTACAACACTTACATTAAAGATATTCAGGATCTAAGAAAACAATACTCTAGTCTAAAGGATTTTCAAGGGAGAAGGATTCATTACAGCCAGGTTTGATAATATTTGCTACAAAACTCAGTACAAGTATTTAGGACAAGGACTACTTTTAGCAACCTAACAGCTAAAATCTCAATTTCAAGACTGAGTGTGAGAACATTCAGCACATTTCAAAATGTTGTTTTTGCAATTATTTGCAATTTAGCAGAGGATCACCTCTCCTTCTCTGTGAAGATTTTAAACCTAACAATTATACAGTACTAAGAGAACCTGAGCTTTTCAGAGTAAAGCTATCACAGTATCACAGTATCATGCGAGTTGGAAGGGACCTTAGAGATCATCGAGTCCAACTCCCGGGTTTCGAGCCCTCTGTGTAGCGTAGCGGCACTTCTACCCCTTGTGCCACAGGGGGGATTCGAAACCCGGGCCACCGGTGTTGCAAGCAGCAATTCTACCACTGCGCCACCAGGGCACACAAATATCTTGATATGACATATCTTAGATATGTCATCACCAGTGGCAGCAAAGATACATTTTATGTGAACTTTGTTGAATTTTTGTCCTTTAATTTAACTGTTTTAAGAACAAATGCTGATCAAGCAGCTAGTGTGATTTAAACAATGCTTGCTTAGAAATGCCATATGATAACAATAGCATTGTAAACAGATGAAATGCATATCCTGTTTGTCCTAAAAGTTAAATCAACTAATCCTCAACAACCTGTAGCAGCAATTTATATTTGAAAGTGTAGTTAAACATGCTAACTAGTCTGCATCTGATCATGGCATAAGAAAAAAAAAACCAAAACATTTCAGAAATAGGAGCCTGGCCAAAAAATGTTATTCCATGCACAAACACAAACCAGAATCGTTCTCTGCAAGAACAAATGTTGCATCTGTAGAACCAGACTTTATTTAAAATAAGAAAGGATGGAAGGGCATTGAAGAATACCACCATGACTTTGTCAAAATCTTAAGTTGCGGACCCCCACCCCTGGGAGGGTTCAAGGAGTAGAGCTTCAATACTAGTTCATGTCCCTAAATAATTAAGCAGGTGTAATTAAGCACACTGACCTAGCCACAGCTTACACCATTTTTTACAAAACAGCTTACAGAGTTCACTGCTTAAGTGCAGAAGTGATCTGAAAAATATAAACTGCACACAGAAACCATGTTTAGTTAAAAAAACTCATATAGGCTGATCACAGGCAGGCTCATGAGAATCAAATTTGCATGCTGTGGTCTCACACTACCATAGATCAAATAAACCTGTCTGGCACAAACAGAAAACTGTTGACATCTGTATGATAAAACATCTACAGAAGAGTTAATAACTGCTCAAAGTAACTCACTGGTATCATTCCAAAGGCTGTGGTTGACCTACAAAACTATGTATACTGATTCTGTTCTTAGTAAGATGCATTAATTTAACTGAAATTCTCTGGGCATCAGAAAGACTACTCCAAGGCATTTCTAAAGCTTTAGAATTTGTTCCTTCCTGCACCTAATTAACTAATGTCTGTAACACTTCAGGAGAAAAGTGCCGATACTTAATTTCTCTTGTTATCTTTAAAGGAGGAGAGGCATATAAAATGAGGTGAAGCCAGATTCTCCATGGATTGCATTAAGGTTTATTCATTTCTGCGCTTGAACAAGTTTTTACTGAGGATAGATTTCTTTAGCATACTAACCATTAGACAGATTTTCTTACTGTAATGCATAAATGCAAAAAGCAATAATATAAAACTGCTGGCCTGAATACAAAAGTAAATTCAATACAATGTCAGTGACATTGTCAATCTGCCAGTTTGCTAACAAGAGATCTCTGTGCTACTGTGATTAACAACACTGTAAAAACATTACAATAATAACAGAAACTGTCTCAATTTAGAATATCTAGTGTATGCACTGAGGTATCATCAAACAGGGACTTACCACACTAAATGTCTTCTGATCCAGTTCTTCAGATTCCTCTGAGATAGGAACTGGTTCACTGGTTGCAGTAATATGAACTGGAGTATCCAGCAATGGAATTTTTTTAGATTTTTCTTTATTTTCTGATTTGATTTCATTTACCTACAATCAAAATAAGTAAATGCTTAAGTGTACTCAGGGTGTGAAATTATCCTGTAATATATGAAAATGACATCTACTGCATTCTTTTGGTAATTTTGGTATTTGGTATTACTGCATTTTTGGTAATAAAAACTATGCTGACATTCAGTTATGACACATTTCACTTTCTCTGTAGGATGGAAAAGGAGAATGGAAGAGGAGTAAGGGTTTCTTGCACCCACTTGTATTCTCAATCCAACTAAGTTATGTATAACTAAAGAAGTAATTTCCTGTTTCATAACCCTGTCCTCATAGTTGCAAGTCGTAAAAACAAAACTTCAAATAATGTAAAAGATTTCAATGAAATGACAATTGATCAGATCCAAAATATCTTTTCAACTCAAAATAATTCACAAAAACCTAGTTGCCTTTTCTAGTGCTGTATAAGATAAGTAAACCTAGTTACCTTCTCTTCCTTTACTTCTTTTTCTTTCTGTGTGGATTCTTTAACTTTGTTTTCTCTCTTTTCTTTATTATCTTTTTCTTTTAATTCTTTCTTATCCTCTTTTTCTTTTTTCTCCCTTTTCATATCCCTTTTATTTTCCTTCTCTTTTGTCTCTCTTTTTTCTTCAGCTTCCTTCTTTATACCAATATCTGGCTCAGGCTTTTCTTCATTTTCTTTTTCTGTTTTTATTTTTTTATGTAGATGTTTCACTGAAACAATCTCATCCTGCAATATGCAAGCATATATGTCACATCAAACTGCGTTCCTAGCTATAAAAATTTCATAATCATCAGATTAAACCATACTTTTTATCTGTGCATTTACTTTTTAACATAGATTTAATAACTATCAAGTAGAAATGAATGCAGTTGTAAAGAAAAGTGAGGACTACATTTCCTTGATGTGACACAAAATAAGTACTGATTTGGAAATGGTAACATGTGCTGAGAAAATAAGTCCATTTAATTTTTGTATGCCCAAAGAATTCTGCTCCTGTAAAGGTAATTAAGCTCTAAAGAGCTAAAACCTGCAGGGAAATAGATTTGCAAATCTGAGCAGATTGTTCAGGACACCCAATTAACAGGAATATTAGAAGCAGTTCTAGTTACTGTTGTCCTGGTAATGTTTTACTGCTTCCATAATAAACAATCACAGAAGACAGCAAGATTTTTTTTTTTTTTTTAAGTTCAAATATGAAGTCTTACTTATTGATTGTCTGATGTGGCCCAGTTAATAATTTGATGATGAAATAAATGCCCTATAATTGGTGTAACATTTAATTAACAGGTCAGAGATGGACGCTCATGTCTTTTCAAATGCAGAAAAATACTGTAATAGTAAGTATTAAATGTAATATGAACAGATGCAAGAATCATCATCATCATCTTTGAACTGAACTGAACCGGGCAAGCAAATACAGAATTTGCTACAGAAAACAAAATAGAGGACACATAACACATGAATCCCAAAAAGTGACTTAGATATCAAGTTCTGAGTCCAACCAGGACTTAAGCATTTAGGTACCATGGAAACTTTCTTGCAAGAATCCAGTGACTACAAATGTTTCCTGAATGCTTAAAGAATCGTTTTAACTGCTAAATTCCCAAAATATAGCAGTTAAAACCATTGTTTTTCAGAAATAATACCATTTGTCTATGCCCAAAAGTATACAAGTATTGCATAATCATTGTTAAGTGCAAGAAAGAAGAGAGCATCCTAGTTATTTTCCCAAACCACAACAAGTCAACCAATAGACTAGCAAAGTCTTCTGTTAAGAGTGGACTCTCACAACAAAATGAGTCTGATACTCATTCTTTCAAGCAGTTTTAAGACATAATTTACATAGTTTATGATTTGGCTGCCAATATCAATTTGACTAGGAACTGTGGTGACAACATGTACAGTTCTACACCTTACATTCTAGATAAACTATTCAAGTTACTATATCTATAGAAACAAACCAGCATGCATAGAAAGGCTTGTTTATTGGTACATTTGTTACTATCTTCACCTATTCTTCATAAAACAACCTAAATAACATACAGGAAGGCTTTAGTTAAAAAATGACTTTTTTTTTTTTTTTTTTTTTTTTCTTTTAATTAATTCTACCATAAACTGTATCATAGCTCTTCTCTGGCCTAACCAGTTTCAAGTATATACCTACTGCAGGGATCCTGCTTTAGCAGAGGAGTTGGACTAGATTATCTCCAATGGTCCATTCCAAACCCTACAATCATTCTGCGACATATAATTGCATGAGTATTTTAAACTTTGCAGAGAGAATTGATAATTACAGAGATAAGTCATGGTTTAAAATGATTGTGAAAGAAACTTCCATTTAGTTTACTAAAACTAAGTAGGAAGTATTTTTGTTAATGATTTGTACTTTATTATTTAAATTGATTTTGTAATTATAAACATAGGTATGACATGATTTTAAATGTTACCTATGCTGCTCTCTCCAGTGGTTCTGGTTTTGTAATAAATACATTAAAAAGATCCAACAAAGCAGAAGCCTGATGGAATACATCTGAAGTAACACAACATAACAAGGTTAAATAGCCTTTTCAGATATTGAAAGTCATGACATAACCTGGAACTTACACATGCAAGTTTTGAAACATCATTTATTGATGCATCTGCTTCTAAATGAATTTTTTTCCCCATGCCTGAACAAAAACATATAACTGAAGAATCAGTGATAGTAGTAGCAACACACTAGCCAGAGACTGTAGTTTTATATTTGGAGTTTTCCTAGATTTAAACTTCTAGCAGATACAATGCTGTAGTACTTAAATAACATTGAAATTAAGCAACATTATTTTTCATTAGACCACAAAATTATTTTATAGTATAATTTGGAAACCCTGTCATAATTCTTTATCTACTGGTTTATTCTTAAATTCCATGTGGTTGTACTGATTAACAACAGCAGCCATAGGAAGAAGAGGCCATTCAGGTGCTTTGTTTTTAATAGGTCAAACAAGATAAAATACAAACTGCTACCAGCCGTCTTTAAAATATGAAAGGTATTTACCTTATTATCCTCTTCATCATCATCTTCATCAGATTTTTCTGAGAGTTGCGGTGAAGAATCACTTTTTACTTCTTCTTTTATTTTTGTAGCCTTCATCTTATTCTTCTTACTTCTTGTCTTCCTTCTCTTGGAATTGCCCTGAATGCAAATTAGTGCCGTGAATACATCAGCTGACAAATACCTTCTCACCATAACTGCAAAATTACATCAAACAATTTTAATCTTATTTATTGCCACTAATGATCATCACTTTTCTCTGGACTGTAGCAATTCACTTCCTATGTTCATCTCCTGTAGTATGATTACCAACACTACATAAAGTAAAAAGGAGAACTAAAAAATAAGAAAGTTCTACTGACAACCCTGTAAGTATATTTCTTTGTCTTGCCAAATTTTACTTACTGCACCAGCAAGCCTTTGTGCTTCCTTTCTTGCAAGGTCTTTATTCAGTAATTTAATGAGGTAGTCTGCACGGGTCTGTAGCTGCTTCGCCTGGGGTTTCTTGTCTGGATCGTCAGGTAAAATCTAAGGAGAACATTGGTAGTGTGAATTGTGAATATGCACTATCAAATTTCAAAGATGCTAGCTTAGAGCACTCAGAACAAAAAAAATCTTTACAAAAGACAGTGAATCCTTCCACTTCATCTGTGCCTAGCAAGTATGTCAGCATGCTTGAAAAGCCATGGAAGAATTTCTGAATTTCTTAAATGTTTTCATTTCTCTCTAATTGCAGCCAATACAAAAGCTTGGAAATTGCCTCACAGAGTAAAGAACAAACTCAAACTACCCTCAGATCTTTTTTTTTTTCACTTTCATTATTTATCTAAGAAATTCTATGCTTTTCTACTAATCATTTAAAGAACTCATGTCTCTGCCTCATGCATCTTCTAAATGCAAAACTCATTACTACAAAAAACTCATTATAAAAAACCAGAAAAGTAATGGAAGGCAGGAGTAGAAATCATTATTAAACCAATTTGGATGCTGCCCTGGCTCCTTGAATCCCAGTTACTACTTGTTTGCAAGACCCCAGTTCTTCCTTAAATCTGCTGTGCACTACTGACAAACAGCTACTGGAATAATGCAGTCTGAGAATAGCTAATTTTATGCCACGACTGAAAGAGTTTTAACTGAAGACAGGATTAAGTGGAGACAAAGAAATCAACCAAAATCTCTAATACGAGCTCCCGCCCAAAAGCTCAAGGACAAATACAACTAAGGCATGTAAAACAGTAAAGCAAAAGACAGAAAAAAAAGAATTAAAATGAAAAAGGCCCTAACACATAGAAATGTGGAAGCATAACTGACCATAATGGTCAGTTATGCTTGTGGAAGCATAACTGACCATAATGGTCAGTTATGCTTCATCATAATGAAGGAATGCTTCAGTTGAATACCGAAGTCTTAAGACCGAGTAATATAGCAACTTACAGAAATGTAGAAGTAATACAGACATGCAAAATCTTTCCAATTTCAGTTACTAAAAAATAAACACTTTTGGTAATTGTTATTGATGTTTTTCATAAACAAAAGAAGTCCTTGATGAAATGTCGTAGGTGACATACCTTCTGTGTTAAGCTGAGATCTGGATCCATTTTTATCATTTCCCAGCTGCCATAGCCATATTCATAGATGCCTACTAGCAGATTGGAATCATCTTCTTTACCCCAATCTATATCAAAGTGAGCAGCCTTGGTATGGCATGGGATGACGTATCTAGCAGTAATAAATCAGACAGACAAATAAGGGATTTTTACCACTGGAATGTAGGAAGTGAGAGGAAAATACATTAAGAACAGAGAAAATACATCTAGTTACACCACTGAGCTACTGTTATATTCAGGAAATCACTCCATGTATCTACCATATTTCCTTAACATTTTCACAAAACATTTATTTAAATCAGCACTAAAGAACATTTTAAAGCTAATCAAGATTGCAATATGAAGAACAAATACATTAGTCTGGGTTATGCCACAGAAAATGAAGAAAGGCGTAAAACATCATCCAAGTGTAACTGCTGACTAAATATATAGGTAATCTAAGAACAGTGATGCACAAGCATCAAGCACAATGCACAAGCAGTTCAGAGTGGTAACAACTACCATCTGTTACCATCTGCTGCAGTTTGATAGACACTGTTTTCCCTCAAGCAGTGATGACATAACAGCTACTCAGCAAACAAGACTTCTATTCTGGATTACTATGAGAACCAAACACAGTCCTCAGTGAATGCAGTTCACAAATGAAAGCTGTTCCTAACTTGTGAAGAGAATGAAGAAAGAAAGAAAAACAAATACAGAGTAGGTTGTTGCTGCCAATCCCTACAGGGAACAAAGGGAGAACACTATCTCAGTGTGCTCTGAGTTACAGTTGTCTGAATAAAGCAGTTAAAGTTTAAATCACTTTTTACATGATGACTTCCTTTACAAAAAGAAATTACCTTTTCCTTTCTTCTGGATCTGAAGGAATGGATTTGTGCAGTGGTGCCAGCTCTTCCTCATGAGAGATGACTAGTTTTGCATTCACCTGCACTCCTGAGATTCGAAATGTTGGGCCTTTAACCTTTCCAAGTCTACCTCCTAAAAACGAATGACAAGGGTATTAAAATGTTAGCTGTTACATGCATTTTATGGAAAGACAAAGAAAACAAGCAAGTTTGCTGCTATAAATTTAAGAAATGATTTTTTCTTAACTAAATGGTCAAATTATGCTCCAGATGCTCAAAGTCTGTCAGAGTAGCAAATTAATTCTAAATCTCACAGTACTGTAAAAATGTACTGTGTACCAGGGTGACAAGGGTCACAGAAAGGAAAAGAATTATTTTCTCACTGTAACCATTTTCTAAAATCACCCATGCTATTTGCATTTCCCCCCAACACAGCTGTTTTTTTTTGGCGTGATCACACTGCAAGAATAATTTAGACTTCTTGACACTTCTTATTTTGCATCACATGCACATCCAAGCACACTGTACCTGCTCTTTCTTGTCCAGATGAATTGTCCTTTAAAGCCTTAATGCATCCGTTATGTACAAGCTCACCTAAACGTCTAAGGTCTGTCTCAGATTTATCAACTAGTTCAGCATCTCTAGCTACAGCATCTAACCTGTAATAAAAAAAAAGAAACATTTTTATAGCTCTAACACTTTAGTAATAGTAATTAGTAATTCAGTTTTTGACACTAGAGAAACAATAATTTAAATTATTAGCCACCTGCACTTGCTATCCTCTCTTCTGCTGCACAGGGGGTTAGCTGGGCATTGGCTGGGGAGTGGTAAGCAACTGCCTGTGCATCACTTGTCATATTTTTATATACATATATGTGTGTGTGCGTAATTGTAAGGATTACCCTTTTCCTTTTCTCTATCTTGTTCTATCTTATCAAATAGTTTTTTAATTCAATCCACATGAGTTTTCTTTTTCTTTTTTTTTTTTTTTTCTATCCTCCATCCCACTGAGAAGGGGAAAAGTGAGTAAATGTGTGGTGCTGAGATGCCAGTTAGGTTAAACCACAACAATAATGATGGTAGATTTTTCTCAAAACAATGGAATAATGCAGAAAATTTAAAACTAAGTTGGAAAAGTAACTCTTGACAGTCATGCTGGATAAATCAGCAGGCTTTCAACAGGCTAGCAAACACGACAACTGAATTCCTATAAACCAAGAAGCTTAAACAAAAGTATAGGTAAAATACAAAGAAAAAGGGCAAGCAGTTCTGCAAAACTGACAGGTTTCCTGTGTAGCTATATGAACACATATCATATGAGAACAAAAGAGAAGACATTAAGCCAAAGATGCATTATAGTCAAGTTAAAAGACTACGCACATTATTTTCTCAAGTCCAAGGTTTCTTAGTATAATGTTCTAATTTTTATGAAAAAAAGGTTCCAAGTTGTTATATAATTGTAATTACATAACCTTACCTTTCCAGAGGGCCACCGAATTTCTTATAACTCTTGATAAATCTAGTAAAAGAAAATAATTTTTCAGTCTAAATGTATGCTTAACTAAACAAATTAGTTTTAAACTGTTTGAACTGACCATACAGAATTGTACACAGATTTTTTTTTTTTTTTATTTAAAACCAGAAAGACTAGGGCAGCTCATTATATCCAGATAATCTATTCAAAGTCAGTGTAGTATTTGGTTTAAGTACTGATATGAATAAAACAATAGAAGGTACAATTTATACAATTTATCTCTAAGAATGTTTGCTACTGTATGTTCACTTGACACAAAATTCAACAACTAGATATCTTTAGCCATAAAGAAAAAAAAAAAGTAGAATTCTAGTAAATTGAGAATAAGAAATTACAACATGAAAGATTAAAAAATATTACTGCTCTTGGAAAAAATAAGTGAAGAAATGAAATTGGAAATACCAGGATAAAAAGGGAATGAAATGAAAATGCAAGTTGCAACTGCAAGCACATGAATAGCTTTGAAACAGTAAGCAACTAGCTGTGTTGATAACTGAAACAAAAGAGCAACAAGGATCTTCAAAGGATTATTAAGGGTTATTATTTTAATACAAAAGATTTTGAAAAATTTAAGTTATTTTATAGAAATGTGAATAACCTAAAGTTCTGAATCATTTCATGAAGCCTTAAAGGTAAAGTAAAACAATTCTTCCTCCTGTCAAAAAAAATTATAGCATTGCTTTGCAGGGAGGAACTGTATAATATTCATTTCTCCAACAGGATTTTGTATTTTTTTAGTTTAATAATGCACCTTATTAAATTAATTCAATTACAGTATGAACAATCATGAAAACAAAACCCACTCAAGCTTTTGTATTTCTCATCACAAAGACATGCATACCCCTTCTGCAGCTTTCAAATAAAACAATAGGAAGTATATTATTTTGCACATGTTAAAAAATCACCTGTTGCAGGGACCATTTTCTGAAGTTGCTGCACTCAAAAGATGCAGGAATTAAGAGTTACTCGTGACAATCACATGTAAAGCAGTTCAGTGACATCTTCCCAGCTAATTCTCACAAAATTCATCTCATTTTTTACATAAATAGTTCACTATGTCAGCACAACAAAGAACAAAAGATACAAACGCAGAGATGTACAAGAGAGTCTAGGAAGCAAATTTTCTGCTAAGTTTGGGAAAAATCACCTGTCTTCTGTATATTTTTGAACTAGAATAATCAAAAATAACAAACACCTGCCTTATCCCTTTATGAACACACACATCACCCCATATCTTACCTCCTGATCTCTGCATCACTAAATCCTTTAATATTTTCTCGAGGAATAGTTCGAGGTCTCCCACGCTTTTTTGGCCGTTTTCTTTCTGTGATGGAGTCACTATCAGATCCGGAATATCTTCTGCTCCTACTACGTCTTCCTTCACTTCCATTAAAGCTGATCTGCAATGTCAGAATAAGAATTCAAAACTACATGATTAACTCACACACGGTAAAGTCTTATCTAGCCTGACAAAAATATGAATTCAGAGTAGGGGGAAAAAAAAACAAAAACAAAAAAAAAACCACAGGCAATAACCAAAACAAAAATATCAACATAAAAACACAAGACAGTCAAAACCCAGAGGTACCTGTTTTGCACAGTTTCTCATCCTCGGGAGCATGTATATTTCTTCAAGTTCTTTTTGTCTTTCCTCCTCCTCTATCCTTCTCCTCTGGGATTCTGGGATGATTTCTTCCCAGTTTCTTGAATTTCTTTCTGGTTCCAACTCAATATCATCTTCATCCATATTGGAAAAATTCGCCACCTTATTTATCAGAACATATGTAGTAAATACATGGCTTTATTTAAATAAGGCTTAGCAGCTAACATTTTAGAGAAACTGAGTTCTGTACTGTTGTGATTTTGTGATTTCTGTTGTTGTTATTCCACATCAGAACATCATGCAGAACAGTGGCAGTTAAAGAGGTAATCTCCTGGTTCCATGTTACCGCCTTTTGGGGCATTTTGGGTTCCCACTGGGGAGGGCAGCATCCCTGGAGGACTTGGTGTGAAGAGGAAGGCAGGGTAAGACCCTGGACCAGACCCCAGCTGCTCTCTGCCTCTGGCCTTCTCAGCTTGCTTCTTTTTTTCCTTCACTCCTTCATCACTCCTTTTTTTCTTTTCCCAGGGCCTGTGTCCCCTGTCACAGACTGCTATCTAGGGGTAACTCTGTGACATGTATTTTATGCAGTTATAAACTGTACCCACCTTGTTACAATATTAAGCAGTAACACAAAATATATGGCATTCAAGTATACCTTGGGGCTGAAAGCACTTTCTAAAAGTCATCAATTAAGACTGTATTTAAAAATACCACAGCCATATAACATCAAAGGCATTAAGGCAGCACAACCTAGAATTAGTAGTCATTAACACATTCACAAATATTACTTACATTAGAAACATATCACATATTTTTAAATACTTGCACTGACTGTATAGATGAAAAGACATTTTATTAGAAAGAGATTCAGAGCTAGCAGATGCAGTGCATCATGTAGGTTTTATAACTAAAAGTAATGCGGAGGAAGAGGACAGAGCTATACCTTGAACTGTGAAAGCAACTCATCCCCTACAGTCATTGGACCTGGCTCATTTTCCCGAGTTTCAGCTCTCTTCAAGATTTCATCTATATCCATTTCCTAAAAAAGATGTGAATTTTCTTTACAACCAAATAATTCTTATATTTTTTTGGTTGTTTTGTCTATAAAATCTACTACGTACCTGGGGCTCCTGTTCTTCTCCTTCAGGTTCTTTAAAAAGTTCCTCTGCACCAAACTTCAAAATTGCTGATAACTCTTCCTTATTAAAAGGTGTAGAGCTGAAATACAAAATGTTTCAGTAAAACCATTTTATTTTAGAATATTAAAAAAATTACTTATAATCATGAACCAGCTAAGCATTCTTTTTACTGTTAAATAAAACTTAGTACAGAAACTAAAATCTACAAAGACAATACATTTTGCAGTTTTTAATTATTTAGCCTTGTTTTGCCTTTAATTAATTAGCGAAATTACTGACATTTTTACATATCCGTCAAATATAATTAAGTGTAAATTCATGTATAAGGTAACACATATGTACCTTGATGGAGTAGAACCTGTATGCAGAACAGTTTTTCCTGTTGTGTCCATTCTCTGAATTACTAAATGGTCTAGCACCATCTTTTTCTTGGCTCTTTCAAGAATATCTTCTTCTACTGATCCTTTCGTGACTAGCCGATAAATATTAACCTGTATATTTCAAAACATGAAGCGACAGCAAAGAGAAGTGTAAATCTCACCCAATTATCTTTTAATTTTATTGACTGGTTTCACACATGAAATGCTTCTTCAATAACATTTCCATGTCTTCACATGAACAGTTTAAAAAGCAGAGAAACAAACTCATAAGACTCGTCTTCCTTTAACTTCGGTGATTAGCCACAATTTTTGCTATACACAAAATTATTCTATTTCTGATTATTATGGCATATCTTCTCCAAGAAAGAAACTTGAAGAGAACTATGAAATACTTTACTAAGGGGAATGTGCCTGATGATGCCACTGAGGGTTAGACAGGCAAGCCCAGAACTTTTCTCCCTCCCCATCCATACATCACTACTGCCATACTTTAAAAACTGACTAAAAATTGAGCATTTATTAACATTTTTTAACACATCCATTCAACTGTTAATTACTCTCAAAACACACAAATACTGCAATGACCCATATAGACAGCTACTGTATGGAATCATGCTTCAAATTTGGCACTTCAAGTGGAATGTGTACCTGTTTCTTCTGTCCAATTCTATGAGCTCTCGCCTGTGCCTGCAGATCATTCTGTGGATTCCAGTCAGAATCAAATATAACTACAGTGTCAGCAGATGCCAAGTTAATACCTAATCCTCCAGCTCTGGTAGACAGTAAAAAACAGAAATCCTGCAATCATTTTAAAAAAAAAAAAAAAAAAAAAAAAAAAAAGCTTTATATATCATAGTTTTAATATTCTTGAAAGAAACACAATGACACTTGATTATACATTCAGTGGCACAGACTACAGACTCACAAATTGTCAATTCCGTAATTGTTCTGAAAAGAAAGATTTGATAACCAAAAAGCCAACCTTGACAACTATTTATAATAGATACTAATATTCACTCCTCTGTGGTTTAAAAGCAGAAGCATTCTAAAAGATAAATGCCAACTATAAAAACCCAAACAGCATGCTTTTGAAGCCTTGTATGTAACAAAGTTACAATGTTCCATCTCTCTTAAGAAAACTAAGCAGCCATAGGAAACATATCTGAGCCTAAACCTAATTGGCTAAGTCAGGAGAGATGTGAAGTTTAAAAAACCCATGTTCTTCATGGATCGCTGCTGTTCAACATATCTATGAGCAACATGAAAATGGGATGAGTAATGAGATGACAAAGCTAGTAAATACCACAGATTTAGAGATAACTATGAAGGACTACAGAAGGAATTTGAGACGTGCAATAAAGTAGGATATTAAATTCAAAAGAAGGTAAAATAGGAAAAAAAATCTCAGTTTAAGTAAAGTAACAATCAGCAGCAAACTACAACTAAGGAACAAGTCCTGGGAACTGTGCTACACATTTCCATGAAGACCACTGCTCATTAATGGCCAAAAATATATCGAGTTTCATATATTTTTTGAAAGAAATTGATAATAAAACAGAAAACATAATTTTGCTGCTGAGTAAGTGTACAATTTGCCTCGTTTCCTGAATACTGCATGATATTTAGGTGGTTCTTCACCTCTAAAACTGTACAATATAGCTGCACAGATTTCAGAGAGAGGCAATATCTATGCTAAAAATTTAAACATTTTAATCCAGATTTAGGTAAATTTGGATTTTACAGATGTCTGAAGTTCACACCACAGAGTTAAGTTCTTCCTCCTCAATCACAGCAGAAATGGAAGCTCATCAACAACTGAGAAATACAATCCTATTACCAAGAAAAATACACCATTCCCCATCACAAAAAAAAAAAAAGACAAAACCTGATCACATTGAATGACTCACATATCAGGACTGTTAAATGAGCTAGATATCCCCCAGCTTCTTCAAATAAACAAATAAATAAATAAATAAAGGAAATTAAGAAAAAAATTAGTACCATACCTCTGATCCTTCTGCATTGAAATGATCCAGTGCTTGCTTCCTCAGTTCCCCTTTTATTGATCCATCAAGCCTCTAAAGAGATTGAAAACTACAGTCTACAAGTAATTCTTTAGCTATATTCCTATCACATTAACCTGACTTTTCAGACTTTTCAACTGGTAATACAGTACTGTGAAGGAACAAAAAGAAGGAATGTTAACATATTCCTTCACATAATCTTTTCAATTCAAGGTTGTTTTCTTTTCATAAGCAAAATGGTAAAGATAGATAACCACAGATGGATGAAATATTGGCAAGGAATTCTAGAGGTCATCTTGTCTGTGCTCAAGCAAGGTCTGCTACAACAGGCTGCCCAGGACCATGCCCAGTTGGCTTTTAAGTATTACAGAGAATGGATATTTCACAACATCTAAACAACTCACTGCATTACTCTGTGTCACCCTCAGAGTTAAAACTGTGTCACCCTCAGAGTTAAAACATGATTTTTCTTAAGTTCGGGATAAAGACCTCTTGATTACCCAAGATTGTTACCTGGAAGGGAAACTGGCGATATTTAAGATATTCTGCTAGGATGTCCAGCATCCTCACCATCTGAGAGAAAATCAGAACTCTGTTGCCACGTTCTCGCAGACGAATCAGTAACTTGTCAAGAAGGATCAGTTTCCCGCTGCTACGTACCAAATGCTATTAAAGAAATAAGTATTACCAAATCAGTTCGTCTAATCACTAACACACATTACAAGTGTTTAGCCATTCATTTGTTTTCCAGTCTACTGATGCGGGAAGAAAGAAAAGATACATTCTGATATCCAATATAACACATAACACACACAGTTTAATATGTGTATAATGTATAGTGTCCCAGAACTAAAAACCATCTTCAGGTAGCAATAAGAGTACACAGCTAGATTTACTGTCATGCGGTATTAACTGAACATTAAATTTTCTCTGATTTTAGTTTAGTTGACTCTAGCTGCAAAGGAACACTACCCCAGTAAAAAAAGAAGACGAAATAAGACAGAATAAAGAGAAACGCACTTCTTAGCTTCTGCTCTTAAGTGGCATCTTAATGTCTTATCAAAATGTTAAATAAACAATCTGGCCTCAGAATTTGAGCAGCTAGCATTCAGGCACAAATTCTTTCCTGCCAATTAAAAAATAAAATTTGGTAACAAAAATAACAACCATATTAAGAAAAAACCATACTGAAGTATAACTTTTTCTTTTCTTCCCATCTTTTAAAGAGAAACGGGAACTGCTGCTCAAACCTCCAAGTACCTTTGAACAAAGCCTATCAATTATGTTTCTCAGGCAAGACAGTGAGAAGACTCTTGTTTGTGGAGCTTAGCATACTTTACGTGTGTTACGATCCTGAGCTTTCTCAATTCCTTTGGGAATACTGGGAGCGGAAGGTAAATGTGGAATTTAATGTTTTTGATTTAATGCCTTTTTAGGTTGGGACATAATTCTGGAGAAGGCGAAATTCAGGGTGAGTTACTTTCATTACTTTCATTACAGTTGAGAAAAGAGGAGGATGTGTCCTTCATAATTAAGAGCTGATGAAATTTAATAAGGTGGACCAAAGAAGTAACTGTCTAAAGTCTGCAATTAACAGAAATAATCTTTGAGTGGTTCTAAGGGGTATAATGATAAGCTAGCAGTATAGTTTGCCACTTGAAAACAAAACAACTTTTGCCTTTAAGAAATACTTCATAATATAAAAGAGCTTGTAACTGTAAGTTGTCACTGTATAAACTAGTATTTTGGGGAAAACTATTTAAATTACTAATTTCAAAGCTTACAGGAAGAAAAAGATATTTAGAAAAAAAGTATATTGATATAAATTACACTGATTACAACAATCTTTTTACCTATTGCTCTGCACTTTCCATCAGTTTTGGTACAAGTTCTAGTTAACTTTTACTTTAAAAAAAAAAAAAAAAAATCACAGTCCATCTTTGGTACTGTTAATTGTTTTCATCTGTAATACCAACCAAAATAACAATCAGATAGATTTTTATATTCTTTACTTTTGTTTCCTCTCACCTTACTCATTTGCAAGCATATAAAAGAACAATATCAGATTACAAAAAAAAGCTTAAAAGTGACAGGACGAGGGGAAATGGCCTTAAGTTGCACCAGGGCAAGTTCAGGTTGGATATTAGGAAGAACTTCTTTACAGAAAGGGTGGTTAGGTACTGGAATAGGCTCCCCAGGGAGGTGGTTGAATCGCCATCCCTGGATGTGTTTAAGAGCTGTTTGGATGTAGTACTCAGGGATATGATTTAGCAGAGGTTTTTTTAGAGATGGGGTACTGGTTAGGCTGCGGTTGGACTTGATGATCTTCAAGGTCTTTTCCAACCTGGGTAATTCTATGATTCTATGATTCTATGATTCTGCTGATAACTTTATGCTGTGACACAGATTGCAGGTGTACCAGTGCAAGTTACATGCATTTCCATTCATATTGCTCCCACTATTTCAGCTGCATTATTTCACTTGGGTTTGAAAATGTCAGCCTGTTTGAAAATACACTTCCTGCTTCAAACTATTTCTTTATCACTTTTACTGTAATTAAAGATCTAATTTTTAATCTTAAAAAAATTAACTGAAATTAAAAATAATTTTATTTAATAGTTATCTGTCTAGTAGATTGTTCTAACAGAAATAAAAATCACTTAACTGGTAAAAAAAAATCCAGGATGCACATTATAGAGTTCTTGTTTTTCTCCAACATAATTTAATAAAAGCAATAAACTGCCAAACAAGCTGTAAAATTGCTGTGTGCATATTACAGATGTAAAACGTTTTTCACAGAAATTGAAAATGAAGTAACTTTACCTGTAAGGCCTCCTGTTTATTATAGAATTCATTATCATCTGGTGGTTTAATGAGGTAGCAATGGTTACAACACTTCTTAAGTTCCATCATAATGTTCAGAAAGCCTGAGGTACTGCCTTTTGAACCTTTACTGAGGGCTTTATAATTCCTTGTTAAAATCCACCTATAATTTAAGACATACAGTGTAAGTAACTACATGTGGAAACATGAGGGCAAGATAAGCTCTCAAAATATAACCAAATTAATAAAAACGCTCCAAGTAATCTGAACAAATATGAAATAAATAAATAATAGAAGCTAAATGGACAGAGATTACACCATCAAAGACTTTACTTCACAGATTTTTTTTTTCTTGCCCACAGCTCAAACTGCTTTATGAAAATGATTAGAGTTCAGTAATTTGCATACAGTCAACTCATTAAAACAGTAAATTTTAAAAAGTGGTGTTACTTGTAATATTGCTTCTGCAATGCACTCATTTCCATCCTCAGAATTTGCTCAACCTTAGCAGGTAAGGACTTTTCCACATCTTTTTTAACCCTTCTTAGTAAAAATGGTTCAAGCTCTTTGTGAAGACTTGCATAACCATACTCTCTTCCTTTGCCATGCTCCTCTTCAAAATCTTCCCAGGAGGAAAATCTTAAATGTAAAAGAAAATAAGTGTAGTACAGTGACATACTGTGAATTCTACAATTAACATGAAAAGTGTAAATATATAAAAAGGGCACATATACATGAACTTCCTCACTTCTCTTTTTAATTTAAAGATGTTAAAAAAAAAAAAATCTTAATTTTGACCTCATAGGAAATTCCAAACAATTTGTATGTAAATAGAAGAATGGAACGTTGCAAACACATTTATGTAAAATGAAATTTAAGATTAAATTACTGACTTATAATTGCTCCAGCTGGACAGCTGCAGAAATTCCATTACCACATTTATTAGGAACAACATGAAAAAAAAATAGCTGGTGTGCAAGAGAATAAGACATAACTTCTCTCTTTTTTTTTTTTTTTTTAAATCACCTTGAATAGACAAGCAAAGCATAATTATCCTGTGCTTAACAGACTGGGAGAACTAACTTCAGATTGACAAAGAATGAGTACTAGATCACTAAGACTTTGAATTAGTCAATGCAATCTATAGGTCAAATGAAATGCAGCTTGGTATGTATAAGATATCTGTAGGAATGTGAGCTTTAACATGAGCTTTCATTTATTCTATGTACAAACAGAGATCAATAAAGAATAAAGTCAATACAGTAAGCCCGCTGTATTTAAAGCGGAAAGGGAAAACAAACTACCTGAATCAAACAGAGGATATCAGGCATCTTGGTAGAAACTTGCTATTATTGGTAGTATCATCACAGAAAACAAGATAACCTCAATCTTACTCTACTTCCCCACTGGAAAGCTGGACAAGTTTTAATATTAAGGCATTCTTCTGGGTTCTGACCAATATACATTGATCTGTCATTCTTACAAATTGCTATAATGGCAAAAAGCAACAATTACATCAGGAGATAGTTAGCAACAGGAGCATAAAAAATAAATGCATCTACCTTATACTGAATAGTTAAACTCTCCAACAGTATTTTACTTCTCAAATCACTACACTACTACACAAAACTTCGCAGAAGAGAGAATACATGCAAATTGTATAGAAAACTTCCTTACTTCTCTGGCATGATGAAATGCAACAAAGACCACAGCTCTTTGAGGGAGTTTTGCAAAGGGGTTCCAGTAATAAGAAGTCGATGGTTGGACTTAAAGTCTATTAAAGTCTTGTACAGAAGAGAGTCGTCATTTTTCAAACGATGAGCTTCATCAACTCCTATGAATGCCCAATTGAGACCACCAAGGAATGACTGAAAGAAATGGAAGACTGAATTAAAATTTATACAGCTAGGCATATGACATAATTTCCCACATTTCATAACCAAAATAAAAATACCACAACTTTTTAATAAAGACAGCTATATGCTTTTATTATTACTTATGCACATTACTATATTTACCACTCTCAGAAAGGCTGTGCAAACATTCAAGGAAGCAGAAAATAAGTTTAAAGGGGGAAGAAAGAAAAAGTGATTGAAGTTTGATCCACACTAATTTTCCTGACAGGAACAGAACAGTCTCCGTTGACCTGTTCTTCCCAGCTCATACAAACAAATGAAGCCAAAATGTTCTTTACATTGACTATTCCCCAAATATTTCTATATACTTTTAGAAAAACTACTGATAACTGTGTACTACCATCATGGAGACAGTGCACACAAATGAAGTAAAATCATACGGGATTTCAGAGTACTGTATTGCAGATGTTTGAGACTAGGGTCTTGATTCTTTTTCAGTTCTTTGAAGATGCAAGGGAAGTAGAGCTCTTAAGGATGGCAGAAAATCATTACAGCAAAGAGAAGGTGAAGCAAACTGGCACTGGTATCCACTTGATGAAATAGAAAAAGGCAAAAAATCTCAACACGCTTACAGAAAGGGTACACTGTTGCATTTCAAAAATGTAAAATCCATCATGTCTGACTTCCATTTAATGACTAAGAACCCAACTGTATGCAAGTCTAGCAAAAGTTCTACACCAAATTCTACAAGTTCTACAAACAATTCCACCTACTCAAAGAAGTACACGTGATTACCTTATCCTTCAGTAAAATTTCATATGTTGTCAGAAGTATGTTAAACTTCAATCGTTTAGTCTGTGGATGCATCCATTCATGGGTCCTTATCTACAAGAACAAAGTGAACAGTGAGCTATAAGAAAAAGGTCTGGCTGAATGAAATGAATTCAAGCACTACAGCAATACAAATTATATAATTTCATCACAAAATGAAAGCACAACACAAAAACATACACAAAACTGAACTTCCAAGCTAAGACCTTTAAAATAATTGTTAAACTCTTGAATAAACATAAACAAATTTCTACAAAACACTTTTTCCTTTAATAAATAAGATTATCAATATTCAGAAGAAAGATTATGAAAACAAACCAAAAACCCTGAGAAAATAAATTATGATCATGGCTGGCCTACAAAAACATTTGTTTTTATTTTATCCACCAAAATAATCATATGGCAGAAGACAATTCGCTTACAAATATAAGACTGTATTTGCTCACTCACAAAATACTGTAAATTAGCAGAGGACAGGAATATAAAAATGAATCAGTTAAACTTTCTAATGGTGAAGGGGGGATACTCACCATATTTCTACTAGTTATATCCCCTAAGTAAACTACAGCATTCATCTGAGGAGCCCAAGTTTGAATCTCTCTTTGCCAAGATGTCAAGGTAGAAAGTGGCACGACCAGCAGAAAAGGGCCATATAGTTGATGTTCATGAAACAGGTAGTTCAGAAAAGAAATTGTTTGTATTGTTTTACCCAGGCCCATTTCATCTGCAAGAATACAACTATTCCCTCTGAAAAACAAACAAACAAAACAACAATAACAAAAAATGGGGGGAGGTGAAGAGGGAAGGAGATAGAGGAATAAACATAAAGAAATAAATTATTATCTTTTGAGCACCATTATTCAAACAAGATTTTACAATTCTACCTCCTGAAGAAGTTTACTTATACACTGTTTCCTTAAACCAAATTACCAGTATTAACAAAGCTTCCAAGTATTCCTAAGAAGTCAATTTTAGAAGTAAGGTGATAATTTCATTGTTTCTGAAGATTTTGTCTGGTTCTGTTGGCTTTGTAGCTTTAGGTACTTTTGTTTGATTGCTTTCTAGAAATACTAACAACTCCTATACAGAAAGAAACAGATGAAGATCTTAACTGTTTTTTTGACCAAACACGTAATGACAAGCTTTAGTTTTACTTAAAGCAAAAATAATAATCTCAGATGTCTACTTACAGCTGAAAGAAGATGAAAAAAATGCAGAAAAAACAATTTTTAAGTTTTACAAATGCTTAAAATTTACCAACAGACTACACTTACTTGCACCATGAATGAGCAAGCCAGTTCAATCCATTTAACTGATAATCTCTTAACTCCAAACTTTCATGTCCTCCAATGTAAGATGGTTGCTTCTTTAGTGCAACAAATCTTGGTCTCTGTTTTAGAACCTGTCAAAAGCAAACTGAACATCAGTCTTAACACTGATTGAAGTTACCAAAAAGGCTTCCTACAGAAAACGTAGCAGTAGGCATCTCTTGCATCACCACATCTGGTATGAACTGAATTACTGAAAACCATGGCATGTAAAAACAATGAGCAATATGAAAACAAAAAGCAATTTGCAAATTGAAATTAGTTTGCTGATTTAGATTACACATGGGAATGACCTTCACTCACTAAATACACATTCTTTTTAGACAAACCAAAAGAGTAAGAAAGCCTATAACTGAATGCCAGTAAAAAAAAGTAGGGGGTGAGTATCTACAAGAAGTTATCCTTAACAGTGATATTTGGCCTATACAGCACTATACAGCTACAGCTATTACTATTCTGAACAAGCTTCAGAACTGTTTTGTAATACATATTTCTCAATGCATGAGACTTTCACATTTTTTTACTTTCACAATTAACGTGATGGTTTAGCTTGAGTGTGTCTGACAGCTAAACTGTCCACCCTACCAAGATGGCAGAGAAAACTGAAGCATCACAAATGAGCCAAACCTGAGGATGAAGAGAAATGTATTCTAACAATACAGCCCAGGCAGAGACAGGACAAATTATTATAAATCCATAGCAATTATATATATGTATATATATATATTACTCACCTTGCAGTCCTTAAAGGGAGTGGTCTTAGATTGATTTCTGCTAAAATACTCATCAATGCGTGCCTGAAACTTTTTGGCAATGAGAGCACCATCTTCCCAGCTACATTCTGAATAAGGTAGACCCTGCCATTTGCAATAGTAGTCTGGATAACCAGCTGCTGACTTTTGATTTGAATGAGCTGCAGAAAAGCATTAGAGATATCAAGTGAATAGATACTTCTGTATTTTAAGACAGCACTGAATGTAGGTGATAAGACAGCACATAATAAGCGTCACAGAATACAGAGAGTATGACAACAACTCCTTTGCTGAAATTTTGTTTTAGATTAGAAGAGAAGTTGGTGGTATTCTACATTTTTAACTACAAGTATAAGCAATGAATAAACAATATTCTCAACACCGCTTTAGATTTGTAACATACCAATTATTCTTTCCACGATTTGATATTGTTTATGCAGATCATCTGTAAGCTCCTGCTGGCAGTTATAATATTCCACATCTTCTGGAGAAGCATTTTTCAGCCTGAAATGGGAATTTATTTACTACATTTAATACACTGAGTCGTTTCAAAGCTAGGAAAATCAAACAACTCTGAGTGTAAGCATCACAGAAACACTACTTAGCTTCTTTTAAAGGGGATACAATTTAGACATTCCTACTCCAAAAACACTGCATCTGAGCTCACTGTCTCATTACTAAAGACTAAAAATTATTATAAAAATACAGACTTACTATCAGATACATCTTATGTTAATAATGAAGATAACTCAGTATACTTGTTCCCAACAGCAAGTAGCATACTTTGTAGGGCATTGTCAAGGACAATTATGGAGAGTGGCCTATTTTGTAAGAACTCAGCTTACTCAAAGATGCTGAAAATGCCACCAGCATTCACTAAATATATCAAACATACTAATAAAACCAAAGACCAGGAAGACTACATTTCAGTTCTGGGTTCTCCCACCAATAAAACTAAATTCATATAAAAATAATAAGAAATGAGTCAGACATCAACAAAACATTAATCTCTGCAGCAAGATTCCTACAGAACTCTGACTTCATTTATAACAAATGCTAAAATCAGGTTCAGATTAGTTTACGGGATCTTATCAAGGAGGCTTCAGCTTTCAAAGTTTTATTCTTCCTGTTGTACAAACAACTGAAGCCTCATACTCACAAAGAGGTTAATAGGTTTCAGAAACAGATTTGTTACAAAACAATTGTTATGAAATATCAACACTGTTACAAAAGAAAAAGTTCCCCTAGAAATATTCACCATCGTTTTGTCTCCTGATCCTTTTTCTTGTAGTTGTCCAGTTTCTTCATTCCTTTAACATTTTGTTGCTTCAGTGTTTCTTCAGTTTCCCAAGTGTTATGGATGTGTGACCAGCCTTTCCATTTAATAAGATATTGTATTTCTCCCGGCTCCTTCGACTTTTCAAACTCAGCATTTGGGTCACCATCTGCCTCAACGGCATAGATGGTGGTTGAGGCACCAGTGGCTGAGGAAGAAACCGTAACATAATCTTTAAGTGGGTATTGTTATAAATTAACCAGTAAGAAATAACCTGTAGATAGCATTTAGTGATATCTTTATATGAGCAAGAAACATCATGAATATACACAGCTCTCATTTTCCATTTAAACAATTACGTAGGTACATTAACCCATTCAAAGTAGTCAAAAGAGAATCAATAAAGCAATTAAAACTTCTGTACCTAACCTGTAATAACTAATCTTTTCTCATGAGAATTTTCTTTGAATTCCTGCTTCTGATTGAAAAGGAATGCACCACTAACACTGCTTGTTGTCTTCTCTGTCACATTACTCTTATCTCTGAGCACATAAAAGACACTTGGTTTCAAGTCTGAAACATTAGTAACTTAGGGATGCTATGAAACTATTTCTTCTTCAACATGTTCTACTCCATTTTCTGGCTTTGGAATTTTACCTGGGGAAAATATTAAGTACAGTCTGTACCAAAGCTAAAGCATCATAGCAGTACGGAGCAGGCTCATTTCTGTGAGGACAGTCAAGTAAGGACATGAGCCTATTGAGCTGCAATGGCCAGATAAAACAAAGGAGAGAGACAACAGTAAAATAAAGCACAAACAGCAACAGCATCTGCACAGATTGTAAGAAGCTTAGTCTAGAAGACTCTGAGCACAGCAGTGACACTATGCACTCCTGCACGGGGGCAAGATATGACAGAATTTAGGACAGCATCTGAGAAGAAAGTTGAAAGGAAAGAATGCAAGCTTGGAGATAGGACTTGTGTACACATATATGTAATAACTATATGCATATACATAGTTAGAACTCTTAATTTTCATACTCAAACTCATAAAGCAGAAGTGCTGGACAATGCATCATAGCACTTGCTGGAAATATGAATGCCAACCACCGTTCAAAATTATACTTCTAGAAATTCACACAGTAGAGAACCACTGACATTTTATATGCATTTTGTTGTCAACCCACACATTGCACTGTATTGAGATAATTTGTACAGCAATGACTGAAATCACAGTTCAGCCTTATCAACAAAATCTTTCAGAGCTCAGGTTACTGGTCAGCTATTATATTTATCTACAGTTTTCTATTCTTCACTGCATTGAATTTATACCAATCAAATACCACTTAACTGTATACATAGTCATTTAATAATATGGTATGCATTTAAGCAATATGAATTACTTTTTTTTTTTTTTTCTTTCTGTGTAGATATATAAATTCTTCAATATTTTAATTTGAAATGCTTGGAAGGGGACCTAAAAAGGAACGTCCTTTTGAATGTGTAAACAAAACTCTGGTATTTTTAAAATTATTACTGTTATTACAACTAGGAAGGCTGAAGTTGTACTTTAATGTGTTCCTTTATCTTAGGAACACTGATAAACTTTACCTCCTTTTCGGCCCACTCGACTGTCCATGAACTTCTCTATAGTTTCAAATTCATCTTCTTCAGTCTGTGGGACATCTTCTCCGCAAACTTCCAGCAAATCATCAGAATCTGTCTTGGTTTCTTCAGCTTCTTTGTAACTAACATTCACTGTTGCCTGGCGACGAGATCCTCTCTTATCATAATCTTCATCATCATCATCTTCCTCCTCTGATGAATCAAGTTGCCTCTTCTTCTGTCCTGTGCTCTTCTTCCCACTTTTTGGCTTAATTCTTGAAGACAATAAGATACACACAACAATGATGTATCAAGATGGACAACACAACTCTTATGTGTTGCTTTCTAAGCACACATATCTCAACTGTCCAGTTACATCACTTTCAAATACAGCAGAGAAAAAAAAGCATCCAGCACAAAGTAGTAGTATAATTAATATCTTTCATAGCTTCAAGAAAATTACTTAATATTAAAATGAAATTCATCTTTTTATTTGCTTATGTAGTGGCAGGACAATATTAAACTACTTTTTAGAAATAGTAACAGAGTACTGAAACACAAGATATATCTTACCTGCTTGGAGGTTTACGGCTTTTGACTTTGTTTTTTGGCTCATAGTCAGATTCACTTTCTTCACAACTGCTTTTATCCCCATCTTCCTCCGATTCAGAATCAGAACCAGTTCCTGATGCTGACCCTGACCCTGACATTTGCCAGTCTTCACTGCACAATTGAAATTAAAAAAACACCCTCACGTTATTTCTTCTTTAAATTAGGTATTCGCCCATAGGCGTCTAATGTAATTTAAGCATTCATGTGAACAAAAATGTTTTTCACAGTTATTAAAGCTAACAGACAGTTGTCATCACAAACTAAAAGTTGTTGCCACTAATGATAAATAAAAATGCTCAGGGACTTCAAAGGGAGTTAAAAGAAGTTTCCTGTATTAAAGAGGTAGAGGTTATATCTGAAAGAGAACAAAAACTACATTTCTGTATAAATTTTATTTTGAAGAAATAAGTTATGACTGATATTAAGAAACCAAAGTATTTAACAGGTCTAGCTAGAAAGATACATGTTTATCTGAGCTTACATCAGTCAAACCACAAAACATCAACATGTTACATTCTGGAAGGTCCAACATTTTCTATACCTATGTTCTGTGTGGCTCATGTAAAGAATCAGCAACTTTGTCACTGGGACCAAAAAACAATGCAAAACAGATTAGAGAAACACCCTGAAAGACCTGAACTGCAGCAGCTGAGAGAAGAACTGACTCCCAAAAGATCCCGCTTCCTACCCTGTAAGTCAGAGCATCACAGCCAGGCAGCATACACACTACAGATAAGCAAACCAAGCACAGACTCCTGGCTCCTGCTTAACTGTGGTCTTCTTTCTAACAGAAAAGATGTACCAGCTGACGAGTTATCTTGCCCCAAACTCTGACTGTATAAAGGCAAATATAATCTTAATAGCTCCATGAAAATGAAAAACAAACAAACAAACAAAAAAAAAACCACCAAAAAACCAACAACAACAACAAAACCCTAATATGCATTGTTGAAAGGTTACTAAATCTTAGAATTAAAGAGGCAAAAAAAAATAAAAAAAAATTACTTAACCTATTTCCAAGGCATGAGTTATATGCTGCCGTAAGAAACAATGGCATGATATTACTTATAAAAATATCTTACTCTTTATGCTTTTTCTTCTTGGTTTCACTGGATGAATCATCGGCAGAATCTTCACTACTGGATGAGTCCTGCAGATGAAGCAAAATTACACAATTCATTATCAGAAAAGAATGGAATATTTCTAGTTTTCAGCTCCCATATTCAAACTGTCATTATATTACTCATGTTACACTCTCCTAATCCCCCACAAAGTAGTTAGTCATTAATATAAAATAAGAACTGATGTGGGTTTTTCATTTATCCATCTATGAATACATTGTGGTAGCACAACTCCAGAGACCACCACAAAAAAACCAAACCAAACAACAACAACAAAAAAATACCTGTCTCCAAAAGTAACTGTTGCACTTACACAGAACAGCTTAAGATGCTCCCAGTTAATAAGAATGATGGTTCTATTGAAATACTAATTAAATCTCCTGTCCAGGGAAAGCTCTCCCACATTTCATATTCTTTAACGTTTAAATACCAGTTTTGAGAGTAGCATGTTTGAACTTCTTGATACTCCCAGAAATATAAAATGAACCCTCTTTAAAATCAGATTTTCCAAAAAGCCATCTAATGGGGATTAAGTTCAGATAATCTATCCTAAAAAACAGGTTTAGAAAGCAATACTTAAGAAAAGCTGTAAATTGATGCTCTACTGATGTGAGATTAGGTTAAGTTTTAATGATGAGTTTCTGTACCAGTCAAAAACAAATAAAGCCATTAAGTGGGACTACAGTGAATAATTTTTGCAATTAAGAAGGAAAAATTGCTTTATAGGTACCATTTCACAGCCATTACTGCCTTTTGAAGATATTCGTACCATACAAGGTTTAACTAGTCAATGATCTAGGCTTTTAAATATCTAGAATTCAGGCATGGTTTTTAAAATACAAAAATTATTTTCTAGTAACAGTAAGAAAAAGAAGTCTTGGAAAAATGTATCCTACAGTGTTTTTGAAAACTGCAGTACCTACATCTACATGGAAAGAACATTTGACTAATCTTCAACATCATCTGAGTTGTCTTTTAAGAAACTCAAAAGATTAAAAATACACTGTAAGTACCATGTGGCTTGAAAATTTTGCCCATATATCACAGAATATCTAATTGACTACACCCATAATGTAGGATGCTAAAATTTTGACACAACTCACCAAGAAATCAGTTGAGATGCTTTTACCAGTCCTTCTAAAAGTGTCAAGATTTGAACATCACTTTTATAGATAAACTATAGCATACACTTAGAGAGTACAGCTTGGCTCTAAAAAAAATTCTTACAGCATATAGTACAAGACAGGCAAATTTACAATGTAAATACTAAATGTGCATTATTCACCTCTTCCGAACCGCTGTCTGACGATGCTGCTTTTTGCTGTTGCTGTTGCTTCTTGAGCACTGCTGATCTCTGTACAGCAAGTATACTTGGACTGGACTTCCAAAACTGAATGGAATTAAGATGTGAGAGTCAGTTAAACATACTGAAACACATCTTCAAGCACCACTATTAAGTCCAAATTCAATTCAATTATGTCAATAATAAAAAAAAATCATTTTGAATTACTACATGTCCTAATAATATCAGATGGTGTTTTAAAGAAGTAGAGTTTCCTCAAAACAGACTGTTATGTAAGAATTGCTAGGACAGTTTTTCCAGGGAGCTTCACAATAGTTTTGTATGCACTGTTGCTATAAACTAGATTTTTAATATGATCTAGATAATCCACTTCAGGCCACTTACCTGATAATGTTTTTGCTTTATGCAGGAATAAAAAAGTACATGAACAAAAAATACAATCCACATTACTCTTTAAGCTTTACAGCAAATAATATATTACTGACTTTCATACATGTACAGTCTATCACCCAAGTAAGTCCACATAATGCAGAAGAGTGCAGGTAATTTTGGCCCACTGTATTTTAGGGAATTTATAAATGCTACTTCTTCCCAAACTCAGGAAACTTGGTTATACAAAAAGCCAGTTGTATATAACCTGGAAATTTTTATAGGATCTTTTACTGATACGATGAAATTGAGTAGTACAGAAACATTATTTAAAAATAAATAAATTCAGAAATAGTAACTTTTATCTGATTTTGTCTTCCATAAGTTCAAGTTTGTGCATAAAAAAATTTAAGCAAGCATGTAACTCAGAATACTTATAAAAGTGACAATTTAAGAGCATCAGTTCAAGTAGTTATTCATGAGAAAATTAGACAAATGGCTAAAACCCATACACTTTAAAATATTATGTTTTGTAATGACAGTCCCTATGAAACAGCACAGAGTGATATTCTTTCCCTCCACCAAGGACTCATCTGTATATTTTGTTTTACCTCAGTTCCGTCAGCTTTTGGAGGTTTAGCTTGAACTTGCTTCTTCTCTCTAGATGTGTCAGACTCCGATTCGGACTGACTGCCTGACTCTGAACCAGATTCAGAGTCACTGCTACCTGACTGGCTGCTACTTCCATCGCTACTGCTTCCAGAGCTTGAACCAGATCCAGAACCTGAAGCTGACCCAGAATCATCATCTGATTTGCTGCAATTAGAGATTAGTGGGATTACAAAATGGCTCAAGTACTGAAAAACAAGTCATTTGGTGTCACTATGAATGAATTGTTAAATTAGCCCAGATACATATGCAGCACACTACATATGCAGTTTATTATGAAAGTCAAGATGAAAAAAAAAGCTTAAAATGAAGAAGAAATGAGATTCCATTTATCAAATATGTTTTCTGTAGACTAAAAAAGGCAAATATAAGAACATTCAAATCAATATGAAGAGTCAAGGAGAAGAAATTAAGATGATAGAAATACTTCTTACTCAAGCACTTATCACCCCCAGCCCCCAAACAGTTGTTCAGATCTATCAAAATTCTTATATATACCTCTTATTGCTTAGCATAGTCTACAAAGGCCAGTCCAACTAAAATACAAATGACCGTTTTTCCATTTTTATAGATCAGCATTCCCCTACCTTTACCCACTCCCCTCCCTTTTGTTTTTTAAAGAATATTTTATCTAAAGAATTATGTATTATGCAAACCATCTTATTTTCCTAATATAATGACACAGGGGATTTAGATTAGATATTAGGATAAAATTTTTCACTCAAGAGTGCAGTGAGGCCCTGCCACAGCCGCCCAGAGAAGCTGTAGTACCCCATTCCCAGAGGTGCTCATGGCCAGGTGGGGCCCTGGGCAGCTGAGCCGGTGGGGGCAGCCCTGCTCACTGCAAGGGGGTTGGGTAGGCTTTCAGGTTTCTTCCAACCCAAACCATTCTGTGACTCAGCAATCAGAAAACAACACTTCTCAGCACAGCTAAGTGCTCTAAGGATGGTAGAATTAAGCTCTAACTACAAATAAAGAGGAATGGAAGAAAAAAAGGAAGGAGAAACCCTGAAACACAAATGAATATCATACAGATGAGTGCATGATGAAAAGCCACCAAAAATGTATAGGTCTTACATAATCTTGAAGGAGAGAAAAGAAATTAAAAACTCCGTGCAGTGTAAAGTGTGTTCATAGTTGTCATATGGACAGACAAAACAAGGTACATTACTAAATCTAAGAAAGATGGGAAACCCTTAGCCAAAAAGACAGCAATTATGTTAGCTTGTCATATATTAGTAAGATACTTCACACAGACTAATACAGTACTAAAGCTTTGAGCACATATAAGCCAAGGGCAACCAAAAGTAAGTAACTCTATTTTAAGGTAGCATACATGAAATTAATACTGGAACAAGGCATCTTGGGCCAGACAACTTGCTTACAGCTCCCTCATGAGAGAAGTGGGGGCAACACTGAACTCTGCCCTGTGTGACAGAGACAGGGCCCAAGGGAACCGCATGGAGCTGTGTCAGGGAGGGGCAGCTGGGGGTCAGGGAAAGGGGCTGTGCCAGAGAGCGGACTGCACAGGGCTGTGGGGATGGCCCTGAACTGCTGGAGCTCATGAAGCTTTTGGACACAGCTCTCAGACACACAGTTTGGATTTTGGATTTTTGGGTGGTGCTGTGTAGAGCCAGGAGTTGGACAAAATAATCCTTACGGGTGCCTTCTCATTTGGGATATCCTGTGATTCTATGGCTGTTCTTAACAGCTGAATTTTATGTGCTTAACAGTGTACACGACAGTCCAGCAGGCCATGCAGATTTAGAAATGAATACATACATTGTGTTTGCTCAAAAATCTTTATTGATAGCAGCGTAAAAAGATGCTTGAAACCACAGTGCTAGAAGATTTAAAAAAAGGAAAAAAGAAGACAACCCCAAAACAGAGAAGGATATCCTTTTCTCCCTAACAGACCCTTCAAAAGCAAGCCTTAAATATGAACTTAAGTCAATAATCTCTTCCATGGGATTACCTATGACCCTCTACTACAACATCAGTAATTCAGACTAAATCTCAGCACGTTAGATGAAAAGATGGAATAATTTAAGAAAAGGTGCACAAGTTAAAGTACATTCATGCATTAAAGAAAAAAAGTAAGGAGGGAACTCAGGAGGAGGGAATATAAAACTTTCTCTATAAAAGTTCCTACTATTGATCTGAATTTTAGCATTTCTCAGACCATCTGAACAATGTTGCAAGCAGTAGTATGAGCTAATGTACCTTGAAGATCCTACCTCAGTCCTTACCAATACATTCACCTATTGGTGAGAGTTACGTAGGGTAAGTTTTTCTGACATGTCTACTGCTGCTCAGCAGAGCACCCCCTCACTGGTGTCAGAAGCAGCAACAGATTCAGCTTTTACAAATACCTGATCAGCCTAAAGGACCGACAAAGCACTGGAACAAGCAAACAAGTATTTCTTATTGATACCACACTGCAACAAGAATACACAATAGTGTAAATCAGTACAAAACCTATACCAATTTCAAAATAAGGGGTTTCTTTCTTTTTTTTTTTTTTTTTTTTTTTGGCAGTTTTTTATTTCAATACAAACACATTCAACACTGCATTGTGACTTCAGCTGCTTTTCCAAGTGCCTAAAATGTTGTACAGTCTAATACCTCCTGCACTTTGTCTGCAGGAAGCGTCAATAAATTTTGAAAGCTTGTATGCCAGAGGTTTTAAAAATGTAGTTGCTTGACTTCTTGAGCCTCAAAGAAAAAGATATACTGGATACAGGAGATTTGTTCAGATTCTTAGTAGCTCAGATGTTATTTTCTTGATTCTCTGAAATGGTTGCCCTAATAGTTGTCCTAACGGTAAAAAAAAAGCACAACTGACCTGAGAGGAGTCTACAAGCTTTTAAGAATCTGAAGATGAGCGACCTCTCACTCCAACACTTATCAGCATAAATGGTTTCATCTTTCTTGAAGTGGAAACGGGAGATACAGTCTAACATAAGAACATTTACTTTCTGCATACTGTCATTGCAAGTTACCACTGCCAGCCACCTGACAAGTGAGAAGCATTTTACTCTCTTCACTCTAAAATCTGACTTCTGAATTAGATGTTCCATTAAAAAAAAAAAAAAAAAAAAAAAAAAAAAAAGAAAAAGAAGATAGAAAGAAATCTGAGTAAGAGAAAGACAGTTTATTTGCTCTGAAGAAACAGAATCTACATTCATCTACATTCAGTTTTAATGTAACAATGTTAAAATATAAATCCAGGGAGGCTGCAAGAAGTCCTAATACCCTAGTCACTTTCTTTTCCACTTTTGTGGGCTTCTTCAATTTTCCTTGCATTTCTTGAGGCACAGTCTATAAGCAACTCTTTCTACCTAAAGAACTTGAAGTATTATCTGATGTAGTCAAACTATAGTCTGTATTTTTTTCTAAGCTTTCCAAAAACAAGTAATGCCCATTACAGCAAAGTAGCACCACTGACCTCCACATAATTAATCAACTAAACCAAGATTCTAGTATCAAATCTCTAGGTATAGGACACAAGGAACACTAAAACTAAATATTTCCTCTATCAAGGTCTCAGAATACTGTCATAATTACCTGCTACCTGCTGACTAATATTGTTACATAAAAAACATCACAGTAACGATTCTGGTCCTCCGCTCAGAGTTCCCTATACCTCCAAAGAAAGGCAATCTGTTCTCTTACCCTTTTTTCTTACAGCCTAGGGTCACTGCCTTTGATTCACGTGCTTCCGCTGAAAACAGTTCAGCAAAAGGTAAAGGAGAACACCATACTCACTATATTGTGGACAGCTGAAGTAGCACGAGGGAGGTTCTGGACACAACATAACCCCATATGAACCCCCATTTCCTCCGACTCAGAAAAAGTGTCTGACTGAAATTTGAAAACAGCAGGACACTGCTGCCTTTTTCTGGCTTTTCTATCTTTCAAAATAAAAGATCTTTACAGGAAAACCCAAAACCAAAGCCTGACTTCTTTCATCAATTCTGGAACAAAAATCACACATCTTACATTATATAGACAGAGGCAGTGCACAAGGCTTAAGTTAACTGTTTACCCCTGTTTGTCAACTTACACAACCCCACCCAAAATATTTTGTCTTCCCTTTGCTTTGGTTTTGCACTGCTGGCTTCTGAGCTACTCTACTCTCTAGTCTAACTAGTTTTTTTTTCCTGCCTTCTTCACTGATAAAGAAGCTTCCACAACACCCAGTGCTAACAGTAATTATAAAAACCATCAAAGCTACAACTGAATGTAAGGATGGAAAACAATAGGACTAGACAAGTCAAGCTGCAGAATGGAGATTCTGCTAATATAACTTATGAAGAAAGATAATATTCATTAACTGTTTCTTCTAGGCACTTAACTCCATTACTCAAAACTGAATTTCTGCTTTTTTAAATCCCTTTTTTTGATAATATGCCTCATAAGTGTTGTTCTCTCCATACTCCAAGTAAATTAAGTACTTGATGGGAAGCAGGGAAAGGGCAACACTAAAATGGAAACAGTATTAAATGATAAAAGGCATTCCTAAATAAAAAAATCAAACATAACATACACTGTATCTTGTTCTACTAAACAATCAAACAAAAGTCACCCCAAATCTAAACAAAGATACAAATACACGGGGCTGCACAAAGCACTTACTGGAGTATCACAGTTATGGAAACATGGATGCAAGCGTGAAGAACAGCACAATGATGATACTCTCTTCAGTACTGCAGAAGTGAGACTACTTCTTTAGCACTGCCCTAGTTTCAGCTGAGATGGAACTATTTTCTAGAGCGTCTGGTATGGTGCTACGTTTTTTCTGTTCTAGGAAAAAAACGATGTTGATAACATACCGATGTTTATAGCTGCTGCTAAGCGGTGTTGTGTAAAGCAAAGGCCATCCCAGTGAAGGGCTCAAGAAACTGGGAGGAATCAAAATTAAGACAGATGACTTAAACTGGCTAAAGGAATATTCTTTACCATATGACATTATGCAGAAGCAGTTTTGAAGGGGGTGGGAGTTCTCTCTCCTCCACTGCAGAGGGGTCTAGCAAGGTGATAAGCAATTACATGACTTGAACCTTTTCATTATCTCAAGTAAGTAGTTTTGTTTCAACTTGTGAGTTCTACCGTCGTTTTTTTTTTTTCCCCAGCTCTCTCTTCTGTGGCACTGGGAAGAGGAGGAAAGTGCAAACAACTGTGTGGTGCTTAGCCACCTGCTGGGTTAAACCACAACAACCATACAAACAAATCAGGCAAAGATGGCAAAGTTAAATGATAGCAATAACCTGCAGCAGCAGGAATGCAGAAGTATGTGCTAAAAGTGAGCATGCTCTTAGGATAGGATTCCTATGCATACTGACAAGTCAGGATGAAGTTTAGAAAGACTACTTCTCAGGATATGTAGGCAAGAAGCCGCTCTCACCCCTAATCCTTGAGTCAGTGGATTGTATTTGAATACACTATCCAAACAATCCAATCTGGTATGGAAGTCTGACACAGCAGTACTTTACTTTCTAAAACAAAACAAAAAAATCCTAAACCCACACAGTTTCTGAGTCCAAACTACTTTGTAAAAAAGACAACACAGCTTAATAAAAGTACCAGAAGATATAACTTCTGCATTTGTTTCTAACTGTTAACTTTTCAAATTCCCACTAAGTACATATCCGATGAAACTTGAGAATGCTTTGGGAAGATGACATCTGAAGAGACACATCATTCACAGAGAAAGAGACTAAAGGCAACCATTCTGTTACAGAGTCATTAGTTCCTTCAAGTCTTCAGGTTAGCTTTACTTGCTTACTCCTTATAACAAGGTTCACCTGAAACAAACAGTGAGGAACAAAGTCTGATAATTTATACAGGGCTCTTGAAAGAGAAGCCAAAGGATGAAAAGCTATACAAGTGATGTTGTGAAAGATCTACCTAAGCTTTTGGACTCCTGCAACAGGACACAATAAAGGACACAAGTGACAATTTATCACTGTTGATTTAGAGTGCATTCCCTCAGGTAAAGTTACTTGAAGAGTCTTATAGTTTTAAGAACACTAGAAAACAGAGTATCAATTAAGCAAATTAAAATTTCACTAAAAAAATGAAGCAGGTGAATTTCCACAAGGTCTTTGAAAAACAAATGTGATGATAGTAGACTTTTTTTGTTTGTTTGTTTTGTTTTTATTTCAAAAAATTCAGAGGTTGAAGGAATGCAGACGCCGATATTAAGCCCATTCAGGATGAGCAGAGGTTAAGACAAACAAAATGATGCATGATTAAAACTTAATATTCACATTTAAGGTGTTTTTCTGTTTGCTAATTTGTTTTAAGGAAGTGCCACCACCGGAAATTTATTCTAAAATAAAACAACAAGAACAAAAAAACACCCCACAGACAAGAGATACCAGTGGTACCCCAAAGGCCTACTCTGCTGGGCACACAGACCACCCTTCTTCATGCAGCTGGTTCCAGCAGCAATACAATGATGTCTTTATCAGAAACTCCTTCCAAATCACTAGCCAAAAAAAAAAAAAAAAAAAAAGTATTACACACAACCTAATCCAAAAAACACTTCTGATGATCTACCCACCAATATCTGGTACATGAACTTATCTGTACCACAGTAACCAAATTCTTAAAGCTTCAGTGAAGAATGCAAAAAAAAAAACTCTAAAATTTTGAAGCACTGTGAATAGTGGAGCAGAAGCAAGTATTTGTCAACTGAAATTAGGCAAAGACTGGGATGTGGAAGTTTTTTGCACATACTCTGTTGCTATCATCCCAAACTTCTCTTACTATTACCTGTTAAACATCTAATAAAAAGATGCTAGCTAGAGGGAATAATTCTGCAAGTGTACCTGGAGAGTTTCTATTTTAACTCCAACTTAGATTTCTTGGAAGTGAGAATCTATAGCAGTGGCTTTCAACTTATCTTCTCAATCTTCCAGGGAAATTATGAATTTCTATGGCAAACTGAAACCTGCTGATAAAGACCTCAGTCTTAGATATCTTTTGTGGTTCATGCATGAAATTAATTAAACCCACAGAAGTTGCTATTTCTGGTTAACACCAGCTTTCAAGTGTATAAAGAATGGTAAAATTGTTTGGCCAAGCAGCTACTTTCAGCTTACTGGAAAAAGTACTCCTCATTCCATTCAGCTACTTCCTAGATCAGCTGCACTGAGCACATCCCTTTTTACCTATAAAATAGGAAGGCCTTCACAAGTCCTTGCTCTTAAGCAACATAGAAAGAGCAAAGAGATGGGAAATCGGATTACTATTCAGTTACCATCAGTGTCTCACTTCTGCAGTCCCTGTTCTACCTAGAGCTTGTCTTGCTGTTCAGGTATAACTGCCCTTCCTTGCTGATTAAGCTTTCTTATTACTAGCTAACTGGCATGCATTTACTCGTAGTCAAGTCTGCAGTGTGAATGCTTTCAGGAATGCTGCACAAAAACACACTGCCTGACCATAAGGACCAACATCTCACAGCACTGCTGTTAAGTTTTTATGCCTACACTCACCTGTTATCTGTGAGAACAGTGTCTGCTGCATTTTACCTTGAGCTACTTAAATATCCCACAGTGACTTCAAGTGAATAAAAAGCTGTAGAGTAGATTCTACTGTAATTATCACACAGAAATCAGAACAGCAAGCAACAAGATTAGATGACAGTGTTTATCTTAGTCTGTAACTTCCATCATGGTTGGTATTAGAACTGATTTATAGCTTCACAAGTTTCTGAAGTAGCAAAGAAAGTCAATGCAGTGCCGAAAAGGTATCCAACCATGAAAACCAAAAGATGCACTTTTCTACCTGTAGTAAAACACAGTTTTATGCTCAGCACCTGCAACAAGGGAAAGTTTTCTGGTCTTCTATCAGACAGAAGATACATCAGTGAAAAGGAGAACAGCACATAAGCCATTTCTTCCACCAGCTTAACTGTTTGCTCTTCACAGCTAGGCCCAGGGAGTAAAAGAAAGCTCCAATTCCCTACCACAGTACTAACCAACGTACAAAGTTCAAGGCCTGTGAGTGATCTTTTCAGACACCAAAAAGGGCAAGTGGTCATGCCATACTTGTGAACTGACATAATTTTAAACATCTGTTTTAAACCAATGCTTCTGCTTGGACTTTCACCATATTTACCATTATCTCTTCTACCCATAGCTGAAAGTTTAATCTGCTTTTCAGTCTCTTCTCAGTAGCAATTCTCAACTGCTTTCTCAACTTGTTTTGCTTCTCTCCCCAGCCTAGATAAGGATAATATGCTATCCACAGTACGATTACCAATCCATTCTTCCATTCTGTAACAACGCACAGTTATGGGTTTAAAAGCTAAACACAGCAATGCATCCCCGATTGCAGTTTGTCTACAGTCAGCTGCAGGTGGCTTAAGCAATTCCCCTTGTAGTAAAAAAACTGCAGAATTGTTGAGATTTTCATAATCAACAGAAAAAATCTACAAAACTAAACAAAGGGCAAGTCAACTTAAGTTAGTCCATAACTGTTGGCAGTCCTTTTGCAATAATTATTTTAATAATGGAAGCAGGCTAGAATGAAAAGTGTTCCATCACTTAAAATTGAAAGATTTCATTTTTTCTTTATAAAAACAGAGATATCTGGTAACATGCAGCCAACATGCAAAATAGGCTTTCCAATATCAGCCTGCAACATGGGCTACAGGGTTAATGATTGTTACAAGCCTAGCAAAGAAACCAACAGCTGTTAGCATTTTACATTTTTTGAAGATTTTATTTGCACTCATCAGCACTTTTAAGATAAAGAACAAACGTTTCACAAGTAGTCATCAATTTTTAAGTACTATAAATCTTCCTGATACTTACTTTTCATAAAGTTGCTGGGAAGTTTTCATGTTGTTTTAGTCTTATCAATTGCTACAGTCTTAAAATAACTCTAATAAATGTAATGTCTTCTTAGGTAAAAATTGATACAAACTAGCTTTCCTACCTTATCTCTGGCAAGGTAACCTGTTCATGTAATAAAAAAAATTGCACTCAAATTCATAGTAGTCCCTGTTAATCTCTGAGGTCTTCCAGATGAGAAAACTAGCCTTACTCACATTATTTTGTTTTTCATCTTTCTCTTCTCATCTAATGATGTTTTTGTGGTTTGTTTGTTTTTGTGTGTGTTTTTCAAAGAAACCAAGAATATTTTGACACTTACTAGAAGAAACCCAAAATTCATCCTCAAACTAGAATCCATTACCAGTATAAATGTATCAGTATAACAGCTAGCCATTGATAACTGATCAGGCAACAGTATTCCTCTTTTATTTCTTCATTTATGCAACAATTTAGATCTCTCTCCCCTACCCAAACAGCTATTTCCATTAAGTCCGTGGAACTCAGCATTCTTTCTGTTCTCCAAGATGTGGAATTAACTAATGGGCTGCAATCAGAAAGAGATGCTGAGAGCCACACTGCTGAATTAACAGCAAGGTCACAACCACCTCTTAGAAGAAAAGTCTAAACTTATTATATACTTGCAAGATTGCTTTGACTTCTCAAATCTCTAGCACAGGCCACATTTTCAGATTTATTAGTTTTTCTAGTGCAGGAGATTCCTGTTAAATTTTGCACTGTTTCAGAAAGAAAACTTTCAATTCCCCCTCAACAAGTTTGCTGCCATCCTCTGTGCAGGAAGGAAGGTCTGAACTAGGGTTTTACAGCTAAGTGAATGCTGCACTGGCATTCAGTATTAGAGGACTGTGCTTTTGTTGTTGCAGTTTAATCAATATATTACCCTTTTTTTTCCTTGTAATTAAAAATAATATAAAAAAGCTGGTAAACTGCAATTCCGTCTCAAAAGAGACAGTTAAAGCAGTGTAATCACTGAAATTTTTAACAGCTCTGTGAAAAAGGAAGCCTCATGAAGTACTACAAGTCAAAAACTGAAATCAACAGCTCACTGCTCCCGTTTTAGAGATAGCCTTGCACATTCTAAGCACTTTCCAGTCCTATTTCAGCTTTTGAATTTTCAAACATTTCTTCAAAAGAGTAACACTGTTCTGTTGGATGCTGATGCAATTTTAATACTATCTAAGGTTTATTATATAAGGTATCTGCATGATCATTACAATTTTTAGCTGAAGCAATATGAATGTAACAAGCAGTTGAAGCTTTATAAGTAAGCACACCCAGTTTTCCTATCTATGGTTTGCTCACTAATCTGGCACGAAGTTAAACTGTAAGTCAATTTTAACAAAAGTACAGAAGGGTACACATCGAAGAACAACTGAAATGAGTGCTTACCTTGACTCTCCACTGCTGTTTCTTGCACTTTCTTCATCACTGTGCCCATTCATTGTAAGTATTAAGAAGTTAAAAAGGAAGTCCGCTCAGGTTACAAGGTGTATGTCAAGAATCCCCTTTCTGGTACTCCGTATGTTTTTGAAGTAATGTGTTTGACTTGCTATTCTCTACAGATGGCCAAGATTTTTGCCCAAATACCTAAAATGATAAAGGAAAACACTGACAAAAATTGAAATTTGTTTCCAACTAAAAATATAACAGAAACAACTTGGCCTGTCATACTAACACCAAAAGCAGGCACACAACACATTTCATGTCCTCTTTTTAACTGAAAAACAGCATCCTGTGTTTTCTATTCATGGTTACCATTCTTCCCAACAGGTCTTTTTATTTGCTGAATTTAAACAAAACAGTAATAACAGAGAGGAATCATACATGTAAAATACAAAAAAGGAAAGACCTGTGCAGTTTTTTGGCCAACTGCAGTCAGGTCCCATTACATTCCTTTACGCAACTTTTCATTGACATTGCTCTAAAGATGACAGTTCTGCTAAACCACTAAATGCAGAACAGGAAACGTTATGGAAATGACCCTCATTTCAGTGCCGTAGAGAAAGAAGAATGGTTTTCTGTGCATGTGTACTGCATCTCACAGATTAACTTTTGCTATAGTTCTGACTTTGGGACAAATCAGCCATACATTCAGAAGAAGAACTGAACACATTGGAAAAGACTACAGATGTCAATGCTCTGCAAAGATCTGCGGAAACTAACACAATGGAAGCACTTCTACACACACACATGCTGTTTACATACAGCTGAGTGCAGAAGCAGGATGAACACTGTTTTTTATTATTATTTATTTTATTTATTTTTATTATTTTTTAAAGTCCAAACTTAATCAAACCAGCCAGATTCTGCAGAAGGAATGACCCTCATTTCACATGCAGGAGCACCTTAGATTTGATCGCTGTAGTATCAGATGCAGTCCACGCATCACAAGCCTAAACTTTTGCTCTCTAGGCACAAAAAAGCACAAACTCACTCAGAGAAAGCAGCTCCTGCTACATTTCCTGGTGTGAGAACCCTCGGAGCTGCCGGCGGGCTTCCTGCCCTGCAGTGCTCTCCCTGGTGAGCAGCAGACCTGCTCTCCTATCTTGGGGGAGAGGGTGAGAGCAGTGCCGCTGAGGGATGGGAAATTCCTCCTGCTCAGACCCCTCTCAACTACTGGGGCCACTCAGGCCAACAAACAAAGGCGATGAGGGAGAGAAAATGATTAGAAAGAGCCCTTTAACCCGCGAGAGTCCGCGAGGCGAGGCCGGGACTCGGCGGCCGTTGCCTGAGGAGGCCGCGTTCCGCACCGCGCCCTGCGCGAGGAAAAACATCCCGTGGGCCCGCGCTCCGGACCCGAGGAAGCATGGTGAGCGGCCCCGCCGCTCGCTCAAAGGCGACCTGCGCCGAGCCTCGCCGCCGCTCTCCCTCCGTCCGCCACCAGGCGCTGCCGCGGGGGCCCGTCCAGAGCTGCCTCCCGCCCCGGAGCCGCCGCTGGGCGGGCGGCGCGGCCTTCACAGGCATTGCTCCCGGCCAAGGTTCCCTGGCAGCGTCTTTAAGGCCGTCGCTGTCCTCCACGCTCGCCTCCCCCGGCGCCCCCCACGGCCGGAGGAAAGCCAAGGCCGCGCTCTGCTCCCCGCCGGCTCGGCACGGGCTCCCCCCGCAGGAGCCATCGAGAGCGGCTCGACACCAGCCGGCCGGCCGCCCCGGCCCTCGCCGTTCCCTTCCTCCTTCCGCAGAAAACAGCCCCGCGCCCCTTATCCAGATCCCTGCACGCCCGATCCATCTCCGGGCGCCACACAACTCTGGTCCGGCGCGTGGGTAAGAGGAGCCATGGCGGGCTGCTTCCTACCTGCGTGAGTCTGCTTCGGCGGGCCAGGCCTTCCCCAGCCCAAGCCTGCGTGAGCCGCGCGGGGCGCTTCGTGCCGCAGCCCGCGGTCGGGAGCTGCTCCCGCGGCCGCGGCGGGGCCTGGGCCGCCGCTCACTGCCACCGGCTCCCTGCAATCCCACGCGGAACGTTCTCCGGCCGCCCTCAGCGGCACCGAACAATGGACCCTGAAGCGGGTAGGGAGGGGCGCGGAGATAAGCAGTATGGGCGCTGCGCCGCTCCGCTGCCGCCGCCGCCGCTCAAGTCCTGCCGACCGCCGCCATCACGCCGCTCAGCCTCCCCCTCCCGCGGTCGGATGGAAACCCCGAGCGTGATGTCAGCCCTGCGCCCTGGGACCGAGCGGGAGGAGGAGGAGGAGGAGGAGGAGGAGGAGGAGGAGGAAGGCAGGGAGGAGGAGCCACGGCCGGGCCGCGCGGAGAGTGGTGGGGGCCGGACGGGCCTCCTTCCTACGGCGCCGGTCCCGGGGCGGCACCTCCCCTGCAGGCAGGCGGCGCGGGGGGCCGGGCCGGCTGGAGGACGCTGGGCGCGGCCTGGTCTGGTGGGACGCCATGAGTCGTGCGGGCCGTGCTGCGGTCGTGCGCCGACTGTATTTCGTGTTAGCGCTCAGTTTCCCCATGTAAAATCGAAGCCTGTTTTTCGGTGTTCCCGAGCAGTTACAAGCGGTTCCGCGGCGTCCTGAGGAAGGTTTGGCAGGAAGCAAACCTTACCCGGTCCGCTCCGCTGTTCAAAGTGATTAATAAGTGAGCCGCGTGTTTACGGTGTGCCGTGTTCTTCGAAGTAAGTAAATAAATAAACGGCGGAAGTGGTGTGTCTGCAGGTGCTCACAGGGCGGCAAAAGGACGTACGAGGGGCTCCGCCGCGGCAGCGATGGCTCGCGACCAAACACCGCGAGAAACGAGGAAGCAGCTCACCTTCCCTCTGCTCCTCGTACCCACGCGCTCCTGCTCCGCCACACCTCCAGTGTTACAAACGGTGGAGTCGTTGTAGCAGCCCTGGGCATTTCTTCTGCGCCTCGCAAAGGAAGTCGGGATTAGCGTGAGAACAGGGTTCACTCAGCCAGGAGCACTGTGAGGGCTCACAGTGCTGGAACAGGCAGCCCAGGGTGGCTGCACAGTCTCCTTTTCTGAAGATATTCAGAACTCACCTGGATGCTTTCCTGTGCAACCTACCGTAGGGAACCTGCTTTAGCAGAGGTTTGAATTATATGCACTCCAGAGGTCCCTTCCAGCCCCTACAATTCTGTGATGATGTAAAGGCAGAGAGGTGGACATACCAGTGCACGATGGTTTTGGTAGCTGTCAAACCAAGTCAAGCTCCAAGGGCTGTGTTGGCCAAAAGCCAGCCTGTAAGCTTCAGTCAGTCAGCTGGAGACCTCTTGGGCTTGCGGCTTACCTTGAGGTTGTCATTCATGGGTGAGAAAGCCAGGCACAGCAGCACTTGCAGGAAGGCGAGCAACCAGTGCTCTAACTGCGTGACTGGGGCTCCTGGAGTTCATCTTGTCAGGTGGGGCTGCGAATCTGCAGCCATGTGTGCCACTCTGAGAACAGCAGAGGCCGGGTGAGGCATATTCACTCTTCCAGCTTTCAAGCAGGGTAGAAAAGTAAACCAAAATCTCCCCTGAAGTTCGAAGATGCAACAAGAAGCACTCAGACCAGAAAGATCTTTGGAGTGCGCAAACAGGCTCTATTGGACTGTTGCATTTCAAGTCAGTTTAGGGGACTTTCTTTTATTGTCACAGACAAGGGTGCTGCAAGATCAGTGGGCTGAAGTTCAAACTGAAAGTTTCATCCCTTTGCTAGGAACATATTTACATCTTTACTATAGTCTGTTGCTGTTGGAGAGTCTGCTATAAGCAGTCATTTTCCCTCCAGGAGTTCAACACCAGTGATTTCCACGTTCTAATTAACAGTGTTAAACTTGCCTACTTTTTAATGAGGATCAATCCTTAGCTTGCTTGTGTAGTCCCATAATTTACTCAGAACTTTCTGCTTCCTGTTTCTAACAAACCAACCAACCTGTGTTTTCACTAACTGATTTAGAAGGATTAGACAATGCCAGAACTATGGGAGGTCTTTTCCTACACCCCCATGAAAGGTGGATTTCTCTCTCACTTCAGTATTTGTATTACACCTTTAGTCAACTCCTTGTCTAGGTGGCATAATAAAGTATTCATGGCATTTCTATTTTAGCAGCATTTCACACGATAAATAATATTGACTTCTGTTAAACACATCTACTAGTTTGTGTCAAGAAACAAATCTGACACACTGTATTCTAAGAACGGTTGGATGAAAGTTTTTGTTACAACAGAAAAGATCTCAACTGTGGAAAAAAAAGGTGGGCTTATTTTTTTTTCTTCTTTTTCCCAACTAACCGTGTCTTTTATGGCACTTAAGTGTGCTTTGCAGATGTGAGTGAGAATATTCATCATGTCTATTTTACTACCCCCTAGCTGGGGTTGTTCTCAAGTTGGATTTATGCTTATAAACAAAACATAATCAATAAATGATCCAAGTTAGGTGCACTGCTATGCTCTTAATGTAATTAACCAATGCCTATACTTTCAGATTTCTCCCCTTTAATGTATTTTTATTTACTAGTGGTGTTTGAGTTTTATCATGGAATCTTTACATTAAAATTATCTTCACTATTCCATTTTTAACACTGGGAAGCTCTTCTGGGCAAACTAGTGACCCCTTAAATGCTGTGTCCAGCAGTTATTCATGGCATAAGGTAAACACAGGACATATCCCTACCATTTAACTGGGCACTCTGTTACATACTGATTTCCATTCTTTTTCTTATCTGCTTTCTAAACAACATCCCTTCTCTAGTTAGGGCTTCAATTTTTCTCATTGCATTCTTCAAATAATTTTAAAACATTTCCTAAGAATCTCAAAACCCACAATCTAAATAAAATAAATAAGGTATGTTTTCCTTCTCGGTAGAGCTTTCATGCTGCCAGCATAGCTTAGTATGCCTGCTTTGTGCTTGTACTGGATCCCTACTGTTATTTCAATTAATTTTGTATTCTCCTTTCTACATTTAAAATATTTACTAAGAAACTATTGATAACAAACCAACCATCATTCTGTCTCTTAAATCCTGCATCTTTCCTGCCTCCTCCTTCCCACACCCAAAACACTTTCTCAGTTACCTCCCCTCTTGAGCACCATCTACCAGAAATGTGTATGTTAGGAAAAACAACAAGAACAATAATAATTATAGTAACCAGCAACAAATAACCCCAAATAACTAATTCAGGTCTTGTTTCTAGGAGAAAAAAGCTACTCTAAATTTCTTACCAGTAAAGTCTATGGACCACTTTTAAATTACTCTTGCAATAAGTCAGTTTAGTTTTCATATGCAGATATGTACATCAGAGTAAGATCCACTTTTCAAATTATTACTGTCATTATTTATTTTTATGCTCAAATGTCATTATTCTGTACATATTTCAAATTGAGGCAGATTTGTTAATTACAGGTCTGGGAAACTAGCAGTATGGAAGAAATCCTAACAGTCCCAATGAGTAGTTAAATAAATTGGCTAAATTTGGCTAACAAAACATAAATTTTTTGAATAAACCTTTTTTTTTTTTTTTTTTTTTTTTTTTTTTAAAGCTGTCAGTTCTTCTCACTCTGTGTTCTAGGATCTCAAATTACAGCTGTTAACATAATTAGTAAAAGCTGTAGCCTTAGACCACTTCCATACAAGGTTCCAACTTAGGAAGCTGATAATTTGAGGTCAGTGATTTATATGTATAAGCATGTTCATGTACAAAAGCCAAGAGGCTAGTTACACCAGCAAAGAGAATTCTTGGTACTTTAATTTGGGAATCTAGTAAAACTTTCTTTGTTGCTGATGCTAAAAAGTAATAACTGTTCCAACAATAACTTCTACCAAGTTCTGACTTACAGTTGTATGTCATGCATGTATATTTTGAATTAACCTACATGATAATGAAAAGAAATTAAAAGCCAAAATAAATATTGTAAGTGGCCCAGTTGAGATAAACAAGTCTAAGTAAAGAAATGTGTTTGGAATAGCTTGGGTTTCAATGAGTATGCTTTTTTGGCAGACTGCTTGACACTGAAGCTGAATACTATGGTTCTTGATACTAGGTAGATAAGTAATGTTAGTGAAACTTTTATAAATGAGCCAGTATTACATCTCTAGTATATTAACTCTCACTTTGAGGTCCTGATACTATATACTTTCAAATAGTCTCACTTTCTAAGGTGATAATATTCATAATTAGTTGATTTTTTAAGATGTTCTGAATTTGCTTTTCTAGTTCTAATTTGATGTAAAATTAACTCATAAATTAAAAACTAACAAATTCTCTGTTAGTGTATCTAATTGTTGATCTAGATCAAATCAATCAAGAGAAGCTGAAAAAACAGTGGGGAGCAACAGTCACCTAGATAAGACCAACTTCAGACAACTGTAAGCTCCAACCCTTACTGAGGCTACTCTGATTGTCATGTGATAATCAGCATTGTAAACAGCCAGGTAATTCCTCATCTGCAGGTGCACAAGTGCTGTGATTATGTTACCTACTGCTGTACTCCAGATGTCCAATATGGGTGGGTGGCGAGCTATCACTGAGCAACAGAAGCATCTTCACAGTATGTTTTTTTGTGACATCATTTTTCCTTCAGCATAGGTTGTGCTTTCTTGCAATGTTTACTGAGTGCTTCAATTATGCAGAAGAAGTACATTGCTCCATAGCAACATCCAAGAAATGATACAGTTAATTTTGATTCCTACCTATTGATTTGCAAATGCGTATTATATTTTAAAAGAGCATTTTGGTCTTAAAAGCACATAAACTTTGAATGTAAAAATAGAGCCAATTATTTTAAGAGAACATGATGATATGAGCAGACCCAGCCATAACAGTTATTGTTTTGTTGTTTATGGGATGAGAGTAGTTAGGTTTGCTGCAGGTTCAGGCTGTACCTGGCTGTCTCCAACTAAGGGAAAACAAACAAACAAAAAACAAACAAACAAACAAAAAACAACAAGTGGTTTGGGAACAGGTAACTAGGAACTTTATTTTTGCAAACTTGGATCTGGTATATTAATGTCTCAATCTCTGTTACGTTCCCTGCTTCTCCTTAGTCTTCAGTATCTCAGGATTGTTTTCACATACGCTGTGCTGAGATGTGGGCTGAGGGAGTGGGAAAGAATGAGACTGATTTAGCTTTGCAGATTTTAGATTATGGCCTTTTTCCTAATCAGGGATGTTATGTCCAATTTCTCCTTGTACAGTTATACAGTCAATAGGTAAACATAGGTTATACAGATATTTTTTACAAGAGATTATTGTGATAGATGGATAAAGAGAAAATGCTCACCAATGTTGAGGGTTCACAGTGAACTCTACAAAAGAGCAATCTCCAGAGAAAGAGATCCTGCCTTAGTGATAGTCAGCCCTTAAATGAGATCTGGGAGAGGCAGAGTCAAGCTCCACGCCTTCCGGTAGCACAGCTGAATTACCTTCACCTGTGCTCCCACAGCTGACTCGTTGCTTGCCTCTGGTGGTCAATCAGAGGTTCAGACTGCGATCAACAGTTTCCCATAGGCTCCTTAAAGCTACGAACTTTAAATCTTTGGAGCCTCAGACATTTTGATAGACTTGGTTGAAATTGTATGCTGATTTTTAAAAGTTATTGTAGAAGAAGGTGAAGAATGGAAAAGTGAATGGAAGCAGTGCAGCTGTATACTTTTTTTAAATTAGGAAGCACTATTAAGAGAAGTGCCAGTAATGTGTGTGAAAGAAACTACTCAGTCTTTCAAGGATTCTCCCTACTGTCTGCTTGTAAAGTACACTTGAAAACCTAAGTTTAAAATTACTTAAAACATTCATTGAACAGTCCCAAACTGTCAGCTTCCACATGAAGACTATCACAAGTTACAGAGAACTGTTGTACTATTTCTAGGTTAGATATCCTTCTTCAGAGTAGACAACATATCACATAGGACTTTTTTCACCTGGTCCCTTTATTGCTTTTCCTATTTGCATGCTGGTATTTCATGAAATTCTAGTGATCTCCTTCCCAATTTCAGTTGACTGGACAGCCAGCCTGCGTGGTAGAGTATGGGCCAGATGAATGTGGCAGATGGAGTGCCACAGCAGAAGGATTTTAACATACAGCATTGCTAATGAACTCTCACCAGAGGATGTTTTCTGTGTGGCAGGCCCTCTGCTGTAGCCATATATTAGTGGGAACTTTTTCCTCATTTGATAAATGCTGTTGTTATGTGACCTCATGCATAGAATGCCCTTTCTTTATAACCTGTCACTGTACTCCTAGATTTTGCAATTCATTGAAAACTAAGAGGTGTAAAGCTGCTACATATGTATATGTCACTGTGCATAACACTGTGTTTACTCTTGGAACATTTTTTTCCATAGTTATTTCAGTCATCCCTAATAATATCCCAGCATGACACAATTTACGCTAAAAACATTTACAAATGCAGATGATTGATCAGTTTTTATCAAATCAGTATTTTACACTAACATAATTGCTATAATTGGCTAAAACCTTGTAATTTTTTACCTCTTTTGTACAATATGCTTTCTTTTTTGGTGTTGTTTTTTTTTTTTTTCTCCCCACTAGGGCAACTGCAATAATATATTGTCTTAGGCTTGGCTGTTCCAAATTCTTATGAAGTTATCAGTAACAAGTTCTATTATATATATATAATTATATATAATTTTATTTTATTTTTAATCAAAGGATAACAGAAGTTATGATCATAGGGCTGAGAATTTACACGTTTCTGTGGCTTGCTATCACTCCGGTTGAACGGAAGGATGAGTACCACACAGCATAGTCATGTTGTCATGTTTTGCAAATACATACTGAACTTCCCTTATTTTCCATTTGGGTGGGATGTGGAAAACAACTGAGTCTAGGCCATAGCTCCTACAATACATTTTGTAAAGAAGGAGTTAAGTGATGAATATTTGCCCTTATATCAAGGGAGAATAATTGCACTTGGGAACCTGAAACATGTACTATGGGGCACACAAATAAGTTACAAGATTACCCACATCTCCACAAAGCAAACTGAAAATTGTGTACTTCTGCAGGAAGTTCTTCAACATAGTCATTGTTAAACCTGTTGTGTCACATAGTATTGGAATATAAATTCACAATAAAAAAAACACAACCTTAAGTGGGCATATGCCAATACCATTCCCCTTGCTATGGGCCTCCCTGTAGAGGGTTACAGTCTTTTGTGGCCAGCACAGGAACTGATCATTTCTGTGCTCCAGTTCTAAGATAAAACTTCTCCCATGTGGGCTCCCCAAGGGTGACAGTGGATACCTGTTCCATAGTCTGCAGGGGAATTTCTGGTGCCTCTTCCCTCTTCTTCTCTTTTCTATATGTAGGGCTGTTATTCATATTCTCTCCCTCCTCATTTCCCAAACTAGTATGCAACATTTTGCCCTTCCTTAAATCTGTGTCAGTGTGACACTGCCACTCCTGCTGCTGGCCCCAGTCGTGCCCTGCTGTGGGAACCTGGAGTTGCCTGGAACAAGTTGACCTGGACTCCTCACACTGTGTGTCTGCAAGAGCTATGTTGTGTAGACCCAGTACACTGAGATACTGGATCTCACACAACAACTAGAATTCCAGAATCTAAAATTGTTTCATGTTGTGCCCCTGCTTCAGGTTCTCAAGCTTCTGGGGAAATTTTGTCTGGTATCTTACAGGACATAGATATGCACCCAGGTGACAATTGCACTCCTGCACCTCCAAGGAAAATCATGGCTCTTGTTTGGGGTAGTCTTTCCCCACACAGCTTGGGAGATGCTACTCAGGGCTGATTTTACCAGCCCCCAGTGGAGGGCTGTGCTATGTGTGCACCAAGATACGGGTTATGCAACAGATATTTAGTAATTTTCTTTGGGTGGCTCTAATAAAGGCATTTGCTGAGGTGCTCTTCCATTTCCTGAGGAAGCCCTAGTAAATTGCTGTTGGTGTGGCAAGACTTTGAGAGATTTGATAACTAGAAATGAGAACTCTGTGTAGTGCAGCAGGAAGCTGTGCTGTTGCATTTGCATGTGTAAACTGTAAAAACCTGTGTAGAAGCAAAAACCAGGAATCAAGGAGCTGTATGTGAACCTGTGCATGGAAAGTAATTCCAAAGGAGGTGTCTGGGAGCAGCTGATTACTTAACAACTGACATAACTCCATGTCCCTAGTTTAGGCATGTGAGGTTTGGGGAGAGCTGACAAAAGGTGTTCAGCCTGTTTCAAACCCAAATAATACTTGCTTTTCAAAGTTTAAAACATTCTTCCAACAGGGAAGGCAGCAGGGCACTCAGCAAGGTTTGACACACGTATTTGTAAGGTCATACTCCTGCTTGATTTTTGTAGGATATTCAAGATGACTTAACTTGTGTGCTGGGATGGATGCAGATCGGATCCTGGGTTTTTCAAATTAAGCATGCAAAATTGTGGAACTCTAATTTTTCTGCATTATGGCTCTGCAGGTACAAAATGGAAGTAGGAGTACTGCTATAACTCAGAGATTACTTCAGTGAAACAAGAAAATGCAATAATATGGTATGATTAAGAAAAGTTTCTGAGGAAACAAACAACTTCATATTGACGGCAGGAGTGCATTTGGCTGTTCCATATCTTTGAGTGGAAAACATTCAGTAATGCAGATAACAAACATTCCTATCCATAGTCGGTAAAGCAGCATTATTTTGTCATTTCAATGGATAAGTATGTCTCTAAGAGCCTGCAGTCTGTGAAACAGACTGTTAATTACAAATTTAGAAAATGCCAGATATGAATCCTTAATCCAAATTTATAGTTAGGAAATGCATGTGCAAATATTTATCTTAGAAATTCCACTTCAAAAATATTTAATTCTAACTGATGTAACATTTTTTTTTTTTTCACTGAAGTTTTAGGAAATTTACTAATAAGATTAAATTTGTGAACTCTACCATTTACCTGCCTTCTTCAAAAAATCACTTCTCTCATGTTAAATCATTAGTGCTGAATTAGTTAATCAGCCTCATTTTTAGCTGCAGTATATTGTATCATGATACTTGTCACCATTATTACAGATATAAAAGCTTTACTAAATGACACACATTACTTGTTCACTTAAAGGGCTGCTCTAAATGTCTTTTTTTTTTTTCTTTTTCTGTGATACGAGATGTTTTCACACATGAGAAATTCTATCATATCTTTATGTACACAGAGACTACAAACACAGAAAAATCTGCTCTGCTTTCCTTCCATATGTTGTTTGCTTGAAAAAATGAATTGGACTGTTGAATTTGGAATAGGCAAAGCAGAAACACTAAGTTTCATTTAAAAAAAGAGAAAAACCCTCTGAGATAGTAATAAAATGATCATTTTTGTCATTTTGTCCTGGAAACGATCTTTTAGAATGTCTGCTCTGAAAGTAATGCCTCCTGCTTTATTATGTTGGCCCACAGTGTCAGAGGAGGATGTTGGTGGTATGGTGGTAGGTGTTGAACATTCCCACCAATATCCTATTACATTTTGTTGCTGTGTGACAGATGGCAGCAGAGAAGCTAATCAAATGGCATCTGACATGGAATTGCAGATGAATCACAGAATCACAGGAGTTGGAAGAGATCGTTGAGCACAACTGCCCTGGTAAAGCAGGTACCCTACAGCAGATCACACAGGTAGGCATCCAGATGGTTCTTGAATATCTCCATAAATGGAGTTGTGGAGACACACCACAACCTCTCTGGGCAACCTGTTCCAGTGCTCCATCACCCTTACCGTAAAGACATTCTTCTACATGTTAGCATGGAACTTCCTATGTACAAACTTCAAGCCATTGCTCTTTGTAGCAAAGGTGTGGATTGAATTCCTGTAGACATTCATCAACACTTGCTGAACATTTCTGGATAATGAACAATGGATATGAGCATAGTGAGGCAGTGGGTAGCTTGCCTCAACAGTGGTAACAGTGATAGTGGGTCACCTCCCCTGATGCAGATAGTTATGTGTGTCTGCAGAACATTCATTGCCAGCAAAAATGCATACCCAATGGTTGTGACTATGTTGAAGAGTAGTGTTTTGTAGCAGAGAATTTTCTCTATTAAACAGTGTTTTTGTGCTCTTTGTATCTGTTGTAGTTTCCATGGAAATAAATAGGAGGTATTATTTTTGGAACAATGAGGTAACTTTTGTTTTTGGTTATAAACAGCAAACACAATAGCATTTAGGCATATTATGTCTTATAAATGAATGTTCAGAATGAATACTACCTTCAGTTTAATTTCATATGACACCCTGAGCAATTTGATTAATCATGTAAAATATATGCTGACATTCCATACTGTCAAGACAGAACATATTAAAAGAAGAGAACTATGCATTTATTCATTGTATTAAGAAATTTGATCCTTGAACTCCTTCTCCTTGAGATAAATGTTAAGACTTGTAGAGGCCTTTCTTGTTCTTCTTGGCATCCTTTGCCAAATTTAGTTCAAGCTGTTCCTTGGCTTTCCTGATCCCATCCTTACTCAGCTTTGTAGCTTCATTATGACCTGTTTCCACTACCTGTGCATTTTTTTCTTGCTCTTCAGTTTGACCAGCTGGTTCTGGTTCATTCATGGACTCTTGCCTTCCTTTCCTGATTTGCTGTTCCTGTTGATGAAGAGCTCTCGAGTTATAAGGAAAGCTTCCTTGAAGATCTGACAGTTCTGTTCTGCACTCTTAGTAGCTTACTTTACTGCTTAGTAGCTACTTCCTATTTCCTTTACATACAGAGTTTTACTAGAACTCCACAGAGCATTTAAGCACTGTTCAGTTATGCAAAATAAGTTACAGTTTCTGTATGCTCCACTGAGAGAGCTTCCTTCTGAAATTATCTCTGTCTGCCCTGTGTTTGTACTGAGACTTTTGCAGTAGAAGAGTGAGTGATGGAAGAGACACTGCTTTTAGGAGTGTGTTTCAGTGATACTATAGACAATTTGAAAAAACAAACAAATAAGTTAGCAGTACTTTACGGTGAGAGGGCTAGCGTGTCTGTCACAAAACCTTACGGAAGAGGAACTGAAGCCGGGAATAGTAATTACTTATTATGAGAGATGTTGTTGCTAGATTTGCAAGATGAACACTGAAGTGATTATTATGTATTTTTCTTAAAGTTTCTTATTTATATATTTGGTGCTATGATTAGAAGATTTTATAAAATTTTAAAGAAACATGGTCTGCTTCTACCTTGAATTTTCTGTAGAAAGTTTGTGTTTTTACATCCAAATTATTTAAAGCATTTCTTGGTATCAGTTGAAAATTGTATAATAACTTTTTCAGATTTGTCACTGTAATTCAAAGCACACATGCAGCATGCAATCTTGGCATAAGAGCCTGCTTTCAGTTTCAAGGAAATCTAACCAGCTAAACTTAAACAACCTTTGTTACACTTGCTGCTCTTTAAGAGCATATTTCCCCCATTTTTCCTGTTCTCTGCCTCTTTTCACTTATTTATTTATTTATTTATTTATTTATTTTCTCCTAGACAGTGTGGTTGGATGGCAGGAAAACCAGGTTTTGGGAAAAAATTAACTAGGAAGGAGCACCTAAATTATAACTTGATGCCCTGAAACTCAGCAAGGTAATTTCATTCCTTGTTAGAAGCCACAAAGAATATGTTGTTTTCAAGATCAACCAGTGCTCAAATTTAGAAATATTTTTTTTCCCCCTCTTTTCTTATGTCCCTTATTTTTCTTTTCTGATGGTAAGTTATCTAAAGACAGAGCAATTGAACATTTCTTACTTCCAGGTGCCCTTTTAGCTAACAGGCAACACCAAATAGGAAACCAATCATAATAATCTGGGTAAGAAATGAAACATTTCTCACGTCACATATCTTTAAAGAGAAGAAGAGGATTATGTAGGTGACAATAGTGTTTATTTTTCACTAACTTAGAAATCTTAGTATTCCAAAGTTAACGAAAATGACAAAGAAAAAAAAAAATAAAAAAAAAAAGAGAAAGAAAGTCCCACAACCTCAGTCTCCAAAGCCCTCAAATTCACTTCCTTATTTTTACATGTGAAAAATTTTGCCAAAGAAATCAAACTAAGTATTGCAAAACTAATGGAAACATCATACATGCAAAAACGCATATCTCTTTGTGCTATAAAAATGATGTAAAAGGTAACTGCTATAAAACCTAAAATTGCATTTGAACATTCTCCTTGTTACACTCAGAATGAGTGCTATGTTCTCTACTTCCAGTCTTATGAATATTATTAAGCAAACTTTGTAAAGTACTGTTGGTAAATACTGCCTTCAGGTTTCAATAAAATGTGCAGCTCAGAAAAGCTGCACTAGCATTGTAGCGTGGCCACAGTGAGAGCTGGCTGACATCAAACAGTACTTCTGAGGTCAAGATTGGTGCATTCCTAAATGTAAGAAATCGGGGAAAGGTGGCAGGAAGCCTGTGTGGATGAGCAAGTAACTCATGGCTAAACTAAAAGGAATGAAGATAGTCCATGAAAGGTGGGAAAAGGGTGTGTCCACCTGTGAAGAATACAGGAATGTTGTCAAGTCTTATAGGTATGCAATGAGGAAGGCTAAGGTCCTTTTGGAATTAAACCTTGCAAAAGAGGTAGAGAATAAAAATAAAGGTCATAAAAAAAAAAAAAAAAAGAATGAAACAACAACAAACAAACAAGCAAAAACACACACACAAAAACGATCAAAAGTAAAAGGAAGACTAGGCAAAATGTGAGTCTCTTACCAAATAAGGTGAGTGTCTTATGTATGAAGAAAGGCCGAGTAACCTGGGTCTGTTTAGCATGGAGAAAAGAAGACCAAGAGGGGATCTGATAAATATTTATAAATATCTTAAGAGAGGAGGGAGGCAAATGGATGAGATCAGACTCTTCTCGGTAGTGTGTGACCCATAGGACAAGGAGTTATGGCCTAATTCTTGAACACAGAAACTTCCATGTAAACATGTGGAAGAACCTCTTTATGGTAAGGATGACAGAGCACTGGAACACATTGCCTAGAGAGGTTGTGAAATCTGCTTCTATGGAGATATTCAAGACCTGTCTGGATGTCTACTTTGTGACCTGCTGTAGGGTATCTGCTTTATCAAGTGGATTGGACTTTATGATCTCTTGAGGTCCCTTCAAATCCCTGCGATTCTGTGATTCATATTCACTAATATCTCCAGGTCAGTTTCTGCAGGATCACCTCCCTCATCTGCTGTCTGCATATCTTTTGATGCAGCCTAGGATGCAGTTGGCCTTCTGGGATGGAAGGGCACACTGCTGGGTCATATCTGGCTTTGCAGACTCACTGATCTCTTGAGGCCCCCTCCAGCCCCTGCGATTCTGTGATCTGTGGTTAGACTAGATGATCTTAGCAATTTCTTCTGATATTCATGATTCTATGATTCTATGCACACAAACTAGTAGTGCATGATAAAGTTAGTTTGTGCTCTGAATTAACTTGCTGCTGAAAACAGTGGAAGTGAGAAACTCCTGTTCTGAGCATGAATTAGTGCATGGAGTTCTCAGATTTTTTTTTTTTTTTTTTTTTAAAGGTAATATAATATAATATAACAGTATAATTTCTTCTCTTTTGTCCTGCAGAAACATATTTTATTTTTCCTGAATTAGCCCGTTTATCGTAGCGACGACTGAGGCAGGACTGGAGAGAAAACTTCAGCAGGGCTGAGTGGTAAAATTACGTGCATACAGATGTTGGCTCCCTCTGGTGGGAAATGCCTTGAACAGTCAGCCGCAGGTTGGGCTCGTGTGTGCAGAGTCGAGGAACGGAAAAGGCTTCGAGAATGCGTTGTGGCACCCAGGTCTGTTACACAACACCATCAGTTCAGTATTTCATCTAGGTTTTTTTTTTTTTTTTTTTTTTTTTAACTATAGCATCTGGACTCATTAGAATAATGAAGAGAAGGGGAGAAGGAGAATTAGGTAGAATGAGGAACACCTGAGGAGAAATTAGAAATCAAATGTTTGAAATGTTATCTTCTTTAAGAGAAGAATAACAAAACAAAGGGCAAAAATCAAGGTATGTTGAAAGAGACCACATCCAAAGAGAGAAAAATTACTCATTACTTAAGGTGACTATAACAACCTTTCAAATCCCTTCAGAATAATAGAATCAAAAAAATTGCTCAGGTTGGAAAAGGCCATAAAGATCACTAAGTCTAACCACAACCTAACCATACTACCCTAAATAACAACCCTCTGCTCAATCATGTCCCTGAGCACCACATCCAAACAGTTTTTAAACACATCCAGGGGTGGTGACGCAACCACCTCCCTGGGGAGCCTATTCCAGAGCTTAACAATCCTTTCTGTAAAGAAGTGTTTCCTGATATCCAGCCTAAACTTACCCTGGCACAACTTGAGGTCATTTCCCCTCATCTTGTCACCTGTCACCAGTGAGAAGAGACCTGCCTTGCTAGAGTTCACATCTGTGCATAAGAAGACTATTATTTTTCACCATTTTCAAGGTGTTTTTTATTATTATTATTATTTTATTTATTTATTTTTATTTTTCCATGATGGAAAGAACAGTAAAACGGCAATCCCAGTTTTCTGCAACTTTTCGTTCTCCTCCCCTACACCAACCCACATGGAATTTAATAACAGAATATTTTATCACAGTTATTTTTTCTCAGATTTTATATATATATATAGATAACACAGTGATCTGATATCATTTCCAACATACTACTCAGGAATAGGGAGTTTAAAATGAATAGAAATAGGGAAGAAAGAAAAACTAAAATCCATTGCTTGTCTGTGTATTCCTTTGAATACCTACTGTTAGAATATAAACTTAGTATCTATTTTTTCTGAAAGCTGACCCTAAAGCATGTATCAATTCCAGTGGCTAAATAAGATAAGGATATAGTTGTTTTATGGGTAAGCACTCAGATTTTTCATAAATTGTGAATTTACAGGAATTTATGTGTATCATTCAGGTAAACCGCTCTTTAACTTGAATTACATTTTAACAAACATATGTCAGAGTCCAGTAAATCAGCATGAGTTCAAGCACTTGAGTACTGAAAAGGGGAAAGTAAAAGGAAGTGAGTGCTGGAATAAAATGTGAAGTTTTGCTCAGTACCAGCCTTTCCCAAAACAAAACGAGAACAAATGGTGACAATAAACTCTTGTCCCTCTCAAGACAAGAATAGCATGGAACAAGTCTTCACATTGCATTATGGTGTTTCTCAGCTTGTTTCTAGCTGTTAGTTACTTGTAATAGGAAGGTTTAAAAACACTGTTAATTCCTCCATCACCATAATGAGTTTACAGCCCTCTGCTTCATATTGTCTTTGCAACTTTGAAGAGTACCTATGCAAGTGAACAGAGTTGAGGGTGTAAGAATGCAATTGCCTTATTTTCTTATTAACTGTTACACTCTATTTAACTCTTCTCAAAAGCCAAGGCAAAGGACAATTACTTTATAGGTTGTTAATAGTGTGTCTGCTGTAACACAGGAGGGAGGGAGAGTGAGCCAAAAATAAAAAAAATAAAATAAAATTGTATTGCTACTTGCATAATTAGTCTATGTGTCATCCTTATAAACACGTGTCAAGGGGAAAAAGTAAGAAACTCTCAACAAGACATCCTGTCTATGCTACATGTGTTTGACTTCACAGTGCATGGACCTGCTTCCAGGAAAGTTTTCTCTTCTCCTGCACCAAACAGGCATAAAAATTTACAAGAAAAAATGTCTAAGTAGGATTTTTTTGGGGGGGTGAAACAGAAAAATTTTAGCCCAAGCTTACCAAAATATTTCCAACTTTTTAGGAAACTGTCCACAAACTGATGTGTTGGTAGAAGAAAACTGATGTATTGGTAAAGGAGCTCATGTTGCAGTTTACCTATGGTTAGAGCTACTTTCTGAATATCTGGCTCTCAGAGGAGAAGAAATACATAACCCAGAGGACTTTGCGTTCAGAGGGGAAGATAAGACCCACAAGTCACAGGACTCACTCTCTCCCTCATTGCCTGGCAGTGTGTGGGTATGCTCCCCAGCCATTTCACCTTCAATTCAGACTAAGGCCTTTGATTTTGGACTCTTTGTCTCTGTCTCTCTCTCACTTTATTTGGCCTATTAGCTTCAATGCCAACTGTATTATATTGTTTAACCTTGCATTTCAATATCATATTTAGTAAACTAACTTTCCTCCTCAGATTGCTGCCTCTGCTGCCTCCTGTCATGGACATGGATTGATCTAGATAAACCTGTGACAGACACGCCATTCATGACAAGCTGACCCTTTTACGCAAAGGAGCAAGAACAGACTTGATAACTTGGCTGTGTCTTCCATAAGACAGAATGACAGTACCAGGTTTTCCAGCTGCATGGGTAGGAATAATTTCAATACAAGGAAACAAATGCTCTAGGAGATATAAGATAGCCCACTCAAAATATACCTGAAAAGATTATCAATTCTTACTTGCTCCTCAGCAGCAGATAACAACTGCTGATAGCAGAGAACAACAGATGAAAGCTGAAAAGTAAATCCAAGTGTGAGTTTGAATTCACTGCAGTTATTATGTACACAGAATCAGAGAATAACTAAGGTTGGAGAAGACCTCTAAAATAATTTAGTCCAATCATCCACCCATCACCAGTATTTACATTACAGTATTATAATACACTCATCACCACACCATGTCCCTCAGTGCCACATCTTTCCTTAAACACCTTCAGGAATGGAGACTCCATCGTTTCCCTGTACAGTCCATTTCAGTGCCTGACCACTCTTTTGGAGCAGCAATTCTTCCTAATGTCCAGTCTGAACCTCTCCTGACACAACTTGAGGCCATCCCCTCTCCTCCTATTTCTAGTTACCCGAGAGAACAGGTGGACATTCCTTCAGGCAGTTGTAGACAGCAACAAGGTCTCCCCTGAGCCTTCTCTTCTCCAGACTAAACAATCCCAGCTCCCTCAGCCTATCCCCATCAGACTTGTACTCCAAACCCCTCATCAACTTTGTTGCTTTTTTCTGGACACGCTTCAGGTCCTCAATGTCTTTCTCACAGTGAGAAGCACCAAACTGAACACAGTAACTGAGATGCGGCCACAACAGAACTGAGTACAAGGATCGTCTCCCTGCTCCTGCTGACAATGCTGTTTCTGATACAATGCAGGATGCCTTTGGCCTTCTTTGCCACCTAGGCACACAGATGCCACATGTTCAGCCAAGTGTTGACTAACACCCAGAGGTCTGTTTCCTCTGCACCATCTTCCAGCTACTCTGCCTCAAGCCTGTAGTGTTGTCTGGGGCTGGTGTGGCTCAAGTGGAGGACCCAGCCCTTAGTCATAGAATCATAGAATAGTAGAGCTGTGTGCAGGGTTGCCAACCACCAGACCAGGCTGCCCAGTGCCACATCCATCCTGGCCTTGAATGCCTCCAGGGATGGAGCATCTACAACCTCCTTGGGCAACCTGTTCCAGTGTGTCACCACACTCTGTGTGAGAAACTTCCTCCTAATATCCAACCTAAACCTCCCCTGTCTCAGTTTAAGCCATTCTCCCTTGTCCTATCACTATCCACCCTTGGAAACAGCTGTTCCCTTTCCTGTTTATATGCTCCCTTCAAGTACTGGAAAGCCACAATGAGGTCTCCATGGAGCCTTCTCTTTTCCAAGCTAAACAAGCCCAGTTCCCAGTTCCCTCAACCTTTCCACACAGGAGGGGTGCTCCAGCCCTCTGATCATCTTTGTGGCCCTCCTCTGGACCCGTTCCAAGAGCTCCACATCCTTCCTATACTGGGCCCCCAGCCTGGATGCAATACTCCAGATGGGGTCTCACAAGAGCTGAGTAGAGGGGCACAATCACCTCCCTCTCCCTGCTGGCTACCCCCTTTTTAATGCAGCCCAGAGCACAGTTGGCCTTCCTGGCTGCAAGCACACACTGCTGGCTCATGTCTAGCTTCTCGTCCATCAGGACCCCCAAGTCCTTCTCTGCAGGGCTACTATCAAGATCTTCCCGCAGTCAAGCGCACCCTGCACTTGGCCTTGTTGAACCTCATTATGTTCTCATGGGCCCACTTTTCCAGCCTGTCCAGGTCCCTCTGGCTGGCTTCCCTTCCTTCCAGTGTATTGACTGCACCGCTCAGCTTGGTGTCATCTGCAAATTTGCTGAGGGTGCACTTGATAACATTGTCTGTCTCACTGGTGAAGATGCTGAAGAGCACTGGTCCCAAGGCCGACCCCTGAGGGACATTGTTTGTGACCGGCCTCCACTGTGACACTGAACCATTGATCACAACCCTCTGACTGTATCCAGCCAGCCAACTCCTAATACATCAAACAGTCCATCCTTCAAATCCATACCTCTACAATTTAGAGAGAAAGATGTGGTGAAGGTCTTATAGTGTTATAAGACATTAAATAACTTAATAGTCTAATTGAACTTCATACAATTGGCCTCAGTCAAGTGATTCAGCTTATCCAGCTTCTGCCATAGGGCCTTCCCAACCTTAGGCAGCACATCAGCACATTCTTGCAGCTTGGTGTCACCTTCAGTCTTACTGAGGGTGCCCTCAAACCCCTTATCCGGGATCATAAGTAAAGATAGCTGAACAGAACAGGCCCAAAACTGACCCCTGGGTACACCATTCATGACCAGTTGCTAGCTGGATTTAAAACTCCATTCCCTGCTGCAATCTTGGCTGAGCCCTCCAGCCAGTTCTTTACTCAACAGAGTGTGTGTACCTGTCCAAGTGATGAGCTGCCAGCTTCTTCAGGAGAATACCATGGGAGAGAGTGTCAAAGTCTTTGCTGTAATCCAGGTATGCAACATCAACAGGCTTTCCCTCATCCACCAGGAAGTTCAATAATAGAAAGCAATCAGATTGGTCAAGCAGGATCTGCCTTTCACGAGCCCCTGATGATCTTGAGGTTAAAAAAAAAAATAAAAAAATAAAAAAATAGAGAGAGAGAGAGAAAGAAAGAAAGAAAGAAAGAAGGAAGGAAGGAAGAAAGGAAGGAAGGAAGGAAGGAAGGAAGGAAGGAAGGAAGGAAGGAAGGAAGGAAGGAAGGAAGGAAGGAAGGAAGGAAGGAAGGAAGGAAGGAAGGAAGGAAGGAAGGAAGGAAGGAAGGAAGGAAGGAAGGAAGGAAGGAAGGAAGGAAGGAAGGAAGGAAGGAAAGAAAGAAAGAAAGAAAGAAAGAAAGAAAGAAAGAAAGAAAGAAAGAAAGAAAGAAAGAAAGAAAGAAAGAAAGAAAGAAAGAAAGAAAGAAAGATCAGCTTTTTCTGACAGTTGAAATTTTAAGAATTAATAGAAATCAAGGAAGATGATAAAATCCTGTGTGTCATACTGAAGCTAAATTTTAAATATTTTTGTAAGTTTTTGTAATGCTGTTGTTAATCTACCCATTGTTTAACTGAACTGATTTCTGTGTAAGACACCATCTGCCTAATATCCCTAGTGTGGAAAGATTTATTCTTGTTTGTATGTTTGTTTATTATTTATTGAATGCTCATTTTCACACTAAATTACATACAACAAACTGGAGAGATAAATATTATCCTAGACTTTTACATAGAGCAGAGCACAGGAAATCTTTAAGAAACTTCTACAAAAGTAAAGGAGAGAACACTGTCTAGAACAGGTTTATTACTCAGGAATCATTCATTCTTTAACTTGATCCATTTAACTAGGTTTCTAGGGCTCCTTGTTACTGTGAAAACAAGCTGCTTTCTCCTGTCCCTCAGGTAAGACTATCTGTGCCACCAAATCATATGTCATTGTTCTGTGAATTAGTTGTTAGAAAAAAGTGAAGAACACATGCTCATATGTGCAGCTAACTGCAGTAAATCTGTTTCACAAGCAAATTCTGGTGACGCAGTTTAGAAAACTTGAATCCCGGATCACCATAGCATGATTATGTACCATCACCTTAATTACAAACATTTAGTTTCCCGGCTGCAAGACATTTTAGCTAACATAACATAAGGGAAATACCGTACTTTGCATGCAGACCCAAGAATTTGTGAATTCTGAGATGTCTTATAAGGTACAATAGAACGATGATACCCTTCAGCACAAACGAGACAAACCTACCTGCCAGTTTGGTCAGTAGGTGGCATCAGAGTTCATATATAGAGCTTAAAGCTTCAGAACGCTTCTCTTTCCGATACAGGCATCGCTTTCTGTGAACCTGTTAATACGGTGTTTTAACTGTCACAATGTTACATGTAAGTTTTTAACGTAAATCAAACACAGTGGCAGGGAATATCAACTATCACCTCTAAAATGTTGCTGATGTTTCTGAATACTCTCCTCGGAGAGATTATTAGAGGTACATATTTTTTTAGAGACTATTAGAATTAAAATGGAGTTTCATAATAAATTCTAAGCTGTGTTAAAAATATTAATCCAAATCCATAATGCCTATTGGATTATAGGTTGAACTCACACACTGGGTGCTGTTTTAAATAAACAATGATCCTAACTATGTGCTCCTGCCACCCCAATGTAGGTTAGGACTTCCTTAATTTTTTGATAGTAGGCACTATTCTGGGCCAAGTTGGTGAATTAGTGTGAGCATGACATAAAAGCGACAAGAAACACTGTTTCCCATACCAAGCATTTGCATTGCTCTTTTCATAACAGAATATTTCACCTGCTTCTACAGATGTGCTTGGAGTGGCAACGTGTTCCAGCTGCCTGATGAATACGGCTGAGCCAACTCTGCACCCTTTCTCAGAATCTTGCGTATCCGTCAGTCATGAATTTCATTATAATTGCTTTGTTTGTACTACCCACTCAAACTTGTCATCATTGTCAACACTGCTGTCTCAAATGAAACACAGTCATAATAATTAGATTTTCTTTCCTGTCCATCACTGCACGTATTCTTCCTCTGGCTTTTATCGTTTTGTCAAAATTCGGTCCTAGTACCAGCCTCAGAAGTGCAGCTCTCGGCGGCGGCCAGCAGATGTCCCCAGCGGCGCACCCAGCGCTGTGCTAAGCCCAGGCAAAAGCAGAAGCTTCTAATATGCCCGTGTGTATGCATACGTGTGTATTCTCAGGTATGTCACAAGGATTGTCAAACCAGGAAGTCTGTCATGTAGCCACAGAAAGTAAATCTCAGCCATGCTAAGATACCAGGTTCGTCTTGTTATTTCTCCTCCTTTTTCATTTGTGAAGAGAGGAAATTGACCCCAGGGGTAGAAGGTAGAAGTTCTTAAAAAGACAATAAGAAGAACCATAGAATCATTACAGTTGGAAGGGACCCTTAAAGACCATCTAGTACAATTCCTCTGCAATGAACAGGATACCTACAGCTACATCAGGTGCTCAGAGCCCTGTCCAGCTTGGCCTTGAACGTCTCCAGGGATGGGACATCCACCACCTTTCTGTGCGATCTGTTCCAGTGCCTTGCCATCCTTGCTGCTAGAAAATTCTTCCTTATATCCAGTCTAAATATCCCCTCCTTTAATTTGAAACCTTTTTCCCTTGTCTTATCACAGCAGATCCTGCTACAGAGTCTGTTCCCTTCTTTCTCTGGTAGCTCCCCTTTAGATACTGATAGGCTGCTATCAGGCCACCTAAGAGTCTTCTCTTTCCCAGACTGAACAGCCCCAGCTCTCTCAGTCTGTGAAGACATGAGGCTGACTTTCTTCCATAGGCAGAATCTTCTAGTAGTGCTTAATATTCTGTCTGGCTGTCCTGCCTGGCCTGCTCAATGAAACATAAAACATCCATCCAAAGCACTTATTTGAGAGTGCTCAGTAAGACAGTACTGTTTGCCTATTAGTAGGTCTGAAGTAGATAACCAACTGCAGGAGTTCCTTTTCAACTTTTCAACTGTATAAATAAATAAATAAATAAAAACAGTTTAAAGGAAAGTTCTGCATGAAGTATGCAATTAATTAGTTCAAAATTGTTTCACTTTTAAACATCAATCCAGAGCAAGTTTCACCCCCCTTGTAATGCATAATTATATATACATACATATATAATTAGATTCCTGAAAAGAAGGAGATTTTGGTAGAATTTGTTTCTTGTAATTCTTGCAATACACCACCACTCCAAACTTTAATAGCATGTGTATTTCTCCATCAGTCTTTGAGATCCTTTACTAACTGCATCTTTTATGAGGTATGAAAAAGAAAGAAGATGTCACGAAGGTCATTGAAGTGAATTTTCCACATGGATCATTCCCTGTTTTATGTGCTTTTCCTCAGAAGTGAAAGTTGTCTGCAATAGGCAAGGTACAAAGGAAAAAAAAAAAAAAAAAAAAAAAAGTAATAATTTATATTAAAATTAACAGCTGAAGAAGTACATATTCAGTCAGTTACATTCCCTAGATAATTATGCGATGTTATTTGCAACACAGGTGAGGTCTCTCTGCAGCATTAAATAATATGCAGCTGCTTAGTGAGAGTAAGCATTAACCAGAAAAAAAGCCTTAATCCCCTTTTAAGAGCAAGTCTTTGTTCAATGTCTTCAGAAAATGATTAATTCACCCTCTATTATCCTAGTCAAATATTTTGTTGTTGCTGTCAGCAAAGACAAAGGATTTATGTATTGTGGAAATACAGAAAAATAATTGAAATCTGCTCCCTAATTCTGTTTTTATTACTTTGGGCTAGTGTTGATATATTTGAAAAAAATCCTGACCTAAAAATAATTATTATCAAGGAGCAGTGGAGAGAAATTGCAGGGATGAGTGATAGAAGTTTGAAAAGAGATTCATACCAAGCCTGTTATTGTTTAATTCTGAAATAACGTGTTTCTTGTATCAGGATGCTCTTAGTAGCTGATTAACAGAAATGAAGGTAGGCAATGCAGGCTAAGACTTAAATGTTACAGAAATACTCGATGATTCCTCATTTATTATCTAGGATTATTCTGTTTAAGGAATAACACTGAATTTATGCTAAAAGAAAGGTCATGAAAAAGATTGTTCTGTCCTTGATGAGAAGGAGCAGAAGGCAGTAACACAGGACTGTGTGTTACATGAATTTCTTCTGGCTAAAGAAAAGTATTTGCTTAAAGGTACTTTATTTGTGTTCGAATTATCCTTTTCTCTATGTTGTACTGAACAGTGGTGACTTATTCCTAGGGAAGGATGTTCTCTATGCAGTTCCTGGAATTTACTAACTTGGATGAACACAAATTGGTTTCATTTTTAAAGTTGTATCGGAAAGGCCTGAGAAAGAGTTTGTTATGTTGGTGTTCCTTTACCATCTTCCTCTTCTTTGGATCATCTGACTCATTACTTTGTCTGTTTGTTTCATTTTCCTCTATTTCCTACAATCCCACTATTTTTTATTATAGATAAATGTCCTGTTTTAAAGTGAGGTTCTGTAAAACCATGTTAATTTTTTTGTATGTTTACGTATACTGGAGAGACCAAACATCATTTTTAATTTGCTTAGGAAAGCAGTTTATTTTTCATCGAGGAACTGGTTTACTCTTGAATATGGAATTAAGATTTTGTTGTCATGGCAGCAGTTTGCATTACTTATTTCCAACAACTTATATTTTCTATGTTGCGATAAAATCATTTCTTATCAGTGTGTTATCCTTTGAATTTTATCTACTAGTATTTGTCAAGAGGAGAAAGGCAGCTTTCTACTTTATGCACATCAAGACATTAAAGCTTTCCTCAAGAAATTTGGCTGCATTGTTATAAGTAGGCAAATATATTTACTAAGATTCAAATGGAATGTTACTGTCTGAATACTGTAATTAAAAAATCATACGTATATATTAAAAAATATATTCTGTTGTTCATTTTTATTGAAATGAAATGGAATCCAATACATGGCTGAGAGGCTGGCGCAATTATAAGAATTTGTTTTTTCTGACCACGGGGCAGTTTTTATGGCACCTGGTCTGATGTCTGTGGATGGGTCTTGTCTGTCTCAAAGGGGGAAATGGATCCTAGGCCAGGAGCTGGTAGGGCTCATTGAGAGGGCCTTTCACTAGTTATGAAGGGGGAAGGTGACAAAACCAGGCCCTCAAGAGATGTACCCAGGGAATTGATGGTGGAAATAGGGATGAGGAAAGAGGCTCAGCTGAAGTGCATTTGCACCAATGCACACAGCTTAGGCAACAAACAGGAGGAGCTGGAAACCATTGTGCAGCAGGCAAACTATGACTTAGTCGCCATTATGGAAACATGGTGAGATCTTTCCCAGAACTGGAGTGCTGCAATGGATGGCTATAAGCTCTTCAGAAGGGCTGGGTGAGAGGGGAGAAGTGGTGGCATAGCCCTCTGTGTTAGGGAGTGCTTTGATGTTGTTGAGCTTGAGTCTGGAAATGATAAGGTTGAGTCTATGGGCAAAGAGGAGGCCAACAAGGAGGACACCCTTGTGGTGGCCTGTCATAGAAAGCCTAACCAGGGTGAAGAGACAGATGAAGCATTCTATGAGCAACTGGCAGAAGTTCTGCCCTTGTTCCAATGGAGGGCTTCAACTTCCCTATCTATGTTGAAAACACAATGCAGCACAGAAGAAATAGTCTAGGAGTTTTCTAGGGAGAGTGGAAGATAACTTTCTGATGCTGAGGTTCTCAGTGCTTTCTGTATGTCTGTCTTTAAAAGTCCTTATCACTCTCTGCAATTACCTGAAGGGAGGTTGTGGTGAGGTGTGAGTCTTTCTCTTCTCTCATGTAACTAGAAAAAGAACTAGAAGGAATGGCCTCAAGTTCTCAAGTTTCCCCAGAAGAGATTCAGGCTGGACATCAGGAAATACTTCTCTGGGAGTGTGGTCAGGCACTGGAATATGCTGCCCAGGGAGGTGGTGGAGTCAGCATCCCTAAAGGTGTTCAAGAAACATTTAGGTGTTGTACTGAGGAACATGGTTTGCTGGGAAAATAATTATGATGGTGGATGATTGGACTGGGTGATCTTAGAGGTCTTTCCCAATGTTGGTGATTCTGTGATTCTGTGATTCCACAATATGGAGAATGGTGGGAGATCATGCTGCACATTATTACTTAAAGCCTGAAAATCATTTTTTCCAGCTTATAATATTTGTAAAACTAAAACAATTTCTAAGTATTCAGAAATAACTGACATTTTAAATTTTGTCCTGTGTAGGAGGAGAAAAGCAGCTAAATCAATAATCAAGATGAAAGGGGATCAAATTATGGAATCACATAGTAGATCTGGATGGAAGGGATCTTAAAGACCATCCATTTCTAATCCCCACCAGCTCAGGCTGCCCAGGGCCCTGTCCAACCTGTCATTAAGCACTTCCAGGACTGGAGCATCCATAGCCTCTCTGAGCAGCCTGTGCCAGTACCTGATCACTTTCTGAGTCTGCTATGAACTCCACCCTGGAAGGACAGAACTAATGCCCATTATGGGCACATGCCATCCAACTGTGCCTCCTAGCTGTGATTAGGAAAGGGCTACACATTCCTTCAGGTGTTAAACTTTCTTTCTATGATGTGGTTTCTTTCTGGTGAATGCTGTGTTTGATTGCATTTATTTATTTATTTATTTATTTATTTATTTATTTATTTATTTATTTTTGTAATCTGAAATTAGTGCTGCCTACTGGATGATTAAGAAAACTGCTGTTTATGTAACATTCAGCAAACAAAAGCACACAACAGGCTGTTTCTTGTAAGATTATTTTGTTTAGGATGGAATTTTCTCCCTTTTTTCTTTCCCCTGTCTCTCAACCCTTTTAAATTCCATCTGTTATCAGACTAGTACAGACCAGAAACTACTGTTCCCAAATTCTACATGCTGAATGCTTCCATATGGTGCAGATTTTTCTGAATTGCCCATGCATGACATGAATAACAAAAGTCCTGCTTTTATTTATAGTAGTGTAATGACTTAAATTGACTTTAGATTTCATCTGTTTGTTTTTGTCTTTATTTGTTTTGCATCCACCATTCTTTAGCTATAAAATCTATGTTTTTGGGCTTTTCATGCCTGGTCAGATTTTTGTTGTTATTGGGGCATATAGAGCTTGAATATTTTAATAGAGATTAGTGCCAAGGTACTGAGAAATTACACCTGCAAGGTGCTGAAATGATAATTAAAAGACTTTTTTCCAAATATTTTTCAATTTAAGAGACTCTAAAATGCTTTTATGTTTAATTACTTTGCTTTATCTGAAGATCTTCTAACAGAATAATCTCTGTGTCATTCAGCATCTATGGAGATGTCTGTCTCTGTCTCTCTTGGTAAATCTTTCTAATAGCACTGCAGGATTTTCAGTCATTTAGAAGTTCAGACTACTTTGTTATTTGAGGGAAATAGCACACAAATGAGAATGCTTTTGATATGCTGATTTGATTATTGCTCCTTCTTCAAATGGACTTAGCGGTGCTCTTAATTACCATGTTTTCTTCCTTCTTTCTAGCCTCCAGGAGAAGAGTAAAATTTTGATGTAACCTAATTTATAAGGATTTTTGTTCTCCATAAGGTTTAATTTGGAGGAAGAAATTAATTTATTCAACCATATTAGTAAGGATAAATCTACGATTAATCTAACAGAATGTAAAAGTTTGTAGTCAGAATAATCTTCAAGGTCACTCTGTCACTGACTCCCTGCTTTGATTCTGCTGTGGAATGTTGTTGCACTGTGTGTGAGTCCAGTCAGTTGGTTGAGAATAAACTAAGCAAAAAAGGAAAACCTTTAATTTCCTGCAGGTCAGTACACTGATCTGGCTTGGTCCATGGCTGCAATCACTATTACAGATGTAAGATAGGGAGTAAGACGGCACTGCCAAGCTTACCTAAACTGAAAAGATACAGAATATCTTGTTGAGAAATACTAGAGTGTCCTAACCGAGCAGGAAGCCACAGAAGATTTTTACAAGCTTATTTTAGCTGAATTGAGTGCTGCTATATGGCTAACTACAGTAACCTACATTCACATACTGGCCATCCTGAGTATTTATAGAGGGAAGTCACAGTACAAAGGAATTTCAGAATCTCTTGTTTTCATCTTTGGTATAGCAGATCTGTAAGTTAACAGATGATGGCTTCATGCTAACTTTAATGTGTCAGAATCAGAAGTTTTTATAAGTAACCAAAATATTACGTATTTCATTTTTAAATTGGCTAACAGACTCCTGAGAAAGGGAGTGGAAGGTTTAGACAAAATTAGAGAACAACATGGGGTACAACAGGAAAATGTAAGAATATGCATGCACTGATTCAGAAGGATTCCTTTCCCTCAAAATCCTTCTTCAGCAGTGAAAAATTAGTAATATCTCAAGAAATAACAAGGAGGGAACAAGCTTCTTCAGAACAGTCTTCAGCCTCTGTCCATTTCCAGCTCTATGTGTAGTCTACTTTATAACCCTAAGTAGTTATCCAGTGTACATCTGAAGCCATTAAATTTTTTTGCATACACAACATTTTTTTAAATGAGAATCATAGAATCATTTAGGCTGGAAAAGAGCAAGTCTGACCACTGACGAGACCTTCCAAGTCCTGTCACTAAACCCTATCCCTCTGTGCCACTCAGAAGATACAGTTTGCTCCACTCTTAATCCTTTACCATTTTCTTTGAACCTGATGCTCAGCTGTTTGCTTGTAGTTTATGAGAGTGCAAGAGTCTAGACTGTTTCTTTTAACCATACCATTGCCTGTTCACAGCCTTCCATCATTTTGTTTCTAAGCCACCTCTTCTGGACAGAAGAGTCCTAGCTGCTCAGCCGGATACCATATATTGCCAGTCTCTGCTTATCATACTGTACCTTGAAGCTCTTATTTTCATGTCTCCTTTTTTAAATTGAGGAAAGAACTACATATAATATTTGAAGCTAGGAATAAACGTGTCTTTTTACAACGGTATTTTGCTATTCTATGTTTTGTTTTCCAAACCTACTATAAATATCATAATCTTTGGTTTGCATTTTGACTGCTGCTGAGTGATGAATTGGTGCTTTCATGATAAGCTTTCATACAAGTCACAGTCCCAAGATTTTATTCCTCAGTGGCAATCACAGAGCTTCAAGTTTAAATAAAAAGCTGGAGTTATTTCCCAAGTTCATTACCCTATGTGTGACTTCCTTGACCATGTTTAATGCATTTAACAACACTGAATTTCATCTGCCATTTGAATGTTCAATCACATATTCTTATGTGGTTCTTCTGAAGTTCATATGTGCCAATGAAAAACAAAAGATGCTGCTGGGACTGATGCTCTTTAATATCTTCATCACTGACATGGACAGTGAGGTTAAGTGCACTCTCAACTTGTTTGTGGATGACACCAAGCTTTGGGTGCAGTAGACAAATTTGACAGATGGGATGCCAACTAGAGGGACCTAGAAACCAAAACATGTACACAAGAAAATCTTTCTTGTTATCCTTTTCTTCTTTTGCACAGGTTAATTCCAAGAGGGCCTTAGCCCTCTTCGTTGCATCCTGATCAGCTCTGACAACATTCCTGTGTTCTTCCCAGGTGGTCAGGCCTCTTTCTAACATTTGATGGTATGTTCTTCTTTCAGTTTATCCACGAGTTCCTTGCTCATCCACACAGGCTTCCTGCCACCTTTCCCTGATTTTTTAATCTTAGAGATGCACCAATCTTGAGCTCAGAAGAAGTGGTGACTGAGTGCCAACCAGTTCTTGTGGGTCCCCTTGCCTTCTAATGCTCTAGACCACGGGTTACCTTGAAGTAGATCACTGTAGCGGTCAAAGATGGCTCTCCTGAAGTTCAGAGTAGCAATCCTACTTATTGCTTTGCTTCTGCCACACAAGATCTTGAACTCCACCATCCAATGACTGCTGTATTCTAGGCTGCCCACAACTGTGTCATTTCCAACAAGCCCTTCCTTTTTAGTAAGAACAAAGTCAGGAAGGACACCCCTCTTTGTTGGCTCCTCTAGCATCTGTGTTAGAAAGTTATCATCAGTGCATTGCCATAACCATGTGAACTTTGTGTGCCTGGCCATATTTTTTATCCAAAAAGTATCAGAATGGTCAATGTCTCCCATACAAAACAGTGCTGGGGATCGCAAGGCTACTTCCAGCTGTTTGTAGAAGGACTCATCAATTTTATCCTCCTCATCAGGTGGCCTGTATGTCACTTATATTAGCCTGCCCCTTAATTCTTACCCTCAAGCACTTGTTCATCATTCTCCTCCAGTTGGAACTCAGGACTCTTTAACATTTTCATTAATGACATCAGCAGTGGGACTGAGTGCACCCTCACAAATCTGTAGATGACATCATGCTCAGAGGACAGGATACTACCCAGAGATACCTACACAGGCTTGAGTGGACCCAGGAAAACCTCATGAGGTTCAACAAATCCAAGTGCAAGGGCTTGTACCTGGGTCACAGCAACTCCCCACTATCGATACAATCTAGGGGAAGAAAGGATTGAGCACAGACCTGCTGAAAAGAGCCAGGGGGTACTAGTGGATGGGATGTAGCTGGACATGAGCCAAGTCTTTTACAGTGAGTCTAACTGTGCATATCCCTGTTCACTGAAAGGAAGCTGGACAAGATGACCTTTAAAGAATGGTTCCAACTCCAAGGGTTCTGTAATTCTACAATTCTAAATTCCTCTTCTTTACAGATTGACACTGAAGGGGGGTGTCTTTTCAAACAACTATTGTGATACTGAGTAAACCCAGCCATGTGGAACTCTGAAATTCCTGAAAATTAAATCTGTCACAGAGCAAACTCATTCGTGGTGAGCATGTACCAGTGGAAGTTGTCATTATGTAAACTTTCCAGATTTAAGTGACAAAAACCTTTAGTTTCCAGGACAGTCCTCCCAAAAATAAAACTAACCTTGGAAGGACTGTGACCTATATTCTGGGCTATCCCAGAACAGCAAGCTTGCCACCCGTGAAGTACTTTTAAACCTTTCTTCACTGCATTTTTAAGGTTGGTGAGCTATTTCCTTTCTTGTTACATAGAATAGATACAAATGATTAAGTTACTGAATTATTTTTCCTTTTCTGTGGAGTATTTCTACCATAGTCTTGAATGCAAACAAAAACCAGTGTCAGGATTCATTTTACCCTGTGCCTTTAAACTTTTAGATCACAGCCTTTCAGCTCATTCCACATGGACAAAGAGGTAGAACTTTTGAAGAAACCTCTGCAGCAAACTAAGCCACACAAATGCATAGTGAGTTCCAGATTACTGTCTAATATCTTATCCATATAGTATAAATTATAGGAAAAGAAGTCATTGGGGAAATCACTGTTGAGTGTAAAATTTAAATTCTAAAGCGTTCTGTGATATTACAGAAAAATTAGCAATTAGACATTTAAGTCTGTGGAGTTTTTTCTGCATTAGTAATATGCAGTAATTGATTACTTTTCAAAGAATGCATTAACTAGGAAATATGAAAAGCAAAAAAAGATACTGAACTAGCTACATGGGCAAATTAAGACCAACTAATATATTCATCAATAAAAGCATGATAGTAAAAGTTTAACAAGCAAAGTGCCTGCAAGAGGGAAAAAAAATCATAAAAATGTATGAAGCTTTGTTTGTTCATTGCTGGAAAAATGCATGTAAGAAGTCTGTATGTATTAAAACTTCCTCTTAGAGACCATTCTACATTTTTTGGTTATTAATGTTGCCATAAGAGACATACTCTTAAGCCAAGAGTATAGGGGTCAGTGTTCTGATTTCTCTAGCTTTAACATGTTAAGTGCTGAATGAAAATTTGAGAGAGGTCTGCTTGCACAGAAAGTAAGTGAGCAATCAATGTGTGTATATAAGGCAAAATAAAAGGGTTCTAGCATAGCTATGTAGAGGATTCTACATCACTGAGGATGATAGCATCATTTTGTTATTGTCAGTTCTGTAGAAAACATAACCACTTACATCTCTGTCTCAAAATATCCTTTCAGTTCAATGGTAGATGGGTGGATGTTGGAAAGTAAGTGCTGTCTAAATGTTTTGCAAAAGGTACACAGGATGTTTTCAAAAAATATGCATATTTCTGACAGAGATATATAGCAGTATTGTGCAGTCCTACAAAGATTTAGGAAAATTGGTTTGAAAGACTATTCAAAGCTCTGCTGAAATATCAGACTCCTTCAACAACCTAAAATCCTTCTTACAAGTCTTTTGCAGGTGTTGTATTAGTTTTCATTTTCTATTCAATCTGATATATTTCCAAAATATCTACTGTTGTCATAACTTTCCTTTCCCATCTGCTATCAAGAGAACAACAGAGAAGTAAATAATAGCTATTTGTGTTTAACTGTCCATTTTATTCTCTTATTGGTGGTGATGGAGGGGGTTCTGCATTCCAAGTGATTCATAACCAAGATTTAGGATATTAACTACCTTGCACTTTTTTACTTGCTAATAATTGGAGTACCATATTGTATAAGAATATTATTAATTATACTTGAGTGGTCTGAACGTCTAGACTTCATTTTGCTGTTCATAAAGGTCATTCCTGGGAAAAAAGGATTCCCAGCCACTAAGTACATTAACACTAAGAAAACAGCACAGAGAATTTCCAAAGTGAAGCAAATAGCTGGAGTGGGAAAAGGCTGTAAGTCTGTGTCTCTGTGTCAGAAGGTCTAACTTAAAGCAATCCAAACAAATAAAAAAGAATGAGTAAAATAGATCTACACATTGAGAAGTGAAAAGTGAATGATAAAGTACCATATCTAAACCAGCTTTATGTCATTTATGTACCATTGGCAGATGGTTCATTTTCAATCACACTGTTCACCAAATGAGTGCAAGTTTTGATTAGTGAAGAGTATTCATTAGCAAATAAAATTGCTATAGCTATGAAATTCCAGTACAGCTCTTACAGCTCTTCCTTTTGAATCTTAATTGAGAAGCACTCACATTTAGGAAAAAAAAAAAAAAAAAAAAAAAAAAAAAAAAAAAAGGAGAAAATGTCATGCTAACAATAATAATGATAATAATAAATAAATAAATAAATAAATAAAAACAAACAAACAACACCCCATCCTCTACTAATGTTAGCAGGAGTCACATTAGTGCATTACTGAAATACATGATAAAAATAATTTCATTTATTTTAAAGAAAAGATGCAGAATGCTAACTGGTTAATTTTCAAACCACTAAATACACTGTAATATCTCTTGACTAGAATCAATAAAAGAAAAGCTAATGGGAATTTCTTAGTTTCAGCAAAGACATTTCTCAAATTTGAAGTTTTGCATTATTAATTTTTCATAGCACCTAAAATATAAAGAAGGTGCTTTTATATATCAGCTGCAGTCAGTTCACCGTACACATCTGAGGAAGAAAATCTTACCTGTAAGCCTTAGCCTCATGCAATCAAGATAAAAATAACTGTGTTTTTGAAGTTGTTGCTGTTTTTCTTTTCTTTTCTTTTCTTTTCTTTTCTTTTCTTTTCTTTTCTTTTCTTTTCTTTTCTTTTCTTTTCTTTTCTTTTCTTTTCTTTTCTTTTCTTTTCTTTTCTTTTCTTTTCTTTTCTTTTCTTTTCCTCTCCTCTCCCCTCCCCTCCCCTCCCCTCCCCTCCCCTCCCCTCCCCTCCCCTCCCCTCCCCTCCCCTCCCCTCCCCTCCCCTCCCCTCCCCTCCCCTCCCCTCCCCTCCCCTCCCCTCCCCTCCCCTCCCCTCCCCTCCCCTCCCCTCCCCTCCCCTCCCCTCCCCTCCCCTCCCCTCCCCTCCCCTCCCCTCCCCTCCCCTCCCCTCCCCTCCCCTCCCCTCCCCTCCCCTCCCCTCCCCTCCCCTCCCCTCCCCTCCCCTCCCCTCCCCTCCCCTCCCCCTCCCTTCCCTTCCCTTCCCTTCCCTTCCCTTCCCTTCCCTTCCCTTCCCTTCTCTTCTCTTCTCTTCTCTTCTCTTCTCTTCTCTTCTCTTCTCTTCTCTTCTCTTCTCTTCTCTTCTCTTCTCTTCTCCTCTTCTCTTCTCTTTTCTTCTCTTTTCTTCTCCTTTCTTCTCCTTTCTTCTCCTTTCTTCCCTTCCTTCCCTTCCCTTCCCTTCCCTTCCCTTCCCTTCCCTTCCCTTCCCTTCCCTTCCCTTCCCTTCCCTTCCCTTCCCTTCCCTTCCCTTCCCTTCCCTTCCCTTCCCTTCCCTTCCCTTCCCTTCCCTTCCCTTCCCTTCCCTTCCCTTCCCTTCCCTTCCCTTCCCTTCCCTTCCCTTCCCTTCCCTTCCCTTCCCTTCATCTTCTCTTTTCTTCTCTTTTCTTCTCTTCATCTTCTCTTTTCTTCTCTTTTCTTCTCTTTTTTTATTTTTTATTTTTATTGCTTATTATTTTGTGTTGTATATATAAAATGAATAGGAGACAATTACCAGTGTTTAGGTGAAAACACAAGCTTTCAGTATTAAAGAAAGGACTTATATTAAAACTGGAATGTCATAGAATTTCTCAGTGCTACTAGAATGAGGAATAGTTGTCTGGAGGAATCATATTAAAAAAAGTTAAACACGTGTTGTTACACACAAACACAACATTAATTACTACTCATGCCAGTATCTACATAATGTTCTTAACTGTGAATATCTGCATACATTTCAAGATGATAAACAGAAAACATCCTGCTAGAAACAAATAAAGAAAACTCACTGTATGCAGATCCCACACTTGTATTTGTACTGAGGATTGCCTCCAGGTGCAAGACCTTGCATCTGGATTTGTTGAATCTCATTAAGTTCTCCTGGACCCACTGCTCAAGCCTGTCTGTGTCTCCCTGCTTGGCATCCTGTCCCTCTGGTGTGTTGACTGCACCACACAGTTTGGTGTCACCTGCAAACCTTCTGAGGATGCACTTGATGAGGCAATGATCTGCTCTGTAGCCACTTTGTTTCTGGAATTTGAAACTGTGTAAATGCCTGCACAGGGGGATTTATTTCACAGTGGATATAAGTAAATACAGTTGTAAGGTTCCTTTCTGAGGTTCCTTTCATTGCATAGGTCATAGAATTCTTATGTTGCATAGGGACAATACACCTGCACCAATCTCTCAAAACTGACAGTAACTGTGCTTCTTATTTGCAGAAGTACCCAATCTTTTTCTTGGCTAAATGTGGAGCATTCAGCTGCTGCTGAGGTTAATAATAGATGTACTCTGGTTTGGAAGACATAATGTTCAGTGCTCTGACATTGTGAAAGACAGAACTGGTTTTCTTTAGTTGTCTCAAAGCTTGCTTTGTGAGGCCTTTCTGATGATAAGACTCTGGCGACTGCCGAACTATCTAGGAGGGTGAATGGTGGTTGTTACTGTGCCATCTCTGCTTATGACTGCAAAGATAAGCAGAGACAGGACAAGCAGTCTTTTTCAGGGGTGCTGCTTGAAGGAGCAGACCACTGCAGAAGGCGATAATGCTTGTGTCTGGCAAACAGAGGCACCCCTCCTTGCTGGCTTATCTGTGGGCCAGGAATGTCAGAAAAGCTGGTTTTAAACCATTTTGACGTTCAGTGTTTGTTCGAGATACATTCCCAAAAATGCTCAGCATTTTTGGTAATCCTCAAACTTCAAAGAAGAAGAAAGAACAACCCCACCGAAATGGGGGATAAAAGGCCCTCACTAAACTGTGGACTTTGGAGACAAACTCCCAAAGACACCTTTGATGGAGAATTCCCTGAGGGGAAAACTTTGGAAGACCGGCTTGCTGCAGTGCTTCCTGACTTTCTCCCATCCCCCCGCATTGATCAGATGAGTTCCTGAGATCAACGGACCTACGGTGTACCTCGCTGGACCCACAGTGGTGACTATATCTCTCTTGCTCTCTACAGACTCCTTGCTTATTTTTCCTACTTTTCTTATCGTCCGCCTTCCCTTCCCCATCTCCCTAAAACGGCTAGGACTTTAATAAACTGGTTGGACCAACATTTGAACCGTTGCTTCTTAATCTCACACCGGGTATACACATATCAAAGAACCTTGCCTCCCTCCTACAAATTGGAGCGAGACAGATGTAGAAACTCTGAAGCAATTTGTCTCAGATTTCTTGATCAAATTTCTTGCCCAAACTCTTTGATCATCATTTTTCTATTTGCTCTCTTATATTTATCATCAGAAAATGGAGACAATAAAACCCACTTTAACTCTCAGAAAGGGTTTTAAGCTTCATTTAGATTACACGTGATGTAGGAGCAAGAATTCAATGGTTTTCTTTGAAGTCCTGTCATCCTTTCAAACCTCTGTAAAAGCATGGGTGGGAGCACATGTGGTGTAATTTTTCCTAAGATATTAATACACAGGTAGATATTGTTAGTGAAAATAGAAGGATACTCAACAGAGCTAAGTCTGCCTCAGTTCTTTGCTCACAAGTCCAACCAACAGTGAAGCTGAAAATATATTCCTGGTATGCACATAACACACCATCTGTATGCATGTATATACACAGATGCACCACATATGTACTTAGCCAAATGAGACAATGCAGAACATAGGCATATCAGACAGAGAGGTTCACTATATTTATATATTTGTGTATGTATATACATATATGTACAATATATGCCACTCCACTGTGCAGTTGTTGCAGTTGTTCTGTGTCACTAGTCTTAGAAAATGTAAATCAAAATGCTCTCTACATGAGTAAGGCCTTTCTTGAATAATAAAACTAAGTTAAAGTACCACAGAAGCACTGGTGTCAGTCTTTATAGAAAAGAGATTTTGAAAATATTTCAATCTGACCTGTCCTCTCTTTTGTTTTGTGATTGATCAAACTTTGGCTGAGTAATGCAAGAAAGCACACAGTTCTCAGGAAAAGAAGTACTAAGTGTATGTTAGAGCTATTGAAAACAAAGAAATGAGGATAGACAGATTTGCGTTGATGAATGGGAATTCTCAAGATGCTTCTTCTCAGAATTTTGGAATGATCATAAGATCACAGAACCAGGCCTCTAGTTCAACTTCATGCTCACAAGGTCAGCTGTGAGCTCGGAGTAGGATGCTCAGGATTTTGTCCAATCAGATCTTGAGAACCTACAAGGATGGAGAAAAGCTGGCACCAGTCCCCTGGAGAATCTCAACCAAAGTGTTATTATGGGTGAAAAATAAGCTTTTTGTCTGTTCATTTGGAATGCTATCAGATTAAATTTGTGCTGATTATCCTTCATGCTTCTGCTATCCAATGCTATGAAGAGCCTGTTGTGTCTTCAATAACCAGCTTATCTGCATAGACATACCCAAAGCTATCTCTTCTGCAGGTTGAACAAGACTGTACTAACGTACAAGCCAAGTGCTCCAGCCCCAAACCATCTGATTGGCTCCTTACTAAACTTACTCCAGGTAATCAATAGAGATACAAGATTTTAAACAGCAATCCAGATATTTAAGGAATGCTGTACTGCATTGAATTTATGTGGCTAGGGTTGTGGAGGAGCTGACACTGCAGTGGTCATTTCTATAAGAAAAAGCCTGCATGCAGCTGGTTGCAGCCTGATGAGCACTGAACCTACCATAGGGCACAACTATGACTGTTAGTGAAGTTTTTGATGCTTATGTGTGAACACAGAAAAGTCAGAAAAAATGGATAGAAAGACAGGAAAAAGAAAAGGAGTAAGAAACAATAGAGAAAACACCAAGATTGGAGATAGAGATACACAACTCCCATAACACGCTTGCTGTAATTAATACAATTAATTAACATCAAACTTATGAATATTTAACCATCTAGATGTTCACCTATCCAAATCATCACATCCTAACTTCCATAAAGAAATACTCTAAAAGATGGTGTTGCAATCCTTACTGAATTGAGATAAATGGCTTTTGGATGAAGAGGAAGAAGTGTACGTTCTATGTTCATTAATTTTATCCCAAGGCAATCAAGTTAGATGATTTGCTCTTAACAAACACGTATTAATTACTCTTAATTACCTTCTCCTTCATATATTTTCTTAAAACTCTAAATGTAAAGTTCTGAAAAGTAGACAACGATATTAGTTGTTTTTTATTTTTATTTTTAAATAGAAGACTTTCTTAGTCTACGGACTTGAGGGAAAAAAGCAGTTACTGGAAACTGAAAGGATAGACTGAGAAAAATACCTGTTTACTGTTGGCTTCAAGAGAAGAGTGTTTCTTTCCTGTTTAATTTTCTCATACCTAATTTTCATGTTATATTGGGAATAGTTTGAAAGTTTTATGTAATTGAAGTAGTACGTATTTTCCTATAATGTGAATAAATGTAATTACTGTATCACCGGAGTGTGCCTCCGGTGGTGCAGTGGTATAAGTTGCTGCTTGCAACACCAGAGGCCCAGGGTTCGAATCCCCCCTGTGGCGTAAGTGGCAGAAATGCTGCTCTGCTACACAGAGGGCTCGAATCCCGGGAGTTGGACTCGATGATCTCTAAGGTCCCTTCCAACTCGCACGATACTGTGATACTGTGATACTGTGATCACATCTAATACTACCTTGCTTTAATTTAATTTAATTAAGTTTTTAAAATTCCCTTTTCTTGGATCAAATGCAGTAATTAAATGATTGGCAGAACTACAAAGGGGATTTGAATCATAGTAAGATTGGAAGGAATTCCAAGATGATCCAGTCCAACTGTCTACCCTCCACCAACACTTCCCCACTAAACCACGTCCTTAGCACCACATCCAAATGTTTTTTGAGTGCCTCCAGGGACAGTGACTCAACCACCTTCCTGGGCAGCCCATTCCAGCAACTAAACACTCTTTCAGAGAAGATTTTTTTCCTAGTATCCAATCTGAACCTCCCCTGGCACAACTTGAGGCTGTTCCCTCTTGTTCTATCATGAGTTACACGAGAGAAGAGGCTGACCCCAACCTCAACATAACTTCCTTGCAAGTCATTGTAGAGAGTGATAAGGTCTCCTTTGAGCCTCCTCCAGACTAAAAAGTCCTGGCTAGGAGGGTCAAAGTACTTTTGCCTTGAGCCTCAGCAAAAGTTCCTTGTTTATCTACACCCGATTTCTTTCCTGCTGGGTCATCTTACAGTATGGGGGAACAACCTTCTCCTATGCCTCTAAGACTTCCTTCTTAAGGAGTGTCCAGTCTTCCTGGAGTACTTCACTCCAGGACTAAATCCCAAGTGGCCCTCCCTGCCTGTTTCCTGACTAGTTCAAAGTCTGCCCTCCAGAATTCCAAGGCAGCAGTTTTGCTGGCTCCCTTTGTGACTTCACCAAGAGTTGAGAACTCTACCATTCTGTGGTCACTCTGCCCAAAACAGCTCTGCAACCTCCACCAGTCCTATTCTGTGGACATCAAGACTAGTTGGGCACCTTTTCTGGTAGGCTGTCTTACCAAGTGTGACAGGAAGTTATCTTCTACAGACTATAGAAACCTTCAAGAATACTTTTTCCGTCTGTATCATCTTTCTGGTATATATCAGGGAAGTTGAAGTCCCCCCAGAGAACAAGGGATGTCAACTGCACAAGTTCTGCCAGCTACTCATGAAATGCCTCATTTGTCTCTTCATCTTCGTTAGGCCATCTGTAACAGACCACCACCAGGATGTCAGCCTTGTTAACCCTATCCCTGACCCTTACCCACAGAGACTTAGCCTTATCATTTCCTGCCCTGAGCTCAACATCAGAACATTCTCTAGCCATGCCACCACCCTTCCTTCCTTTCCTATCCCTTCTGAAGAGCTTATAGGCTTCCACTGCAGCACTCCAGACATGGCACTGATCCCACCCATGTTTCAATAATGGCAACTAAGTCATAGCTGACCTGTTGCACAGTGGCTTCCATTTCCACCTGTTTGTTGCTCATACTGAGTGCAGTGATGTAGATGTACTTCAGCTGTGCCATTTGCGTCACCCCTAGACCCATCATTGTTACCCCAGGCTTATCTCTAGCTGGCCTTGTTTTATACCCTCCCCTCTTCATACCTGCCAGTTCTGTTTCCCCCTTTGAGACTGGTAAGACCAATCTGCAGCCATCAGAACAGGTGCTGAGTAAACTGCCCAATGGTCAAGAAACACAAAAATTCTGAGGCTGTACCAGCCTCTTAACCATATGTTTATGAGATGGTTTTCCTGGAGTATAATTCTCTGCCACTGATAGAGGAAAACACTGTCCACACTCCTGACCTGAAGTCACTTTTGATAGCCCTCAAGTTTCTCTCACTGTCATTGTTGTCATTCTGAACTATCAGTAAGGGATAATAGTCTGAGGGGCGAACCAGACTAGGTAGTCTCTTAGCAATGTCCCTGACTTGGGACATGGCACACTTGAGTTTAGAGTCTGATCAACTTGTGGAGCACTCTGTTCCTCTCAGAAGGGAGCTGCCCATGACTATTGCCCATCTTTCCTTCTTTGCAGAGGCAGTCTTGAAGTGTAGAGTTGACTGATGCAGCCTAGACAACCTCCTGAGTGTACCTCCCACTGCATCCCCACTCACCTTTCCCTCAAGTTCCAGAGCCTCAAACCTATTATGTAGAGGTACCAGGGGAATCAGTGTTGACAGGGAGGGGATATGCCTGCATTGCTGAGCCCAGATCAGTTTCCACTTCTTCCCATTTGATAGGGCAGTAGCAGCGGGCCTGCCTCTGTTTGGGATGTGTCCCCCCAGTTCCTTTTTTGCAGGTCTGGCAGGGAGTTGCTCCACCAATCCATATCCTGTTTACATTCCCTGATGCTCCTTAACTCTCCATCCCCTCCTTGAACTCTGTCACCAGAGATTAACAGCATCTACCTGCTCACAACTCATGCAGGCAGTACCCGATGCCCTCCACCAGTAGAAGCAGGCTCAGGCACTCCCTGCAGCCAGCAGCCCAAATTGACATATTTTTGGCCAGGCACTCTGTCTGAGTCACCATATTCTTTTTGGGAAAAGCTTTCTGCCTAGTGGAGACCATGGCTATACATGTTGTATGGGAGGCAGCTGATAGGTGAGCCAGTCTCCTGAATTGGGAGTGATACTCCACCCTCACTGCTCACCTGCCCTGTGCCAATTGCCACTGTCAGCTGCCCATGCCAATTGCTGTGCCATGCCCTTCTGACATGTCATGCCTCATTCTCCTGTCCTGTTTGCCATGTTTCTGGGTCACTGTATTTCGTAGTGGCTGTCTTTATGCACACAGGGGTGGGGATTGGTTGGGACTGTTTTGTTCTGAAGTCACAAGACATGATAACCTGGCAGTGGCCTTTTAAATGTCATGGAAATCTGTATTTAAAGCATATTGAAAGTATAACTAGACAAGAAATCAAAAATACGGGGCTTTCTCTATGCCTTGTCTTCCCAAGAATACATGTGGTGTTATACTGAAAGTTCTTTTTATTCCCCCTTTTTCTTTTTCCCTCATTTAGATAATTAACCTTCTGAAATATTGGATTTTAGTAGTAGAACCCAAATCGTTTTTTTCCCCTAGGTCATCATAATCACATACCCAATGGAAACTGTAGTCTCTTCATGATTTTTATGTAGTTGTACTGTCTAACTACCTGAAATAGTCATGCTTTGTAGGAAAAGTCATGTAACGTTAATAGATCAGTGAGATTCATGAGGTCTTCTAGACAGACTTAGTTTGAGTCTCTTGTGTTCACTGCTGAAGTATATATTCATTTTTTATTCTCCTGTTGTTAATTTATAAGTAATTGACAAAGTGTTCTGCAGCAAAACATAACTATAAGAACTTGTTCTGTATCAACATTATACATGTATTTATATATTCTTTAAGTATGCTTTGTGAATTTTAACTAGAAATTTAAAAGGAAATGCTTACAGAGACATTATTCTGTATCTTCTTGAATATATTTGCTTCATGTAGAACAGACAATGGGGCAGGGGGTGGCTTTAAGGTACATTCTTTTATTTTTTACGTAAACTTGTTCATGCACAATTTGAAAAAGCATCTGATTTTTTGTTGTACTTTCTACAGATCAGTAGCGCACAGTGGTAGAAGTGCCTCTTGCAACACCGGCCCGGGTTCGAATCCCCCCTGTGGCACAAGTGGTAGAAGTGCTGCTCTGCTACACAGAAGGCTCAAATCCCGGGAGTTGGACTTGGTGATCTCTAAGGTCCCTTCCAACTTGCACGATACTATGATACTATGATCAGTGTGTCTATTCTGATAATGAGACTGCAGGGACTATAGGCATTTGTTTTGCTCACTAAGTGTTACACTACAGGCTGGGAGAAAGGCTGTGTAGTGCTTCTACAGACAACACCAGTAGGGGATTCAGTCTGTTGTGGATGATGATGGAAACTTGAATTAAAATAGATGGAAAAATAAACTGTGATGTTTCAAGCATTTTTTCATGCTTTTTTTTTTTTTTTTTTTTTTTTTTTTTTTTTTTTTTTTTAGTAAAAGGAAATATATATCATTTTCTTATATCCTCACATAATTGGTCATCATAGTCCATGAGAGAGCAAACCTACCCTTGTGCGGTAGAAAATATGTTTCTATGCCTTTCTGATCTCTTGTCTTACAGAAGTGTTTGTAAAATCTCATTTTCTCTCTTCCTGCAGTTTTAGTTAAGGTTGTGCTCTTCAGTTGCCATGTTCTCAGTTAAAGGAGAGAGCTTGTCAGCTTTTTGTATGGACTACTGAATATTTGGAAATATGGCCTTCAGCCTGCTCTCAACAAACACACTTTTTAGTTCTTTTAGTTCTTTAACACTTCCTACATCATATATACTACTGTTTCACCTTTCCAGCAGTTCTTGCATCTGTTACTTCTCTCTTTTTTTTTTTTTTTTTTTTTTTTTTTTTTGAGTAGTAGAGAGTTTTTTAGTACTTTCTAGAACTCAATAGTCTTTTCTAGAATGCAGTCATTTACAGGCATTCAAGCAGAACTGAATGTTAAGAAGTACTGTTAGGGGCAATAGCTGGAGATTTGTGCTAGAAGTCAGTCAACTTTTCTAAAACATCCTTCTGTTTTTATAACTTTTAAGAGATTTTTACATGAGATAATTGGAACTAGCTATTAAATTTTGTTGAAACTGAGTTTCTGTAATGTTAATCAGTTGCAGTAAATCAGTTTTCTCAAATTCTCTAAAGATAAGCAAAGAAAAATTGAAAGCTTAATTTAAGCTTTTAGTATAAATTAAAGCATATATAGATCCTCAGAGGTGATCAATCACTGTAGAAATTCTTGTGCCTAACCTTCTTGCTAAAATGCATCAACAAATGCATATTAATACTCAGCAGTGCAAAAGGGCATGTCATGGAAATTATATGAGAATCTGAGAATCCAGAATTAATGGCTCACATTTCTCATGTGTTAGGGCAGTAAATGTGCCTTTATTTGCAAAGAGGACATAGTTACAGCCAGAAAAAATGGAATAACTAAAGTCTGATAAATATGGTGACCATCTTGGAGCATTCCAATGATTTTTTTCAGAGAAGATGGAGTCTTTTGAAAATGATTGTACATATTATATGTTGGCTCATGTTGACTAGCCACCATATCCTTTTCCATCATGTGGTTGTCCATTCTGCCTGAAGCCTGTAGTGTTGCATGGGGTTGTTTTGACTGAAGTCTGGGACCCAGTACTTTTTCTTGCTGGAACTCATACAGTTGACCTCAGACCACTGATCCAGGCTATCCAAGTTTCTCTGTAGGGCCTTCCTACTCTCAAGCAGCTTATCAGCACTTCCAACTTGTTATTGTCTTCAAACTTACCACAGCTACACTCAATCCCTTCATCCAGATCATCAATAAAGACAGTAAACAAGACTGGCCCCAATACCAACCTGTTGGCAGCTGAATTTAATTCCATTCACCACCACTTTCTGGGCTTGGCCATCCAGCCAGAGTTTTAACCAGCAAAGCATGTACCTGTCCAAACTTCTCTAGGAGAAGCTTCCAAATTCTCTAGGAGAATATTGCAGGAAACAGTGTTGAAGTCTTTACTAGATTGCTTCATAGACTATGTCCACATCCTTTCCCTTATTCACCAGTCAGGTATCCTGGTAGAAGGAGATAACACTGGTCAGGCAGGACCTGCCTCTCATGAAGCCATGCTGGGTAGACCCAGCATCTGATAATCTTGTACATGCTGTGTGATTGCATTGAAGATGATCGGTTTAAAACTTTCCCCAGTACTGAGGTCAGGCTTACAGATCTGTAGTTCCCTCAGTCCTTCAAACTCTACTTGTAGGTGGGCATCACATTTACAAGTCTCCAGATGTCTAGGACCTCCAGTTGTATGGGTCCCTGGGACCTTCCTTGTTGACCAGGACTGCTGATATATGATGATAAGTGGCTTGGTGAATGCTTTTGCCAGATCCCTCAGTACCCTCGGATGAATTCCATCTGGTTCCATAGAATTGTGATAGTCCAGGTGGTGTAGCAGGTCATTGCTTTCTCCTGAATTATGGAGCGGATATTATACTTCCTATCTGTATCTTCCAGCTCTTAGTGCTGTCGATAGCCAATCTGATTATTTAAGTCAGAAGTAAAGAAAGCACCGAGTACACCAGCCTCTTTGTTTTCCTCATCCTTTGTGGTGATGTTCCCTGTCACATGCGATGAAGGATGGAGATTCCTTTCATTCTTATATTTGTAAAAACATTTTTATTGCCTTTTACAATGGTGTCCAGATTGTTCTAGTTGGGCTTTTTCCTTCTTTCTCTCTGCATATCCTGTCTTTCTACCCTTCCTGTGTTGCCTACCTCTTCTTCCAAAGAAGTAAAGCTTATTTTTATCTTCTAGTCTCAGTGAAAGCTTTTTGTCCAGCTAAGTCCATCTTCTTCCCCACCAGCTCATCCTATGGCACACAGGATGTCCTCCTCCTGTGCTTTCAATATTTCCTTCTTGAACAATGTCCAGCCTTCCTGGGCCCCTTTACCCTACAGGACTGTCTCAACCCAAGGGACTCTCCCAGCCAGTGTCTCCTAAATAGTCCAAAGTCTGACCACCAGAATTCTGAGACAGTGGTTTTGCTGAGCCCCCCTCACCGTGAATTGATCTAGAAGTCTCACATTTTTTGCTTGCTATGCCCAGGACAGCTTTTGACCACCATATCTCCCATCAGTCCTTCTCTGTTTACAGCAGGTCTAGCAGGATATGTACCTTTACAGACTCTTACCAGCTGTGTCAGGAATTATCTTCCACACATTTTGGGAACCTCTTGGATTGTTTCGTATCAGCTGTATTGTATTTCCAAAAAAAGTTTGTTTAGATGAAGTGACCCAAGAGAACAAGGGCTAGTGATGGCGTGCCTTCTTCCAGCTGCTCACAGATAGCTCTATCTGTCTTTTATCATGACTGGGTTGTTTATAACAGATTCCCATCAGGTTTTCTGACCTTCCCCTGATCCTTACCCTTAAGGATTCAACCTTAGCATTCCCAGGAAGAACTCTACAACTCCTCTTCATCACTATGTTTTAGTGACGGTGACTAAGTTGTAGTTTTCCTGCTGCACAATGGCTTTGAGTTCCACTGCTTTGTTGCCCATGCTGTGTGCATTGGTGTACCTCATCTGGGGCACTGATCTCACCCCTAAGCCTTGCATGCTGCCCTTAGTGAGACCTCTCATGCCTCAATAATTTTCTTTTAAAGTTACCTTAAAAAGTCAAGATTTTAAAAGTCATCTTTAAGATAACTAACAATTAGGCCTTACAATTGGACTGGGTCCATCCACCAAGCAGGTCCAGCAGCAGTATACTGATGCTTCATCTAGCATTTTTCCTGCCAAATGGTAATGATTTTACAGAGAATGGTCATGACATTACTATATCATCTAAGTGATTCCTGTCTTTGGGATGGAAGTCTGCACGAGAGTTGCATTATTTCTGATACTACCTTCAATACTTTCAAAATGGTTTTCATTTGCTGTGTTCACTTGTTGTGCCCACCACTCCTGAAAACATTTAGGGATCTCAGTTATAACTCATCTATTTGAGGAAGAGTCTCAAATCTTTCTTGCTGTGACAGTATTGCACACATACTGAACCATCTAAGTTTTCTGACAGTTATCCCAGAAAGAGTATACAAAAGACCATGCTACTGAGCAATCATTTGTACAACAGGGCGTTGCAGAATTTAGATCTTTCAGTCTAAGGGTAACTCTTCCAACAGTCAGGAACTGCTTGAAAAATGTCACCTTGTTTATCAGCTGCCATGACAAAAAGATGTAAAAAAGAACTGTCCAAATATTGCATACTGGTGTTGGCTCTACAGTTAGAACCATGAACTTTGGATCTTCCATCAGCTAGGCCTAATACATTGTGTTAAACATTTGATAAGTCAGCTTTCTTGTAGCCATGCTATCCATTTTCACTTTAAATTTTCACTTTTTCACTTAAAATTTTCACTTTAACTGGGACAGTTTTTGCTCTATATTTCATTCACTCACTTTTCTTCTTCTCATTGTTTAACAACTGGTAGTAGTGTTAGGTTTCTTCCTGTTTAACTTCATACAGAGAACCTGCATAATTTGACAGTTTCCTTTCTCTCTTATAAAGGTCATCACCCAACAGTATGTCTTATAGTTAACAAAACTGAAGTTTTGATATCTACTATGAAGGTCTTTCTAAAATGAGAATTGTAATATTTGTTGTTATAACTAGCTATAGCTAGATATCATTTCAATGGAACATATTTCTATACAAAACTAGGCTAAAAATAGAAGTAAATATAGGTCACGTATTGCTTTTTTCCTCAGTCTGTAGAGGGGAATATATTTTTGTTATTTATTGTTATTTGTAAATTGTGAAGAGACAACTGTGGAGGTGTCTCTCCTGTTGTATGTCTATCTTTTTTTTCTGTATTTTGCTATCTCTTTACTATTATTAGTCATCAGATGCTCCATGAATACCTTTCTCTGTTTACACAGCAATTGCAGGATAGCTAGTAAATACAGCTTATGTGGGCACTTGTTCTGTGTAAGTAAACCATCCATTCATCCTCTTCAGAAAATTCCTGACAATTTCATGGGATCTGATATGTAACAGTAATATCAGGAACTACCTCTGACATTGTTCTGAAGGGTGAAATTCTGAGAAATAAATCCACAAAATCACTGAACTACAAACTAATCCTTTTCTATCTTTGGTTGACATTGTCACTGTCTGTTGCATCTGTGAAAAATAAACCAAAAATCCTTCTTGATTTCCTAAGCCACAATAGCAAAATAGTGCTACTAAATACATTGATTTTTTTGAGTGACATAAAGTATTTTCTCCCCTCCTCCAGCTCTTCCCATCCCCTTTCCCTCTGTCCTCCCTGGCAGGGGGAGGGATCTCTAGGGCAATGTGCGTCTCAACCAATTTAGTATGTTTTATGTGGTCAGCTGTGAAGCCTAAGAATGCCTACAGCATGAAGACATTTGGTGTGAAGACTGTGTGGAAAGAATAAAAGTGATTCACCAGCATGTAATACCACAGGTGTTTAAAAAGGATGGAGGAAATTGGCAACTGATTCAGAACTGCAATTGCTAAGTATATTCTTCCGTACAGAATCATTGTGTAGTAGGTAATCATAAACTGTTAAGAAGAGGTACACTGGCACATTAGGGTTCTAAATAGGAATAGGTTAAGATTAGTGCCAAGGACCCATCTCCATAGCTGAACATTTTCAAGGGTATGTAATACTTTTTATTAGCATTAAGCTTTCTTAGTAGGGCCATGATTTTGAAACAAGACAATAAGTAATTTATGATCTTGAAAACAAAACTCTATTTTTTAAATAGATGAATATAATCTAAGGAACATATAACTGGCTGTTTGCTTTTACTTTTCTTTTTTTGTCTTTTTTTTTCTTCTTTTCAGTATGCTTTTCTCAACAATATTTTCATAATTTGTCAGAACAGAAAAAATAAGAATGATGTTCCTCATTTTGTATATTAAATTATTTATGTAGTAAAGGAGTTCTGTGAATGATTCATGTGTTCTGTAGTCATTTTAGTGCCATAATCAGTGACTGGCATGATCAGTTCTCGTGGATTCAAAGTGATACTCTGTTGTGGTATGTCATTGTCCAGGTGTGTTTGTTGGCACGCTAACTATGGGTCAGGTGCCAGACAGATGGTGTGGAGAGAATCTATCACGAAAGCAGTTGGACTGTTCCTACCTGGGAGATGCCCAGTCCGCTAAGGGAATACCTCTCCTCAATTCAGAAAGTGTGTGGTGTGTGGATGCTAGAGACTTTCAGGATAAATACCATTACACAGTAGTCAAAAGGAGAATGTGTTATGAAAATAAGAGAAAGACTCCTGTTGACCAAAACCAACCAACCAAAAAACCCCAAAAGAACCCTAACTGTAACTCCTTTTAAATAAAAACTCTCCAAAAATTGAGAATCATATAAAGCGGTTAAAAAGAAGAAAAAAACCACATCTATCCAGCAAAGTGTTTGTGTAACGTTCAATAGTGGCTCCTATCACAAGAAGCTGATATGTTGTTTATTAACCCAATTGTAGGAATTAAGTATGAAACACAAAATATAAGTGGAACAAACAGGCAGTTGCAAATGTTGAACACCACAGAGATTTGGCTGAAAATGCACAATAAATCATATGAGTGAAATGAGTCATCAGTTATCAGTATGTGTCCACCAAATCTCTTCACTCTTTTCTGGTTTTGCTAAAGCTTTTAAGAATGACCAATGAGCAAATTGGACCAACAGTGAAGTCGTAACATGATACTGATATCCATTTAGGTTCTGTTGCTTTTGAAGTATATTCAGGCATCATAAAAGGTGTGATGGTTATTTTTCTTTTGAATACTATTAGAGATCTGAAATACACCACCAGAATGAGAATTACAGATGACTAAGAAGATATGCTGTGCCCACAGCCCTGTGCAGCCCGTTCCATGCCCACTACCCTCTTGTGCAGCCCCTTCTCCTGACCCCCAGCTGCCCCTCCCCTGACACAGCTCTATGCCATTCCCTTGGACCCTGTCGCTGTCACACAGAGCAGAGCTCAGTGCTGCCCTCCACTCCCTGTGAGGAGCTGCAGACACCATGAGGGCTCCTCTCAGCTCCGTTGTTCTGCACTGAGCACACCAAAGCACTGCAGCTGCTCACCGTGCACTCTGGCCTCTAGACCTTTCACCACCTTTGTATCTTACTACTGAATGCTGTCCTATATTGTGACACCTAGGCCAACACCTGGTGCTGGGGCTTAGGCCATGCAATGTGAAGCAGAGAAGGACAATCCCTTCCCATGCTGGGGTGTCAGTGCTGTGCATAATGCACAGGGTACAGTTTGGCTGTCAGGGAACTCCACTTGCTAATGTTCAACTTACTGTAAACTAGAACACTTAGATCTTTTTCTATGCAGCTTCTGCGTAGCATCCATTCCCCTGGTCTTCATATATCAACAGTTGTCCTATCCCAGGCACAAAATCCAGCATGTGCACTTGCTAAATTTCATGAGGTAGGTGAAATTTAAGAAAGAACTCTTCAGCTTTTGAGATCTTTCTGCAAGGCCTCTCTGTCCTCAAGGGAATCAGCAGATTCTTCTAATTTAGCTTTATTAACAGGCTAATGTGAATTTATGCTGTGCCTTTGACTTTTTATCTTGTCAGCCTGTCGTTCAACCACAGCATTACATACCTAGCTGGATTTGAAAGATCTGTATTTAAATATTGGAATTCATTTCCTGTGTTTATTTAAAGTACTCTTCTGATTTTGAATATCAGAAAATCTTGTAAATGTATGCAACTCTGTGAGCTGTTATTAGCTTGTTTCATAGTATTTTGCTTAGCTAACATGCAAATTTTCTTAAGCACCAGGAAAATGAGCAAGCTGCATCTAAGAAATTAGAATTGTTAACTAGCTTTTTTTTTTTTTTTACATAAGCTATGTATAAACTACATTGACAAACAGTAATTGAAATACATGCTTACAAAATAGTGCTTGCATGATCTTTTAGTATGAGATCAGTACTTTTATTGAAGTTACGTTGTATGCATATGTTACTTATGCCTTGCAGTTTTTTAGTTAAGTAATTACTTACCCGCAAAAAATAGTAACTGTGTTTTTGCCAGTTTGTTTAAGAATTGTTTAATAATTATTAAAAGCACTTACCATTGTTGTATTTCATAATTGCTGTAATGTTTTTCACTATGCAAAGTAATTTAATTTTTATCCTCATAAAATAGCTATTGTGCAATTTCCTATTAAATTGCAATATAGTGATTTAAAGAAGATTTTTTTTTTCCTACTGTAAATGAAAGATGTAGAGAAGGAATTGAATAGGACAGAATAGAAGTTCCTGAACTGCCTTTAAAAGATGTTGAATAAAAAAAAAAAAAAAAAAAAAAAAAAAAAAAAAAAAAAAAAGACAAATACTCCTGAAAAAACAAGTAGTAATTAGGGAGAACTTGTAGTATGTGGATTCTTATCTACCACAGTATAGAACTTAAATACTTTGTAAGATGTCTTGGAAGAAATAAGTAATTTTATGACATATTTCAAGTATAAGTTTTGCTACTCAGTTGTTTCTATAAAATTTTACCAGGAATAATTGGATTGGTAGAAAAGTTTAAATCGTTAACAAGCCATATGCATAGCACAGCAGAATAATGATATAAATAGATCACAGACAGAAAACAAGTGACTTGCTTCTTGCTTGGTCCTGTAGGAAAGTTTGAATTTTACTTCTTTTTAATTCCTTCATGTGAAAAAGGTGGATTTTTCCCAGCCTTAAAGAAAACTGATTTTTATGAGCATTTTTAATACCATGCTACTTGCAATTAAAAATGTGTGAGAACTGGTTTTCCTGTCTTTTGATATTTTCATGTGCATATTTCCAAGGGGCTTTTCTGTGTTTTAATTGAAAAAGAGGATGATAGTAAAGCTCTAGAAACATTTATGCCTGGTATTATCATAAGTAAATTAAACAAAAATTGTCTGACCAAACTATTCTAACAGGCTAAATATGCTACCTGCTTGAATGCTTTGTGGTTAGGTGCAGTTAGGTGCAGTTTAATGCTGAACTTAGAGGACGTATATGCACACCTTTCCATTACAAGCATTTTTTTTTTTTTTTTTAAAATTTTATTTTTATTTGTTTATTTATTTATTTATTTATTTTTTCCCATAAGTTATCTTAAGCTTTAACTGGGGAGGAAGGTTCATTTCTTGACCTCACCTACAGATCTTAATGGAACTAGATATTTAACTTCAAAACTTCTTACTTAAAAAACTATTCTCAGTCGAAAGTTAAAGTGCTTGTACTCCACCTGTATATATTCTATTTTTCTGCACTCTTCTCCAACATGTCATGCCAATTAAATTTTCTGTGCCCAAAGGTGACAACAGTTTTGGTAGGTCTAATAAGCGTAGTACTTGCATTATTTGGAAGCTTAATCAGAGCTGAAGACCAAGGTGATCCTTGTATTATGTCCTTAAGGGAGTCTGAAGCAGTAAATTTTTTGGAAGCACAAGCATACACAGAAACAGAGTTTACATGAAGAGTTCCTTCTTTTCTTCCAAGAGGAGCTGAAAAGGTTCAGTTAAGTGAACCACTGTCTACTACATCAACTAATTCAGTCAACAATAAACTGCTCTCTTTTTTCTTCCCCTGCCATATTTTTTTTCTTTTTTCTTAAAGATTAAACAATCATTTGGATAAAATACATAGAAATAATTCACTGAGATCAAAGACCAGAGATCATATTTCTTGTTTTACTTCATCCTTATAACTCCTGAGATGTATGCTCTGTATTGCTCATTCAGTCAAAGTTTCCCTGTGGGCTTGCTGTAGTCAGATGTAAGATGGATTTGAGTGCCTTTCAGTCCATTTTTCAAACTGTGATATGTCCTGGGACAGTCAGTACTACACCCAAATCCTTCACTGTTTATGATTAGTCCTACAGTGTGACATTTTATTGCTTTTTTTTTTTTTTTTTTTTTTTTTTCCTTTTAACTCTGAATTTATATTTTTCTGACAACAGAAACAGGTACGGAGTCAGCTGTTGCTCACCAACAGAATGAAAAAGAAGAAAAATCAGTTTCTTACAATTCTTACTATTGTATGATTTATGCAAAGTTTGCAGGTATAAACTTCAGGACTAAGAATTATATTGAGAGCTATTATTCATGAATATACTTCAGGTGCCTCTGAGAGCTTTCATGAACATAGAATAGTGTTTGCATAGGCTCTTCTTGTCAGATAGGACAAGTAACTTTCAACCACTTTGCTGACAGTATTTACCTTGTCAATAATTGTGTGTGGAGATATTCAGGACCTGTCTTTATGCCTGTTGTGCAACTTAGTGTATGGAGCCTGCTTTATCAATGGGATTGGACTCAATGATTTCTTGAGGTCCCTTCCAATCTCTGTGATTCCGTGATTCTGTGATTTCATTTTCTTACTCTGCCTATATGAATCGACAACTTTCTAAAGCTAAAAAATATGTTATTAGTTTTTTTCATAACGTCTGTGTTTTCCTGTCTCTCGTTAAAGTCCAGAGGATAGATAACTGGGTGATGAGCCTGGCTCTTAAGAGAGTATGGAGGAGATAATTTTATTTAGAGTGGTTCCTTTTGTATAAATTGTGTGTCTTCATCTAACATTTAAATGTGCCACATCTTCTGAATGATGAAAGCACTAATGCTTATAGATAGAGTGAACTACCACATTAATATTCCAGAAGTCAACTTGGCTTGTGCAATAGAATCCATAAGATTCACAAAAAAAAATCCATGCTGCTTGGTAGAAGCTGATATTGCAGAGAAAGTTACAAAGATTTGTGGATTATTATTATTATTATTATTTTTCAAAAGTTGTGGATACAGAGTTTTATTCATAGTGCCTAGAAATGTCCCTTTGGGAGGTACATATCAGCAAAAGTGAATTTTACTTTTAATGATAAAATAGTAAAGCATATACTTTGTGTGCCTAGATCTATTTTCTGCAGTGTTACCATTTTCTCTTAAGTAAAGAGGAGAAAATCCATTAAAACTGTTTTTCATAGAGAACATCATTCCATTTCTCCCTTCTGTGTGCTTGCTCTTTTTTTAATTTTTTTTTGTTGTTTTTTATGTTAATCTACCTACCTCTATTCCATATTCAGTGAAGATAGTATTTATATAAAAGAAGTTATGCACACAGAATAATCTAAAAAAAATTATACACACCTTTAATGGAGCACCTCCACTGTCCCAACACAGTGCAGAGTTTGACTTTGTAAGACTTAACTCAAAGGTTGCAATTCATCATCAGAGTCTTCTTTAATTTGTACTGCAAGGGATGATGCTGAAAGGACATATGCATGCTCTGGGAAGTTTTCCAGAGTCATGTTGAGGTAATTGAAGCTCTCCATGTGGCCTGAAGTAAGCAGGTTCTGCAGCTTGTTATCATCCTTTTGGGAACATGCCTGATAGAAATGCTGCTGGTGTTAGTGCTACACTAACTGACATAACTGGGAGAGAAGACCAAGGATGAGGGTGAAAAAGATACTTCTATTTGCTCTCTTGCTTCTGTTGGACTTTTTTTGTTGTTTGTTTGTTTGCTTGTTTGTTTTCCTCTTTTTACTAATACTTTTTTCCTGACAAATTTATTTTTCTGTGCTATTTTGTCATTCAGTTCCTGGCACATATGCTTTTCTACATAATTTTCATATGGACTTACTTGCCTTAGCTTGCAAGCAATGATGAAATGGGTTTTCTAGTGCCCAGTAGTACAGAAACAGTCATCAGGATGCTTCTGCTTGGACCTTTCAATCTTCAGCAGTTTTTGCAGAACTAGTATTTTCTAATGGGCTCTAGCTAGCAGCCAGGCACCCAGACTACTGCTTGCTCAAATCCTGCTCTCTCAGCCTGTCTAGCCTAAAGTGCACAGCTTTAGTTCTTCAGACTCCACTCCTCCCTGCTGTTATCACCAAAGGTTTTACTCAGTTTTTCCCGCAAAAGGATAAGTGGTACAAGTAGGGTTGTGGTCAAGGCATAGTGGCTTATTTTGCTGCTTTATTCTCTTACTCTGTTATGGTGAAGGTCCTTCAGAAACCTTCAGGGACACTTGTTTCACCATGGAGTACTTTCTCCTACTCTGGACTTCCATTCTTGTTTCCCAGTCCTTTTTGTTCCCTCATCTTTCCTTCTCTGCTCACTCATTCTCTCCTTGCTCTGTTCACTCCATGATGTTTTCTGCCATTATTTCTTTAAAATACTGTCACAATTGTGCCACAAACTTCCCTCATGGTCTCGCCTGGTACCATGCAACTTGCATGTCCTAATGTGTCCTCCATGTGGCCCTGTGTAAGGCAATCAAAAAATCACAGAGCAGACTGGAAAGGACCTCCAAAGGTCAGTTAATTCCATCTCCCCTACTGCATGCCAGCAAACTAGAGTAGGTTTCTCAAGGACACATCTAACATGTCCTTCCAGTGGTGGGTCATCCACAACTTATTAGTGCATGCTCCTCATAGTAAAAAATTGCTTGTATATAGTCTAAATTTTCCCTTTCAGTATTCAACCATTACCCCCGCCTATGTCTCCAGCTCATGGTAAAGAGTCACCTCCAGTCTTTCCAGTAGGACCACACTAAATTCTGAAAGGCTGCTGTAAAGTATCCCTGGAGCCTTCTCCAGGCTGAACAACCCTACCTCTTGAAGCCTCCCTTGATAAGAGATGTGCTCCAGCTTCTGATAATTCTTGTGGCCCTCCTCTGGACTCAATCTAAGAGCTGAATGTCTCTCTTTCTTCTGGATATCTAGAATTGGATGCAGTTCTTGAAGCAGGGTCTCATGAGTATGGGGAAGAGGGGAAGAATCACCTTCTTGGACTTACTGTCTATACTTATCTTTATGCATCCCAGGATATAATTATTTTTCCTTGCTGCATGCACAAATTGAAGTCACATGTTTAGTTTTTCATCCACTACTACCTCCTTCTCTGCGGGGCTGCTCTCAATCTATTTGTCATTCAGTCTGGACTGATGTTCAGGGCCTTGATGAACTTCAAGAGATTTACATGGACGCCATTCTGAAGTCCATCAAGGTTCCTCTGGATGGTATGTCTTCCCTCTGAGATGTCAGCCAACACTCAGTTTGGTGTCATCTGCAAACTTGCTAAGTAAGTCATCTGCAAACTTGCTCAGTACCTCTGTCCACAGCACTAACAGAGATGTTAGATACTTCTAGTCCAGTACAGATCCCTGAGGGACACCACTTGTCACTAGTTTCCATCCAGACACTGAGCCACTGCATCTCTCAGTGTATGACAGTTCAATGTATTCCTTGTCCTCTGAATAGTCCATCCATCAAAACCATCTCTCAAGGTAGATGATATCAACTGATACACCAGCACCATCACTCTGTTGTAGAAGGCCATCAAATTAGTCAGGCATGATCTACCCTTAGTGAAGCCATATTGATTGCCATTAATCACATCTCTGTTTTCCATGTTCTTTAACATGACTTCTAGAAGAACCAGTATTTTACCAGACACAGAGATGAGGCTGACTGGTCAGATTCTTCAGATGATCTAGAACCTTGTCCTCTCTTGAATTTGGTGGTATTTAATTACCTCAGTCTCTTGCCTTGAGATTTTGTGGCTTGGACGTATGATAAGACCAATTGCGAGTGAAGCATAAGACAAAAAGTTGTTGAGTGGCTTGGTCTTTGTTTTCATGTACAAGCTCTTGAACAGTGCAGTGTGTTGTATTAGACTCGAGATGTACGGAGACAGGCCCTCCCCTGCTCGGTCATGCATATGTAGATAGGGTCATGTATATGTAGAAGAGGTCATGCATATGTATAAGGTGTAAATGAAATAGGAAACCTATATAAGGGACTCACACAATCTAATAAACGCCATTTTACCACTCACCATATTGGTGTAAGGACCAGAGTGTAACTTGGCCAGGGGCCGTCAAAAGCACATTACCAAGGAACGTGACTCTTAAGGTTACCTGATTAATGTAACAGCAGTGCTGTTTCTCAGAAAAAGCTCTGTGCAATCTATCCCATTTTTTACATAGGGGACAACTTGCTCAGTTGAACAGTTTAGAGCCATTTGTTACTGTATTCCAATCATGTGATTGAACCCACCACGTTTCAGTGTCAGTGATCATATAGTAGCTTTTTGGCTGCATACCAGCTCATCCTGTTTGTTACCAGTGCTGCATGCACCAGTATAAAGGTACTTCATCTGATCTATTAACTGCCTCACATTCATGGCAGAACCATGAAGCATTGAGAAGCACTGCTCACTACTCTAGTAGATATACTCTTTCACCCTATCACCTCTGAGTGTCATGGCTTAGTACCCCATGCTCCTAGTTAATTTGTTTAAAGTGCAGTTTTCTAAATCAGCCATCTTGCTAGCAAAGCAAAGAAGAAGCTTTAGCTTTAAGCATACTGACACACCTTGCCATGTAACTGGAAACATGGATTTTCAAATGCTGAAATTTTGGTAGATGGTCAGGTGTGCCTTTTTTTCTGAAGTCTTCCACCCCAGACTTTATTTCTCTTTCACTCACAACTGCTCCATCTCCAAGATAAGGAGAAAATTATTATGATAAGAAAGGCCTGACCATGATGATCGGGATTTTATCTTTGTCAGTGATTGCCAACAAATACTAAGTGAAGCCAGAAGGAATGAGATTGGATAAATATACCAAGACTTTTCTTCAGAATAGTCCTTCTATTGGAAGTCAAGCAATTACCAAAGAAACACACATAAGAAAAAGCAACAACAACAAAAAAAAAACAACAACAAAACAAACGACCACATCAACAACAAAAACCCAAAAGCAAAAGAAAGGTCTCTTTTCCTTTTCCACTCTATGACTCATTCAGGAAAATTGCTTGTAGTCCTTTGATGGTCTTCGCAGAAGGAATAAATACCTCAGTTTTTGTTGTTGTTGTTTGTTTTGTTTTTTCCCTTGATTGGTGTGGTATGTAATTGAAATTAAACTAATTTAAAATACTGTTACTTAAGTAGCCAGTGTGAAGATTCTGTGAGCAGTTCATACAGTATTTTATATTATTTCACAGAATCACAGAATGACCCAGGTTGGAAGGGACCTCAGGAATCCTAAAGCTCCAATCCCCCTGCCTGGCTGGGCCACCAAACTTCCACATTTACTAGATCAGGTTGCCCAGGGCCCCATCCAACCTGACCTTGAACACCTCCAAGGACAGGGCAGCCACAACCTCTCTTGGCAGCCTGTTCAGCACCTCACTACTCTCCTAGTAAAAAACTTCCCCCTAACATCCAACCTAAATCTACCCTCTTTCAACTTAAATCCATTTCCCCTTGTCCTTCTATTATCGGCCCTCCTGATTATAGGTTCCCTTCAGATACTGAAGCCTTCTTTTCTGCAGGCTGAGCAAGCCCAGCTCCCTCAGCCTGTCTTCACAGGGCAGGTGCTCCAGTCCCCTGATCATCTTTGTGGCCCTCCTCTGGACCCTTTCCCACAGCTCTCTGTCTTTCTTGTACTGAGGGCTCCATACCTGGACACAGTATTCCAGATGGGGCCTCACAAGCGCAGAGTAGAGAGGGACAATCACCTCCCTATTCCTGCTGGCCACCCCTCTCCTGATGAAGCCCAGGATCCCATTTGCCTTCTGAGCTGCAAGAGCACACTGCTGGCTCATGTTAAGTTTCTCATCCATCTGGACCCCCAGGTCCTTCTCTGCTGAGCTGCTCTCAAGGATCACTCCTCCCAGTCTGTACAGGTGCCTGGGGTTCTTCCGGCCCAAGTGCAAAACCTTGCATTTTGCAATGTTGAACCTCATTAGGTTCACCTGGGCCCACCTTTCCAGTCTGTCAAGGTCCCTCACCTTTTGGTGACACTTGAAGGAAGTTCAGGTTAGGGTTTACAGCATAAAACTGATGGTAATAGGAATATAAGAAGGTAACTCATAGGTTCATCAGTCCAGATTTAGTCCTATGTTGTGCTTTAAAGCAAGTGCAAAATTTATGTGAGCTGATGTCTATCACTTTTCTTTCTAAATTAATTTAGAGAAGACCTTTATTTTATCAAGAATGTTGGTTTCTGCTGTTTTTTATTGTTTCCAGAAAAGTAGCTTCATGTTTTTCAGACCAAAAGGATTGAGTGGTGATATCTGGTGCTTTCAACCACCTTGTCTAAATTTACCTCTTTATGACACTTATGACTTTTTCCTTTGCTTTAAGTTGCACTCATGAATCAAGACTAGGATAACTGAAAATGATGCTTTGCAATAGGATTTAGACATGAAGTGCCCTTTTTGTCATCATTACTTTCATTCTTTTTTTTCTCACTGTTAAGACAAACACAGGAAATACATTTGCTCTCCTAGCTCTTCTACTTGCAAAGACACAGCACTGATGTTATTATAAAGGACAAAAATAAAATAAAATAACCCCGACAACATTGCCAAATAAGAAAGTACCTTGTATTCTGCACTAGCATGTAGATCTGGTAATCCAGCTTTCCTGGCTTACAGCAAATCCAGCGTTGTGCCTAGCGATTCATGGTGCATTTATGCACACTAGTGAGCAGCCGTGGATAGAAGGTCTTTTTGTCTCATTCTGCTTCAGCAGTACAGCACTTCAGTTGCCTCTATAGGCAAGCATTATGATAATTCTGAGTGAAACTACAGTACTCATATTCATCAATATTAACCTTTCAGTGTTAAGAAGGAAAATATGAGAACAATGCATATTACAAAAAAATGCGAAGGGTAAAAATTTCCAAAACTCAGGAAGATCTTTTGTTCTTTGAGAGGAAGCCTAGTATGTGTACATCACATTTGATAACTATCAAAATCCTAGGCATGAGGGTTGTTGTTTTGTTGTTGTTGTTGTTTGTAATGGATGGCATTAGACATTCAAGTCCTGGGCATTCAACTATAAAAGGTACGTATCAACATGATGTGACTATTTACACAGAAAAAAATAGTTTATGGTCAATGTTGATAGTGTTCAGCAGCACTTGAAACAGGCTGAACTGGAAAAGGCTATTAACATGCAAACAGTTGTGAATGGGTGGGCCATGTGGAAAATGAACTTATTTAATGAGTTTGCCAAGGAAAAAATGGAGAAAGGAGAAGACACTGAGGATTTACTTAATATTAACTTGTTTCTTGTTTTCTCTCATCATGTTTAATGTAAACACTACATTATAGGAATCTTACAGATCAGCACAGTGGGATTTCTTGAGTATTTCTGTGGCAGTTAGTTGCCTATTTGACTGTTGCAGTAACACTAAGTAGCTTTTAATACAGATTTCACAGTTTTCATAGATCAAGTGATTGGTATGTGATCTGGTAATGATGACCAATAGTTTCCAAAAGTGTATACAAATACAGCAGCAGTGACCTGGTGAAACTTGAAAGAAGTTTATAATGCTTTATAATTCTGATAGTAGGACAGTTAAATATGCAATGTTATATGCTGTAGGCTCTGATTCTTCTCCTGACTTGTGGGGTCTGATTACTCTCATGATCTATGCACTATTAAGTTCTGGGACGGCTATTTTAAAGACAAGAATACATGGAGGGTCAGGACCTGTACCTGCGGCTCTATTTCTCATTGAGAAAGTGGTATTAATATACTCGCAATAGGATTACATTGCAACAAGGGAAATTTATCTTGGATATTAGAAGAAGAAACACTAATGATAACCTAACTTCGACTTGTAATAGGCTGTAGAGATGATTGGGAACTGTTAAGGAATTGAGAGCTGCAAGAGACCTTCAAGAACAGGCTAGACACATGTTTGTATTCTTGATTAAATGATAACTAATCCTGTCTTGGGCCTGGTGTGCTGGGACTAGGAGTATGTTCAGGATCCCATCAGCCCTGCTTTCTGTTTTACTGTGCTGTTGGTTTTAATTCATTTGCTATAGCCATTCAAACAGACAAGCAGAGAGATTCCAAAGAATGGAGAGCAAAAAAAGCAATTACTGGCCTTTGCTGAAAACGCAGGTAGGAGAACATTTCAATTAAATGTTTGTTTTTCACTTTCTTTGTCTCTAAGAGAGAATGCAATGAAGAACGACATATTAAATTACAGTTGCTGTAAACTTGTCCCTGTTAATACACAGAGGAAGAAACATTTGTTCAGTATTTCCTTTGTCTCTTTATAAAGAATAGAGGATCAGAATGCAAGTCAGAGAAGGCTGTTTAGCTGTTTTGCAGAGTGCAGTGACTTATACCTGCAAATTACAGATTGTTTTTTAATTCTGTGTGCTTCTCATTCTTTGCACCTTCTGCAGGTGCTATGAATTCCTCCATTATGATCAGAGTTTGGTTTGGAAAGGAAAAAAAAAAAAAAAAAAAAAGATTTCTGTGAATGTATAGCAGCAAAGTAAGTGGTTTCCTTGGCAACATCATCAGAACTGTGCTCTTGGCTCTCTTCATTTTAGTATCGGACGCATCTGTTTGAAAAGAGAAATAAATGTGACTGGTTTCAAAACAGGTGAAATGAAACAAGAATGTTAATGCAATCGAATTACTACAGAATGAGCAAGAAAATCATAGCCCTCCTTACTGTTCTGTTCCTTTTTACTTCCTTCACTGAAAAAACTTTCTACCCAGCTGCATGCCTTTTGCAATACCTTTTGACATACCACATAATCCAACTTTTCTACTGTTCAGAGTACCACCAATTTAAATACATTATTTATATTTTAGTGGTGCAATTTGTGGTCCTCTTGACTTTGATACAACTTCAGTTTCTCCTTTCTGTCAAGAGCAATTATCAGAAGACCATCTACGAGTCAGCAGTGAAACTGAAGCAACGAGAAACTTCAGTGAGAAGTCTGTGCCTTTTATATAGTAGAGGATGAAAATAGGGATAACCTTTGGTAGTGATCCTGTCTGGAGACCATTGTGCACTCAGGAGCTGGTGATCCACACTCGTACTAACTCCAGTATGCCCAGAGCTGCCCTACGTTATTCTGCCTAAACAGCATGGCCCTCAGGCCTGCTCTGTGCTGCATAAATCCCTTGGCCTTGGTGCAGTCTCAGCCAACTAATGCCATTCTTAGTAGCAGTGAAATTAGATTGATTTGACTGACTTAACTCTTCAATCATAGGAAAATTTTGTTAAAGGAAGTTATGTAACCTGAAGATCAATAGGACAAATATGCACAGAAAAGTACTGCAAAGCAGTACAAAGGTCTACCAAGCTGGACTAAAACATAAGAAAGGCAGGTCTGTTCTTGCCAGAAAAGAGAACACACAGAATATGGAATAAAACTTTTCTTGTGATGTTTTTATAACGCATAGTCATATGACTTCTAATATTTTGAGCCTGTCTTTCCATCCACTTTATCATGTTCAATAAGCACTGACACACTTATGCTCTATAAATCTCTTTAACACAAAAACACTTCTGGACTCAGCACTTTTCTCTGACAGTGAGCACCTCAGTCCCACTGTGAATTTTGTTTCTGCAGCAAACACAAAACCAGTGCCTCTAGTTTAAATGATAGGTACCCAAATTTTTTGCTTACCTGGGCTGTAGAGAATCTGTCTTGGGTCGCATATAAAATGCATAATAGTATTAATGAATATAAACAATGAAACTTCTTTTAAAATATTTTTTAATTATAACTTAAAAAAAGAGGACAATGAAAACTTAATACCTTTGGGATACTTGACCTAGTTTTTGTGAAACTACTGATGGAAGTCATTACAGTTCTTAGTGAGTTCTTAAAGTGTTTGTCAGAGATTTCTGATGAAATGTTTATTACTCTTTCTTTGCATCATCTTAGAAAATAGTTGCTTACAAATATGTGCACTGCCAAAAAGTGATTGCGTGAATAAGATGTGACTTTGAAGTGAAAGAAATTTTTCTCTGGTAAGGATATTTTTCTCTGTCTAAAAAAGAGATATGATCAAATTTTGAGTTCAATATCTGATTGAACTCTACACATTCCATTTGACAGTTTGCAAGTCTGTACTGAATATGGAGTAACAATTATACTTCAAAATTTGTTAAATTTTCAGCACTCTTGAAACCTATTTTCAAATCCCTTTATCAAAATGGAAAACACAACTGTGGACTTTCCATTGTTCACAGGACTCTTTTCAGGGAAAGTACCAAAATGCACACAGTTATTTTCCATAACCTGAGTCAGCACTGCACAGTGCCATCCCCGTGCCCCAGTTTCAACTGAAAGAGTGCTGATTGCAAACTGATGTTCAGTAATTATGAGTGATGGGTGTGCACCCAGGGCCAGGCTGCATCCCTTGGTGGGAAGAGCTGCAGCCATGATGGCACAGGGCAGGGACGGCCATAGGGTGGGCTATGCTGCGCTGGATGCAAGTCACAGGCTGTGGTTTGGACATGCCTGGTCTAAATGAAAAGCCTTCTGAGTGCCTTGCGTTTTACTGTGGAAATAGCAAACAATGATTCAACTAGTTTCCACATTAAAACTCCACTTTTTCATGGGTCAACATGCTTTCATATAAACTTGCAAGTTTATGCATAGATGTCCTAGAATTTTGTGCATCGCTCTGGTCTTTGTATTTGCACTACATCATATCTGGAAGAAGTCTGTAAGAAAGCAGTAAGAGTGACTCAAAGAAAACACTATTTCTAAACTGTTGGTGAATTCTGCAGATGCTTAAATATGTCATATGAAGAATGGTAGGGTAGGAATGAAATACACGTGTTTGTTGTCTAAATTCCAATCTCATTTAACTTTTGGAAAAAGCATGAGACTTAAGGCAATTGACATGATAGTTGCTTGAGCTCTTTGAGAAATGGCATCACCAGCACTGAGGAGGCATTTTAACTTGTCAAGAACTGCTCACAGCAAAATGAGCAGCAAAAGCACCTCACCGCTAAAGTCATTCCCTTGTAAACATGAATATGTTTTTTCTTTCTTTAGTTGTATTGAGAAGATTGTATCATTTGCACTTCAGTGAAAGGAACAAGAACATTTTCCATAGGTAAAGGATGGGAGTGAGATCATGGCAATAATGCCATAACTCTCCAGTGATATGCTATTCCTTTATTGTTCTGCAGTGTTAAATTATTACACAGTATGGCTAGAGCTACTTATTTTGCTATTAGGGAAAATATTCTTTTTCTTGTATTTTACTGTATTTTTTTCAGTATTGTCTATAAATTACAACAGTCTCAAAGAGGTAAACAAGATACTTAAATGCAAAGTTAAGTAAAAGAAAGAAAGAAATATGATTTTTGTGAAAAGTTGTCTCCAAATATATTTGAGCTGCAGGATTTCTGTTTGTTGAGAACACTTTACAAGTCATTGACAGTGGAAGAAGAATACTCAAGAAATTTCTTCTTGTTGTGCTCTCTCCTGAGATGTGGTTTTCGTCTGTTTTTTAAAGTCTGACACAGCAACAGACTATTTTTTTGACAGAGGATTTTACTTTACCTTCTAGAAGAAGATAATTCACATTTAAAATCGTGAGTTCTTATGCCAGAGGTTATATCTGACTGCTTCACCCAAATGTCATGTTAGTCTAACATGTGTGGGTTATGCTGAAATATGAGGTGTTTCTATTTTAGTATCTTCAGGAAATAAAAAATTACGATTTGCAAGTACCTCTCAAGACAATTGCCTTCGAGCCAAGAAGACAATCTGTCTTTCCCCATGGAAATGATGTGGAAGAAAATGGGAAGAGAAATGTATTCAATCTAAGAAAAAGGATAAGAAACAAAGAATGAACATATAATCTGTGGGAATATTTCTCTCAACATAGCATCTGAAATACTTGGTTTTCCTATTTTGCAAATACTCTTTTTTTTTTTTTTAAATGCATATTTAACCATGCTTAGTTTTTCAGGTATTTCCAGGCATTGTGTTACTTTATTTGGGGAAAGAAAAAAAAAAAAAAAAAGAAAAAAAAAAAAAAAAAGTGCTTTTTCTTTTGTTTAAAAATGGGATACTAGAGAAAGAAACAGCATTTCCTGAAACAGGAAATGCAGTTATGATACAGTGCATTCAAACATATTGCAGCTCCAAAGGTGGATGTGCTGCCTTGGTTGTGATTGTGTGAATATCAGTATGTTGGAAGCCTGCCTCCTTCTGGGGACTGCTTAGTACTGGCTGCCCCACTCGTATTATTGTCCAGCTGCTGTCTTCATGCTTCTCTTACCCAAGCTAGCCTGTGAATGTCTTTCTACAAAAACTTTCTTGTGCAGCAGTTGTGTATATAGGTGCAGTCTCAGGTTGTCTAACTGTAGATGAGAATAGAATGGTTTACCACAGAAGCATTAGCTTCTGAATGGCAACCTGTATCTACAGAAGTGAGTCTGACTGCTTACTACAGTTGTACATTATACTAGAAATCTAGATTACCACAACTGAAATAAAGGAGTTAATTTTAGAGGTACTGTTGGAATTATCAAAGCAGAATGCATGTTTCCTAAGGCAGCATAGTGTACACATTAACTTATGTTACACATAACTGAAGTTTGCATTGCATTATCTGACAAAGTACTCCAGAGGCTTGACTTATATTGACAGTTGCCAGCATTTGGTTATCTAATTAGTATTGTCTTAGTTATCTACGGAGTTGCTGATTTGATTGGTTATTTTAAATCTGTGGGGTATTTAGATATTTCACCTTAATTATTGAAATTCAGATTCTTGAGATCCAACAAAGACTGATCATGAAAGGGATTTACTGGGGATTGATGATTAGTGCTGGCAGGATGATAAAACAGCTAGTACTTGTTCAGTTTATAATTTAAAAGATCAAACCTATAGAATGGAAAATGTGAATGGATGAATGCATTTTACACAGATGTCACACGCATACACACACAGAAAACCAAATACTATCAAACATATATTTTACTGTTCAAAACTTTCTCTACAGTCTGACAAGTAGTTTGAGAAGATACGCTGACAAATGCAGTACTACATGTAAGTTCCTTGCATTAGTTATGTGAATAAATTCCTTGCTGATTTTACTGTTGAAAATTATGCCATATCTAGAAGCTTCAGAAAACTGATTTAACATTCACTTCAGTGACAAGATCTCAACCAGATCCAATATTAATTTCCTAGAAAAATCTAATAAAATATGTCTCTTTAACTCAGCAGAATTCAAGTAGTTGCAGACTTTAATAAAGATTGGGTGCAGTAAATTTTTACAGCTGGTGTAAACATAAATTCTAAAAAAGAAAAAAAAAAAAGAAAAAGAAAAAAAAAAACCTAAATTCAAAGACCACTGTCAAGAAAAGAAGAGTGTTTTTTAGTTTATAGTTAGTACTTACGTGCTTTCTGTTAATTACTGTGGAAACACTGACACAAGCTGTACTGAGCTTTTCCATTATGTCACTACTTCACACTTCAGTAATGAACATTGTATTTAGATAATTTTTTAGAGGAAAAAATAGTTAACGTTCATTCTGAAAACATCTGTTTTGAAAATCAAGTGTAATATTTTGTACCGTCTCTTCAATATGGTACTACAGTGTAGGTCCAATCTTCTATCTGACTAGGGGTCCTACTGGAAATGAAATAGAATATCTTCTCTCCCACTTACACAAGACAAAAATAATCTGTCAGTTCAAGCTCAAAGTTATACATAGCTGAGACTCATCAGAAAATGGCCATTTTCCAAGTTTCAGCGTGTTTATGCTTTTATTTCATCAGCATACTCAGGCAGACATAACAAAAATAAATAAATAAAAAAAAAATAAAAAATGAAGCATTAGAACTGTGCAGATGAAAACAACACTTATTCCTTCATATGCTCACCCTGAGTTCACCCCTGTTTCACCAAAGTTGTATCTGTATTCTATTTTACCCTTTTTAGGTTCCTGAAATTAATAATAGTCAGGAAAGTTAAAAAAAGGAACCAAACTGTATCAACAGTCATACCAACAATATTTCTGATTTAGCACATGCTGAAGATGAAGTATCACAGTATCACAGTATCATGCGCGTTGGAGGGGACCTTAGAGATTATCGAGTCCAACTCCCGGGATTCGAGCCTTCTGTGTAGCAGAGCGGCACTTCTACCACTTGCGCCACAGGGGGGATTCATCGAACTCGGGCCTCCGGTGTTGCAAGAGGCACTTCCACCACTACGCCACCGGGACACACTAGTAGTACCTATTACAAGAAGGTAGCCTCATTTCAGAGTTATGAAGTATCAAAAACAGTAGCACAACATTTAGGTGAATGCTGAATTAGCTAATGAACTAATTTTACTGGAGAAATATGATAGTTCTGCTTAAGTAATGTGGAACTGATCTTTACAAGTCACCTATGATCTTATGCCCTGGAAAAAAAATAAAAATAAAAAAAAGATTACACTGCAGATTAAATTATATATCAGTATGTTTTCAGAAATAAATTGCACATGAACACACGAATTCAACCTTATGTCTTTAAAGCATAGATATTTTTCCTTTTGAAGTAATTTGATGTTGTGCTATCTCTACATTGGTCAAAGCTAAAATTCAGTTGGCACAGACTTTAGATGCCTGCCAAGGTGCATATTAAAATAACCACGAAAGATAATTGCAACACATACTATTATCCTTGGTGTCACAATTAATGGTAAAGACATGCAAGTACAGCACATATTATAAAGTTTCATGCCAGACTATTTGCACTGTAGTCTGTTTTTCCACAGAAACCTGGGTTTCAATTTCTGCTCACCTCTGTAATGGGAAGCTTTAGAAATTAGTCTGCATAGGCCATTAAACCTGAGGAACCCTTCTACATTGGGAATCAGGAAGAATTTCAGTACTTTCTGTTTGCATAAATGAACTGCAGATATTATGACTTTACAATGTGCAATTCAGCAGTTTGTTTTCTTGATGCTAAAATAAGAAATGCAAACTTCTACTTATGTTGAATGGTTGGTGTTTCCTGAGAGTGGCTTATTCTCTGTTTCTGGATCTTCAGCTGGCCTATTAAAATTTTTTTGCCATGACTCCCTCCTGGCCCCCTGGCCACACTGCTTTGCTGTGGAAGTTTTATTCCAGCAAATAGATGGGACACAGAGAGAGGAACTGCATACATTCAAGCTTAGCCATTCCAGTATGCTTGCTTGCTGATCCATCTTCATTCATTTGGGGACCATCTACATCATGATTTTGAACATACAGTATCTAAAAAGGGGCTATAAGAAGGAAGTGGACACACTCATTAACAGGGTCTGTTGTGGTAAGACGAGGAAATGATTTCAAATGAAAGGAGGATAGATTAGATGGGATATGAGGAGAAGATTTTTTACAGCAAGTGTAATGAGAAAGTGGGACAGATAGCCCAGAAAGGTAATGGATGTCCCATCCCTGAAGACATTCAATGTCAGGCTGGAGAGGCTCTGAGCACCTGATCCAGCTGTAAGAGTCACTGTTCATTGTAGGGGAATTGGACCAGACGATCATTCATGGTCCTTTCCAACTCAAATGATTTTATGGTTCTTTAATATTACATTATTATCTTTTCTCATTCTCAAGGTTTCAGCTGCTTATATTTAATGGTTATTTAGCCTCATGTCTAATTCTCTTTTCCAGTTGCACTGTAACTTGTATCTAACTTGATATTTTTTAAAACAAAGCAGAAGTATTTCTTGCTTTCTGAGTTTCGGTGGGTTATTTACTTATCTATCATCTATCCATCTATTTATTTATTTATTTGTGTGTGTGTGTGTATGTTTTTAATTCAAATAAGATGCTGAAAATCTTGTTGCGAACTTCCATGAGACTAAAACTTACAGGATTTAGATTGTAGAGCTATTTTGACATGTCAGCTGCAAGTTCCAATAGCCTTTCCAGCATGTGTTTTCACATAGTTGAATGCATCGCTGAAACTTGTTAAGAGAGCAGCATATGATACTTTACATTCTAAATTTATTTCAGTGTAAAGAATAGTGTTTCCTTAATTTAATCCTTAACAGTTTAGCAGCTACTATAAAAAAATAATATTAGTAGCTGTCCAATTCTCCTTCAGAAGCATATACTTTGAGTGGATCTTCTGCTAGTGTTTATTTTTCCCATTGTATCTGTCACATGTAATTTTTTATGACTTTCAGTACTTTCTGTTTAACAGGTCTTCCATATGGTTCACAGCATGCAGACAAACGACCAGTTAATTAAAACGTTGTGATTTAATTTATTAATAGGCAAAACCAGGAGCTGTTCTTTTCTCTTATAGCTCTTATTGGTAGGCTCAGTAGCTGTATCTACAAACGAAATTAATATATTCAGAAATTGTGATTAAAATTATGAACTGAATAATTATTACATGCCCATATCTACCACGAACATATGAATTATCTGAAAAATAAAAATAAAAATGAGTATTTGCCTGTTTTCAATTACAGGTACAATTTTGTGCAGAAGGAGGCCCTTAACCAATCTAACGGCATGTGTTTATTATGATAGGCCTTTGAGCTTAAACTGTCTCTTATTCTGAGTTCAGAAGTATGTAGGAGCACTGTTCTGAAAGTACTGCCTTCTATTTTATGATGTTGGTCTGTGATGTCAGAGGTGGATTTTGGTGGTATGTCTGTAGAGGTTGAACCTTCCTGCTAATTACGTGTGGTGGTTGTGTGACAGATGGCAGCAGTGTCAGTCTGACAGAATGGCATATGACATGGAAGTGTGTAAGAAACATTGACATTAATTGACTCTTGTTGCGCAGTGATGGAGGCCAAACAGTGTATGTGAGCACAGTGAAACAGTGGGTGGTACATTTCAGCAGAGGTGATGGTGACAGTGGCAGTGGGTCACCTCCACTGATGTAGACTGTCAAAAGAGCAGCATGTAGACTGATGAAGATGCAGAGCTAATAGTGACTGTGACCGTGCTGAAACATAGTGCTTTGTAGCTGATAATTTTCTATATAGAGTGGTGTTATTATCCTCTCTTTACTTGTTTTAGTTTCCTTGGAAATAAACAGGCGACATTACTTTTGGAGCAACATAAGTATTTCTTCAAAACAGAGTCTCGCACTGTCCTTTAGAGAATATATCAAATTCATAACGTAGGAAAAATATACATGCATACAAACAAAAACAAAAGCCACAGGAGACAGGAAACTTTGGTTTTCTAAATGATCTGAGTGTTTTTATTGCTAAAATTGTGTTTATGTTCTTACAAACAAAGTCAACTTAGGGTTTCAAAAGTGATCTCATAAAATACTTTGTTTTGTCTTAAGGCAATCATTTCATAATACACAAGAACTATTTTCCTCTCAGCTTTTCTTACTGTTTTCTAATCTTCACTGAGTTTTCTGGACAATGCTCTGGTCCTTATAATGCTCAGTAGCACCTAGGGTACATTTAGGAGGAAGAACCGTTTACTCTAGAAGCTGCCTTAAATAAATGAAGTTGGAGCAGAGTGGTGACTTGTTTCAGTGCACATTTTTGGCTGTTCTCCCACCCATGAGACAGGCAGTATCATTCCTTCAGACACGTTGATCCCCATTTCCCACAGGGACACATTAGATATTCAAAACCAAATTTATAACAGAAGTATTGAGGTTTTGAAAAAAAATAAAATAAATAAATTCAAGAATATAGAACTTATTTCTCCCTGAATCCTTAAGAGGTAGAGAGGGAGAGAGGAAAGCCATTTAGTCTGGTAATGGGAACATACCAGAACTGCCAGTCAACTCTCAGAATGGAAACAGTAGGAAGCCTGCCTTAAATGCGGGGCACTGATGGGGTGGAGAGAAGGAGAGAACACATCCAAGAGTCTATTTTTAAAAATAGTTCTCATCTTTCTAAAAATAGCTTTTTCTGCCCTGGAGAAAACAAACAAACAAACAAACAACAAACAAAAAACAACAACAACAAACAAAACACATGCTAAAATTTAACGTACCTGATGAATGACCAGTAATGTTTTCTGTGTGGTGTTTTTTTACATTAAGCAACCCCAAAGTCAGATGCCTTATTTATGTTGACTCCAAATATGATTTAAGCTCTGGTATTAAGGGGGTCTGAAGCCACATATTTTTCATTTCATTCAGTAAAATCTTAAAACTCTTTGTTTTATTAAATTCTGTGAAGTTTTCAATTGCCGTGCTGAGTGTAACTTAGTTAAACTACATGAGAAGAAAAGTCGTGATCTGCATGGATGTGTGAATGACAATTATATTTACTGCTTTCCCCGTATGTTTGATCTCACTTCCTGGTGAACCACCTTAAAGATGCACTGTTGGATTCCTATTCTTCAACATTATTGTTCTTGTTAAGCTATTGAGATGCTGATATTTCTGGAACTAATTGTATAAAGTGGTGCATCAGAGCAGAGTATTTATTTACACCTGAAATTAGCAGCAGCTTCAATAGACCGTGTATTTTTTGCTTTTGGAATACTTCTTTGAAAATACTTTTAACTTTGATATAACTAGAGTTGCTATATCAGGGCTTTATGTTTGTATCAGTCTCGTTATTTCCTAAAAAGAAATGAATTTTAAAAAAAAAAAGGAAAAAAAAAAAAAGGAAAAGAAAAGAAAAGAAAATATATCATGCTTTTTTTTTTTTTCTTTTTTTTTTTTTTATTTTCCAGTGATTACCTGTTAGTTGATCATGGCTAGGAGTTTTCTTTTTCTCTTAAATGCTCAAGGACTAATTATTTTTAAGTACCGTGATGCCTTACATTTATTGCCAATTATACAATTATAATTATAAATTATTATAAATTATAACACATATATTGACAATTATACAGCATATATAAAGTATATAAATATATTAAAGGGAAAAGTAAAATCACAGTACAGGTGTGTAACATCTGTTGGGTGTAGTCAAACTTCTGTACTTCCACAAAGGTCCATTTTGACATTTCATCCAGAAAATATATAATGATTTCAACTGAAACTTGGAAATATCTTTGAAATTAGAGTGGTAAATTTGCTTACTGGCCTACTTCTCCCTTTTTAAGCTGAATTACTTGCAGATAATAAAAGTTGCTGCATGAAGTAACATATCAAAATCTCCGTTTGTAGTCCATAATACACCTCTGCTTAAATCTGAAAGACTCCATGCAGTGAAAGAAATTGGTTATTGGAAAGAGCCACATCAACTGCAACATTCTGTGTTTTATTGAAGTTCCTTTAAATAACTTATGTTTCTTTTGGCTTCATTAATTTGGCAAATTAAAAGCCAGCAAAAAAAAGCTTTGTTTTTTGTGAGTGATCCCTTTGTGAACTTGTTCCTACATGCCAGGTCTGAGCCGTAAGAGTTGTTTCTTTAGAATGCACAGGGCTTTAAGCTGCAATTTTGTATTTACACTATATTTCATCACACTTTCTGCTTTGAGCTTTCTGGAGGGACTTAGATGATCTGTTGAGAAACTTGCCCAAGCTTGCTGCAAAGTCTAGGTGTTGGGAAATTAGTCCAGTTACTTGGAAATCCACAGCCTAATAAAGTGCCTCCTGCATCTTGGTGATGCATCTTGATACTGAAAAGCATTCAGGTTGCCAGGACTTGGGCTGCCAAAATAGAGTCACAGTCTGTGAGGATGTATGTGGCAGAGGGGAGCTGACCCTGATGCTTGAAGTCCTGGACATTTGAGCTTGCTGTTTCTGGGGCTTCAGTTAATCTCCTTACAGTAGTAGCTGCCAGCCCTGCTCTAATCTTACTGTCAAAAAGTAGAACTCAGCAACCAGGACTGTTCCATTTCAGCATTTTTTATTTTTTTTTTCATCTACGTTCTTTTATTGTTCCTTTTCTCACAGTAGAAACTACAAAGCCCCAGCATTTCATCCCTTAAGTTGTATGAATAAATTTGTCTTACATCGCTGATAAATTCTGAGGCTATCTATGCAGGTTAAGTTTAGTTCATTTTCCTTTTGCCATGTAAGAAAGAGATTTACATATTTTAAATATTGCTAGAAAGTTTTGTGTGCAGATTGGCAACTGAAATTGGACAGTTCTCGCTATGGATCTAGCAAGGAATCCAGAAACATTATTTTATTTTATTTTATTTTATTTTATTTTATTTTATTTTATTTTATTTTATTTTATTTTATTTTATTTTATTTTATTTTATTTTATTTTATTTTATTTTATTTTATTTTATTTTATTTTATTTTATTATTTGTTTACCACCAGAGTGATGACAATCACAGAAAAATCGGAGAACTGATTCTATTCTATGGGCTGTAAGGTAGCAGGTCAGGAAGGTAACATTCCATAGTAGTGGTATCATATGTTTGGTGATCGAGCTGTGGCTTGAATTGGGTCAGTTCAGCTAGTAATTTGGCATGATGCTTTCCTTAGCCCAGTTAGGGGACAGTTTTTGTTTACACAGTAAGCCCTTTTTCCCTTGACTTATTGGTGTTTGCCAGAAAATAACTCCCCCCCCCCCCCACACACAAAGTGTTTTTCAGTGGTCTGTTGTCCACATGGGAAGGTCTATATCATACCTCTCCATGGAATGCCATTTTGACCCTGGCTCATAGCAGTGACACCATGTCTCGTCATGGTATGCAATCCAGAAAACTGCCAGTTTGCTTACAGTGTTCTTTCTGTTCCTGTTGGCACATTGGTGGAATTGACGTGGTGGAAACTTTGAGATGTTACAATGTTGCCATCCTAAAGTTTATCAGGACATCCTTCACTTTGCGTTGTGACAGCTGTGCAGGGCTTGTCTTTCATGTCATAGTCACTACTGCCAAAATGCACCACTGATTGCCTCCCTGGGCTCACATCCACTGACTGGGCTCCATCAATGCACAGAAAGTGCTGATGAATGCCAATGAGGGCCACATGGAGGAATTCAGTGACACACCTTTGCTAATTTGCACTTCCATGTCAGACGACATTTGGTCAAATTACTCCACTGCAACCATCAGCCACATGGCAACAGCATGTCCTGGGATATTGGTGGGAAGGGTCCACCTCTACTGCCGTACAACCAACATCCACCCCTAAAGGCATGGGCCAACACTGCAAAATAAGAGGCATTACTTTCGAAGCAACCATTGTATATTTTGTCCATGCAGAGAGAAATTTGCACTATCTACATAGCTTATGAGCATACAAGTTTCTAGTTTGAATGCAAAGATTAGTTTTAGTTTTTAAATTTATTTAGAAGCTAAATTAAAAAACAAAACAAAACAAAACAAAACAAACAAACAAAAAAAAAACCAAAAAACAAACTAATAAACTACTTTGTTCCAGTAGGTATACTTTTACAATATATCAGACACAAATGCGACTAAACTGTTCTTTCAGAGAGTTGTATGCTTGGCCTGTGGATAGAGTCTGCATTTTGGAACACTGTTTTTGAAAAAATTTTCATAATGGAATAATTTTAATTGGTTCTGTACACCCTTAAATGAGATACTCATTAAAAAAAAAAAAAAAAAAAAAAAAAAAAAAAAAAAAGTTTATGAGGTTTACTCACTACATTTAAAAATAATGTCTAAATAGAGGAAGATTTGCATAAACAGCTTCATAATTCATGTATCCCTGCATACATGCAATAATGCAATATAGATTTAGCAAGAAGAACTATCTACTCTCTCCCTGTTGTATCCCCCTTTACAATACAGATCAAAAACAGCCAAGCATTCAGGCACTAGTGTTCATTACACAATGCATTTTTTTTTTTCCTGGAAAATATTAAGATGGAAGAAGCTATGGTCTAGGTCTGCAAAACACCAGAAACAGAGTGGGATTCATATTTACTGTATTTATATTTACAAAAATGAAGCTATTTTTTTTTTTTAATGTGTGTTGTGCTGTCTCTCTCATTGTTTCTGACTGTATTTAAATATAATTAACTTATTAGTGTTTCTTTTGATATTTATTTAGATTCAACTTGTTAATCATGCCCATTCTTTGGATTCCCGTACACTTACAACAATGAAAATTACATCAGACCTACAAGGAGCTGTAGCAAAACTTATTTCCTCATCTACTGTATATATCACTGTTATTATTATTTTTCACAGTTCCTTTTTTAGCGATGGATAAGGTTGTCCAAATCAGTATAAAGTTGTTAGTTCAACACCTGACTGATGCTTATCCATGGGGATCCATGGTCATGCCATTGAAGTTTGAGTCCAGCTATGTGTGGTCACAAGCAATAACGGGAATTTACTTTTGAACTCAAGGAGTTTCAGAGAGGATGGAAATTTGAAAAGTGGATAGAACAGTAAAATATTAAGAAAGATATTTGCCTATATGATGCCTTGCATGCAAACATTTCTCTTCCATGTGCAATTAAAAATAAAAAATAAAAAATGCTTCTCAGCAATTTCCTATATGGAAAGTCCATTAAGAAGATTTCATTTTTGGAAACAAGGGAGTTTCCAAATTTGGAATTAACATAGTGGATTAACATAGTGGATAAAAACAAGAAGTAACTCAAAACAACATCTTTAAATTTCCCTAGTTGCTTAGGATCCTTAGTGACTGACTATGATCAAAGACTGACCGGAAAAAAGACAGTTTTGCTTAAAGATGATTACTGAGCTTTTAAAATACTGAGTTACAAGGAAGTTGGGAAATCCAGAACACAATTAATAATAAAAGGAAATGGTGGATAAATACTTTTTTGAATAGAAAGATAATTTATTTATTTATTTATTTATGCAATTTAAATTCAATGCTGTACTGAAAGCATCCCTTTAAGAAGCACAATGAAATGTGTTACATTTGATGATATCAGTTATCTCAGTAGGTACAGAAATGTGGATGACAGTGAGAGATTTTGTTTTCTAAATATTTAAATTTTTGAAATATATTTAATTGTCAATTCCTACTGACAGATGTTACAAGAGGAAAAAGCAAATTGCTGTATTGTAACAGCTGCATTTTGACTGATCAGCCTATGTAGTAAAAATCAAAGTAGAAATATAAAGAAGGCATTCTTACCCTCATGCAAGGATAGGGACTAAAAAAAATTATTTTTTATTTTTATTTTATTTTTTTATTTTTATTATTTATTTATTTATTTATTTATTTTTCCTTAAGAAACATGATTGCAGATAGCAAATGAATAGGATGTGGGCTAATCTTACTGAGCTGTACAGAACATTTTGCTCAAAAAGATATGTCGGTGGAGAGAGTAGTATTTAAGGACCAACATCCTGAGTGATTACAATGAAGGAAGAAGGCTGATTTAGTCTGAGAGACCCTGTTTGGAGTGCTGTGTCCACATATGGACTCCTCAACATAAGAAAGACAAGAAAGATGCTGGTGTGGGTTCAGAGGAAGCTACAAAGTTGATGAAAGGGCTGGAGCACTTCTATTATGACATGAAGGAACTCCCTCACTACTCTGCCCACATGAGGCCCCATCTGGAGTACCATGTAAAGGTCTGGGGCCACCAATACAGAGAGCTGTTGGAGAAGGCCCTGAGAAGGGCCACGAAGATGATCAGAGGGCTGGAGCACCACCTCTACTAAGACAGGCTGAGGGAGCTGGGCTTGTTCAACCTGGAGAAGAGAAGGCTGTGGGGTGACCACATTGCAGCCTTTCAGTACCTAAAGGGAGCCCATAAACAGGAGGGAAGTCAACTCTTGGCAAGGGCAGATAATGGAAGTACAAGGGGAAATGGTTTTAAGTTGAAGTAGGGAAGATTTAAGTTGTATATCGAGGGAAAGTTCTATACTATGAGAGTGGTGAGGTGCTGGAACAGGCTGCCCAGAGAGGTTGTGGATTCCCTGTCCCTGGAGGTATTCAAGGCCAGGTTGGATGGGGTCCTGGGCATACTGGTCTAGTATTAAATGTGGAGGTTGGCAGCTCTGCCTGTGGCTGGGGTTTGGAGCTTGAAGATCCTTGAGGTCCTTTCCAACCTGGGCCATTCCGTATGATTCTATGAATTGAGCTTGTTCAGACTGAATAAAAAAAAGCTCCAGGGAGATCTCATTGTGACCTTCCAGTAAGTGAAGGGAAATTATAAATAGAAAGGAGACCTACATATTATGTGATCTGATGGTGATAGGACAAGGAAGAATGGTTTTAAACTAGAAGAGGAAAAACTTAGTTTAGATGCTAGGAGGAAATTTTGTACTCAGAGGTCAGTGAGACCCTGGCACAGTTGCTAACAGAAGCTGTGGGTGCTCCATCCCTGGAGGCACTCAAGGTCAAGTTGGATGGGACCCTGGGCAGCTTAGCTTGGTGGGGGGCAACCTTGCCCTTGGCAGAGGGCTTGAACTGGTGATCTGGAACTAAGGCTGTTCCAACAAAAGCCATTCTATGATTCTCTGAATTTCAGGAAAAGAAACTTGGACTCCAATGAATGACTCAGAGCAGAGAAGAAATCAAAAGATGGGAAGAATTATATGCAGTATTTTTTTTGCATTTATTGTGCAGGTGTGTTAATGGAAGGATTGACAAAAATTAATATGAGGTGAGAGAAATAGAAGGAAAGAGAAGAAGTAATTAGCTAATCAAGTATGTGACTGACAAAGCAAAAAACATGTGATGATCAGCCATGAAATGGAAATTTGTCAGTAAATGTTGTTATTTGCCCAAATTAATGGAACTGCTGTTGAGGCAAAGAGTAACATATGAGGTACTACTTCTATAGCACCATCCCCTGTATTCTTTCCTTCCTTTTTTATTACCTAAATATTATTCTGAAACTTGCTTTGAGAACACATCTTATTTTTTTCATGTGAAAAACTCACATGAATCAGTGATGAGAACTGGAAACAAAATCAGTCAATGTAATTTTGATAGAGTCATGTATAAACTTGCTTTTTAGTAGTCACATTTCCTTCTGGTTCAGCAAGACATTTCACTGTGCTTAACAATTACATATTTCTAGCCAACCACCAGTAGCTACCACCTGCCTCAATAAAAGAAAGGCATCAAAGTCATGTATTTTGACAGTTTGTAGTCTCAGTTTCGTAGGGATATTAATGAATATGAACTCAAATTTATTCCAACCCTGAAGATCTCCTTTTTCTTATGAGCCTGGAAGGATAATTTTCAGAATCAGAGAAATGAGTGATTATGTTTGTGTTTTCCCCCCCAGTTATTTCTTTCATTTTAGGTTTTTTTTTTGTGTGTGTTTTGTTTTGTTTGGGGTTTTTTGTTGTTGTTGTTTTTTTGGTTTTTTTTTCTTTTTAAGGGCCCTATTATCTATGAAATCCAAATGGACTTAATTCACAAGAAATCATAGCTATTTCATCTCTTGTGATCTGCATTCAATACACACCAACTCAGAACCTCTTGAAATCACTAAAAAGCAGAAAAAATGAACAACTCCACCAGTGTGGAACAACTTCACAGTGTGACTGATAACAGGTTTTGAGTAATTGAACTTGCTTTACTCATGCTGTCAAAAAAATCTGAACAAATGAAAGTGTTTAGTTTATACTTTTTTCTTACAATTAAAGTAGTAGTGATACTTGGTTACAGTGCAGCTGCTCTCCTGTTGCTCCTTTATTTGGTAAAAATGGACTGTTTTACAATTCTGATTTCCATGGTGGTTTTGTCTTTCATATTGTCTGCAAGAATTATTATTATTATTATTATTATTATTATTATTATTATTATTATTATTATTATTATTTTTAATCGCTGCAGATTAATGTGTAAAAACTGTCTGTCTAGTGCCTAAAAGAAGAAGACTGTGAGTAGCTGTCATGGTTTTGTAATGTTGCTGTCAGTATTCCACATCATAACATCATGTGCAGTATGGATCATTAAAAGGTTCATACTCCAGTTCTGTGGAATAACACCGTCCTGAATACTCAGCTCTCAGAAGAAAACTACATATCCCAGAGGACTTCACGGTCAGAGATAAGTCATGGGAGGAGGACATATATATAATCTCTCTCCCAGGCTGTTGCTCTCTCTCCTGGACTCTCAGAGAGTGGGAAGCGTTCCAGCTGTGTCGCCTAGAGTTCACAGTAGGCCTCTCAGTTTTCGGGGACTCTCTCTCTCTGTTTTGTTTGATTTATTAGCCTCAATCACATTGTATTATATTGTGTTATCTTGTATTCTGATATCATATTTAGTAAAATAAGTTTTCCTCCTTAGATTGCTGCCTCTGTTCTCTTTTCCCATTCCCCTTTTTCCCTTTCCTTTTGGGCCGGGGGCCCTACGGGGTGGCTGCCCCTGTCATGGGCACAGGTAAATCTAGGTAATCCATGACAGTAGTGTTATTTTTCTTTAGTGTCACTAGTAGTGTCAGCATAGGGTAAAAAGTGTTTCATGGATTGGAAGTTGAAAAGGAAGGAAGTAAATATGGAAAAGCATATAACAGATGAGCATTTCTAGTGCTCTGTACTGTGATGGTAATTACATGAGTCCACAAGAGACCAAGATGATAAAAGTTACTGCCTGACAGAAACTAGGTTTCCTAGACTGAGAATAAAAAATGGCCTAAAGGGAGTATGTGAATTCTTTAAAGACTGTCACAGTTTTGAATATGAAATAGTTCCTGCTGCACATGCTTCTTTTAGAAGCTCTGCACAGACTTAGTGTCTGAAGAAACTTTAAAATCTTAGAAAATAATTTAGCCTACAGCATTTTCAAGACAATTCTCTCTACAACAATATGAAAAGCTCTGCACAGAACCAATATTCACTCTTCTATCACTAATCTTTCACTAATCTGTTGATGTGCTGCTTCAACTGTGCTTAAGCTTTGAGTCTGTCATAATAGATATGGCCACTTGGCCTGTGGGTACACAGAAGTCACAACAGTGGGACTGTAGGACTCAGTAATACACAAAGACACATAGGCTTTATTTTTCTAAATATCCTGATTTCAGATAGAATAATTTTTATCCGAGTAAATGGGATGATGTAGTGTTCTGGATGCATGATGAAAACAGTGTCAATAACACAGCAGTCTCAGAAGAGACCTCCAACTCATGGTGGAGTTGGGCCCAAAAAGGAGAGTGAAGTAGCAGAGCCTCACTTCAAAGGAGATCCATATCATGTGAGGTGGAGTGCAGCAGGGTGTAGGTAGAAGTCACTCTAGACTTTAGGAGACAACCAATATTGCAGCAAAGCCATTCTTTTTAAATGATGGGAAGTTTTTCAGAAAGACATAACTTTAGGTAGGAATCAGGCTGTTTTTATACCATAGAGACATAAGAGGAAATAGGGCATAGATAATGCCATGTCAGGCAATCAATGGATGCTGTTAATTTTTATCTCCCTCCTGAAAAAGTCGTCTTTAATTTTCTTTACTTTCTTTAACAAATAAAATGTAACAAATAAACTTTCTTGTGATGAGTTCCCAGACAACTTTTCAAGTTCTTAGAAAATAGTTTGTTCCTCATCTTGCTGTTCTACCCTTATTGATGGCATCTTGGAAAATAAAGACAAGGCGATTGGTGTGAGCCAACATGGCTTCACCAAGGGTGAGCCATGCCTGACAAAGTAAGCGGCCTTACAGTGTCAGCAGATAAAGAAAGAACAACTGACATCATCTACCTGGGTTTGCACAGAACATTTGACACTGTCCTGCCTGAAATCCTGGTTGTCAGCTTGGAGAGGAATGACTTAATGTATGGACCATTGTGAGAACCCTTCTTTGTTTTCTGGCTCAAAGCTTGCTTCCTGAGGTGTTTTCTAGTGATAAGACTCTCGCTGATTTATGGAGGAGGCAAGTGATGGGTGCTACCGTGTGACAATCAACATCACCCTGTAGGCATCTGATAGCACCTTCCTTCATAGCTGTTTGCTTCTGGAACAGAGTGCACAGGAATGTTTACGGGCGGAAGATCTGGCCTGAGACTAAATAGCTCCAGCTTGGTATGGGAAAATTGGGGAATGATGCCATCATGTCCTGTGAAAAACAAGATGCAGATGGGCATCCCTGCTCCCTCTTTTCTGCTGGCAAGGCCCGGAAGATGGGAACAAAGGAGTTTCTGCTGAGATCCCAAAGCCATTTTCTACCCCAAGGAGAGCTGACTCAACTACTTTGGATTTGAGCTGTCACTCATCATCAGTGGAACAGCAACGACCCACCACTAATGAAGATCAATGACAAACCTCGCTGGATCCATGGTGGTGACTATCTCCCTCTTGCTTCCTGCAAAGACTCCTTGCTTCTATTTCCTATCTTCACTATCGCCTGCCTTCCCTTCCTCATCACCCTATATCATAATAGTGTCCGTCCTCTCCTTCCCCATCTCCCTGATTAAGATTTATAATAAACTGGTTGGACCAACATTTGAACCGTTGTTTCTTAATCTCATGCCAGGTATACATATATCAAAGAACCTTGCCTCCCTCCTATAAATTATGGCGAGACAACCATTCACTGGATAAGGAACTGTCTGGATGGTTGCATTCAGGGAGTTGTGGTCAATGGCTCAATGTTCAAGTGGAGAACAATGGTGAGTGGCATTCTAGAGGGAAGTGACATGCTAGAGGGAAGGAATGCTATCTAGAAGAACCTGGACAGGCTTGAGAAGTGGGTCCATGCCATCCTCATGAAGATCAACAAGTGCAACATCCTGCACCTGGGTCTGGGCTTTCACAAGCACAGACACAGGCTTGGAAGAGAATGGCTTCAGGTGAGAGTAGCTCTGAGGAGAAGGATTTAGGAGTGTTGATTGATGAGAGATTCAGTATGAACTGGCAGTGTGGACTTGCAGCTCAGAAGGCCAACCAGAAGGCAAAGAGAAGTGTGATCAGCAAGTTGAGGAAAGTGATTCTGCCACTCTACTCTGCTCTTGTGAGAAGCCACCTGGAGTACTGTGTCCAGTTCTGGGGCCCCCAACACAAGAAGGACACAGAGTTGTTGGAGCAGGTGCAGAGGAGGGCCGTGAAGTTGATCAGAGAGCTGGTAAGAGTGTCCTCCCCGATGAGGACAGGCTGGGAGAGACTGGGGTCTTCAGACTGGAGAAGGCTTCAAGGAGACCTTATGGTGGCCTCCCAGTACCTGAAGGGGGTCTACAGGAAAGCTGGGGAGCAACTTTTTAGAAGTGCAGATAGTGACTGGACAAGAGGAAATGGTTTCAAACTGCAAGAGAGTAGATTTAGCCTAGATGTTAGGAAGAAATCTTTGCTGTGAGGATGCTGAGACACTGGAATAGATTGTTCCAGTGTGAAAGCCCTCTCCCTGGAGTTTAAATAACCTGGACTAGAGCGAGGTGTTCCTGCCTATAGCAGGGGGATTGGAAACAGATGATCTTAAATGTCCCTTTCCAACCCAAACCATTTTATAATTCTACGATTCTGTGTTCTTCAGAACACCTTTGGTTCTCAGATTTCCACCTGTACCCCTTAAGGGTGCTCCTCATTCCCAGTCCAAGTTCCCAGTCCTGTAGTTCCAAGGGGGGTACATATTTTCTTCTGTCAGTATTCAGTAGACATATTATGTCTGTACTTTTTCATTATAGTCAAGTTACATCTACAAGTGTTCCCACCATAGTAAAGGACAAATTTCTTGCTCTTCCTTCTGTTTATATACATTACTCAGGAAAGCATCTGATGTGGACTGGTAGTTGATCCAGAAAAGATTAATTTCTAAGATCTTATCTCATAAGCATGACTTATTCATCTCAGCCATGTGCTGGGTGAGTATTTTCATTTTTTATTACACAGCACAAAGATGAAATTATTCTGTTGCTACTAGAGCATCTAAATGCTCATTTTTAAAAATAGCATAGGTTTCCTGCTAATAAAAATACTTTTTTTTTTTCCCATTATTTGTCAGATATATTAGATGTTATTTGTAGAATGCAATCAGTTTACATTAGAGTTAAAACATTTATACATATTAAATTGGTAGTGATGACTAATTTTATGGTAAGTGTGTAGGATGGGAAAATCAGAAAAGAAGTAAGGATGGGGTTACTTTTCAGGGTTAAAAATTGGGAGATACATGAGATATTGGATAATGATTCTTACTGGGTCAAGTCAGGTCAAATCCTATTTTTATTTTACATTAACTCCTACTGAAAACAATGGCTTATATGGTGACACTGATGACAGTCATTCAACATTTACAGTCTGGGACTTGAAAGTATTTCCCATTTTCTTGTTCAGATGTGAATTCTGGGCATATTTTGGGATAGAAAATAATCTAAATATGCTACACTTTCCTTTTTCCTTCTTGTTTTCAAATGTCCTATTATAAGGAAAATGTGGATGTGTGAGAAGGATGGAAGTATACAATATCAAAATAAAGTCAAGACAGTGTTGAAACACTGTAACTGTCCATATCTCAGGTTGCATCTGCAACAGAATATCTATCTTCACAGACTAGTGGGATTTTTGAATTAATTATCTGGAGTTTTACAAATGAAGTGTGTATGTGGAGAAGCACATGTCCCATAGTTAGAAAAGTGGCTTTAGAATGGAGTGCAGCTGATCATGCTACCTCTAGATTTGTACTTTCCTGTTCCAGTTTAAATGGAATTGTAGAGCTGATTAACATCATGCCTGGGAAATTTTATGAGATGGAATCTATTTGACTGCTTGACTAAGCATAGTATGTTGCACATTTGTTCCTCTTATCTTTCATCCGTTTTCCTTGAAGCGCGATTAATCCTAAAATTGCAGGTTGGTTGCAGTATTCCATTTGTTTAAAATACTGGAGAGTGTACTGGTGCCATTTTGGCTGCTCATCACTCTGTAAAGTCCCTACAATACTTTTAATCATAAGATGTGCAAATAATTGTGTCTGCAGTGCTTACAGGTTCTACCATACTGTGTCCCTACATACAAAGAAGCTAGTACAGTAGACAGAGACCTGTGTTCTGGCATGTATACGCAATTTCATATCAAGCATTCATCTGCATTGCTCAGACTAAAGAGCTGATAGCTCAAGGTCAGCCAGCTAGTAAAGTGTTTGACATCTAAGCTGAATCTCACTTCTCAACTAATGCTAGAAATCTTTGCTGAAAATGCATAAATGTATAGAGGAAGATTCTCACTTTAAAGAAAAAAAAATTAGTTGTATTCAAAACATTTGTTAAACCCATGTGTTCAAGCTGTACAGTTATGTTTGAAACCATATTGTGCATTGTTACATTTGTAGTTAATGATACTTTTACAGTGTTTAAATACATAATTCACGTTATCTCCTTTGCATTAAAAGGCACTCCCAGTTCTCATAAATACAGAGCAGAATCTTTTTCTCTGTTATTCTGCTTTCCCAACACCATTAATAACATCCACTCACACCTGCCTTCTTGCCCTTAAATGAAACAGTAAAGGCATTAGATAAACTTTCTTGGTTGGATGCTTGTGAAATTGATTAAGGTGATGTACGTATAGGAGAAGTCAAGGATCCTTTCTTCCTTCCTTCAGCATCTGATTCTAGACTTATCATGGCATTAAATGTAGCATATCTAGTAAATAAGAAACATCTTTGTAGAACAGTCTCCTTTGGCTGACCATTTCTTACCTTGTACTAAAGCACTGCAGTCCTTAAGAGACATACAATCAATTGCTAGGTAGAGCAAGTAAATACTGAGCTTTCACTCTCCTAGGAGTATTTATTGTAGTTAATACTGCATTTCCACAGGAGAAAAAGCAGTTGAGTTTCTCTTTCCTTCTATTTTTATTACATTATAGTTTGGTCATGCAGATAAGAAAGGTGATGGGAGAGATATGGGATTTGTGGGACGGATTGCTATCATTCAGATCTAAAATCTTCCCTGAATGCACATGGCTCATTTTAGAGCTATTGTGACTAACAAAAAATATGCAGTAACTCCTTTGTGTTGGCTGATAAACAATGCCAGAGTCATCTCTTCTGGGCTATATTTGATGCAGATCAGAAAGACCACATACAGAGACTTCCACAAATACAGAGGTAAACCAACTCCAGAGCAGATTTCTGCAAAAAATATAGGATGTCTTCTGGCATGAGAATTTTATGGCTGTTACCATGGGAGACCACACAGATATTCTAACTATTAGATAAGAAGATGGAGGAAAGGGTAAAAGAAGTCTGTTATGAATGACAGAAATTGTTGGACAACTGAAAAAACAGTAGAAAATTTTTTCAGATATAGGAGGAAAACTAATGTAAGATAAAGCTTAGTGGCAAGAAAAAGAAGCCTGCTATTAGCAAGTTGTTGTACAGATCTGGGACACACATACTGCTGAAAATAAAAAAGGTATGATTTAGAGTTGACCAAGAAGCAAAGACACTGGTTATGATCAGTATGATGTTACAAACTGAATCAGACTTTCTCCAGAAGATTCAGAAAAGGTAAGTGTAGAAGAAGCAGAAAAAACACAACTGAAAATTATGGCAAGTGACAAAGAGCTATGCAGATGTGAGAAGGCCAAGACTGAGAGGCTTTCTTGATATTATTAAAAACAAAAGCTCTGATTCTTGGCATGTCACTATCTCGAGTTAAACACCGAATCTTCTGCATCTTTCACAAACAAAATGCATTCTTTAAAAGGAAATGTTTCAGACAACAACAACGAAAAAACAAACAAACAAACAAACAACAAAGACAGAATGTACAAGCCAACAATTAGTAGCTGATTTTTTTTTTTTTGCCTTTTCTTCTATCAGTTTCTGAAATTGCAAAATGTTTCCCATAAAAAATTCACTGAAATGAATATGATTCTAAGTAAAAGACAGATGAAGAAATATATAATGCCCTTTCCCTCCTTCCCTCCAGGCCCTTTTAATCTCCTTTTGTCTGTTTTGTTACATAAATTGATCTGGAGTAATGTTATGTACTAAACATGATTAAGGGAGAAAGAAGGAAGAATCTAAGAAAGGGAAATTTTGCACATTTTCCCTGTCTTCAAGAATAGACATAACTGATATTTCTATGAGAAATATTACTAGAAGGAATATATGAACAGGGATTAGTAAAAAGGCTCTAGAAAATCATAAATAATCTAACAATCTGCCTTTTCTCCTACAAATTTTGAATACTTAGATACATGCTATGTGGTTTTATGACTAGAAAAATAACTTAGTAGGTTTTCAGAGAATATTATTTTCTCATATTGTATTTACCATCTACAAATATTTTGTGGTTGTTTCCCACCCAAAAACAAACAATAAATGATGCAGATGTTTGCATATATAAGCATTTCTAAAAGTATAGGTTATTCAAATTTATCTTCAGTTTTGAAATATGTTTCATCATCTGTATCATTTAAATTAATTTGGGGGTATTTGTTGATGAAAGATTCAACATGAGCTGGCGACATGCACTTGCAGTCCAGAAGGCCAGCTGTATCCTGAGTTGCATCAAGAGAAGTGCAACCAGCAAGTTGAGGGAGGTGATTCTTCCTCTCTACTCTGCTCTCATGAGAGCTCACCTGGAGTACTGTGTCCAGTTCTGGGGCCCCCAACACAAGAAGGACATGGAATTGTTGGAGTGGGTGCAGAGGAGGACCATGAAGTTGATTATAGGGGCAGAGCACCTTCCACATGAGGACAGGCTGAGAGAGCTGGGGTTCTTCAGACTGGAGCAGACAAGGCTCCAAGGAGACCTTATGGTGGCCTCCCAGTACCTGAAGGGGGCCTACAGGAAAGCTGTGCATGATGGCACTAAAGATAATTGGCTCCATAACCTCCCATGGCACCAATATCAGGCTGACAGGCCTGTAGCTCCCATGGTCCTCCTTCCCCTACCTCTTGCAAAAAGACACAACCTTCTTTCCAGTATTCAGTCAACTGGGACCTGTCCAGATAGCAAGAAGTGTTGATAAATGGTGGAAAGAGGCTTGGTGAGAACTTCCACCAGCTTTATCATTACTCTTGTTTGGATTCCATCTGACTCGACAGACTTGTGTATGGCTAAGTAAATAGAATCATTGAATCATAGAATAATAAAATCACGAGGTTGGAAAGAACCTGCAAGATCATCTAGTCCAACTGTCCTCCCTTTACCATACCTACAGAAAACCACTAAACCATATCTCCTAGCTCCTTATCTAGATGCTTCTTGAACACTGCCAGGGATGGCGACTCCACCACCTCCCTGGGCAGCCATTCCAGTGCCTGACCACTCTCTGAGAGAAAAAGTTCCTTCTTACGTCCAGTCTAAACCTCTTCTGATACAACCTGTGGCCATTTCCTCGGGTCCTGTTTGTTGCCTGGGGGAAGAGGCCAAGCCCCTCCTCATTACAACCTCCCTTCAGGAAGTTGTACAGTGCAACGAGATCTCCCCTGAGCCTCCACTAGCAGGCTGCTAACCATTTCCTTATGAATTAGCAGAATTTCTTTCCATTCCCTGTCCCTTTCTTCCAGATCTGTATACTCATAGAACAACTGAGGCAAAGAAGGCATTAAGTCCATCAGTCCATCATCCTTATTCTTCATTGCTGTATTTTTTCCATGTACGAATGGAAGAGAAAAAAATCTACATTAAATGTTAAAAATGAAGTACTTTCAAGTCATAATATTTATCTGAGCAACAAAGAAGTAACAGATCAAAGTCAGAAGTAGCAGATCAAAGTGTGATTATTTCAATTGCTTTCCAAAAGCACAGAAGGAGCAGCAAGACCTATGGGTTTGGACACAGAGACCCAGAAACATTCTACTTTCTTTTCAGAACCTTGAAGTTCTAGTTGTGACCTTTTCTGAAGCACATACCCACAAATGAAATTGGTCTTACTGATTTGTTGGAAGGTTACAACTTCCAATTCAGAGAGGTGGATGAAGGGTGGGGATGACAGGACTGGGCTGTGCTGGGCTGGGCTGACAGAAGTGAATTAGTCTGGATAAAGACTACATGGAATGAGATATGCAATGCTGGATAGCAAAATGTGTGTGGTGAATCAAGTCAGACTAATGTCTGTTCAGAAACTGTATGTCCTCCTAGCATGGTATGTCACTGATCAGTGATTGAGCCAGGAGAGGCAGGGACATACCAAGTATAACTAAAGGTTTCATTGAAGGATGGCAAAACCTAATCTACAGACTTTAAATCAGTAAATCAGTGTGTCGTGTGTATTCATGAGCAAGCTAAGCCCATCTAAGTCCATGTTGCTACAGTGAGCAGCAACCTCAGTTTTTCAGTTTCACATCTTTGGGTTTAGCACCACTGACAACGCAGCCAGACTTGATCCAACAAGAACTGTTTTTTGTTTGTTTTTCTCTTATTTTTAATTTGTCTGTTTCCCCTCAGCTTGCCCCTACAATGCAAATCACCTTAGCACAGGGGCATACAGTGTCTCCTGAGTTTTACCCTTTGCAAGTACTGGTGCAGCCCCACCTTGAGTACGTGTGGTTTTGGGTGCCAGAGTACAGAAAAGACATAAAACTATTACAGTATTCAAAGGTGGGCTACAGAGATGAGGAAGGGTCTGGAAGGGAAACATATGAGGAGTGGCTGCTCAGCGCAGAACAGAAGAGCTGAGGGGAGCCTTCCTGGTGGCTGCAGCTCCTCACTGGGAGCAGAGAGCAGTGCTGAGCTCTGCTCTGTGTGACAGCGACAGGGCCCGAGGAAACAGCACGGAGCTGTGCCAGGGGAGGGGAATCTGGGGGTCAGGGCAGCTGGGGTCAGGGAAAGGGTCTGCATCAGAGGGTGGTGGTCATGGAACGGGCTGCACAGGGCAGTGGGCATGGTCCCAAACTAAGGGAGTTCAAGGAGTGTTTGGACAATGCTTTCAGACTTAGGATTTAGATTTTTGGGTGGTCCTGTGTGCAACCATGAATTGGATTTGATGACACAGGTGCATGCCTTCCAACCTAGAATATTCTGTTCTTTGAATAACTAAGAATTTACCAATAATTAATTCTTGCAAAATATACTATTTTGTATTAAAAACTATTTATATATTGAATTTAAATAGCTTTCGTAGGTGTAATAATTGCTAGTCAATTAAAATGGAGCTTCACTTCACGTTGTACATGAATATGAATAAAAAGACATTTCCCTTCCTCCAAAAGACAGATAAAAAAATTCAAGGAGACCAGGAGACAGATTAGATCAACAAATGTGATTATGGTGATCATAACCTAATTCTCACTGTTTTTTTGGAAATAGAGCCAAGTAGTGAAGTGAATCATTTGAGCATCCTTATTTTCTTCTTCCTCCTCTCAAGAGAGAGGTATTGTTGGAGAAAGAAGAGAGGTGCCTGTTTACACAAAAATAAATAAATTAAAGTAAAAGCTATAAATCTTGATAATCAGATATGCTCAAGGAGACAATGAGCCATGGGTAAAAATTCCTTCTGTGAAAAGCAGTGGATGTCCTCCAAAATAAAATATAAATGCAGAAGAGCTGACTGTCTGCATGCAATTTTAATCCCACCTGCATTGTGGACAAAGTAAATTTATTTAACATCAGTAAGTGTTTTGTCACAGTCAAATAGTGAATTACTATTTCATTTAGGATTTGCCAGTTTTTAAAATATGCCTCCTTCTCATAAATTTTCCTTACAAGCAGATATATCCTGTTGCCAATAAAGAAGTAGGATAGCTTGTTCAAAATTGCCCATTGATATTGTCTACCACTAATAGTATATTAAGACGCTTCAACGTAGGGTGCTAAAGCTATAATTTGTTAAAATTCAAACACCCTGCATCTTTAATATTGCTTGGAACACTTGAAGTTTTCTGTTAACCATATAAATGAAAATATTTAGAACAAGCAGTCCTAAAATCAGCTCCAGAGGAACTGATGATTCTGTGTTCAAAATAATAAATAAATAAGTAACATAAACAAAACAAAACAAAACCAAAACTGCACCACTTTGGTGCCTCCAAATAATCAATGATATTGTGAATAAATAAATAAATAAATAAATAAATAAATAAATAAATAAATAAAAAATCTAACCACATTTTTTTTTGACAATCTGAAATTATTTGAAAATCTGAATTAAAATCCTTAGACACTGAGTGCAACATAGTTGAATACTCAAAAGTTGCTAAGTAAAATCTTTCGACGAAAAAGAAAAAGAAGTGTAAAGCCCTTTGCAGTATGTGATTAGAAGTCTTCCTTAGAAAATATTTGTTAGATTGAGAAAAAAGTCTTTGCAGCTATTACAGACTGCTGCCTTTGAATGAATGCTAGGATGAATGAGTTTAACTTTTCTTTGAAGTATATGGAGATGTTACAGCATAAGGTCTTACAAATTTTTTATGCTTTTTATTATATATCCTTCAAGAGACATTATACAAAATCTTCTACTTACCATTGTGCTATAGCTTTCAATTATTTAACAACTAAAAAAAAAAAAAAAAAAAAAAAAAGTATTTGAAATAAATATGTCTACTGTAACACAGATACAAAGGACAAACACAAAAAAAACTTATAATGAGTCCAATAATAGCTACACACAAAAGACTCTCCAGAGTCAAATTCAGAGATAATATTCTAGAACCTGCTATTAGTGAAAAATGGAAATATTCAAAGAAATGAAAATACCTCTGAAATATCTGAGATACCACTGTAGCATTAAAAATGAGCACAGCAATTTTAGTGGATTTCCATCTGTTGTTTAATAATAGCAATGACTAGGAAAAAATCCCTTAAAAATGACCATGTGGCAAAGTACAACTGTTAAAGCTTTATATACTGCAAGGCCAAGATTATTTCTTTTACTCATTACTTTGTGAGTAGATTATGGATTTCAATTTCAGCTAATGGTTCAATATGACTGAGAGTGGCAGTGTCAGTCCCTAAGTGAGCAATGCTTACACTGACAAGGAGAAAAAGAATCTTTCCCTGAATATAAAGTACGTCCTTTTATATTATCTCAAAGACAAATATTGAACGTCGCTTTGTCAGCAATGCATATGTAATAGGCCTGGCGGGTTTAGAAAGCCAAATGATACAGTTCTTTCCCAACATTATGATGGAATACTTTCTCTCAGGACCAACTCTGGAAAATATTTAATGACCTTCATCAAAGCTGGACATTTTTGTACTACTAAGTCTACATAACAGTAGTAGCAGCATTATAAGACCTGGATGAGATGCACTTTGGGAAATTAATATTCATTTTCAATAAATATTGTACCTCACTTGATATTTCAGAATACTGAAAGCAGTATGATAACATTTAAAAGTGATAAATGGAATAGCACAGGTGATTTTAGCCTTTTCTGCCTGACACCATGCAGTGTAATGAGAAAAGCTCTGCAAGTTTTGATTATTAAAAAGCAAAGCCAGCTGATAAAACAAAACTTTAATTATTATGAGCTGGAGGCTGTTTTTCAATAAATATCTTTGGAAAACAGATTACTTGTATTAACTCTGTGTGCATTCGTGTGTGTGTAAGAATTCAGCTGATGAATGCAGTAGTGTGAGAGCGCTTCGCTGTACTGACACTCCAGAAAGGCACTGACATGCCATTTTGTTTCAGGATGGAAATGGAGTCAGCTCAGAATGGTTCTCACAACACTGACAACACGCTGGTTATTAAGACTGAAATATAACTGATGGAGGAATCAACATGTGGCTCTAGCAGGGCTGCACGTGATTTTGTTCTTCAACCTGAATTCCATAAAATTTCTACCAGTGAACTGAGAATATATCTGACACAAATTACAGGTAAGCAGGATACAATGAGAGAACACTTTTTTTTTTTTTTTTTTTTTTTTTTTATTAGAGTTTTTTTTACAGGAAGAGTATAGTCTAAAGGGGGAAAAATCATGCATAAAACATGGGGTAAGAGCTGTTAATCAGGTAAGTGTGATCTCACTATAACACTGGCTTATAGACTAATATGAGTGTTGCTTATATAGAAACAGAATACTGGTTGTTTCAGAAAATTTATGTCAGAAGAGTTACTTAAATTTAAGAAGGAAGCTTGTAAATTGTGGCAAGATTAAAAATGATGAAAAAAATATGAAAAATGGTTGAGAAATTCAATATGCTCTGCCAGAATAGTGCAGTAAAGGACTCCTCTGTGAAAGATAATATATGGAAGGTGTAATCTTGGGTCATTAAATATCATATGAGTAATAGACTTTTTTTCAAGTCTCTTTAATGGAGCAGTCAGAGGTAAGAAACATCAAGTAGCTGGAAATGCTCAACCAATTGAGTTCATATAGATTATAAGTTACTAGTGAATGATGTATTCTATCAGATTATTTGATGAAAAGCTTATCTGCACTTCCACAGAGGAGTGTGGTGACACATATGGGTGGGAAACCCAACTTATACCTCATCCTGGCTTCTCTCAGGCCTGTCACCAAAGTTATCAGCTAATCACTGGCCCGTCACACATCCAAAGAAGAACAAAATCAGGCAAGGGAGAATTAAATTAAGATCTCGGGAGAAGACATCTTGCTTGGGCCCATCTGAATCAATCTCAAGACAACCTCAGCTTCAGTGTTTAGGTGTGAACTATACCATAATAAGTTAGAGGGAGAAGCCCTCTAAGTAAGCTTTCTTGCTGATGGTGAGACATAGCCCACAGTGGTGGATGTATAACGGGACACAGGGACAGAACTTTTGGGGCTTGCACAAAACTTGTAATGGAAACTGTAGGAGATGGTTCAAATGAAGGCAAAGTGGCAGGTCTAGATAATTTGTGAAGGAAAAAGAGCAGAAAAATAGGGATGAAGGCAATAAAAATGGTGGTTCATTTCTTAACAGTGACTTGATAGATACACTTGCCTGGCTTTGCTGTGCACCTGATTAGCAAAGCCTTCCCCATCTTCTTATCAATCTTGCCAGCAATTGGAGTCAGACCTCAGATGAGAAGGATCATGTGTCTGTGGTGAGCATGGCTGCGCAAGCAGCTGTGTGAGCAGTAGCAAAGATCAAGCTGGAGCATCCAGTGAGCAAGTGTATCAGACCTAAAGTGAGGCCTGTGTTAGTGTCTCTTGGCAAGACCACAGGAGGAGATGGCTGTCAGGGGAATGAGAACAGTCCTGACCAAATATCAGAAAATGTGCATGTGTGTATTTGAGAGAGAGTGTGTTCATGTGCCTGCATGCCTATTTGTGAATGTGTATGCATCTGCATGTGATTCTTGTGAGACACAGGAATCCATGGACCAACTACTTAGCAGACTGAGTGTCTAGGACCAGCAACTGGAGAGATTCACTTGGATATGTATATTTCCAATAACAGATCATCATCTAGGTCAGCCAAGGACTGAAAAAGTGTTGAGTTTGCTGGTGTTTTGTGCACTGTGTGCCTGTAATATGCATGACTGTCCATGAATAGTTATAAATATTTAGTTATATTGAGTTTAGAAGACAAGGTTTTGTCATGCAGGGGACCTTCCAGGATGGAGAGTCCATGGGATGCCCCCATGACAGGTAAAACTGATTCCAGACAGGTTTTTACCATACCCATCACTGGACAACACTGAGCTCACCTGTGAAGGAATAGTACATTTGGAAGCATTTCAGAAAAAAACTGAAGCAACAGAATACCACTGCACAGAGATGTTGAGAAAGAGAAGAAAAAATATTAGAGAAACAATGTGCAGAGTCCAGTGCACATCCTTAGTTCAGGAGAACAGAAGGAAGTGCTCCAGCCATTGAGAAGTTTCTTGCAGTCCAAGAAGACAATGCTGAAGGAGGCTGTCCAACTATAGCCCATGAAGAGGATGATGTCAGAGGAAATACCACATTGCAACCCATGGAAGGACTCCATTGAGTAGCTGTAAGGTTTTCAGTAGAATAAATGCTTTACTTGAAGAAAAGAGGTGGACAAAAGTACTTCTGCAAAAGGAATAAGAGTAAACAGAGTTCCTTTGCAGCTCTCTGGCAGAGCTGTAAATCATGGAATTATAGAATGGCTTGGATTGGAAGGGGCCTCAAAGATCATCTAGTTCTGGCCCCTCTGCCACGGGTAGAGTTCCGACTACTAGATGAAGGTGTCCAGAGCCCCATCTACCCAGACCCTTAATACATCCACAGCTTCTTCCAGTCATGAAGGCAGCCTACAGGAAAGCTGAGGAGGGACTTTTTACAAGGGTATGTAGAACCAAGACAAGTCAAAACAGTTTTAAACTGGAGGAGGGTAAATTTAGACTAGGTTTTAGTTAGAAATCCTTTACTGCGATGGTGGTGAGACACTGGAACAGGGTGCCCAGCAAGGCTGTGGATGCGCCATCCCTGGAAGCATTCAAGGCCAGGCTGGATGGAGCTGTGAGCAAGCTGGTCTAAAGGAATGTATCCTTGCCCATAGGAGGGGGGTTGGAAATAAATTATCTTAAAGGTCCCTTCCAACTCAAAACATTCTATGATTCTGTGATTAGCTGAACAGCCTGTGCCAGTTCCTTCCTGATCTCTCAGTGAAAATTTTTCCCAACATCCAGTCTAATCTCTCTTTTTTTAGTTTAAAACTTTTCTCCCTAGACCTATCACTATCTAGACATGTGAAATACAATTTCCTTGCTGTTTTATATGCTCTCTTTATATATTGGAGGGTGGCAGTGAGGTCTCCTCAGATTCTTCCCTTCTCCAGTCTCTTCATAGGAGAGGTGCTCAAGTCCTATCCTTATCTTTGTGGTCTCCTCTGGACTCTGTCCAACAGCTCTGCATCCTTCTTGTGCTATGGGTCCCAGGTCTAAATGCAGTACTCCAGTCAGGCCAACTGAAGATTATAAAGCTGAGAAGCACTTCTTCACAGTTACTGAGCTTTGCTTATTCATGAACATGATGATGTATGCCTCAGTACATCCCAAGATCTTTTCTATACATAAATATATATTTTTAAATATGTATTCTCCATACATGCTTTACTCTATAAGAAGATGCATTAGAATAGACAAGGCTTTATGCAAAATTATCTATGAACTCTCACAAGTAGTATAATTAGTGCATGCTTCCAGCCTGTAAGGAATCACAGAACTATTCTCATTCTTGAAATCTCAGAATGAAATTTCTTTTGTGTTGTTTGAATAAACCCAGAATGCTTGCTTTTGTCTAGTTTTATATTGATCTATAATTTTATACTCATGTTTTTGAAAAAAATCTGTGGTCACCTAGCATGCTAACATTTTATTGAATCAGTACTTCCTGTAATTTAACAAGATCTAATTGTGGATTTTATTTTGAATAACTGCATATTCTGAGTTGAACAGAGACTTAAATTTTGCCCAATGTAGGCATATCAAAATGGATTCCACATGGCTGCTCCAGTCCATTAAACATTTGACATATTATTGAAGGGAGATCTTTGAAAAACATCAAGACAACACTTTGTAGCCAAGACATAATTCACTGCCTTTCAACTATATGCACTGAACAATGGAATTCTTATCCAAGACTTCAGATGTCTGAAAAAACAAGCATGTTAATAGTGTAAGAAGGTAACAGGACTGAATTTAAAAATCTTCAATTTCTTTGCAAGTGAGCTGTCAAACATTAGATAAATAAGATGAGCTTTGAGGCAGAATAAAAAAAGAGAAAGAATTTTCCAAGTATAGAAAAGATGCCCAAGTCTTAACAAAAGAAAGTATCAAACAAAAGAAAGATGGGAATCATTCAATTTTACAAAAGAATTTGTCTCAATTTTATTCTGAGGTGGAGGTTTTTTTTGTTTGTTTGTTGAGAGCAGTGACCACTCATATTCCTTTGTTGAGTACAGTATGCTTTACCTTTCAGTCACTTTCAATTAAGATTCAGAGTATCCGTAGCTAATTAGACATTTGAGCCTCTTGGGGTGCATGAAGCAATTTTTTTTTTTTTTTTTTTTTTAATTCAGAGACTAAGACTATTGACTTCTATTCAATAGTCAAGGTACTTATGATACTTACACTCTGGAGCTCTAGTGATTTAAACACATTTCCTGAAAGTTGCTGATTGTCTGAAGAGACTCTCAGTCATGTTTTTAAAGAGTAGAGGAGGAACACATGGTAGTAGTACCAAAAAGAGATTTTAAGTTAAAAGACAGATCTTATTGCACTTAGGTTGAAGAAGATAAACAAAAATAGAGCATAAGAAATATCTCAAGTGATAGGAAAGCTATTGGTTTCCTGAAAAAAGTTTATTTTGACAATCTGAACAATGTTATAACATGAACTGAACTTTTACTACAATATAACACTACTTAGAATAATAATGTAGATATTCAAAGCATATACAGTGTAAAAATAAGCAAACTGATTAGAATAAGGATGGTACAAGATCCTTTCAATTCATAATATTTCTCCTAAAGTCAGATAAATCTTAGAAAACCTACATTTATGGTGGACTAATTCTAAAGGAAGTCTTTTAGAGTTAATAAAGAGAGATCTTCCTGAGGCTGAGAACTGAACAACAAAAAGGAACAATGACTAATGGACATGTAAGCACTGTAACAAGGAAGAATTTTGGAAATTAGAGCATTTTGAGATGTGTACTTCTTATTACTTTCTTGCTTGTACACTCAGTTTTCATTGAACAGCAAAACATTTCTATTTTACCATCATATCCAGCTTCACACATTGTTAGATGAGTATTTGAGCATAAGAACTAAAAACAAACAAAAGAATCCAAACCATATCAACCAACCAACCAACCAAACAAACAAACCAAAAAACAAAAACCAAAAAAGCAACAACAACAACAAAATAACACCCCAAAACACCCCAAAACACCCCAAAACCAGGAATGAAAAAACTTGGTCTATAGAACTTTAAGTCATACATTACATATACATAAACAGATAAAAGATTATTGCTATTAGAACACTGCCTTGCTATACAAGACAAAAAGAAATAATACATTAGCAGTTTCTAAGGAAAGCTGATGGCTTTGACTAGAAAGCAGAAGACAAAGAAAGCACTGATGATCTGATTAGACATTCTGGTTTTACTAAGGCAGAGCAGTCTACAATGCATTCTATTCTTTCTTCTGGTAAAAACAAGCTAGCTTTTGGGATTTTTCTGTGTTATCTCTATTTAAATCACATTGGATACAAAATCAGTTCTCTTCTAAACCTGGTCAGCAGTTTTTTAAGAGAGCTATTATTTGAAACACTACCTAAAAAAAAAGCAGTTAACTGCAGGAAGAACTACTTCATGCTGTGTATGTAAGCAGATTGGTAGCTGTAACCACAATGATTTTATTGAGGGAATTTAATTTCACCACAGAAAATCAGATAGCTGCACTTAAACACTGGAAGTTGGAAGAGGCAAGACAGTCTGAATTCATGGCATTCACAACCTAACAATTCTGAACTCCATCCATAGGTCATGTGCAATGTAGAGAGTGCTTCAATTTGTAATTAAGCTGTTCTCAGCATGATCTCTTTGTCCCTTGAGATCTCAGAGAAAGTTTGTTTACCAAAACACTTTCTCACTCTTGAGAAGAGCATAGCACACCACTCAATATTAATTCTGATCAGAGAATGTGAGATTATAATCAATGTAAATGTTGCAAATCACTGCAAAGTAAGACAAGCAGAGGTCTGTTTTCTGCTTGAGAGTCTGTGTTTTGCTATGGTTTTTTTCTGCCTTTTAATTTCAGTGTTCATCATTTTCAACACAAATTTAACCTGATTCTGTTAAAGTGCAATCATTCAGAACCATGCAGAATCATACAGATCTGTCAAACTGCTAACACAGAAAAGAATTGATTCTGCAAATTCCACAGGCCATGTCATCATCGCTCTAAAAGCTCCCCTTTTTTTTCCTGGACAAAGAGAATAATACTGTACTCTAGGCAATGAAAAACTATTCAGTAAGATACTAGTTCACAATATCATGCGAGTTGGAAGGGACCTTAGAGATCATCGAGTCCAACTCCCAGGATTCGAGCCCTCTGTGTAGCAGAGCAACATTCTGCCACTTACGCCACAGGGGGGATTCGAACCCCGGGCCTCTGGTGTTGCAAGCAGCAACTTATACCACTGCGCCACCAGAGGCACACTAGTTGTCTTTTATTATACCATTGAAGTTCAGCAAAGTTGATGTGTTATATGGTAAGTACTTTGATTGAAAAGAGAATTTAACAAACACTTCCTTGAAATAATACTCTTATTCCCTGTCTTACTATATCTACATTTCTCTTTCTTGTAAATAAGACACACAAAGTCATTCTTGCATATATATTTCACTGCTCTTTTCCTTAGGAAAGGAAGGAGGAAAGAGATACAGGAGGAAAGCTGAAGGTATTTCTCCCTTCAGCACATCTCTCATTGCTTTTCCCCATTTTCTCTAAGTTTTGCTACATCTGTACTCAATTAGGTATCAAAAACTCACTTGCATATCTGTGAATCTTGCACAATTATTGCATACCTCCTCTTAATCATACAGGAAATCTCCTCATTTCTCATGATGCTTATACCAGCTTACACCAGTCATTCATTCAGTAAATTGAGCAGGTTTTTTTTTTTGTTTTTTTTTTTTTTTTTTTTTTTTTTTTACAGTTTTATGTACTCCATTGAGCACACTATCAGATAGCACTAAAAAAATTGTGTTAAAATTGAACCCCTAAGATTAGTTATCCAAATTTTCATTAATTTAGTTGAAGTTTGGTTTCAATTCAATATTTTCTGTATAATATAAACTTCTCTACATATACATAGGAGGAAATCCATTCTGCTGCAAAAATTGTAATAAGTTATCTTGTGTCATTCTACTGCAATTTTAGAACTGGTCTGAATCTGGAATAATAATAATAAAAATAATACTATACAGTGGCAGGATAACTGCTTATAGTCATTTCTGAAATACCAAAGATGAGAATGAAAGTTTCAGCGTCTATATATATAAAGACTACATAGTACTGCTATTATCCTCTAATATGTATGCTATTATTTTAGATTCTCCATTGTTACTGTATGAATGACTTCAGGCAACTAAGTCAAATACTGATTTAGATTCATAAAAAGTCCAGGAAAATTCAGAAAAGGATCCAGAATTTGCAGTGAGGTCCTCAAAATATCTTTAATTATTGTCAACTGTTGGCATGTGAAGGCACCACTGAATATTAGCAACTTCTTCTGTGCTGGGCAGAAAAGGAGATGATATTTGCTCATTCTAAACTTATGCTGGATTTAGAACAATAATTCAGAAGCAAAAAATTCTATGTCCTCTCATTAATTCTTGAAGTCACCTAATCAGTCAGACTGAATACACACGGGTAATTGAAAGTCCCCTACGCATGATGTTTTTTCAGTGTTTCTGTGCTGTCAGCGAAATCTGTTATCAATTTATTATTTGAACTATACCACAGCAGAGGCAAAACTCATCAAGGATATTAATTATTGTAGGAAGTGGGAAAAGTTCTGTTATAACTCATGCATGCTGTGAGAAGGTCTAAAATATTCAAGACTGTTACTCCACTTACATTTATGGACATATTAGTTCATTTTCCTTGTCAGTTCTATTTGTCTGGCTTTGAGTGATGTGGGATTTTGACACTTTGAATTCCAAAGGTGTCAGTGTTGTGCACATGGTGAAACAGGTGACAAGAGTTTCTTAATTATTGAAAAATATAAATGTGAGATTAAAAAGAAAGGTGACAGAATGGAAGCTTAGAGGATGTATAAAACAACACATTTAAAACAGGTTTACCCTTGGAGAAATTATAAAACACATTTATCATTTTAGCTAAGGAAATTTAAGATATAAAAAATGACAATATCGAAACTGTGAAAAGACATATTCAGTAGCTATAGAATGGGAAAGAATTTGAAACAAATTGTTGTAATGACTAAGTAAAAGGGTCCATCTTCTTAAACTTAAGAGCAAATAAAATAAAGCAATTACAGGTATATCATTAAGGGGTAAATGCTAAATTCAGCTACAGGTTTGGTAGCAAGTGAATAGACTCATGTGACCATTCCAAAGAAGCTTGCCTGCTTCCAGTAAGAACCTGAATAGTGCTCTTTATTGAAGCAACAGATTACAGATTCTTTTGTGTTGCTTGTAATAAATACACTGTCTGCAGAGCACATGAGAGTACCAGTGATATAATATAGCCAAATGTGAACAAGTTTAACTATGGAATTACTCCACAGAGATTTATAAGTTTTCCAGGGACTCAGTTTAATTGCATGTGTGAATCTTACCAATAGGCATCCCTAATGAAGGAAAGAGAGGCTTATCCCATTGACTGGTCCCAGAAGTCAGCGTGTTCTGTCTGCTATGGTATTTTTCCCCCAGTTGTTTCTCTCTTAACTCATTTTTATACTATTAATTTTCTTATTTCTGAGTGGAACCCAGTGGACTCTTGCCAGACGTACCTTTTTTGTGATTTGTGCAAAATAAAATTGAAAAGCTGCTGACTTTGAGTACTGAGCAGTTTATCAGTTTCATAGTACTACCAAATTCCTATCCTTGCTATGTTATCACAGAGCCTGAACAGGACATATATACTCTACTCCACTTTCTATGCTGAATCTCTTAGTCAAAATACCAAGCTCCTCTTGTATAACTGATATGCAAGAGAACAGGTTGTGTTGCCTAGGAAACAGTCATGGAACAGACACCTTGCATATTTACTACTTTCCAACACTGGAGGTTTCTTCATCACTTTTTTTTATCACTTTTTTTTTTTTTTTTTTTTTTCTTTTTTTTTTTTTTTCTTTTAAGAGGGGAATATCCCAGTAAGTAAGTTATTTCTGATAATTACTCAACATAATACACCAAGTGAGTATAGTCACTTGAGTCTCACAGTATCTGGAAGGAACTGGGAAGATCACATGCAGTCTTGTTATCACAGAATCACAAAATCACAGAAATTTTCAGGTTGGAAAAGACCTAGAAGATCATCTAGTCCAACCATTACCAATACTTCCCAGCTAAACCATATTCCTCAATGCAACATCCAAACGTTTCTTGAACACTCCCATGGTCGGTGACTCTACCACCTCCCTGGGCAGTGCATTCCAATGCCTGGCTACCCTTTCCGAGAAGAAATACTTCCTAATGTCCAGCCTGAACCTCCCCTGTTGCAGCTTGAAACCATTCCCTCTAGTTCTATCACTGTCTACATGAGAGAAAAGGCCAACCCCCAGCTCACCACAACCTCCCTTCAGGAAGTTATAGAGAGCTATAAGGTCTCCCCTGAGCCTCCTCTTCTCCAGGCTGAACAATCCCAGCTCCCTCAGCCGCTCCTCATAAGGCCTGTGCTCCAGACCCCTCACCAGCTTCGTAGCCCTCCTCTGAACACGTTCCAGGGCCTCAATGTCTTTCTTGCAGTGAGGGGCCCAAAACTGGACACAGTACTCGAGGTGTGGCCTCACAAGAGCTGAGGACAATCACCTCTCTGCTCCTGCTGGCAGCACCGTTTCTGATGCAAGCCAGGATGTCATTGGCCTTCTTGGCCACCTGAGCACATTGTCGGCTCATGTTCAGCCAAGCATCAATCAATACCCCCAGGTTCATTTCTTCTGCACAGTCTTCCAGCCACTCCTCCCCAAGCCTGTAGCATCGCCCGGGGTTGTTGTAGCCGAAGCGCTATTCCGCATCAAATCATCATGCAGTGCACTGCAAGTAAAAGAATTAATGCTTCTGCTCCTATCTCAGAAGCAAAGAATGAACCATGACACCCAGAAGACTCTGCTTTTTCATTTCTGTCTTCTGGGGGGAGGGAAAGATCTGGGAAGCCACAAGACTCTCTCTTTGCTCCCTGGTGGGTCAGAGTGAGGACTTTAGAAACTCTCTCTCTCTCTCATGTATTTGATTTATTAGCTTCAATCCCGTTAACTTGTATTTCACTACTGTAATTAGTAAACTCGGTTTGTTTTCCTCCTCAGATCACTGCTGCTGTTTTATTTCCTTTCATTCCTTTTCCTTCCTCCTTTTTGGGCTGGTGGGCCTGTGGGCTTGCTGTGCCCCTGTCATGGACACAGATCTAGAGATAAAAAGTGACACTGGGGAACACCACTAGAGACCAGTCACCAGCTGCGTTTAACTCCACGCACCACTGCCCTCTGTGCCTGGGTGCCCAGTCAGTTTCTTAACAGGTGAAGAGTACTTCAGAAGTAGGAAAATGGCAGATTAGTAATAGAACATGCTCCTGATATAATGCTCCAATATGGTTATCCTGTGAACGAGATGTGCAGTGGTGATTAACAGCTGATTTTCAGTACTTAAATGCCAACACATCTGTTGATGGTGGCAGTGCCAAATATTTCTATTTCAACAACTACACTGCAAGCTACTACATAACCTTGCATGGCAGTTCTAGACATAAAAGACATGGTCTTCTTGGTCTCTTTACTGGAGGGATATTTTAAAAAAAAAAAAAACAACAAAAAACAAAACAGACAACAATATTTTTCTTGGGAAGGCATAAAACACACCTTTATTATTGATGAAAGCCCTCACCAAAGAAAAGAATCATGGAGTCATCGAATCATGGGGGCTGGAAGGGACCCACAGTGGCAGGAAAATGCACAGCTCCCCTGGACAGCCCGTTCCAGTGCTCCATCACCCTCACTGTAAAGAAGTTCTTCTCCATGTGTTATGGAACTCACTGTGTTTCAGTTTTTGCCCGTTGCCCCTTGTCCTGTTTCTGTACACCACTGAAAAGAGCCCGGCTTCATCCATTTGACTCCTGCACTGTAGATATTTATAAACAATTGTGAGATCCCCTCTCAGACTTCTCCAGGCTCAACAGTCCCAAGCCTCTCAGCCTTTCCTCATATGTGAGAAGCTCCAGGCCCCCAGCCATCTTTGTGGCCCTTTACTGGACTCTCTCTGCAAGCTCCCCGTGCTTTTCTAACTGGGGAGCCCAGAACTGGATTTAGTACTCCAGATGGGGCCTCACCAGGGCAGAGTAGAGGAGGAAGATCACCTCCCTTGACCTGCTGGCCATACTCTTTCTGGAGTGCCCCAAGCTACCATCGGCCTTGCCCACACGGGCACACTGCTGGCTCATGAACAACCTGTTCTCTATTGGAAAATCTAGGCCCTTTTCTGCAGAGCTTAGGTCAGCCCGTAACCTGTACTCTATTCAGAGCCAAGATTAGCCTCTCAACAGACCATCTGTGAAACCATTCTTACCAAATGTCCCCTCTATACAAACACACCACCCTGCTAAAAAGCCACCGTTGCACACTGACAAAGGAAAAATGTCATGGTCTACCTGGCCAACTGACTGCATCAGTCCTTTGAAAACCTGTGCTGGGTATAAATACATCTTAATCAATGTGGAAATAATACATGGACTGATTGTGTATTTCAAATGCCAGAAATATAATGGGTAGGGTAAACGAAAAGTAGCTCCACCCCAGCCACAACCGGCATGAGCAGCCCGCGCGTGCCTGCCCTGCCTGCCCTTCCAGCCCTGCCACTGCTCAGCAAGGTGCCATCCCAGCTCCACACGCCAGAGGCCTCTCGGAGTCCTGGGAACAGTCCTGGGCCGCTCCCTGCTATGGGAAGCGGCTGCTCTAACTGCAGCAGGCCCAGCCTGCCTTGGGCGCTGTCCTGAGTAAGGGAGGCCCGGATGGCCACGGCTCGCCGTCAAGGGGGAAGGCGGCAGCTGCTCCACGGGCTATGGAGGACAGCACTGGCAGCCCACTGCATTGCCAGAGGGCAGCTCTTTGTGAGGTCGGCGATGACATCGCTGCCCGGGACTGTGACAGCACCATGGTGGAGGTTCCGTCGACCCTCAGAGCAGCCCTGGGCTCATTGTGCCGCCTGGAGTGGTGAGCGTCTCATCCTCCTCCCTTGCAGCTGGGCACGGTTGTCTTGTTCTGAGGTACCCCGGTACCACAGGGTGCTGACAATGGCTTCTGCTTGGGAGAGGAAGTGGCTTTACTCTGATCTGGGGAAGAAAGTGGTGTTCCTCCCCAGTCTCCTTCTCCATAGGGAGTTCACAAGCACTGGGTTCCCCAGGATGCTTGAGGGAGTGCTGCTCCTGGCAGATGTCTCAGGTAGGCTGGGCATGGTGGAGCCCCCACAGACATGAGCCCCTGGGATGCTCCTGGCCCTTGGGAACCCTGCCCCAAGACAGGGTGGCCATCTCGTCACTGCGCAGGCGTCCTGCCGTGCTGCACAAAGAGCGGACCAGCTTCTCCTGGGCTGTCAGCCAAGGCAGTGACGAGTGCTGAGCTGGGGCCAGGGAAGGGATGAGCTACAGGCACACAGACGTGTCCTGATTTGCGGGTGTCTTTCTGGCAGGTTTCACTGCCTTGGCACACAAGTGCTTCATTCGGAACGGTCCAGAGAGAGGATCTGAGAAGCTGGCAGAAGCTCTCAATGACTACATGGGCTACATTCTGGAGGGTAAGAGCCGTGCTGCTGGGCTGTCGGGCATTGAGCGCTGAGGCTCGCTCACTGTGGAGAGAGCCGTGCTGAGATTTCTGGAGCTGTGCCCAGCTTTCTGGAGCTGTGCCCTGGTCCTGCACAACCAACCACAGCACTCCTCTATGGGCTCAGTGGCTCTTCCCATGGCTCCTGGAAGAAGGCATTCCCATAACTCCGCTTTTCCTTCTCTTTGCAGAGATTCTGGCGTTTGGAGGAGATGTCCTGAAGTTTGCAGGTGTGTCCTTAGGAGGAGGCAGAGTCAGCATCCTGCTGATGCACAGCGTCGCCTGCGGGAGCCTCCTGGATTCCACCTTGCTTTTAGTGGAGAGCAAAGGGGAACTGCTTTGCCTCCAGCTTTGAGCAGGGCTTCTCCTTGTGAGATAAGCAGGGGGGTCAGGACGGGAGCCCTGTCTTTGAGTGCTGAGGGTCACTGGTGGTGGGGGGTGTCGGCCTCACTGCTGTCCCACACCATCCAACTCTCCTGCTTGGCTGCCCTGGAGGTTGCTGTGGCTGGCCTGACAGATGGGAGGTGTCCCTGAAGTCAGGCTGCCCCAGAGGTCCTTCAGGATGATGCCTTCCCACAGTCCCATCTTTCTGGGCACGCTGGCCAGCCACTTGCCACTGTCCCTACGGCTGGGCGCAACTCAGGAAGAGTCAGCCCTCAGGACAGCCTTCACCTTCCTCTCACTTTCCCCAGGGGATGCCGTGCTGGTGCTGTGGAGAGCATCAGGACCTGAGCTGCCTATGGCCATCAACCTGGCGCTGCAGTGCTGCAGGAAAATCCAGAAGAAGTACGGCAGTCATGACACTTACCTGGGTCACAAGCTCCACCTGAGGATAGGTACGGGCACTGATGGGTCAGCTGTGCCACGTGTGCAGCCCCACTACTCTCCAGAGCCGATGGACAGCCTCCCGTGACAGCATCTGCAGGGCAAGCGGGAGGCAGCGAGGGCAGGGGAGGACAGGACTCCTTCCCTGCCTGCCTGGCGTTGGCTGTAGCACAGGCCCCTCTCTCCCAGTGAGGCTCCCAGAGCACAGCCCACTCTATCCGTGCAGGCCCCAACGTCTGACTCCACTGGGAGGTAGATCCCACACCCGGTCTGCAGACAGGCACCTTTGTCCCGCTTGCCCCTTGGATGAGGGATGTGTCACCTCAGAGACGCTTCCTCAAGTTCTACGAGCCCAACAGCCAAGGGCTGGTGTTTTTCATGACAAGCAAAGGGGAACTGCTTTGCATAATGGCTTTGAGCCGGGCTTCTGCAGGCTCTCCTCACACCATGGACAGCATGCCTGGTCAGCAGACTGTGGGTGGGGACTTCACTTGGGACTTTTGCTGGATCTCTTCTATCCTCCTCTCTCCGGGTCTCCCTGTTTGCTTTTCTTCCCTTCCCCTCGAGGTCCCACTTCCCCAGCTCTCTGGAAGGCTCTTGCCTCAGGCAGACACTTGCAACCCGCCTTCACGTAAACAGAGCAGATGCTGCTCAAAGCTGCTGCTCTGCTGGCCTTGCGCTGTAGGCTGCTGGCTGAGACGCCCAGCAGTGCCAACACATTGTCAGAGTTGACTTTCTTTGCCTCTTTGTAGACTCCTGTTTCTGGGACCTGTGTCACTATGGCCCCGAGAAGGATGCATGAGGCCCTTCCCCTCCCTGGTGCCTGTCTCCAGGCTGGGTGTCAGCTGAGCTTGGTGCAGCTGGGGCCCACTGGGTTCCAAAGGTTCCCTGTACTAACACCACCGGTCTCTCTGTCCCCAGGGATCTCCGCTGGGATTCTCTCCTTTACTTCTGTCAGAGGTGGGGATCGTCAGTTCTTCTTCATCTGCAACTGGACTCTGGATGATGTAATCGAGGCCCAAGGCCTTTCGGCTAACCATCAAGTCATGCTGTCACACACCTGCTGGAAGATGTGTGAGCAGCAACGAATCAGGGCCAGGCCTCTTGCTGGCTACAGGGCCATGAAGGTGGGTGGATGGGGTGGCACTGAGCCCTTTGGAAGACCCACACCTGGGTGGGGAGGCAGCTGAGAGGCTGAACACGTGGCCACAGCTGTAAGCGTAGGCAGAGAGCCGAAGACATTGGCTTTGCACCGCAGCTGAAAGTCCAGAGAAGTGGGCTTGCCCTTCACTGGGAAGTGAGAGTGGAGGTGCTGGCCCTGTGCCCTTGGGCTTCTGAGGAGGCCAGTGGCATTCCTTTCCTCCTGTGTGTCTTCAGGTGGTGGGAATGAGGCGCTTAGATCACCAAGAATACATTGATGCAGTACTCAGGCTGAGCGAATCCAGAGGAGAGAGGCGTTTGGAAGGAACGGGTGAGTCCTGTGACTGGCTGAAAGGTGGGGCCTGCCTGCTTCACAGACAGGAACAGGAGCAAGCACAGGAGACTCTTTTCCTTGCCGTGTCCAGCTTCTCAAGGCCCTGTAGTCCTGCCCTGCCAGTGACGGCCTGCGTTTCCTTTCCTTAGGCCTCCGAAGGCCATCTCTTGTGATGTCCATTGATAGTGAAGCGGAAAAGTGGCTGGAGAAGCACTTATCGACAGCTGTTCTCCGGAAGGTATGGCCAGCACTGCTGGCAGCTGCGTGCAGGGAGGGCAGAAAGTAGTGTGGAGTTCTTGGGAAAAGGGGCAGCCAAAGGAAAGAGCAGTCTGTGGCGAGAGCCCGAGGAAAAGAGATGTGCTCTTCTCTTGCAGCTTTCTGAGGGTGTGCCGCTGGAACTGTTCTCTGAGCTACGGCCGGTCACCAGCCTCTTCATCCAGATGAAGTTTGCTGACAATATCACCATGCTGGAGCTCAGCAAGACCCTCAGCGATAGCAGCAAGATGATTTCAGAAATCATCATCCCTCACAAGGGTGAAATCAACAAAACTCTTCTGTTTGACAAAGTGAGTGTGTGACAGCCATCCCACCCCTGGGATGCCTTGGCCTCTTTGGCAGCAAGGGAATGGGAAGCAGTTCTGCCCTGCTGCTGGCATCTGTGGTGGTGGGTTGGTAAACAAGACGTACTGCACCTCTTCTTTGCAGGGCTGCACCGTCCTCTGCGTGTTTGGATTTTCTGGTGCAAAGCTGGCCTACGAGAGCACCCACGCCTTGCAGTGTGCTCTGCGGATCTTCCACAAGGCCTCCACATCTCTGAGAAATCTCCGGTGAGTGCACATGATGAGGGGTGTGTGCTGCCTGGGATGGCGTGAGGGGACTGATGAGCAAGAGACATGCCTTCTGGCTTGTCCTCCTTCGCCCCTGGCAGGAAGGAGGTGGTGTCAGAGGTGGCGGGTTAGCCCCCGACAGCCAGGCACAGTCCCCCAAGTACTGCCTGACAGTCATTGTGTCAGAGCAAGCCCTCACCAGGGCGCAGAGCTCCTCAGTGCCAGAGGCAGGCTCCTGTGGGCAACGGGGACAGGAACAAGGCCCAGGCCTGGTCCCTTGACCTCCAGTTGCTGCCACTGCGGGTGGTGTGCAGGCAGCACATGCTTGCCTACCTGCTAAGGAGAAGAGCCTGTGGCCTGGCGCAGGTTGCAGCCATCATACCCTGGGGGAAGGCTCCAAAGAGTCTTGTGTGTGCCCTGCCTATGTCCCCTGCCCCCAGACTGTGTTGTGCCCCAAGCTCTCCAAGTCCCCAAGACCCATGCTGGTGCGTGTGGTCCCAGTGCTGAGGAGGGGAGAGGTGGGAAGGGATGGAACAGGGCAATCAGGACTGCAGCAGGACTGCTGCTGAATCCACATCTCCCTCTCTGTGTGCCAGGCTAGTGTCTGCTGCGGTCAGCAGTGGAATGGCGTTCTGCGGCCTCACTGGTCATCCTGAGAGGTTTGAATACACAGGTAGGCCTCCTTTGTCTTAGGAGTGTGAGGCTGGCATGGATCTTCTTCAGCCTGTTGGTCTGGACGAGGAAGATGGGCTGAGGCAAGGACATGCCGCAGCCTGCTGGGGCCTTGAGGTGGGAGGATGGGCTCAGAGTCATGTGGCTCCCTTTGGGTCTGCTTACCCTGCATTTGGGTTGGCTTGTGCCCGCGAAGGGTGGTCGCCCTTGACCTTGAAGGTTTCCCAGCAGCGCTGATGTTTGCTCTTTCTTTGTGGCAGCCCTTGGCTTTAGGGTGAATTTGGCCGCCCGCATGATGATGACCTTCCCAGGAATGGTGTGCTGTGATGCAGAGACCTGTGCGGCCTCTTGCCTGCCAAGTGACTGCTTCCAGGAGTTACCAAAGAAAGTTATGAAAGGTGTCGGCACTCTCATCACTGTCTATCAATACTTGGGGATCACCAGGAAGAAGTAAGTGTTCTCTGAGTGATGCAAGTGAGGGGAGAGGGGCCTCAGGGGTACAACCTTGGCTGGCAGAGAGGAGTTCTGCATCAAGACTAGGCTGCTCTCACACAGATGTCCCTTGTGTTGTGCTCCACCACGCATAAGACTAAGCCAACAGCCATTCTGCTGCATGGGGTGGTTTTTTTCCCCAGCTGCTTCCCAGCAGGAAGTGTTGGGTGTTCTGCTGGGGGAAGGTAGGCTGCTGGCATGCTTTGCCTCCTGCTGCCTTCCTGTTCAGTCCTCTGTGTTCTTCTGGGCCCGGCTTTGACCTTGTTGTTGGAGGGAGTTTTGAACACAAATGCTACCGTCTTTTGGAAACCACTGCAGGACTTGAGCCAAAGGTGCCAGCATCTTGGGCTTCCCAAGCCACTAAGTGACACAGGTCTTCCTTTCCCAGAATCTTGTTTTGCTTGTCCAGGCTGGCAGAGCAGTCAGCTAGCCAGCAGCACAGCCCAGTCTATTTCCTCATCTTGGATTTCTTTGGCTGCTGCCACCACCAAGGGACTTTTCTTAGCTTTGGCTGTCCTGCTGTGGCTTCTGGACTTCCTTATGCTTGAGGCTGTCCTAGCATGTCACCTGCAGCTTTGGCCAGGGGAACATGCTCTGGTAACAAAGCAGGCTCTGCGTGCTCTGGCTTCTGACCAACTGAAGGACCCATTTTCTCTTCTCCCCCTTCTAGCCGATATGACATGAGCCTTGCCAAGGAGAAGTCATGCTATGGTCCCTTGCTGGGTAGGTAGAGAACTCATCTGAAGCCCTGTTGCTCCCCTTTGCTGAGTGCCCAGGGGCTGTGCTGTAAGCTGCCCCTGGCATGCAGCTGAGCCCCACGCAGCCACTTCCTGACTCCCTCCCTCTGTGCTGCGGGAGGGGGGAGAGAGCTGGAGGGGCTCCTCGCTTTTCAGCACACTGCAGCAACTCATTTCCTTGTGGGTATGTACAGGTCGGGAGGCGGAGATTGACCTCTTTGAATGCCACTTAGAGGCCTACAAGTATTTGGGAGAGCCACACATCCTGGCATTTGTGGGCATTCAAGGCTCTGGAAAGAGCCACTTACTCGCCGAGCTGGCTGCTTTAGGTCAGGCTGCTGCGCACAGGTAAGCACTTTGGAGCCATTGCTTTGGCACCTCTCTCCCTCTTGTCCCCTGGTGTTGGTGGAACACTGCAGTCCATGTGCCACTGTGCCCAGCCCTTGCACTGCAGCCTCCCAAAAAATCCTGCTGCAGACCTGAGCAGCACCAGCCTCCTCGGAGAGTTCCAGCTGGCTTTGTGAGCCACTGCTTTCCTGCCTTGTCCCTGGGCCAAGCCCAAAGCCCAACGAGGTAGAAAGGGCTCCAGCTCTGGAGCTGAGGGGAGGCAAGGTAGCCCGTCTCAGAAATGCTGCTTGCCCCCTGGCTGTTTTCCAGATGCAGCACTGAGGCAGAAAAGCCTTGCTGCGGGCCGGGCGGCAGACCTGCCACCTGCTGAGGCCTTCCTTCTTAACCCAGTGAGGGCCTCTGCAGGGGACGCGTAGTATGACCCGGTCTGGGGCAGTGGAGGTGCAGGGGCTATGGTCAGCCCTGCCAGTGACTGGCCTGCAGCTGCCCCTCGAGGCTCTTTTTCATATGATGAGTGGAACTTGGTCCTCTATCCAGGAAGCACTTGGACATGTGTGGCTGAGGAGTCCCACTTTCCTCTGCAGAAAGAACCACATGGCTCACCCATAAAACACTGCTGTCCAGGCAAGCTTGAGCTACCAGGAGGCAATTCTGGATCTCTGAGTCTTCTGCTTTTGCACCACAGGGTCATCACTGTGTCACTGATAGAGGAGAATGTGAGGCAGCCCTTCTCTGCCATCCGTCTGCTGGTGGCCAGGGTGCTGGGTCTCCAGGCCAGTGAGACCTGCAGTGACAGGCAGCGTACTCTGCAGACCCTGTTCCAAGGCACCATAGAGGAGAGCAGCTACTGCCTGCTCAACGATGTTTTCTTTGTTGAGGTGAGAACAAGAGGCCATCCTGCTTGGATGCTCTGCTGGGAGCAGCTCAGCTCAGAGCAGGCATTCGTGGGGGCTTGTACCCCACCTGTTGGATTCCTGTGCCTGGGAGTCTCCCAGTGCATGGGGTGCTCCTGTGCCACGCATGTGCCCCGTGTCTTGTTCTGCACCCTGGAAATGGCATTGAAGACTTGCTGGTGTTGGCCGCATGCAAAAGCAGAGGCATTTTGCTCAGCATTCTTGCTGTGGGGGATAGTTGTGCCTAGACCTGCTGCAATGTTCCTCTCTATCTTTCCTGGACAGTTTCCCATCACAGACGAGGTCCACAAGATGAGTTGCAGTGAACTGGCCAGTGCATTCCACCTGACTTGTACACGAGTGCTACAGAAGGTGAGCATGTCTCCTTCCTCCTGCCTCACAGGAGCCAAACACCCATGCAGGCTGCAGGCTCTGGGCTGAAGATGACTGAGGAGGTGGCAGGATGACGTGCCTGGGTCATGGCCCTACGGGAACCTTGCCCAAGTTCCCTCTTTCTGCCCGGGAACTGATGTTAGGGAAGACTTTACAGTCTCATGGGAACAAAGTTGGTAAACTCCTGGAGGGGAAGGTGGCTGAGGAGGGGCTTCTGAGTATCCCCTTGTCTTGAGGAGTGAAAGGCTAAGTGCCCTCCCCGGAAGACACTCAAGAATCCACTGGATTCTACTCGGAACTGTCTGTTTCTTTCAGGTGCTTGGAGGGGAATTTGGCTTATTTTTCATCGACAATGCCCACTTCCTCGACCCTAAGTCCTGGTGTATCATGTGGCCCCTGCTCCAAAGCATCATGGTCTTCATGGTCATGAGCTTAGCTCCCGGCCATGACAGGGCAGAGGACATTTTCAAAGCTGCCACAGAAAGCAAGACATCTCAGAGAATCACCTGTCATCATCTGGAAGGGCTGAAAGCTTCAGCTGTGGTGCAGAAAGCCTGCCAGGAGCTTGGTGTGTGCAGCATCCCCAGGGAGCTAGCAAGGTAAGCCCAAGTCCAGCACTCTTCTGCACTTAGATAGTACATGTCCTTGTCTCTCCTTAGGCCTGGCCATAGCAGGCATGAGCTAAGAATTGGCAAGTGCCACGAGGCAGCAGAGTGTGGATGGTGTCAGCCCTTTGCTGTTGCCATGGCTTGCTGTTCTGTGCTTTGGGCATTGTCCACCAGCCTTTCCCAATGGATTCCCGGGAATGTTGCAGATTTGGGGGGTCCCAGACAGACAAGCCCCTTCCAGAAGCCAGGTGTAGCCTTGTTGAAGAGGCTGGTTATCCTGCAAGGCCTGAATGACTCAGCACCCATCAGAACTGTGCTGCACCTTACTTCCCTGGTGTTGGTTGTCCTCCTGCCCAGGTTCCTGATCCAGAGAAGTTCTGGCATCCCATATTACTGTGAGGAACTGCTGTGCTACCTGCGTTGCAACAACATCCTCTTGTTGCACACCGGGATGCCGGAGGAAGGAAAGGACAACTGGCAGAGCCTGATGGGTAAGCACCCTTGTTGCCAATCAGCTGTTCACTGTGGCACATCCTCTCCCACACAGCTGTGCCTTGTGTCTCCCCAGTGACTCTGGGTGGAGGCTGACCCTGCACCCTTGGGAACTGAAAAGCACGGTGGGAATGCCACGGCAGTAGCAATGTCAGGCAGAGCGCTGTTGCTTAGGGGCAGCCTGTGCAGGCTTTGCCTTGTGGAGCATCCGTGGCAACTTCCCTGGCTCTGGAGGTAGCACTGTCAAAAGCAGCAGCACCACCATGTTCTGTTGTGGGACATTTGTTTTCCATCTGAGAAGCCTGGAAGTTTTGACTGAAGGGCATCTGGTCTGAAGCTGGTGTGAAGACAGAAGAGAGGGAGGGCAATGCACATGAAAGCTTGCTATGGGAATCAACCAGCTTGCCCTGTTTACTGGCCCTGTTCAGTGCAGGCCAGGCAGCATGCCGGACCATGACAGGTACAACTTGTCGCACCTTATTCATGCTCCCCCTGCTCTACCCATCTTCTGCAGCCACGGCGTCTCCCAGTGTCACAGCTGCCTCAAGCTCGGGTACCGGGAGTGACAGCAAAAGGATCTGTGCCATCAGACCAGGTGTGAGCCTCGAGAACCCCATGCTGCCGGTGGCCTTGAAAGGTGAGGAGCTGAGCAGCGCTCATCCGGTTTGTGTCTGTGCCCCAGCTTCCTCTCCTGGGCACCTGCGTGCTGCAGAGTCGCCCTTTCAGCCTCAGAGCTCTGCCAGGAAGGTGACTTCAGTCCAGGCAGGAAGAGCCGCGTGATCTCACAGGCTGTGGTTTTCCCCTGTGGGCAATGGACCAGCTCTGAGCCGACTGGTGAGCTGCGTGCCAGGGGCTGGGGAGCTCTGAGTCCAGCTCTGGGCTGCTGAAAATGCTCTGTGTTCTCTGTGCACCGCGGGGCATGAACCCAGTGCAGATCTAGTAGGTCGCACAGTGGGAAACTCATACCTGCTGGATTGTGCCCTCCCCATCATTGGTTGGGAGCATTTTTCTGCCTCTGCTTTCCCTGGCTCCTGTGGCCTGTGGCTGTGAGAGGAGCAGACCCACCTTGAAGGTACCAGCTCTGGGCTCTGGTTTCCCAGCAGGTGCCATCCCGAGGAAAGGAGGCCAAAGCCTTCCCCGTTTCCTCTGGTGAAACTGCCCAGTTTCTCCAACCTCAGGATCAGGGACAGGCAAGACAGAATTGTGTTGCTGCTTCTTGGCAGAGATTGCTCTGGTTGAGCTGGACCGGATCGAACTAAAGAAGCAGATGGTCCTGAAGTTTGCAGCCATCATAGGGCCGGTGTTTACCACCCACCAGCTGGTTCACTTACTTCCCACTGATGTAAAGCACATCATGAATTTATTGCTGGACATGCTGGTGGAGGACAACATCCTGAAGCGGCTGAAGACCACCAGGAAGCCAGAAGAAATGCGAGGTGCTACAGAGGGGCTGGCCACCTCTGGGCAGGCAGGAAGCGGTAAGTGGTGGCTGCAGTGCACACCAAAGCATGGCCTTTGCCCCAGTCCAGGCAGCCTGAGGCCTGGCTCCACTGGCTAAGGCCAGGACTCGTTGCCTTGCAGGACTGGAGAGGCCTTCTGTGAGCACGGAGGCCACGCAGCAGCAGTCTGACGTCCTGGCCTTCTGTGCCCCACTGCTGTGGGAGGCAACGTACGAGCTGTGGCCTATGAAGCTGAGGGTCAGCATCCACCGCAAGTGTGCCGCCTTCCTGGAGAGGCATGCGCACAAATGCCAGAGGTGCCACGGGGGGGACTTTGTGGCCTTCCACCGCTTCGGCATCTCCAGCGCCCAGGAGCAGCAGAGCTGCCAGGACTCTGCTGACAAGTATGACCAGTGCAGCTGGGAGGCCTTGGTGCTTGCTGGAGAACACCTGCGGAGGGCCAGGACCTACCCTGCAGAGGGGATTCTAGCAGAGGGCAAGCAGACAACTTTGCAGGCTGAGGATGGTAGCAAGTGCTCCTGCCAGTGTGAAGCCATCGCCAAAGCAGTGCTTGCGCCCCTGGCTCGCCACTACATGGCAACGGGCAGCACTTCCCAAGCCTTCTATTACCTGCTGGAGTGTGCAGCTGCCTACTTACACGTCTCCAACAGCTACATGGTGAGCCATGCACTACTGGCCAGCATGAGCTGCCTTAGCAGGGAGGAGGCCCGAGGGCTCCCTCGGTTCCCCTGCTCTGCGCCTGTGCGACTATGTTAAGGCAGGCATGACCAGGAGGAACACGGGCCCTGCTACTGCAGATGCCACAGGAGGCAACAGGGAAGGATGGGGCTGGCCGCAGGCTCTGCATGAATGCTTATCTGCTGTCTGTGTGCTTGTTCCAAGGTCCTCACAAAGCTGAATGAAGCAGAGGTCCTGAGGAGCTCCATACAGAAAACAGGAAATGTCATAGACCGCTTTGAGGAGGCCGTCTTCGCCAGCCTCAAAGGAGAGGTAAAGAGGCAGGGAAAAGCAGAAGGGTGTCCGGAGGGATGCAGGCAGACGCTTTCCCTGCTGGCAGGGAATGCTCCTGCCATAGCCAGACCCCAGTCCATTCCTGCAGTCTCTGCAGGTCTTGGGCAAGTACTCCACATCTGCATGCCTTCCTCTTCCCTGTGCAGGTCTGCAGTAACATGCGACATGTGAAGCTGGCCAAGAAAATGAGCAGGCAGGCGCTGAGCCTATTGAAAAAGCAGTTCCCCGATACCTGTGCCGGGGCCTCTGTCAAGTCTTTGTGGGAAGGGTTGCTTCATGCTTTTCACGCCAGAAGCAGAACATCCTTCCTTCCCCAGGAAGCTCGGTAAGCAGCCCAAGAGACAACATGGGAAAGGAAGAGCCATTTTGTACCTGATCCCATGCATCCAGGCCAGGCCCGCCTAGTTTTCAGCCCATTCCCAAGCCTTAGCAACACTGAAACATTCAGGTGTGATGTCTGAGTAGAGCCAGGGATGGTGCAGCCTCACGCTGCCTCCCATGCACAGCACACGAGAAGAATGCACTCCTTTGGGTAAAAAGCAGCTTGTGCTGAGGGTTGCACCTCTGGAGCCGCAGTGCCAGCACACACCCGCCCTGTAGCTGTCAGCTGCCCCCATCAGCACTTCTTCCTTTGCCCCTTCCTCCTGGCCACCCTCCTGGCATCAGCTCCCTTTCTCCAGCAGTGTAGCTGGCTAGCCCTGCCGCCCTGCTTTCCTTGCCCTGTCTGACTCTGTGCTCCACAGCCATGCCTCTGGGCCCAACCGTTTCTCTTGTGTGGCAGGAGGAAGAAGCAAGCCTGGCTGCTTTGGCGGAGCAGATGCCTCTCCTTGCTCGAGGACCTCTACAACCAGGAGGGCACACCTCGCGGGCAGAAGTTCTCCCGCCTGGCAGCACTCATGAAGGCCAACACAGACATCAAGATGCGCTTTTATCAGGCAGCAGAATCCCATGTTGGACAACCCTTCAATTAAGGAAAATAGGTCAGACTGTTTGGAGACCATCGACGCTGTGTACTCCAGCCGACCAGACTGTCTCAGATGAGAACATACTCGGAATTGTAGGGATGGGTACAACGTTTACCCACCAAGAAAAAATATCCAAGCCATGTAAACTACTGCATGGGTACCAGTGGTTATGCAGAGATGGACAGGCACAAAAAGCATTACCCTTACATTGGACAGGGACATGCAGTGCGGGATATTTTGTACCACAGTGCATGAAGAAACCCCACAAGGGCTTTTGAGAACCCCCTGACTCGGACTAGGTGCACGTACAACCCCCTAGCTAAGTACAATACAGGATTCCATAGCTTCTTAAGAATCCTTGTCCCAGCTCTAGGAATAGCTCAGCTAGAAAAGGCAATTGTGAATATCTCTGCAACCTTAGAAATAGTGGAAAATGCCACAACGGATGTATTACGAGCCATCCAAGAGGAGGTATCCTCCTTGTCCAAGATGGTGATTCAGAACAGGATGGCACTAGATCTATTGACAGCTAAAGAAGGAGGGGTATACACAATACTAAATCGGAGCTGCTGTGTATACCTAAGCAAGGACCTAAGGACTGAAACAGACTTGACGAAAATCTGGGAACAGACAAAGGTATCGCATAGGGCAAGTCGGGATAACACATATTGGGAAGGAGATTTATGGGATGCACTCACTAGCTGGCTACCAAATCTGGGATGGATAAAGCAGCTTTTCTTGGACAACCCCTCCCATGTTGGACAACCCTTGAATTAAGGAAAATAGGTCAGGTTAAAAGCTATGTACTTTCCTGGGGTGCTGAATCGGCAGCTGCAGATCTGACCTTGCTAAGCCAGCTTTTGGCTGACGATAACATGCTTTTCTACAGACTCAGACAGTGCAGAGAGTGGATCTCCCATTTCTCCAAGTATCATCACTATATTCCTATGTCTGGAATGCTGACGGCAGGCTAGGACACTAAACTTCAAATTAACGAAGGAGCAGATTGGTGGAAGAAGTCATAACCAATGAGACGACTGGCCAAAGCCAGCCAAGGGTCCTCCAACCTGACCAGGTCAAAGAGCACACAGTGAGGAAGACCTTCCCCAGACAGACCACCAAACAACCACCGAGATATATGACATATGTGCAGAGTCCCACACTGACAACCCTCTTTTACCTTCTCTATCTAAACAAACCATTTAATTTCTTATATTCATTCCCTCTTTTACCTTTTCTATCTAAATAAACCTTCTTATTTCTTATATTCATTGTTTTTCGGCCTTTCTTGAGATCTGGAAAATGTCAAAACATCCTGTTTTCGTGCGCATTCTAGAAAAAATACTGTCACAAAGGGAAAGCCAAGCTGTGAATAGGTTTGCCTTTCAAAATAGAAAAGCATCTTGTGAAATTCATCAAAATACTTCTCTGGGACTTGATCAGTTAGACAGCATTTGAGCTCGCAGTACAGAGAAGCAAGACTGACGAACACTAGCCAGGCTTATACTTGGGGTCTGTCTTTGATAAGTGGAATTGCCCTCCATATTAGAGCTGTGTCTGAGTAACAGCCATGAGCAGGTTGAGAGCTTATGGGCGAAAATCAGGGATCAGTCCAGTAAAGGGCATTTAGTGGTTGGGGTCTGCTACAGGCTGCCTGACCAGGGGGAGCCTGTTGACAAGGCCTTCTTGTTCCAGCTGCAGGAGGTGTTGTTCCCATGGGCTCTTGTCCCAATGGGGGATTTCAGCCACCCAGGTATCTGCTGGGATGGCAGCATGGCGAGTGGCAGACCATCTAGGAGATTCCTGGAGTCTGTCAAGGACAACTTCCTGGTCCAGGTAATAGATGGACCGACCGGAGGTGAAGCCTTACTGGACCTGGTGCTCACTAAAGCAGAGGAGAGCGTTAGAGAGGTTAAGATTGGAGGCAGCCCGGGCTGTAGTGACCGTGCCATGGTGGAGTTGGTGACCTGGAGGAATGCAGGCCTGGCAAAAAGCAGAGCTAGGACCCTGTGCTTCAGGAGGGCAAACTTCCAGCTGCTCAAGGAGTTGCTGGGTGGGATCTCCTGGGAAACTGTCCTTAGGGGCATGGGTACAGAACAGAGCTGGCAGCTCTTTAAGGACACCCTTCTGGGAGCACAAGAGCTCTCCCAGTCCCCCAGAAGAAGAACCTGAGCAGAGCAGGCAGCTGACCAGCATGGCTGAGTAAGGACCTGCAGCTTAAACTGAGGGAGAAGAGGGGACTGTGAAGGAAATGGAAGCAGGGTTGTGTAGCCTGGGAAGAAGATTGGAACATTGTTTGCGTGCATAGAAATAAGATAGAATCATAGAATCATAGAATTACTCAGGTTGGAAAAGACCTTGAAGATCATCAAGTCCAACCGCAGCCTAACCAGTAGCCTATCTCTTAAAAAAAAAAACAACCACGAAACAACACCACAACAACAAACCTCTGCTAAATCATATCCCTGAGTACCACATCCAAACGGCTCTTAAACACATCCAGGGATGGCGATTCAACCACCTCCTTGGGGAGCCCATTCCAGTACCTAACCACCCTTTCTGTTAAGAAGTTCTTTCTAATATCCAACCTAAACTTGCCCTGGCACAACTTGAGGCCATTTCCCCTCGTCCTGTCACAATATAAGATAAGGAAAGCCAAGGCACGAGTAGAGCTGAACTTGGTGAGGGATGTGAAAAATAACAAGGGGTTCTACAGGCACATAAGCAGGAGGAGACAGACCAAGGAGTGTGTTCCCCCACTGATAAATGAGAATGGAGAACTGGCTTCCTCAGACATGGATAAAGCTGAGGTGCTCAGTAAGTGCTTTGCCTCAGTCTTCACCAGTGGTTCAGTTTCTCCCCATGTCTGCCAGGACCCTGAAGACCTAGGCATGGGTGAGGGCAGCACCATGGCAACAGTGGAACAAGTCCGAGACCACCTCATGAAACTGAATTTATTTAGGTCCATGGGCTCGGATTTCATCCACCCTAGGGTTCTGAGGGAGATGGCTGGTGTGGTGGCTGAGCCACTCTCCATCATATTTGAAAAATCATGGCTGTCTGGTGAAGTCCCCGGTGACTGGGAAAAGGAAAACATGACTCCCATTTTTAAGAAAGGGAGAAAGGATGACCCATGGAACTACAGGCTAGTGAGCCTCACCTCTGTGGAGCAGATCCTCCTAGAAGCTATGCTAAGGCACACACAGGAGAAAAAAAGGTGATTTGAGATAGCCAGCCAGGCTTTACCAAGGGCAGATCTTGACTGACCAATCTGATGGCCTCTTATGATGAACTGAAGGCATTGGTGGATGGGGGAAGGGCAATGGATGTCACCTACCTGGACTTCTGCAAAGCCTTTGGCATGGTCCCGCACCACCTTCTCTCTGAATGGGAGAGGTGTGGATTTGAAGAATGGGCAGTTTGGTGGATTAAGAATTGTTTAACCAGTTGCAGCCCAAGGGCTGTGAGCAGTAGTTCTGTGTCAGGGTGGAGGCCGGTCACAAGCGGTGTCCCTCAGGGGTCGGTCTTGGGACAGGTGCTCTTCAACACCTTTGTCAGTGACAGACAATGGCATCGAGTGCACTCCCAGCAAGGCTGCAGATGACACCAAGCTGAGCAGTGCATTCGATACTTTGGAGGGAAGGGAAGCCATCCAGAGGGACCTGGACAGGCTGAAGAAGTGGGCCCATGAGAACCTAATGAGGTTCAGTACAGCCACATGCAGGATGCTGCACTTGGGCCAGGACAGTCCCAGGTGTTTATACAGGCTGGGGGAGGAACCCCTTGAGAGCAGCCCTGCGGAGAAGGACTTGGGGATCCTGGTGGACGAGAAGCTGGACTTGAGCCAGCAGTGTGTGGTCCTAAAGGGAGCCTATAAACAGGAGGGGAGTCAACTCTTTGAAAGGTTAGATAACAGCAGGACAAGGGGAAATGGTTTGAAGTTGAAGGAAGGAAGATTTTGGTTGGACGTCAGGAGGAAGTTCTTTACTGTCAGAGTGGTGAGGTGCTGGAACAGCTGCCCAGAGAGGCTGTGGTTGCCCCATCCCTGGAAATGTTCAAGTCCACGTTGGAAGGTGTTGTAATACAAGAAGGATTTTACAGAGCAGCAGCCATGGATCAAGAGAAGGACTTCACAGAGCAGCAGCTGTGGAGCAGGATAAACAGCATGAGAACCAAGGACACCTCTAGGAAATGAATGAATGGCTTGCAGCTTTGAAGGGGGGTTTTGGGGTTGTTATTGCAGTAGCTTTCCTCCAATGAGTGTGTGTGATTTTTAAATGCCCTCATCTGTCTGCTATAAAAGTATGGCTTTTCGGGCAGTAAGTTGATGCGGCTATATGTAACCATATTGGTGTGTGGCTGTTTGTCCTAGCGCACTGACCTTTTGCCTTTCAGGTTCGCCAACAGGAAGGGATCCTGGGCAGCCTGGTTTGGTATTAAATGTGGAGATTGGTGGCCCTGCCTGTGGCAGGGTGCGGGGTGGGGGGATGGGGATTCATGATCCTTGAGGTCCACTGCTACTGCCCATATGGTCTTCTGTCCTGCTCGGCATAGTTTCCAATGCAGCCAGTGGGTGATGTCTTCTGCTGATGGATTTTCCAGTCATCTAACTTAAGCCAATGTGTCAGCTTCATCATTGCCAGGTGGGCAGTGGTCGATGCAAGGGTCGATGTCTAGAGATATGGTGTGCTTGAAGGGTCCTGTATCCTAACACGTTTCATTTATCAACCCACATACCCTTGCCCCAGACAGATCAGACATGGATTTTCCAGTCCTGAGTGGCCCACTGTGCTAGGCAGAGCATGAGCTCTCAGTGAGTGCCCAACTATCTGTGCAGATGTTCAGTGCACTGTCACACAGCTCTTTACTTATAATCATCCCCATGGCTCTTAGCTCAGCCCGCTGGCTGCTTTGTTCATCTCCCTCTTCAACCATATTGTTTCAGTCCAGGGATGTTATGTGGCAGCTTGCCACGTACTTGGGTTTCCTCTGCTGGATCCATCCGTGCACTAGGCATCTTCTGGAATAGGATATTTCCAACTCCTCATAGTCTTCTTTGCTCTTCTTTGGATGCTTCCAGCTTGATATCATCTGCAAACTCACTGAGGGTGCCTTTGTTCCCTTCATCCAGATCATCAACAAAGATAGTAAACAGGACAGGCCCTGATACCGATTCCTGGGTGTCGTGGTTTTATAGTTTCTCTATTAATATTCATAGAATCATAGAATCATGGCACCACCAAGGTTAGAAAAGACCTAAAAGATCACCCATTTCAACCGTCCAACTATCACCAATGGCTCCCACTACACCATGTCGTGTCGTGTGCCCCCGGTGGCGCAGTGGTATAAAGTGCTGCTTGCGGCACCGAAGGGCCTGGGTTCGAATCCCCCTTGTGGCGCAGGGGGTAGAAGTGCCGCTTCGCTACACAGAGGGCTCGAAACCCGGGAGTTGGACTTGATGATCTCTAAGGTCCCTTCCAACTCGCACGATACTATGATACTATGTCCCTCAACACAACATCCAATCGTTCCTTGAACACCCCCTGGGTCGGTGACTCCACCACCTCCCTGGGCTGTTCATTCCAGTGCCTGACCACCCTTTCTGAGAAGTAATACTTCCTAATGTCCAGTTTGATTCTCCCCTGCTGCAGCTTGAAATCATTTCCTCTGGTCCTATCACTAATGACACGAGAGAAGAGGCCAACCCCCAGCTCACTACAACCTCCCTTCAGGAAGTTATACAGAGCAATAAGGTCTCCCCTGAGCTTCTTCTTCTCCAGACTGAACATTTCCAGCTCCTTCAGCCTCTCCTCATACGGCCTGTGCTCCAGACTCCTCACCAGCTTTGTTGTCCTCCTCTGAACACGTACTAATTTTAGGATTGGAATTTCTGCACAAGACTCAAACTTAAAAATTTATTTGTAGGAAATTCAGTACAAATTTTCCTGAGAAAGTACTTCTTATGATTATCCTATTATCAGTTTGGTATAATACGCTATTTTTAGTCACATATACAGTCTATACAAAAATTTACAAAAAATTATCAATATTACATTTGTAAGTCCAAGACTTCTGCCTCTTCACCTAGTTTGGAAACATAAAGGTTCCAAAGGTTTGGAAGCACATGGCTATTGAGTTAATGCAGAGAAGAAAGAGATCACAGAACCTGTGAAGTGTTACTGAACAACAAGGCTGCAGTCTGGTCAGGAAAAGAAAATAATGGTTTAGAAGGGCTCAGAGATTTCCCAGGAACAACAGCAGTGGAAGATGGGTGGTAAAGATGACAAGAAAAATCTTTCTTCCAGGTATAAGCAAGGATAAAAAAAAACCAAACATGAGGGTCCTTGAAAAATAGATCCTTGGCAAGGCAGTTTCTGGTGAAATCTCTTTGCATCGTCTCTTCTTAAGGCTGAAAAGTCACGGTTCTCTCAGCCTTTCCTTGAAGGAGAGGTTCTCCAGTCCCTTCATCATGTTGGTGGCCCTACTCTGAATTCCCTATAGACAAATGTCTCTTCTGCACTGGATGTGCTAGAACTGGACATAGCAATCCAGGTGTGACTTTATCAATGCTGGGAGATATCACCTCCATTAACTAGCTGGCAGTACTTTGCCTAGTGCAGCCCAGGATATCATTAATCTTTGTGGCAAGTCCGCAATCCTGGTTTATTGTGGTTTTACCTAGGGGCAGCTGAGGTCCTCAATTACATTTGTTTGCTTTCTATTACTGGGGACAGAACTGAAAAAGGTGAAAATGTGAGAACTGGTTGGTTGAGATCAAGAGAGAGAAGAAAAGAAAATAAAGAATTAAAAAAAAAAAACAACCCAACAAGTGGCACACAACACAGTTGCTCACTACCAGTATTTTGCTCAGTTTTGTTACTGAAGATGACATCATATGGCGTGACATTCTGTGGTCCCTTTGTGTCAGCTGCCCCGGTTGCATCTCCTTTTGCTTCTTGTGAACTTTCAGGCTTCTTACTGTCAGGGCACTGTGAAAATGTCCTTGGCTCTGTGCAGGCTCTACCTAGCATCAACTGAAACATCAAATTTCAGCAACTTCTCTTTCTTTTCATTTTCCTTTATTTCTGTTCATCATAAGAAGTGGCTTGCACACATTATGTGTATTTGCAATGCATCACAAAATAGGTTTTCACATTGTTTCTGAAAGTCATGATTGCAGTCCTTCAGTAGAAGAGTATCATGAGAGAAAATTAAGAGCCAAAACTGAGGCAGATATTGAAGGAGATGCAGAAATGAAATATGCTTTAATAAAATCCTACAGATGTACCACTTCCAACTTCCAGAATGCCAAATATAAAGCAAAATTTTTCATTTTTTTTCTTCTATATGATTATGTTTTGTATTCTTCAAAAAAATAAATACAATGTTTTAGGTAGAAAACATATGCTTTTTATAAATATTTTCTTAATAAATAGTTTATTTTCAACTAGGAAGCTTTAGTAGGAGTCAGATGAAGTATCTTTTTGAATTTCTATAGCATAAGATACACAATACATCATCAGAGGCCAAATATTGTTGGACTATTCACAACACAGTCTGGTTTATAGGGCATATTATGTTGATCATAGAACAGCTTGGGTTGGAAGGGACCTCAAGGATCATCAGATTCCAAATCTTCTGCCACAGACACAGTTGCCAGCTGCTAGATCATGTACTAGATCAGGTTGCCTGGGGAACCATCCAATCTGGCCTTAAACATTCACACTTTGGTGGTGAATCCATGACTTCTCTGGGCAACCTGTTCCAGCCCCTTACCGCTCAGTAAAAACCTTCCTGACATAGAATCTTTAAGGTTGAAAAGACCACTAAGTTCATCTAATCCAACCATCAACCTACCATGCCCACTAAATGTGACTCTCAGTGCCACACCTCCATGGTTCTTGCACACTTTCAGGGATGTTGATTTCCTATTCTGAGACACGCAGACCTGGACAAAGATTAATACAACAAGTTTATTTTATTTTGATCAAGAATATTAGAATTACTAGATCTAAAAATCACTTACTGTTTACCTGATACTTTAGCACTGCAACCCAACTACCCATATACTCGTTCATACATCCCACAGTACTTTCTTTACCACGTTACATCATAGCTAGGTTACCAGATACCATAAGGGTGAGTTGACAGTTGATTCATAACCCTGCTTGATGTATATTAGAAAGTATTTCTGAACTTCATTTGTTCAGGGCAGGTGAGAAGCTGGCCTTTTTCTCAGCAAACAGTTTCACAGCACATATGTGGAAATTAATACCATCTGCATTGTCAGCAATTAACCCATATGTATACCCATTTTTACAATTTAGCTTAATAACTTTCTTAAGAATGTATATATATTTTGCCATTGGTTACTAGATATTCTTTAAAATGATTACTTTAATATTTTTCAAAATGCCTTTCCTGAATTATTGCTCTTTCTCAAATTTTCTGGTCTCACTTTCTGAAAGTAGCTTTTCTTCCATCAACTTTGCTTCTAATTTCACTCTTTTAATTCTACTGTTCCATCATTCTCACCAAGTAGGTTTTGAATACTTATCAGCTTCTTAGTATTCATCCAAATTCAAGATCTATGCTTCTGTATAAATAGAGGTCCTCTAATACTCATATAATACTGCAGGAACTGCTAGATCATAAATCATGTTCACCAATGTTGCATAGAAATGACAATATTTATTAAGGAAAGAGGTTGTCATTTTGCTAGAACATGATTCAGTCAAAGCATATTAACTCTTCTTAACTAAGGATTATTTCTCCTTGCAAACACTTCATTAAATCCTATTTCTTTTATTGATTTAAAACATTAGACACCACAACAAACACAGGATTTATAATGCTATATTTGGCTGGGCAAGAAGGTCTTGTGACAGAGATTGTAAAGTCTCATACAAAATCTCAATTGTTTAGTTACTACATGTGTCTGGTTTTGACCCAGCAGAATTCAGACCACTGAGTAGAGAAGTGAGTAGATCAACAGATTATTGTTTCAAACTAATAAATGAGTGTGGATATCAAATAATTAGTTAAATAAAGTGAATGTTTTAGCCATATTATTAAAACTTCTTAAGATTAAAGTTAGATAGAAAATCTTTACTGCAGTACACATCAAATAGAGTAATGTCAGTTACCTTTTTGTTTTTTCTTCATAACAATGAATCTACTCACTGATCAGAAACCTTTTTTACTGTCCAGAGAACTCTCATGAGAGGAAAAAATGATATTGTTGAAACATAAAAATAGCTGAGATGACAGAATCAAACCAACATTGCACCATTCTATCTAGAACAGACTAACAGTATGTAGCTTGCCATTTGTCTACAAAAAGAATGCTATCACTTCGGGGTATGGAAAGGGAAAATTACAGTCAAGAACCAGAGATGGGAGCAAGCTTTATGAAGGGCAAAAATATACACTGGTACAGTGTTTTCAGCACTGCTTCCTCACTTCTCTTCTGACATTTACTGCAGACTTCCTTACATGAGAGGTAGCTGTATACATTGGCTTGTTCTAGTTCACAGCATTTTAACCTGATATAGAGCTTGTCAATAATATTGAAAGAATCTATAGTAACCTTTTCCACTGACCTTTTCTAAATCTCCTGAGTATCTGGCATGTCGTGTGTGAGATGTCACATAAATAAATCTTGTAAAAAAATAAAAATAAAATCACAGGACTATATTCAGACACATCCTACACAGTTATATGCCATTAGAGACCCATAAACACCTCTTTGGTTACTGCTTATGAGAGGTAATCATATATATCCGGAGTTGAATTTGCTTTAGGCTAGCATTGTGTGTGTCACTGCAGGCAAATATATTTAAACTCAATTTGGTATTACAGCATTTAATCAATGTGGATTTTTTATTCTTTGTTTTTTAAACATGAATGCTTACGATTTTTTAAAATTATGTCTCTTTAGTCTAAAAAAAAACTGAAAAAAAAGTTTTACTTGGTCTTGACCTTTAATTGGTCACTTGGAACTTTAAATGTCTTTATTAAATAGTGGATGTTTCAACATTTAATGGAAAATTTTATTAAGGAAGTGGATACAACATTTTACCGTATTGCCCGTCTTTGTCTTGAATAAAGTTTTTGGCTCATATCAAAAACAAAATATTTTTTGATTACAGGTGGGAAGTATTTGAATAGGTTTTTACTTTTGTGTATCAAATATACTTCCTTGTATGTTATTTTTACTTAGTAGTATAGATAAATTCAATATAGTATTGAATTGTAAGTATAATATTGTAAGTATAATATATGTATATTATACATAAGAAATGTATACAGAATGTTGTATTTAAGCGAAATGAATAAAATGCTAGTAAATTTTTGTTTGATTGGACATTAAAAATGCTAGCAGTATTCAAGAGAGTACACCTACACGTTTTAAAAATATTTATTGTAACAGTTTTTTTAAACAGAACTTTTAGATTTTTAAGGATTCTTTTCTTATTTTTTAGTTGAAGGGGCCAGACTGCTATGTGGGGAGAATTCCATTAAACCCAGTTCACATGAAGATCCTGCCAAACTCCACATACTACAAACTACAATGACATGTGATGTCGTTCCTCACTCTTTTAGGCAGAGCTCTCTCCTGTTAACTTATTTCAGTTCCACAGATTAGCAGTCCCCACTTGCAGTGTTATAAAACATTACTCACAAACACATTTGTTAAAGAAGTGGCAGGGAGAGCGTTCTTTGCAGTTCAATTCTCTTGTTGATTCATCCCATTAATCATAAATTATTTGATTTGAATGTCAAGATTTAGCAAGGCTGTTCTTTTGTTAAGTTGGAATAGTACTGCAAAGATTGCTATATGTTATAATTGGGCTGGGAATCAAGTTTCACCTGTAATTCTTAGTCAAAAACAGCCTGGCAGCATTTTCTTGGTCCATAAAATGATTTTTAGTTTAGAAATTGATTGCTGGCATTTCAGCAAAGGTGCAATAAATGCCACTTGGAATACATGCAGGAATGTAATTCCAATAATACTTTTAAGATAGACATTAAAATATAACAAGCAACCATATTAATAAAACAAAACCTCCAATTAAGGAAGCTATGAAGGAAAAGCCTCCAGTTCTTCAATTGCAACAGAGGTTAAAAACTAAGTTAATTTAAAAAATACAAAAGTACTCTTGTTACAATAGTTCCTCTTAGCAGCAGAGTTCCCATACAACATAGTTCCTATGCAGTATACATAGCTACATGAACTGTTCCAGTGTTGGATTTTGTTAGGAGGGCCAGATATGTCCACTAGGCAGTGTGCTACAGCTCCATGTTTCGAGGTCCAAACAATAGTGAGTATGAGCATGCATTCCCAGTAGGCACACACATGAGTAAGCACATACACACAAGTGTGCATCTATGGTGGGTTGTCTTTGGCTGACTGCTACACCATCAGCCAGCTGCTCTCTCATTCCTCCTGCTCAACAGCACACAGATAGAAAATAAAAACTTTCACGAGTCAAGATAAATGCAGGGAGACCACTTAGCACTTAGAGTCACCAACAAAACTCTCAGTCTCATGAAGGCCTTTTAGAATATGCCATATGAGGAGCGACTGAGGGAACTGGGGCTGTTTAGTCCAGGGAAAAGGAAGCTGAGGGGAGACCTTGTTGCTCTCTCTTCCAATATCTGAATGGTGCTTACAGAGAGAGTAAGGGTGGTCTCTTCTCACTGTGACTGATGACAGGATGAGGGAAAATGGCCTCAGGTTGTGCCAGGGTAAGTTTAGCTTGGATATCAGGAAAACTATAGAAAGGGTTGTTAAGCACTGGAAAAGGCTAACCAGGGAAGTGGTTAAGTCACCATCCATGGATGTGTTTAAAAACAGTTTGAATGTGGTACTCAGGGACATGATTTAGCAGAGGGTTGTTAGGGTAGTTTGGTTAGGTTGTGGTTGGACTTGATCTTTAAGGTCTTTTCCAACCTAAGCTGATTCTTTGATTGTTTGATTTTATGATTATCCAACAAGCTACAGGGGAGCCTCTGCTCATGTACCTGGAGCACCTCTTGTACCTCTTCCTTCAATACCCTTCATGTTTGTGGGGCTGTTTATCCCATGTTCTTTATGCCCCATTTCTCACAGCTGTTGTGAAGCCTTCTATTTCTGATCCTTATATACATTTCTCTGAGGCATTCCCAGGGTGGCTTCTGGGAAAAGTGCAATAATTTGTAGTTTGAGATAAAGAAAATTTAACAAGTAAAGCAAAATATTCATATGCAAGCACAGAAAACAAAGAAATTCATTCACTACTTCCCATGAGCAGGCTGGTATTCAGACACTTCCTGGAAAGCAGAACCGTCATGCATAATGATTACTTGGAAAGACAAATGCCATCACTCTGAATGATGAATATGATGATGGAATATCTTCCTCCTTCTTTAACCCAGCTTTTATTGCTGTGCATATTTGATATGGTGTGGGACATCTCTTTGGCCAGTTTGTGTCAGCTGTCCTGGCTCTGTACCTTCCCGGATTCTTTGTACTATTTTCTCTGAAAATCCAAAACACAGAACAATTTATGAAGAAATTCATCCCAGCCAAAACCAAGACAAGGGAGCAATTTTGAGGGCTTTTATTTTTACTGTAAACCCTTGCCAGGGGAGTCTTCCATAGAGTCTATGTTGATTGATGACTAGTTACTGCATGTCTGGCCTTAGAGAGGGTACAAATTACATGACCAACAGAATTCACTCATAAACATTGCTTCACTCTTCTATTTCTTTCTGTTTCATGTAGCACACTTTGTTGGAGAGAGGAGATGGCTAATGGGAAGAAACAATCTTCAAGAGGAAACAATCCTGTCTGTGGGTTTCATGAACCTATTATGAAACTTCTTCCCTCATGATTCATTATATTTGATCACAATACTGTTACTGAAAATCTCATTGTTACTCGCCAACAGAATTTTCAGAGTTTGCTTTCCCCATTGTAACAGTTATTTTCACTGTGTTTTATTGGAATTCATCAATTTATTTTAGCTCATGGGAGCTGGTTTTACTTCATTTGTCTACCCTGACCACTTGTTTTACAGAGAATTTTTTTTTCAAGCATTAGCAGTTGTCTCATTTTCTTCTTCCCAATCTTATCAGAGAACATTGCTTTAATTCCAAGTAGATTTTTTTCTACTTTTTAAAATCATATATATATATATATATTTAATTTTTTTTCTATTACTATATTTTATTTACTGTCCAGATCAGTGGTTCTTCCATATGGATATGTGCCTTTTCATCCAGTAAAAACATTAAATTCATCCATAACAGTGCTGAGTACTGTTGCTTTGTATTTAATCCAACATCTCTTGTAGTGTAACATGAATAGACTAAAGATGAAAAATTAACATATTATGCTTGCAGTTGTTAGTTTTACCTAAAAATATATTTAAAAATACAGTCTAAAAAGCATATTATAATCTGTAGCATTGTTTTCTTCTTGCAAAATATACAGGAAAATCAAGTAATATTATTATTGCTCTTGGAATAAGTGATTCAGTCCCAGAGGATCTGATGGAAGATATGCAACAACATACATTTTCTTATGCTCTTTTACTTTGGGTATTCAGAAGTAAAAACATATTAGGCTATACTTTAGAATAGAAGACATGAAGACATGATGTAAATATTTGAACATGTTTCTTTACTTTCAGTCTTCTCTGGGAACATGCAATTATTGTTGTATTACCAAATTGGGTTAACTGATCACCTAAACTGATGTTCTGCAGGATTGTTTAAGGACTGTGGTCGTGTAGAAAGATTCTGGTCTTTTATGACGAGCAGACTAGTGCGTGTATGACTTTATAAAGGAACTGAGTCATCACTTGTAATAGAACACTAAGATTGATGAACCCAAAGATGGTGTAATGGCTACTTACTACCTGAACTTTCCAAATGCCTTCTAGTAATTCCTTTTCACATAATCACAGAGTAGTTAAGGCTGGCTGAAGCCATGGGAGATCATCTAGTCCACCCCCACAGTCAGCTGTTTAGAACTTCACCCTGATGGATTTTGAGTGTATTGAAATATGAAGACTCCAGAACACATCTGAGTGACTTATTCCAGTACTCATCATCCTTCATACCAAAACCAAACCTACCAAACAAAAAACCCCAAAAAACAAAACCACTGTTCAGATTGTATTTCCTTGCATTGTTCCTCTCTGTGCCTGGTGCCTTTTGTCACATCACTTGGCAGCAAAGAAAGAAGTCCGGATCTGTTTTCATTATGCTCTCGTTTGAGTTCCTTATAAACACTGATAATGGTGAGCATTGATCTTGTCTTAAGCCCTTCCTTGTACGACAGATGTTTCAGACCCCTTATCATTTTTGTGTCCCTTTGCTGGACTCACCTCTAGGATATCTGTCTCTTCTCTACTTAAGAAGAGAGGGACACAGCAGTAAAGATGTGTTTCAGCAGTGCTGATCAGAGGTAAAGAATAGTCTCCCTAGATTTTCTATTATTGCTCTTCCTGTTGCAGATGAGGATACTATTGGCCTTCTTTGCCACATGGGTACATTTCTGGTTTTATGTTAATCTTTTCATCCAGTACTCCAGGTCCTCTCTACAAAGTTGCCCTGCAGAATGTGCCCTGACACATACATCTTCTGCTCGTTATTTCATAAATATATTTCAGAAATGGAGTGATGGAATAATGTTATTGCTTTTGTTTATCTTCTCAGTAATCCCATTCAGAAATAAATTTGAAGCTAAAATCTGTGTATTGTTTATTACAGTGAGCCAACCAAACCATTGTCAAGAAGACATGGAAAGAAACATTTATCAACAGATCTTCTGTGCTTATAAAGAAATAGTGCTTGTACTAGCAACTTGTTCAAGAAAGATCAGCTGAAGACCCGCCTAAGGGTGAAGCTTCGGGGCATGTAACATTTTAACATTTTATATTTGCAGTATAAATAATCTATGGAGCCTGAATTATCCTTCTATCAATTAAACACTGGAGAGTTGAATGGTCAGATAAACATATTGGTAGGAATAATATTAGTCTATCACCTCATGAGAAAGATGTAGAATGATGGATAGATGTGGGACAGTCATATTTTCCCTTTGGCATTTTTAAGACTGGCACTCTCTTTTAGTTCAGTAAATTTTGCATATATCTCAAGATTAATTTTTCTTTCTTGTTTTGGTTGCTGAAATGAGGCATTACTGAGGAAAACAAACTGATGTATAGGGTTTTTTTCCTGGTTTTTCTTTGTTGTTTAGTGATTAGTAAAGTGCAGATATGGGTTAGTGTTGGATGGAAATGATATGTTTGCTAAAGTGGAAACGTTTGGAACATAATATATATGCTGTGTATCATTATTTTCATCTCAAATTGAAATGTTTCTTTCAAAAAAGAAGTTTATTTATGAAGTTTTGTCTTACATAAACAGTATATTCTATGTATTATTAAGTATGATTTTATAAGTGAACTAATGTGCATGTGTTACTCAGATCTCCTGTGAACTTACAATCCATTTGAGATCATTAGGTAGAGAAAATAATTTTCAATATTTTCCTTTGTTTTGTGCTATATTACTTCTATGCATGAAGTATGTATTTGCTATATCATAGAATGGCCTGGTCTGAAAAGGACCATAATTATCATCTAGTTTCAAACCCCCTGCTATGGGTAGAGCTGGCAACCACCACACCAGCCTGCCCAGAGCCACATCCAGTCTGGCCGTGAGTGCCTCCAGGGATGGGGCATACACAACCTCCTTGGGCAACCTGTTCCAGCGCGTCACCACCCTCTGTGTGAAAAACTTCCTCCTAATATCTAACCTAAACCTACCTTGTCTCAGTTTAAAACTATACCCCCTTGTCCTATAGTGTATATTGATCCACCCTTGTAAACAGTCATTCCCCCTCCTGTTTATACTCTCCCTCTAAGTACTGGAAGGCCACAATGAAGTCTCCCTGGAGCCTTCACTTCTCCAAGCCCAGTTCCCTCAACCGTTCTTCACAGGGGAGATCCTCCAGCCCTCTGATCATCTTAGTGGCCTCCCTCTGGAACCATTCTGAGAGATCCACGTTTTCCTTGCGTTGGGGGCTCAAGGCCTGGACTCAGTGCTCCAGATGGAGTCTCACATGAGCTGAGTGGAGAGGAACAATCACCTCCCTCTCCCTGCCAGCTACTCCTCTTTAATGCAGCCCAGAATACAGCTGGCCTTCCAGGCTACAAGCGCACACTGCTGTCTCATGTCCATCTTCTCATCCACCAGGACCCTCAAGTCCTTCTCTACAGGGCTGATATACAATAGAATAGTTCTTTTCCACAATGACATAGGAAGATAACTGAAGTTCTCAATCATAATAAAAAATGTAAGCAAATAATAAATAAATGTCAGAATATTTTTAAACTCCAGTTATGATAAAATTTGTACTTTTCATTGAAATACTCAGAAGGTCTCAATGCAGCTCTTTATTGGTAAAACTCCTTCATTTGAAGGAGATACAACATAATTCTTGAGTTTATTTGAATATTGTTGGAGTCATTCATTTATTACATTAAAAGAGATTTGGGTCTTCAGTGTGTCACAAATTTTGTCTGTATGAAACTGTGATTTCTAAAGCCATAAGTTATGAGAATTAAATGCCTCCAAATAAACAACCATTCAAACAGTGGTAGCAAAATGCACATTCTGAATAACTACATAACAAGAAAGATATACAAGAAGGAATTGAGTGGGTTTTTTTGTTTGTTTGTTTGTTTGTTTGTTTGTTTTTGTTTTCTATTCAAAAGATGAAGCTATGGATTTTTTAGGGTAGAATCTGAAATTCATGAAAACCAATGGCAGAATTCACTTTCTTTTAATTACATATAGAAATTAGGTACTGTTTCCCAGTATATATAAGATGCAATGTAAAACATAAACACTGTCTTCCTGGACAAATTCTAGACAGATGTAAAACAGTCTGGATAATTTCTTTAGAAAGTCATTTAGTGTACTAAAGTATTTAGTCCTTCTGCTATACCTTGTAAAATGAGAGTAAATATTTTTAAATTTATAAAATAAATTAAAAAGAAAAAAAGAGACAGAAAGAAAGAATGCCACCACATATGGTAGTCATCTGTTCTGCTTTCAAAAGAGATAATTTCATAATGCCACAGTCCCAATTTATTTCTATCTAATTGCATATTTTCAGCCGGAAAATATAATAATGCACTCCTGGGTATGAATTACACCCAATGAAATTCTTATAACTTGATCTTGCATTTTTGCATGGGCATCAGAAACTTGTTCTGTTAAAGAAGTCATTTTTTTTTTTTTTTTTTAAATTACAAGCTCTGTATAAAATATTTTTATTATTGCTAATCATTGAGTCCCAGATAGTTTTTTAGCATATAGTTTAAATAAAGTAAATAAATTATAATTTGGAGTACCAGTAGATTCCAATTCATATCATTTATTGAGTGAAAATCATAGGTCTGATATGTGAGTTATTAATACATCACACATTACATCTCTTACATTACATATACTCAGAATGTGTGTATCTCAAAGCTTTTACCTCAGCTGGATGTTCTTTTCTATTCTTTTTTTTTTTTTTTTTTTTTTTTTTTTTTTTTTTTTTTCAAAATTGACTCCCATATTCTGAATTGTGTAAAAATATTGTCTAAGTTCTATGTAAATTTTCATCATCTTTGTGTATGACGGGACTGGAGGCCTGACATTTGAAACATTATGATATATATATATATATATATATATTTTTTTTTTCCTGAGAATGGCCAGCCTGTTTTTTACACTGTAGCTCTCAGTTCTCAGGTTGTAACATTCAGTTAGGATTTAAGAGAAATTAGAAAACTATAATCCTCTACATCTAACACCAAATTAAGAGCAGGACTTGGTCTAAGTTCACATATTGTAAAAGAACTGTGAGAACGAAATAAAAAAAATTACAGTTGTGTGATATTGGGTTAGGACGGTCAAAATCTATTTCTTATGGATTTCCAGTGATTGATTACACTTCCTTTGCTGGAAGGAAGGAGTAAATTTATGTTAGTTTTTGATTTAGAAACAAAAACTAATCATTGGGGTTAACCAAAATTGAATCATTTAAAAGAAAACTTTTTGAAATGGTTAAATTGCCATTTTCTAATAGGAATATTTTAATTAAAAGTTCTGGTTTCTAGATTTATTGTTTGTACTTAGTTGTACACTCAGAGTTACAAGATGAAAAACAAGAAATCTGAATCACGATTGTTTTCCAAAAATCTGAATTATTCTCCCTGTGTAGGAGCTGTACCCCTGACTTCAATAGGGGTAACATTTAAGGACGCAGACTTTCCCATTTAGTGTCAGTCATGTTATAGAAGGTGGAACTAAGCATTGTGACACAACACAATAGATAATTTTACAAAATAAAAGTTTTTAGAGAATCAGCCATTTTTTTTTCTCTTTCTCTTTTTTTTTTCTTTTTCTCTTTTTTTTCTTATTCTCTTTTTTATTTCTTTTTCTTTTTCCTTTTTTTCTTTTTTTTTTTTTCTTTTATTCTTTTTCCTTCTTTTCTTTTTTCGTTTTTCTTTCTTTTTTATCCCCTAGGATTCTATGGCTAATAGTTGTCAAAAACTTATGAAAAGATTCCATACTTTGCACAGATAATGTACTGGAGAATCTACATATATATTGTGGTTTAAAATCTCAGTTAAAGAAATAGGAAAGAATCACACCTAACATGCAGAACTCTTAAAGAAATACACCAAACAGTGCTCATAAATATGGTTAAAAACATAACACAACATCTACTTTCTATTGAATTTTTAATCGGTCTTGTCTTTTGGTCAAAAACAGTCCTAACATGTATGTAGTCAAGTACAGTGTTCCACTGAAGTTAGTTAGTGGACTCTGCAACTTTCCATATAGAAAATTTGCAAGGGGTCCTATATCAGATCTAGTTAAAAGTCTGGAAGTCCCCACAGCCGGGAAAGCATTAAACTTACTGAAGGAGAATTAAAAGTTGGAACAAACAAAATAAAAGTATACAGAAATATTCATCTTGTTTTACAGAGTGGCTTGGGGAGAAAGGCTAGTATGCTCTGTGGCTATCGTATGAGGACATGAAAGTTCTGTACTTAGGAAACTTCCACTACTTTAGGTATTAGCTCTGTGTTGTACAGATACAGTGTTCTGGCATTTGATTTTCTCTTCAGTAGTCTCTGTAATTCATTCTGATCCACTAATTGGGAGTGGCACTGGGGGACAGAGAGCTGAGAAATCATGAGACACACATCATCACACATTCTTAGGTGGGGGCCCTGCATTTAGGCCCCTTCAAAGCACTTGGAAAACATTTTGAAAGAATTATCATCAGTGAAGTTTAATATTTCATCTGGAAATACATGTCACATGAAGAGCAGAGGTGAAAATCCAGTTCTGGCAGACCTGATGAGAGTCTATTTCATATTGTTAGTATCAATTTGTTTAATAATTTCTTTTTATCACACAAAACCACCATCCTCTTTAATAAGTCTTATAAAATAGGCATATAGCCACCGTTTAATTTATTCAATATGACAGGAATCAAATTGTGTGTCAAGGAAGTTCCCACTCATACTGGACTCACCATAAGCTAAATGAAATTGGTATTTACTTTTTCAATTAACAGGAAATTGCCTGAATATTTTACTGTTATGTCGTATTAGATGCACAATGAATACAGTGGATAACATGACCAAAAACCTGTGCATAACAGAGACTGCTTGGAATAAAGATTTTATGTGATGTTTAAATATGTTCCTATAAGAGTATTCATCATTTCTGCTGATTATTACCACTTTATAAAAAATAGTTAGCTACGTGCAGGTGAACAGAGGAAATTATGTGTTCTGCAGGGCATTTCTGTTTGCAAATTTACCCTTTTTAGAGAGTACAATATCAGTATTTTCTAGTGCAAATTAAATGCACAGTTTAATTATTCATCTCATCACTGTTGGTGAAAGATGAAATTCCAAAATCAATCATTTATTGGTGGCAAATATCAGCTAGGACTCAAGGGTAGAGTTCCTTGCATATGAACCAACTTGAATAGTTTCCAGTCAGTTAGAAGTGGTCAAGCTCAACCTGTAAAACTACAATCAATTATGGTGCTCCTATACAGTATTTCTGTGATTTCAACGCAACTTCAGCATACTTATGGCTAGAAGTCACCTACATTTGTTGTCTTAGCTCCTGTTAAAACTGCTACCATTTGATTAAAAGAAGTCTCCCACTAATGGAACACGTTATTCGTAATTGTAGAAAGTATGAAATTCAAAATGAAATATTCAGATCAAAACTGTCTTCAGCCTGTCACTTTGAAGGATGTTTCAATTTCAGTTTACTGAGTATATCAGTATATTGGACCATTGTCATTCTTCTAGTGTGATCAGAATCTGAGAAATAAATATATTCTACTTAGCTCTATCTCATATTGTTCAATTTACTTGAACAGAAGCAGAAAAAGTGTACTCTCTCTCATTTTAAACTGAGCAAAGTTACCTGTGCCAATCAGGAAAGATGGCAGGAAAGATTCCAACCTACAGTTCTTTCAATACCATATGTTAGGGAAATCTGAAAGGAAATGCAAATTGAGAGAGGAATTTAGGATATTATGTAGTTTGCAACACTAAGACCAATTGTTAAAGCTAAGAAGAAAAGCTTTTATCATATAATATAAAATGTGATTGCAAAAAGAAAACCTAAACAAATGATATCCACTGCAATTTAAAGACCTTCACATCTCTGTCCTTTTTTACCTGGCACTTGCTTAAAAAAGAGACCTGTGTCTTAATTATCAAGCTTATGCACCATGTGTATGTCGTGTGGGAATTGAGAGGCCTTATTATGTTCAACAGAAGGACAGCAGTATTTAACCTTACCCAGAGTTTGCATTAGAGCTCAAGGGCCGGGAAGGTGACCTTTTTTTCTTTTCTCTCTCTCTTTTTTTTTTTTTATTAAGTTTTACAAAAAAAGAAAAGTTGTTCAGATGACAAAATATGAAAGGAATTTAAGTCTGGTACTTTTGTAAAAGTTCCTGAGGATATGTGTAGAAGGTAATAAAGAGGTAATAAAGCATTTGAAGGTTTAAGATTTTCCTTTTTTTTTTTCCTTTTTTTTTTTTTTTTGATGTACTAAATCATTCCACAAGTTCCTTCTGAGCTGGTTCATATTTTTAGCAAGAGAAATATTTCAATTAGTCAATAGCTTGTTACAGCCTCTCTGTTAATAAAAGTTAACCTGTAATTAAGCTGGAGTGAGGGCTGCAATCAGAATATTGCACATGGGTATTAAATTACTGTGAGATAATACAAGAGGAAGTTTAACATGCTTATTAACCCCTATAATCTTTTAGCCACTGGCCTTCTAGACCTTTCTCAGTCTGCTGCTTTTCCCCCTGAATCTGTATTTGAGTTTACATAAGCAAAGGTTATATAAAATGTTATTTTCAAAAGCACTACTTTTAGTATGGCACCTATTATCCCACATAGACTATGCAGATAAAAACAGAAGATATTTATCAACTTAGTGAACAGTGACAGTTCTGGTTTTAATAGGTAGCTATATTAAAATATAGCAATGTTTTCCACTTAGAGCAATTTAAATGTTAATTATTAGTTTGGCATCATAATTCTACTCTCACACTGCTGAAAAAAAACAAAACAAAACAAAACAAAACAAAAAAACAAAACAAAACAAACAAAAAAACCACAACAAAACACCAAACAACAGATGTTTTCTTTCTTAAATTATGAAAAGAGATATTTTTACTGCAGCATCTTCTTTCAATAAAATCTAAATTTATTCAGTGGTCTATACAGAGACAATCTTTTGCAGACATGTGCATTTCTGATTCCAGTTCTCAATAAGCCAGGTAGAAAAATTAGATTCTAATTGTACACATGATCCTCTTATGCATGTATTCCTAGTAAGCATATATGTTCAGTATCTTAAAGAGTCCTGTTGTCAATATGACAACACTGAATTCCATACTATGGACTTTCTTAGTTCAGTTTCATTGCAGCTTTCAGAGTGTCTTTCCTTATATTCAGCTCTTTTCTTTTACCTTCCTTTCCTCACATTCCTTTTCCTCTCCACACTTACTGTAATTTTGGTGATCGGAACATCCACAATTTAAAGTGAAAACAAAACAAATACCCAATAGACAATTAAACCTGGAGTTCTCGTTTCAGGTTATTTTGGAGGCTGTAACAAATCTGTTTATTTAACAGAACCAATTTTGAATATGGCCAAATGCAGAATTGAATAGATAAAACCATGAAAGTGTTTATCTTCCTTCTACAAGGAGAAAGAAAGTGACTTCAGGCTAGAGAGAATGAAACAACGTCCCTTTACTGATTTCTACATGTTACTGAACAGAATAGTAGAATATTTATAGTACTGTTTGACATTGGTTTTATGTGAATCGATTAATAATGAATGGTGTGTATTTCCACAAAGAGTAGAAACTCCACCTTTCTCCTCTCTGCAGTTGATGCCCTAATACAGATAGGAATAACAGTGTAAGAATGAGTAGAATGGAGAAGGTAAATTGGAAATCTATAGTTCATTTCCTCTCATAAAACAAGAACAAGGGACATTTTTAGTATGTGTAGATTAGAACAAACAGAAACATTTACTCACATGTTGTGGAGTTTGACTCAGATTTTTTGTTTGTTTGGTTGGTTGGTTGTTTTTTTTTACATAAGAAATGTTTTATTGTTTAGGCTTGCATGAGCTCAGAAAGAATGTTGGCAAATTAATCAGGAGAAAAATATCACTGAAAATACTGTGCACTATTATATTTTCTTCCTGTGTGGCTTGCCCAGAATCTGATCCAGCCTCACCTTTAAAGTCTCAAGGGATGGGGAATCCATCACCACTCTGGGAAACCTGTTCCAGTGCCTCACCACACTCCCTGTAAAATACTTTTTCCACATATCCAATCTAAATCTAGCCTCTTTAAGCTTGAAGCCATTTCCTCTTGTTCTATCACAACAGACCCTGCTAAAGAATCTATCCCCTTTGTTCCCGTGGCTCTCCTTTAGATATAGTCACCATCCCTGGATGTGTTAAAAAACCATTGGGATGTGGTGCTCAGGGACATGATTTAGCAGAGGGTTGTTAGGGTAGTATGGTTAGGTTATGGTTGGACTTGATGATCGCTGAGGCCATTTCCAACATGAGTGATTCTATGATTCTATTTTCTACATTGGCCCTACTCTGGATGTGCTCCAGCAGGTCTAAGTGTCTCACCTGTCCTGAGGCCTCCACATTTGGACTCAGTACTTCAGGTGAGGCCTCACCTGAGCAGAGCAGAAGGGCAGGATCACCTACCTCACCCTACTTACCATGCTTCCTTTGATGCAGTCCAGAATATAGCTGGCATTCAGGGCTGAGAGGGCACATTTTTAATGTCCTGCTTTCCATCCATCAGTATCACCCAGGTCTTTTTTGTCAGGGCTGTCCTCAATCCTTTCATACCACAGCTAGTATTGGTAGTGAGGGTTGCCATGATCCAAAAGCAACATCTTGACTTTGGATTTATTGAGCCTCATGAGGTTCACCTGGACCAACTGCCCAAGCCTATTCAGGTCCCTCTGGATGGTAATCCCTCTGGTAAGTTAACTGCACACCACAGCAGTGGGGTGTCATCAGCAATGATGGTGTGTCTCGCTTCAATTTGTAGGAGGGAGGCAAGGTTCTTTCATATGCGTATACCCGGTGTGAGATTAAGAAGCAACGGTTCAAATGTTGGTCCAACCAGTTTATTAAAGTCCTAGCCGTTTTAGGGAGATGGGGAAGGGAAGGTGGGCGATAGGAAAAGTAGGAAAAATAAGCAAGGAGTCTATAGAGAGCAAAAGAGATAGTCACCACCGTGGGTCCAGCGAGGTGCACCGTAGGTCCGTTGATTTCAGGAACTCGTCTGATCACCATGGGGGATGGGAGAAAGTCAGGAAGCTCTGCAGCAAGCTGGCCTTCTGAAGAGGTTTTCCCCTCAGGGAATTCTCCGTCAGAGGTGTCTTTGGGAGTTTGTCTCCAAAGTCCGCATTTTAGTGAGGGCCTTTTATCCCCCATTTTGGTGGGGTTGTTTTTTTCTTCTTCTTTGAAGTTTGAGGATTACAAAAATGCTCAGCATTTTTGGGAATGTATCTCGAACAAACACTGAACTTCTAAACAAGCAGGTAAACACTCTTTGTAAAATGGTTTAAAACCAGCTTTTCTGACATTCCTGTCCCACGGATAAGCCAGCAAGGATTGGTGGTGCCAGACACAAGCATTATCGCCTTCTGCAGTGGTCTGCTCCTTCAAGCAGCACCCCTGAAAAAGACTGCTTGTCCTGTTTGTGCTTATCTTTGCAATCATAAGCAGAGATGGCACAATAACAACCACCATTCACCCTCCTAGATAGTTAGCAGTTGCCAGTCAGAGTCTTATCATCAGAAAAGCCTCACAAAGCAAGCTTTGAGACAATAAAAGAAAACCAGATCTGTCCTTCGCATGGTGTCATCAGCAAACTTGCTGAAGGTGCACTTAGCCCCACTGCCAATGTCACTGATAAAGTGGGACACCACGTGTCACTGATCTTCATTCGGACACTGAGACTTGTTCCTACAGTGAGGTCTTTGTTCATTGAGTAGTCCACCCACCAAATTCACATCTTTCCAGTATGGAGAGAAGGCTGGTGTGGGGGTACCCTATCAAAGGCCTTACTGAAGTCCAGATAGATGACATGGGTGTCTCTTCCCTTGTCCATTGATACAGTGATACCATTATAAAAACCCACTAGGTTAATCAAGCAGGATTTGCCCTTGGTGAACACATGCTGGTTCTCCTGTTATATCTCCCTATCTTTCATATGCATTAGCATAGGTTCCAGGAGGATCTGCTCTATGATCTTTCTCGGCACAGAGGTAAGTCTAACAGGTTCATAGCTCCCAGGGTCATTCTTTTACCCTTCTTAAATATGAGGGTGGTGTGATATTGCCTTTTTTTTTTTTTTTTTTTTTTTTTTTTTCCCCCAGGGACTTCACCTGGTTGCTATGACTTTCCAAAAATCACCCAGTGTGGCTTGGAGACTACACCAGCTACTTCTCCCAGGACTCTGGGATGCATCTTATTGGGACCCATAGACTTGTGGATGTTCAGTTTCCACAGATGGTCATGAACCTGGTCTTCACTTACAGTGGGATGGATGTTGGTTCCCCAGACTTCTCCAACTAAGCCAAACATTTGAGGGGTATGTGACAAGCAGTTATCAGAGAAGACAAAGGCGAAGAAGTTAAGTACCTTAGTCTTCCCCTTGCCAGTTGTTACCGGCTTGCCTGTGTCACTTGCCAGAAGGGGGAAGTCCTTTTGGATTTCATTTTTCTGGTTAAGGTACCTGTAGAAACCTTGTTCTTCTTGGCATCCTTTGCCAAGTGGAGTTCAAGCTGGGCCTTGATTTTCCTGACCCTATCCCTACACAGCCTTGCAACTTTCTTATACTCTCCCAAGTACCAGTCCCTGTTTCCACTGCCAACAATAATAAATAACTTTATTAAGCAGTAGTAAGGCCTATTCCTCTTCCCTGTGATGATCTCCACATCTTCTGTTGCTCACAAATCTATTTATTTAACAACAAACAAAACTGCAGGCATCATTCCATGCATAAGTGCCTCATATATTCACAGAGCCTAGATTTAAAACCTAACAAAACTGATTTCTTTAGTTTGAGGGTAGTGTTTCTGAATATAAAGTAATTGACTAGAAATGATTCCCATCATTCTTCTATTCTGGGTATGCAATCACCAAGCAAGTGAATGCTGGTTTCCTTATGTTCCACTGCTCTTTTCTTATGCTTAAAACTAGGTGTTTAAAGACAAGCCTGTGCCTTTGGGGGGAGGAAGGGGGGGGGAAGGAGGGGAAGCATCTGTAGTAAAATAAGAATTGTGCTGGCTATGATTTTTTCTTTATTGTATTGACCTTTGAGTCTTGAAATTACAAAATAAATAAGCATTCATTAGCTATTCATTAGTAACTCAGTATGGAAGGGGGTTGGAACTTGATGATCCCTGGGGTCCCTTCCAACCCAAGTCATTCTATGATACTATGATACAAGAATTAACACATAATTAATATTTCCATTTAGAGTACTTTGGAGAACTGAACAGTGACCACCAGATCAAACAAATAGGGTAAACATGACATCAGTAAATGTCAAAACAATATGTCACTGACTTCAAACAAAGGATCTAACACAGAGTCCTGGGGTACTGTAGCATGATTTTGATGGCTTTCAGTAAGCTGTTTGCTAGAATTGTTCAAATTGAAGTGCAATATTAATTTTAAGAACTAACTATGGAAGTAAATTCACTGATAGATGTAATGACCAAAGTAATTTATCTGTTAAATTGTCGAGTGTTATAGATTGACATATTAATATATGAAGTTGAGACATTCAGAGAAAAACAACAACTTTTACATTCAAACTTTCAACTCTGTTACATAGTATTTCAATGGAAAAACTCATTTTGTTCTGCTGTTTTTGTATTCATCTCCTGACTGTCTTACCACTTCAGTATCAAACCCTTCAGATCATAGTGGACCTCTATAGCATGTGACTTTACGCGATAGCCAATTAAGATTTGAATTTAAATAATACAAATGCTGAATAATAAGAATTAGAATTGTGTGACTTGTATGCCAATTATTCCTTTGTGCATATTCTGCTATTGCCTACTGACTTGTACTGCATTATGACAGGTACAGAGAGCGATTTGCTATTTCTTTCCCAAGAAAAAGGATCAGTGCCAGAAGGGACTTTAAAAAGCTTGATAGTATGAAATAGAGATGTAGTGAAATCCTAGGATTAGAAAGACAACTTTTCTTTCATCATGTTTACCTTAGAATCTAAAAATTAGAACTCACCTTACTGTAGTCAAGAAATATTTCTGAAGGCTATGCTATGTATATAGACTGAGAGTACAGCACTTCACAGAGTCATGGTATCACAGAATGACTGAGATTTGAATGGACCTGGAAGTCATCTGGTCCAAACTAACTGCTGGAGAAGAGTGACCAAGTTCATGTACAGATGGCTTTTGAAGATCTCACAGGAAGGAGACTCCACAAACGTTAGGGGAAACATTTTCAAATACTCTGGGACTCACACAGTAAAGAAGTTTTTCCTGAAGCTTAGTCACAAAATCATCCAGACACAAAAAGACCTTAAAGGTCATCAAGCTCAACCATTAACTTGACCTACTGAGTCCCATTTATAAAACATTTATATTTAGTGCAAAGTCCACATGTCCATTAAATACTGACAGGAATTCTAATGCCATCCTGGGCAGCATATTCAAATGTTTGATCATCCTCTCAGTGAAGAAAATCTTCCTAATATCTAATTTAACCTTCCCTGCCACAACTTGAGGTTATTTCAATTTCAATGGAACCTCTTGTGTTCCAGTTTGTTTTATATAGTCAGATATTTATAAAAATGTTCTGTCTACAACTTTGCACCCTCCCTTCAACTATTTTTAAAAATTGACAAGATATCTCATGAGTCTTCTCATCTTCATGGTAAAGAGTCGCAGGTCTCTCAACTTTTCCTAATAATAGAAGTGTTCCAGTACCTTTACCATCTTGATGCTTACTTCCAGTATGTCTATGTCTCACTTGTATCAGAAGACCCAGAACAGAACACAGTACAACATGTGTAACCAATGCACAGATTGTCTATCTTGACTTGCTGTCAATAATTTGCCAAACATGGCCAAGAAAACTGCTAGCTTTCTTAGTAGCAAGAGTATCTTATTGACTGTTAGTTGTCAGGACACCTAGGTCCTTTCCTACAAATCGGCTTCCCATCCAGGTGCCCCCCCATCTTGTTCCTGACATTCCTCTACAGGTACAGAATCTCTGTACTTACTCTTCTTGAACTTCATAAGGTCCTTGTTATCCCACCCCTTCAGCCCCTCAAAGTTCCTCTGTTTGACAGCATAGTCTTCTGGTGAAACAGACAATCTTTCACTTCTGTGTCTTCTGTAAATTTACTGGAAATATTTTCTATTTCATTTCCTAGATTGCTAATGAAGTTAAACATCATAGTATCATAGTATCATGCGAGTTGGAAGGGACCTTAGAGATCATCAAGTCCAACCCCCGGGATTCGAGCCCTCTGTGTAGCAGCGCGGCACTTCTACCACTTGCGCCACAGGGGGGATTCGAACTCTGGCCTCCGGTGTTGCAAGCGGCAGTTCTTCCACCGTGCGCCACCAGGGGCACATGACATGACTTGCATTCTGAGATTCTGTGACACTGCATGCAATTTTATGTGGCAGTGACTGAATAAACCAATTACCCATTGGACTCTCTTGAACTGTAATCAAAGACAGGAAAATAAGTCATAGGAAAATGTTAACATGCTTCTTCTAAAGAAGTAAGTAAAATCAAATATTTCTCTATACAAAGCAGAAGACTTGATGCTGTTTTGTTTCTACTCTCATATTGGCTGGAAATAAGTAGATAGTATTTGATGATCTTCAAGGTCATGTCCTTCTAGAAAAATATTCAGTTTGGGATTTATCATATTTGCAACCTCTACTTGGGAGATTTTCCAGTCCGAAACTGGGACCTCAGTTCTATTTACTTGTCTTTTATTTATATTCTAGTTTTTCCTAGTTTTACTGTAACTCTTTCATCAGTGCTATAATCAGTGGTCTACTGGAAACAGATCTGCAGTGCTCAGCATACATCTAACCTGTTCATATCTCCTAAGGATACATTTTCCTAAAAATACATTATTCTTCTAAGTTCTGACTCTTCTCTCTGTCTATGTCTGAACTCTATCAAATAAAATTTTCTCAGGTATTTCGAAGAGAGCTATGTAGGATTTGTACTTTTTGAATGTCAGAATGGAGATTCAGAAAGATAATATAAATCACTTCCAGCTGTAGTGCTAGTTAACAGCAATAGTCATAAGTGATGTTGGAAATAAGTTCCAGAGTGCTAATAACTACACAATTATTTTTATGCCTTACGATCATAATGAAGAATTTTTACTAGTATGTAAAAATTTAAGTTTTTCCACTTTATCTAGTTATCAGCAATACAATGGAGAACACAGGAATAGGAAATTATTATTCTTTTTTTCTGGGGAAACATAGTTTCAAGTAATTCTAAGATTATTTAAGAAAAAAAGAATAATATATGAGAAAGAGAATTATTCATTCAGTCTTCTGAAAGCACCTAATTCAAAGCCTAAATGACGATATTTCCACAATAACATTCTACTTGTATTTTGGCTGATAGCTGGGGTTATACAGTGACAGAATGACATTATATGAATGACAGAAACAAATACTTTTTGATTTGTGTTATTTTCTTTGTTGAGTTTAAGATAATAATTTAAAAATTTGAAATTCATTCTACTGATAATATGTTTAACATGCTTTTCACAGAATCACAGAATCAGAACAGACCCTATGGATCATCAAGTTCAGCCCACTTGCCACAGGTAGGATCCCCAACTTCTAGATCTGGCACCAGACCAGGCTGCCCAGGGCTCCATCCATCCTGGTCTTGAATGCCTCCAGGGATGGAGCATCCACAGTCTCTGTGGGCAGCCTGTTCCAACACCTCACCATTCTCTCTGTAAAGAATTGGCCCTGACACCCAATCTAAACCTTCCCTCTTTAAGCTTAAAACCATCCCCCTTGTTCTATCACTATCTACCCAAGTAAAAGGTTGACTCCTCTCCTTTATATAATCCCCTTTTAAATATGAGAAGGATTATCATTTTGATAAGACTTATTGCATGCTAGCTAATTTTCTCTCATTGTTAACATTTCCATAAAAAAAACACTTAAATTGAAAGATAAAACTCAAATAAATGTGTCAAAACAGGATTAAATTGAAGCAAATGGTACCATGGTTGTTTAGTCAAATGGCTGTTATTCCTGTGAACAAAGATGTTTCTGTAGAGATCTGAAGAACTTTGGGACTACAAAAAATGAACATCTATCAAATATAAGGAAACTCTAGACTAAAGACAATGCCATTTGCAGGGGAATCAAGTAGAAAAACAATGTCAAGATAGTTATTTACATCGTCAGAGGTACTTCTCCATTCTTCCTCTTCAGAAATGATCATATACCTAAGAGGAATATGTCCTTCCTATCGTTCTTTTGTAGATACATATGTATATTATGTACTGTTTTTGTACACTGAGAACGAATTACAGTGTTCACTTGCCTCAGACTGAGAGTGTGCTTTTTTTTTTTGGCCAGTGTCTATCCTTACATCCAGTCAGACTTGTCTGATGAAACACTGGACATAACCTAACTCCATTCTCTGAATTTGGTTTCCAGATTGATAAATATATATATATATATAAATTATCCTACGAGAATCTTGATCAAGTGCACAGCAATCTTCTTAAACATTTTGATTTTTTACATCTCACCCTGCCTACTTTGGGCATTCACATTTCATGTAGAAATAAGCTGATCATAGCAGGGCAAGACAGAGTCAGTCGTGAGTGGACTATATATTGGGACCTGCAGAATGCCATAGACAGCTAGCCATAATGTCAAGAAAATTTCTAAGATACTTTGTCTTACTAGATATCAGTATTGCAATTGATCTCAGTAGATAAACAAGCAAGAAAATATTAGGTTTTACCAGTGAATTGATTTTTTTAGTAAAGGTGATTATTTCTAAGATAAAACATTGTATTCTTTTGCAAACAAAAGAAATAGTTCTTTTCTGAAGAAGAGCTTTTGTTTGTAGTATTTTCTTGTAACCACCAATATTTTATTTTATCATTTTCATATCATCATAATATTATCATTTTAATTTCTTCCAATTCACTTCAAATAATGAAAACACTTGGATACTCTAAGAATATGTTATTTATTTTCAATAATTCTCTACTTGTCTTTTATTTTCCAGTAATAGAGACTTACATTAAACATTATTTTGCTGTGAATGCATTTATTAGTTGAATGATTCTTTTAAGAAGTGCCACTGCTGTTTGCAAATATATACTTTCATGAGGTAAAATGATAAATTCTTTTACATTTTTCATGGACTGTTTTTTTTTTTAATCTAATACTAGATAAATTTTCAAATATAAAAATTAAAAATAGAACCCTAACTTACAACATAAGCAAGCCCAAGAAAATGGATGTTTTCAATTCATAGATATTATAGCTTATATTCAATAAGAGGTAAGGAAAAAAAACAAGGCTCATTTTTGAAAAAGACTTTCAGTTTTTGATGAGCCACTATAACTCCTCCGGAGTCTGATTCAAGCACAAGATATCATGTCACTGGGGAATAGAGATGATACTAAATGAAATTAAATGATGATTTAATGACTTCTGCTCTAGCAGCTAATGTATTAAATACCCATGACTAGTAACTCTTTTTTATTTTGTAACAAGTTTTATTCAATATAGATTGTGGCAGGTTTTTGTTGGCTTGTTTGCTTGCTTTGTTTTACTTTGTTTTTCCTAATTTTCTATTTTGAAACATGCATTTTTTTATGTATTTTTCAAAATAAAATAAAATAACTCGCTTTGGATGAAGTCTAAGGAATCATTAAGACAGTATCACTAACTTCAACAGATATGACAAATTGCGTATTTTTTGTGGATGGTTTAACTTGATTGTTTGTTCTGTCGCTACAGTTATGTGAAGTACCTTATCAACAACTTACATGTCATTACATAAAGTACAAGATAATGAAGTGATGATTCCATATATATGTATAATGTCCTGCAGCACATTTTTCTGCATGAGGGAAGAGGAAATAATAATTTCACTATTTGATAGGGGTTAAATTTTCTTTCTTATTTTTTATTGTTAGGTTGTAGAAACCCAGTTGGAATTCTGATTTCCATCAATTGTTTTACTCCAAACAGAGCCCCTAAACTCTATTTAAATCATCTTTTACTTCACAAATAAACTATTGCTTAAAATAACAAAACCAGTTAATATTTTTCCATTCCTACCAATTTTCAATTAAATAGGCAATGCTGCCATTTTGTTTTCTAGCTTGAGTAATGAGATGGATGAGATGGAGGAGACATTTTCTGTCTTCCAGCACACAGGGTGACTGTGGAGCTGTACTGCAGGTATAACTGCAACAGAGAAACTGCTGTACCTCCCTCAGTTTTTGTGGCTGTGATGGAAAAGGACTGATTTGAAAAGAGCAGGAATGTACATGATGGCACTTTATCTTGCCACCTGCTACTTGCAGTGAAATTTGTGTTAATCCAGCAAGGCAGAAAGCTATTTTCAGTTTCTAAAATCCACCCAAGAAGAAGCATATTCAGATTATATTCTCTATCTTGTTACCCTGTGTAAGGAAACAATTCCAGACCAACTAAGAGGCACTTGTCACGTGTGATAGAAAAGTTCGTCAGGTAGGACATGACTAGGTAGATAAATATGAGCAGTGCTAATAACCTTTGTAGAAAGTTATTTTCCATCTGCTCTCCATACTTGCTTACATTCTCTATGTTAATATGCAAAAAAATCATCGTAAAACTGACTGACAAGAGATACAGTGGATAAAAGCTACCAACTTACCACATTCTGTTTTTTGTTTTGTTTTGTTTTTTTCCCAGCACAAGGCCCTCAAAAAAAAGTCCTAATAAGAATTTATTCAGAGAATGAAGACTTTTTCCACAAGTCTGCTGCAATCTGGGTGAAAGGAAATCAAGCAAACATAAAACCAGACCCATGTTAGTAACTAAGACTTGTGCATATAATTATTAAGTTCTGCTTTTAAGAGTATAGAATATGCATTACATTTTCATTGGTGCATCCCAAGACCTTGTAAAAAAATAGCTGACAGTCATCTATAGTTTTTCCTTGATGCTAGCAGCTAGTTTACTTGTTCATAGTTTGGCTACTGTTTGAGGAAATTATATAGTGATTAGATATAATAGCAAAAAATATGACAAAAGATAAAAGAAATTGTCTTAATTATTTTATTGCATAAAATTTTCACTGTAAGTTACATATTATGTATGAGTCACGTAATAATAGGTCAAAAACCACACATCTTATTTTAGCCTCAACCCCATTTTAAGTGAGCATATTATCTGTACAAGTAAGAAATGCTTAGAAAGCCTATAATCATGCATTAGTCTCTTATCTTTAAATTTTTAACTGTTGTGGGATGTTCTAATATAAGTAGGAAAAAGAAATATGGATACAATTTTAACATAGCACTATAAGATTTCTATGTTGTGCTTTAGATGCATGTAGTCTGAAATATAGTTCTTGTAGCAATCAGATTTATCTTGAAAAAAACCCTTGACAATAGTTGTTTTCTTCATGAAGTGCTTAACTAGAAAATGTCTGGAAAATGAAAAAGATGGCAAACACTTGCCCTAAGGTGAATTATGTGTTTATATTCTATTAGCATAAGGCACGAGGGTCTAAATTTCTTTGACTCTGAGCCTCCAGCACAAAGAATAATTCCACACTGCGGTATGTACCTGAATTCAAGTTCTTCTGTCATATAGATTAAGGGTTTTAGAAATCTGCTAGAGGTCTTTCATCTTTTCAACTTTTAAGTTTCTTTTAGTCATATCACAGAATAATAACATGGCTTGGGTTGGAAGGGGCACTAAAGATCACCCACTTCCAACCTGGTCTTGAATGCCTCCAAGGATAGGGCACCACAGGTTCCCTGGGCAGCTGTGCCAGGGCCTCGCTGCCCTTTGAGTAAAGAATTTATTTAATAACACATAACCTATTTATTTATTTATTTATTAAGTTTAAAACCATTTCCCCTGGCGTATCACAGACTGCATAAAAAGGCTGATCACCTTCCTGTTTATAACCTGCCATTGAGGACTAGAAAGCCTCAATAGGGTCTCTCTGCAGCTTTCTCTTTTCCAAGCTAACAAGACCAGTTCTCTCATCCCGTCATCGTAGGAGTGTGCTCCAGCCATCTAATTGTCTTCATGACCCACTCCAGTTAAAACCATGACAGTGAAGGAGGAAAAGACAGAGCTAGGGAAATCATTGTGCTTGTAAGGGTCTTGCTCTTACATGCACTCAGGTGTCATTTGGTCACATACTCGTACCTGGAATACACTAAGATTTCTTGAGACGTCGTATAATAGTAGCTTCTCAAGGAACTGAGAGGAGATACAGATTTCTGCATTATGCAACTTACTGGGCAAAGCAAAGATGGCTTTGATTACGATACATCAGATTCTTCAGATTTACAGATATGTGCATTGTTTGAGACTTTCTGGTCATCTCCAGTTAGAAACAGATTTTTTTGTCTGAAATTGTCTTTATTTGTCCAGCACAGATCTTGATAAATCATACTTTAATTTTTTTTTTAATTTATTATTATTTCTGAAAATGAAACATCGAGCTGTTTACTTTGCTGAACAAACAGCATCAGAGAAGAAAAGATTTAGTCCCAGAAAAATGTGTATGCATTATGAAGACTGCATTATGGTATATATTAACAACATCATTATCCAGTGCCTTCACTAGTCTACAGTTATACTTCAGTGCTGCAAATTTTCTCAAGGAATATCTATTCATTTTGAAACTTATAGCAAACTGAAATTGAAAAGAGCCTGAAAAGAGTTTAGAAAGAATCAGTATGTAAAAGCTTTGTGATTATTTGTAAATTATGTACTGCTTAAATATTCCAGCACCATGTCCTGACACACTCATCTGGACTACACATCTGGGTTTCATTCCTATTTTACATAAGCTGTAACAATGCAACAGTGCTAGTTAATCCCTGTTCTGCAATCATGAATATTGTTAATTGTTGATCTAGTTACTGGGAAGTCCTCAAATATGTATAGAATGGGATTAAACTCATAATTCTTATGCAGAATTACTTGCTGAAGTTTCATATAAGTGCACATTGAATTTAATCATTTTTTTCTATAAAAATTCCTTTTTGTGTGTTTCATAAGATATTTTATTTTTTTACATATGAGTCCATATACTTATATAGATATTGTACCTGATTATACAGATCTATGCAAATAGTAAATGTATTTTCATGCAAAACACATCAGGAGATTTTAATATATATTTTTAATGTATGGCCTTTAACATTGAAATGGATAAAAATAGTATTTGTGTCTCATCTCTGCAAGAGCTAGTTTGATAAGTGAAGTAATAACATATATTGAAGTACTCCAATGAAAGCAATGTTACTGCTAAAGCAAAAGAAAAGAGTTTATGTCTACTTGATTCATAATCAGCCACTGAAATCAGATAGTGGACATAGATATAACATCAAATGTCAGAATATAAAATAGAAGTGTAACTGCATCAGTTATATGCAGTTATATATCAGTAAGTGTCTGGAAGTGCAAAGTTATGTAAAGGGCGAGGAAGGGAAGGGAATGGCAGGGAAGGGAAGGGAAAGGATGGGAAGGGAAAGGAATGGCAAGGAAGGGAAGAGAAGGGAAAGAAAGGGAAGGGAAAGAAAGGGAAGGGAAAGGAAGGGAAGGGAAGGGAAGGGAAGGGAAGGGAAGGGAAGGGAAGGGAAGGGAAGGGAAGGGAAGGGAAGGGAAGGGAAGGGAAGGGAAGGGAAGGGAAGGGAAGGGAAGGGGAGGGAAGGGAGAAGGTATTTTACACTTATAAAAAATGGTATAATAAACTAATAAGTAGAAGAAATAATATGTGGTATGCTATTTAATAGAGGTATCTAAACTATACTGTTTTCTTTGTGTCTAGTTAGCTGGTCTTAAAAGTTAAAGGATAGTGTAAGCACATGAAAAAGCTTTATAGGTACTAAATAATCAGAATTATAATATAAATAACAAGTGAATAAGTTATTCAGAATATCTACTTCTACATTTGTTGCAAAATCTGTGATCTAAGACATGGAATGCAAATTATGGATAAGCTGAACTTCAGCTATGTTTCTGCAAATGTATGGAACTTTTTTGTTTTCACAGTTTAATGAAAGAAAATATTAACAAAATTCAGAATGGAAAATCTATTCTTAGCTAGAAGACATAAAAAGCAATCTGAGAACAGAGTTGTAAGATAACTGCAGCTGTTAAATTTCTGCAAGCAAGCATATATATGCAATAAATTGGACATTTAACTGGAGACCTTCTCTTTTAAAGTAGACAAGCTCAAACATTCATGATTGATTCAATTAGGGCAATAAAACTTTCACAGATACACATCTCTCTCTCCACATGACAGAAAAAGATAATCTATTAACATTTAAAAGAACTGTTAAAATGGGCATCAGTGGTCAAAAGTCTAGAAATTAAAGTACCAATTTCTGCAATCTAGTGTACAGACCATTGGAGCCTGGGAACATTAACATACCTTTCTGACATTTGTACAGGTCTGACATTTGAGATGACAAGTATAATGTTGATTCAGTTGCTGCGTTAACATCTGATGAAAAATAATCAGTTATTATCTCAAAAAGAAGACAAAGTTTCTTGCTTTGACAGCAAGTATCACATAAAGAGGAATAAATTCTCTGTAGAAAATACTACAAATGCATGTTTATGACTGTGGATTTAAGTTAAATGACATAATTTGTGCCCATTCTTAATTGACTTGACCAGCTGACATTTTCAAATGGATAAAAATAAATATGAAACTGGAGGTCAGACTGAATATTAGTTTAAAAACTTCCAATGAATAAATAATAAATCAGTTTTTTTCTGTATTTGCACCAAGTATTCAACTCTGGACAATTTGCATTGTCCTATTTTACAGAAGGCTATCGGTATTGTAATAGAATTAAAAAGTAACTAAAATTAATCTCAGAGAGACATTCCCATACTTAAAAAGGACCTATAAAAAACAAGGAGAGAGGCTCTTTTGTAGGGAATATAAAGATAGGAGAAGGAATAATGGTTTTAGATTAAAAGAAGATACACTTGGTTAGATTATTAGAAAAAATAACTTTCTTGAGGCACTGGAACAGGTTGCCCAGAGAAGCTGTGAATGCCCCATGCCTGGAAATGTTCAGTGACAGTCTGGATAGGGCTCTGAGCAACTTGGCCTAATGGAGGCTTTTCCTGCCCATAGCAAGGAGATGAGATTGGAATTAGGCTATTTCTAAGATCCCTTCCAAACCAAACTATTCTGTGATACCATGATTGTTCAACAGAATAATTATAACTACAGTGCTATATAGCAGGAAATAATTTCTGCTGAATTGAGTAGTCTGCAATCTGTTCACTTGACATACTATACAAGCCTTTATACTGTATTAATACACAATCTCATACTGCTAAAAATTGCATACTCCCAGTAGAAGTGACAAACTTCATCTATGGCTGCACTTACTGAGAGTTAACTCAGTAAAATTAGACTCGGATTTCAGAGCTCAAAATAAATTATTGTCATAATATCTGTATGACAGTTCTATTATAGTCTATGTCTTTCTTTTTATAGTGTCAAAGTTCTTCTTTTCAAGCATGTATAAACAAACTTCCAGCAAAGAAAAGCATGTGTAAACAAACTTCCAGCAAAGAAAAACTATCAGAACAAATGTTCTTACCACACAGCCATCAACAATATCTATGAATCCTTTTATGAGTATTTTAAGAGGATGACTGTAGCATTTTTTCAGCACCAGATATTATGTTATCTGCTCATTAACTGAAATATCAATTTTTGAATTTCTTTCTAAGTATAGTCCAGCATTTTCAGAATGCTTCAGAAAATACTAAAAGGCAGTAAGACATGTGCTTTTTAACCTTTAGTAGTTTTTCCTGAACAGAATCACCATATCAGTCACAAGATTTTCCAGTTTTTGTTGGCCGACTCATCCTTGTGCCAGATAAAACCATCTGCACAACTGAGTGAGATATTTTTGCACATTGTTTTCACCTAGTATGAAGCTACATATTCAGTAGCAACAACTATCATTGTTTTATTCAATTTCTGCCGAATTGTTAATGTAAAATTTTCAAATATTGAGTATTTTTAACATTCCTTTACACCATTTCTGAAATTTTCACATGTTCAGGAAAATGTTGAATATTGATGTAGAAAGATATGCTTTAAAAAGCATTTCAAGTTATTCAAACCTGAGCTATTGAAATTTCTAAGGAGCTTGGTAGCAATTTAAAATCATCCAAACATCTACCAAAGAATGACAAAAAATGAAATGGTTGGTGGGCATGGTGTGGATGGGCTGACAGTTGGACTAGGTGAACAAGGCTTTTCCAACCGAAATGATTTCATGATTCTATGGAATATATTCAATAATTCTTTTGCTTTTGCTCCCTACTTCAGCGTTTATGCCATCAGAATCTGTTAAGTGTTTTCTTACAGTATTAATTTCCACTCAGTAATTTCTCTTCTGGCTTAGTATTCTTGCTTATGGATCCTAAAGATAACCCAGAAACACTTTGTCTTTCTTCCTTCCACCTGTGAACAATGAATTAATTTACTGTAAAATTCAGCCTGTCAGCCATGATCTATTAGGGGCTCTTCTACTCTGCTCACAGCTGCTCAAATATATGTTAGCACAGAGAGAAACACAGAATCACTTGGGGACACCAGAAGATCAAACTCTTAAGTTTAAAAAACAGGAAAAGCAGAGAGGGAGTGAAAGTAGCCAGCAGCCACTGTAGTTATACTACAAAAACTAGTCAAAGCCAAATTGATCATTACAAAATCACTGACTTTCCAATGTGTCATGGTTTTGAAATTTTTGCTATTGGTATTCCACATTATAACATCATGTGGAACACAGAGAAGAACTACACATCCCAGAGGACCTCACAGTTGGAGAGAGAAACATGCCACAGAAGTGACACTGGCTCTCTCTCTCACTGCCTGGCAGCAGGTGTGGGTGTGCTTCCAAGCCGTTTCACCTTCATTTTCAAAGTAGGCTTCTCAGTCATCAGAATCTTCTCTCTCTCTTTTATTTTATTTGATTCATTAGCCTCACTTTCAATTAGATTGTATTATATTGTGTTATCTTGTATTCCAATATCATAGTTAGTAAAATAAGTAAGTTTTCCTCCTTAGATCATTGCTGCTTCTCTGTTTGCTTCCCTGTCCCTTTCCCTTTTTCCCTTCCCATTTGTCGGGGGCTGGGGGGCCCACGGGCCTACTGCCCCCCTGTCATGGACATAGATTGATCTAGATAATTCCATGACACAGTGTTAACAACAATTACATATAAACTTGCAGAAAAAAAATAGTAGGAAAATATTCCAGAACAAAGAAATCCTGGAAAAGATTTTTTTTCTGTTTCATCAGCAGTAAGAAGCTCTGTGCCTATGTGTGCCTTTTATTTCTACTGATAATCCATTAAAACTACTTCCAAGATAAGTAACTATTTTTTTTTCTTTTTTTTTTTTTTTTTTTTTTTTCCCTGGCACATCATGCAGTGTTGAGTTTCTGTTTAAAAAGTGGAACCATAATTTTGAGAGACAGCATAATTTACAACCTAAGTATAAAACTGTGAAATTGTGAAATGAAAGTTATCTGTAGCTGTGCAGTGGAATAATTCAATCAGCTGTTCTGTGAGAAGGGGGTTGCAGAAATTGGAAGAACTGAAACAGCTGGGAGAAACTGTACAGGTGACAATGCTCTTTTCATAGTATCACAGTATCACAGTATCGTGTGAGTTGGAAGGGACCTTAGAGATCATCGAGTCCAACTCCCGGGATTCGAGCCTTCCGTGTAGCAGAGCAGCACTTCTACCACTTGCGCCACAGGGGAGATTCGAACCCGGGCCTCTGGTGTTGCAAGCGGCACTTCTACCACTGCACCACTGGGGCACACACTTTTGCAAAGATATAGATGTTAATTTTTCAGATATCAATTGGCTTTCTCTCACACTTGCTTGAAGTAATACTGGAAGAGCAAGGAAAAACATCTGGCTTATATGTGAGGGCTGCTCCAAAAGCAATGGCTCCTATTTCATGATGTTGGCCGATGACATCATAGGTGGATACTTGTTGATACTTCTCAGTTGTGTGTAGTGATAGGACAAGGAGTAGTGGCTTGAAACTCGAACATAGGAAGTTGCATACAACCATGTGGAATAACTTCTTTGTGGTGAGAGTGATAGAACACTGGAACAGGTTGCTCAGAGAGGTTTGGGAGTCTCTTTCTATGGAGATATTCAAGACCCTTCTGGACACCTACTTGTTTGACCTATTGTAGGATACCTGCTTTAGCAGTGGGGTTGGACTTGATAATCTCTTAGGTCTCTTTCAACCCCTGCAATTCTGTGATTCTGTGTGTGTAAGAGGCCATGCTTTTTACATTACTGTCTCAAAGTTTGCTGAAATGGACAAGTTCAGGCAAGCCTGGCCAAGGTTCTAGAACTCCTTTGTTAAAGGGTGACCTGACAGATGGAGAGGTCCAGGAGCTAGGGAGATAAGATGCAAATGAATGGCCCTAAAGTGGTCTTTTTGTGTGGGCCTATCTCAAGGAAGATGGCCATCTCCGAGGTATTCACATCACTCTGACCCAAGCCTCCCTGGAATGTCATGTAGGCTGGGAAGAAGTAGGATAAAAAGAGCATGGACAAACCATAGATTTAGGTTTTCTGACATCAGATGCCTCACTTCGTGAACAAGGAGGTTGTCTGACATCGGATGCCTCACTATGTGAACGCCTGCATGCTGAAGAAGATGCATGCATGAAGAACTTTTAGATTTCTGGCCTCAGATTCCTCCATCATCGTCCTACTGCTGCCAACAGATTAACCTGGGCTTGCTGTTTGAGACTATGCCCGTGAGACCTCTCTGCTCTGTGAGACCTCGCTACTTGAGACTCTGCTCCGTGAGACTATGCTGTTCCCCAGGACCCTGCTGCCCTTTCTACTGCCTGCTCTGCACTGCACTGATCTGCTGCTTGCAACCTGCCACTCTGCTGCTGCTCTCCCCTACACTTGTTTTTCCCCAGACCAATGAAACAACGACAACGGACACTGCTGCATCCAGGAGGTGACTTTCCCCACCTTTCCGTAATTGCCTTTTTCCACCTTTCCTATCATCCACTTTCCCATCCCCATCACCCTAATTTTGATATTCGCCGCTCTCCCTTCCCCATCCCCTCAGCTGTCTATTATTTCTAATAAACTGATCGGATCAACATTTGAATGTTTTTCTTCTTAATCTCACACTGGGCATAACTTATCAAAAGAACCTTGCCTCCCTCCTAAATTGAAGCGAGACTGTGTGGCAGTAGAATTTGAATCTTTCCACAAATATTCCATTACATTTTGTTACCACATTAAGTGGTATTCCTGACATGGAAGTGCGTATGAAGCAAAGATGTATCACTGAATTCCTCCACATGGAAAAAACTGCACCCACTGACATTCATTGGCACTTGCTCAACGTTTATGGATGTTCTGGATGGCTATACACAGCTGTCACACCACAGAATGAAGAGTGTCTAAATGAGCTCAGTCATATGAATCAGCTAATCCTCTTCCCGTAGGGGAAGAAGACTGGTGTGGATGAACCAGGAACTACTGTCAAGACTCTGGAAGAGAAAGTGAGTCTATGTCTTCTGGAAGCAGAGACAGGCTACTTGGGGAGATTACAAGGAAGCTGTTAATGTATGCAGCGAGGAAGTTAGGAAGGCAAAAGCCCAGCTTGAACTCAGTTTGGCCACTGAAGTAAAAGAGAGTAAGAAATCCTTTTACAGACATATCAGTGGTAAGAGTAGAACCAAGGAAAACGTCCATCCTTTACTTGATGCAGCGGGGAATGTGACCAGTGAAGATAAGGAGAAGGCTGCAATCTTTCTTTACATCTGCCTTTAATAGGCAGATCAGTTATCCTCAGGGCATTTTACACCCTTTTTTCTCTCAGAGAGTGGTCAGGCACTGGAATGGCTGCCCAGGGGGGTGGTGCAGTTGCCATCCCTGGCAGTGTTCAAGAGCCTTCTGGATGAGGAGCTATGAGATATTGTTTAGTGACTTGTGGTAGCAATGGTAATGGGAGGATGGTTAGACTAGATTATCTTGTAGGTCCTTTCCAATCTTGTGGTTCAGTGATACTGTGACTCTAACAGTGGTGCCTATGTTAAAGCCTATTGTTTTATAGGTCAGATAATAGTGTTTTGTAGGTAAGATCAAATAGAAGTTGGAGACACTCCTTTAAAAGTCTTTGCTGAACTCAGTACAGCAGAGCATCTGGCAGGACAGTTTCATTTCTTTGTAGCTGAAAATTTGCTCTATCAAATTGTGTCAGTGTACTCTTTGCATCTTTTGTAGTTTCCTTGGAAATAAATGGGAGGCGTTACTTTAAGAGCAACCTACTTAAAATACACCTATGGAATAATAATGGAAACAGTAATAACATTTCCAAAGATCAATAATTATCTGACAAGCATTATGATATATCATCAGAAGTTGTGAGAATGTATTGATCACTCTTTTTTTCTTCTTAATAATCTGAAGAAACACTATAAAAATTTGTAAGCATTTCCTCAAAAATAGTCTCTACTGTTCCACTAGCAGTCTTTACAGCAAACGGATATTTATGATGGTACTCCTCCTGGCGTAGTGGAAGTACATGGATTGTGTACTCCTATAATTGAAAAAATAGACTGTTTTAAACCGCAGTGTAAGTAATGAAGGGTAAAAGAAAGGACAGGACTTAGATCTGCATGTTCTCCAGGGTTTGACAGCTGTATTCATAGGGGAATACTATTTAAGCAAATAAGCTTTCCCATCCTAGCATATATTTGTTATAAGAACAGAGTTAGTACTTCAGTCTCAAAGCCATGAATCTCTACATTCATCACGTGAATCGTATGTTTTTCCATCTCTTGCATGCTGTCCAGAGATCTTGAATCAATCAAATCAACATTTATCCTTCTGACAGATGCTGGTTCGAAAAGGTAAGCACAAAATCCTCTTCTGTGAAATCTTATAGAAGCTAGTAAAATACAGAACAAAGGTTATATGAATCAATTATTCTAGCTTTCCCATTTCTTGAAAATGTCAGTGTGTTTTCATGTTTGTAACTGGCATTGATAATTTGAGTTACCATATGGCCAACAACATATTGGCAACAACTATCACACATCAGTTATTTACTAAATTTTATACCCATTTGGTTGAATAATAAATATAAATACATGAAATCTGGATATTATTTCATAATATCTGGGAAGGAAGGAAGGAAGGAAGGAAGGAAGGAAGGAAGGAAGGAAGGAAGGAAGGAAGGAAGGAAGGAAGGAAGGAAGGAAGGAAGGAAGGAAGGAAGGAAGGAAGGAAGGAAGGAAGGAAGGAAGGAAGGAAGGAAGGAAGGAAGGAAGGAAGGAAGGAAGGAAGGAAGGAAGGAAGGAAGGAAGGAAGGAAGGAAGGAAGGAAGGAAGGAAGGAAGGAAGGAAGGAAGGAAGGAAGGAAGGAAGGAAGGAAGGAAGGAAGGAGTAAAAGAAGGATTTTTTTTTTTTAATATGTTCAGCTGAATGCAAATGTCTGATGCAAATACTTACCTTTCAGACTCTAAGCATAAAAGGTGAAACATATTCTATATTATAAAAACTTTTATTTATTTTTTTTTTTTTTACCTAAGTGCCTCTGTGTGAGACATGAAGTTGCCACAATTTGTTGTTAAGAAAGTTTAAAACTTGGATGACCTTAAACTTAACTTTATCATCAGTTCTTTTTTTCTCAGTCAAAACTCAGTAATTTTGTAGATTATGCATTATATTACCTCTTCACTTGGTAGCATTTCTCCACAAAACTTATCTCTCTTGGTCATTACAGAATATTGTTCCTGATGATTTTTGGAATTATTCAAGTTAAGAAAAGAACAGAAAACTGTCAGGAATGCAAATCATGAAGACTTAAATACTCATCAATTACAGTGTGAGGCTTCATTATGTTCCCATCACTCCTATGCTGAGAAATATATGAGACTAAAGATGGGAAAAAAGTTTCTGCCAAAACTAGTTAGATTGTTGTTTGAACTCTTTCTTTTCTAAGAATATAAGCATCTTTTATTTTGTAATTTTTAGGCTTTTTAGCTTTTTTTAAATTTTATTTTATTTTAGCATTATATATTTACAAAATAGAAGAATAATGTAAAAGAAAGTGAAGATAGAAGCACTGCTTTGACATTTTCCTCTATTTTGCATTTACACAGTGAGTGTAAGTCAGAACATACATCTTTTCAGCTGTAGAATCAACCTTAATGAGATTTCACCATCAAATGATTAAAATGATTAAAAATCATTGTTATTCTTGCTGCTATTAACTGAAAAAAGTGGCTATGGTTAAGTGTGGTTGGACTTGATGATCTTTTTCAACCTGAACAACATCATTATGAATCTGTGTTTCTATGATTAGCCCTGCAGCAGGAATAGCCCTGGACATTTTTGTTTGTCTAAAGCAATACTTTTTGTTTGTTTGTTTGTTTTGTTTTAAAACATCCTGAAATCCTTGTTCCTTTTAGACACTGCAGTCAAAACCAGTTTTCCTTATGCATCATCACTGTATGGTAGTGAAGTCAAACATCAAACAATAATTCTGTTTGCTTTGTAGAAGATACATCCATACAAACATAGAAAAAACATCTATATTTCTGTCATTAGCTTTCATCAATTTAATATTAGTACAAACATATTTTTAATATGTTTCGACTGCAAGGTGAATTTCAATGGTACGTATGAGTGAACAGAATTATTTTACTGCTTTCTGAGTCAGCTCAGCTCTGTTAAGTTCATTCATGATTTCTGACAGTGCAGGTCTTGTCACCATTGCTCTGTGGACTAGTTTAAAATAAACATACTGTGCTGTATGCAGTATCTTGGTGGATAAACTGTTATAAAGCAACCTGGGGAAAATACATGATTTGCAACAAAGATAGTTTTAATGAAAAGGCTGGAAAATTCATGTATGCTGAAAGTGTTGTGGTTCATAATATTTCACAAAGCTGTTATTTTGTGTAAAAAAAAAATGACTGGCAATTCTGATATTTCTGCTTTTAGAATCTAGAGGTTCAAAGTAGAAAAATATCTGCATTTGGTTGATTATAAAATCAGGTCACCAGAAAAGCTGGGATAGATGGAGAAAATCATTTGTAAAAAGACATTTGTAAAACTAATCTCATTGTTACTAACCATTTTTAGCAGGCCATAGGTGTCTCGCCCCAATTTATAGGAGGGAGGCAAGGTTCTTTGATATATGTATACCCAGCGTGAGATTAAGAAACAACGGTTCAAACGGGAATTAAATGTTAACATCATTCAATCAAAACCTTGATTGATTACACACTAAACATAAGGTTACTTGTAAGGTCATAATTATTTTCAGTCAATATATATACATTCATACAGGCATGTATTTTAGATCTCTTTAAAATAACAATTACTCGCAGAAAATTATTTACAGCTATAGTCACTTATTCCCATTGTTACATGCTTTACCCTTAGCTCCCTTTTCTATTTAATTAGTAAGCTTTTTCTTGTTGACCTGCTCCTACTATTGTTACAAAAATCATCAATGGGCAGTCATTCCTGATGCAGTACAGAGTGAGATGCACCCGTATCTACCAGAAAACAAACATCTTTACACTGCTGTGTGCACAATGCGTTCAGTCCACTGGGGGCAAAACTTATCCTGGGATCTTCAGATCCTGCTCTGGTGCAGCTGCTATTGTTCTTCCCAATTCTTTCACCACAGTCCCTCTTTCAATATAATTTCCAAGCTCCATAAATAAATGTGTCCAGGTCCCTTAATATATATTATTGGGAGAAAATGAAGACGTTCTTGCTCGGACTAGCAAAAGACCTTCAGAGGTGCAAACAGTTCAGCAGACAAGGAAGGATAAAACCGAAAGATTGTAACTATTCCTGCCAGACAGACCCTCTTGGCATGATCATGGGACGTCTAACTTGCACACCTGGCATGGGTGTGAACAGATATTATAAAGACCATTGGCAAGCTCGCCAAATCTGAGGCGGCTTGGAGTGAGTGGCAAGAGACCATGGGTTCGTGTATGACCAAGGAGCAAGTGGTGAAGACAGAGGAGCAAACGGCAGATAGCCAAATCGTGGAAGAGGAGCAGACGGAGCAGACAACAGATAGTCAAATCATGGATGAGGAGCAGACGGAGGATTCTCAAATCATGGAGGAGGAGCAGCGGGAGCAGATCGCAGATTCTCAAATCATGGACAACCCCATAAACTATGCATGGAATCCTCTACGAAGTCCCAGCCTGGAACAGACAGTGGAGACGACCTGCGCAGAAGGAGGTGAGCGCCAACATCGAGCTGCATCTCACGCAGGAATGGTTCCATGGCAAGATGGGACCAGGGTGCAGTGGGCGGCTCATCGCTGAGCGGCTGCTGAGGGAGCACTGCACCATGATGGGGGCTCCTGATGGCTCCTTTCTTGTAAGAGAGAGCGGGACATTCACTGGGGACTACGTCCTGTCCATCTGGCGCAATGGAGGGGTGCAGCACTGTCGCATCCATTGGTGGCAGGATGCCAACAGCCACAGGTACATTCTAACCAACAACAGAATCTTTGACAGTCTCTACGACCTCATCTTCTATTACCGGGAGACACCGCTGAGGTACAATGAAATGGAGTTGAGACTGACAGTGCCTGTGCCTCGTTCCAAAGGCTGGGTGCTGTGGGACGGCACCTGAGGGTCGAGCACAGCTCCAGCACCATCTTCCTCAGGGCAGGATGGAAGATCCAGCACCATCGCGCGTGAAAAGAGAGCCACATTTAATAAGGCACTTGACCAAGTTCATATTATTTAAGTTCATTGTTCACAATAAAAGTTTTTGTTCTGCACTAACCACAGAGTCCGTGTCTAATTACCACAGGTAAACTTTGATCGTATTTGCCTTTCTTAACCTGTATGAATTGCTGCATTCTTATCCCTACCTAGGGTTTCTACTACGCACACCAAATTGATCACTTACTTTGTCTGTAATACTGGTCCTAGCAGGGGTAATAATTAGCACTAAACTAAGGGCACGTGCACTTCCAATGTTGTGCTTTTGTCCCTATTCGGAAGTAACGATTTGTTTACTTTCTGATCACAAGCAGCAGAGGATGGGGGGGGTGGGGGGTCAGTGAGGGGGAGCAACACAGGGATGCGTTCTCTTGTGGCATTTCCACTTCCATTTACCATTAACAATTACATTTCCATATACTATTTGCATTTATACTTACATATACCATAAACATTTAACAATCACAAAGACAGTGACAATAACCAATAGTATCAAGTAAAATAAATCAATAGGGGTATTTGTGTCAGCTGAGAAATATAAATACTAGTTTGGCAAGTTAGAGTACTGTTATAGTCTACAGAACTTTTCACAGGACAGTGTGTGTAGGACACCCCACAGTATAATCCACAAGACGGACAATCCCAGAAACACATCTCTTATCAAAACTTAGACATTTTCCAACAACCATATTTTGTATGGAACTCCTGGACTGATGTGACACTGAAAAGTATCAGTGCAAAGGGCTTTATGATAGATTTCTTTTGTGACCATATCTAACAAATATTAGATGGGTCCCATTGCTCATTTTCCAATTTGCTAGAAATTTGGAAACACCATGGAGGAGTTACATGCAAATCACAAACATTTTAACCAAAAGGGGTGAAAGAAGGGGTCAGAAGGGATGGTATCACTGTGCAGAAAGTGCCAGAAAAGCCAGGATGACCTGTAAAAACTCTGAACCAAATTGTGAAGTTTTAACAGATCCAAGGACTGATATCCATCACAACCCACAACCACAACAAACCAAAACATAATACTATTGCAACCAAAACATGTAATAAAGAGGTATATCAGTATTCTAGCATGATTACATCTTCAATTTTTCTGTCACAAAACACAAATGGTTAAAGACAGCTATCAGCCATTCTGTGTTCAGTAAAGGTCCCACGAGGATCTTCTGTAAAATAAAACAAGACAACTTGCCCTTTTGGGGCTATTGTTAATACAATTAAAAAATGAGGGAACAATCCAGCAAGAGTTGATTTTACATTTCTTTATCGGGGTGTCCTTAGCCTTCCAAGTATATTTCTTAAGGGATTTCATTAAGGTTAGGGAAACTGTCCTCAGGTTAGCTGAGTCAGTTGACACAGGCTGGCCAGGGAGATAACTGATTCCCTGGCTTATCAGTAACTGTATTGTGACTCACAGGGGCAGTTGGCAGGAGTGGGAAGCCTTGGGACAGAAGGTGTTAAATCGAGGATCTCCTTTTGTTGTGAGCTTTCTAATACATCCACCCCTTCACTGCCTTCCCCCCCCCCCCCCCCACCTCCCGCTCATCTGGGGGAGGGGGTGAAAGCATCAGCTTTCCTTGAACTTCTTGAGCCTTTGTTCTGGCCACCAGTTAACTAATTTCTCTAGTCTGACTGTGGGTAATCCATTCATCAAATCTCATGGAACACCCTTTTGCCAGCCCAGTGTCCAGAGACAATTACGTTTATGACCAATATTTCGCCTACCTGTTCTTACTGGCAATGAGACCCTTCCAGTTCCAATGAGCTTTGGGCTAGGTGGCCCAGGGGCAAGGCTGACTGCTGCAAGCCTCACTTCCCTTGGCTCACATTTACTGGTGGAAGAAATCACCGGCCCATATTTTCTTTCCTAGTTAATGAATTCTTGGGCAACCTCCCCCCATGTCCATACCTTATATCCTGACCTCAGATGGTTCGAGGTTACAGTTCCTTCTAATGCTGCCCAGGTTCTTTCTCTCTGAGGCAAAGCTTGTATTTTTCCTTGTAGTTGTATACCTATAGGTTTCAGTGATTCTGGAAGCCCCCTAATTAAAGGAGTCATCCTTTCAGGATCAACAGGCATCATCATAGGTGATTCATGATGTGGCTGCAGCTTTCTATCATACATCATTTGGAGACAAGCAGCCTTTTGAACACTTTCCACTAATTGATCAATTGTTCCATTGATGGCAAGACGGTCTCTCCTTTCTAAAGGGTTAAGACCACCTGCCCAATAGGCAGCCCTCTGCGTTAGGGACCAGGGAGCACGGTTGTTACCAGTAGTTAAAAATACTCCTGGACCCCAGTAACCTTCCTTTTCAGTTAACATTATTTGGTCTCCACCGGTTAGACTGACTCTCCATACATATTCCGTCTCTGATTCCTTTGGAGAGCGGCTAAAATATTTTTTCAGTTTTGCTAATTCAGTAGCAGAAAAGGGAGTTTCTTTAACATTCATTTGAGGGTCCAGATCCTCACTATTATCAAATATATATTTGGTTTTTATCAAAGGACGGAATTGGGTTGGCAAGTCCTCTAATTTGTCAAGCCCTTCCTTCATTCCTTGTAGTTCCTTCTGAGGAAAAGTTTTTTCTTGAGGTAAATTATGGACAACAGTATTGCTAGTATTCTTATACGTTAATAATTCCTTAAAAGCCGTTTGCAACAAAACTGAATTATGTTGCTCTCTTTGTAATTGTTCCTCAAGGTTCACTATTTGATTCTGCAGAGTTTTTACCAACTCTTGCATTACTTTAACTGATTCCTGTAATGCTTGTATGGTTTTGGTTTCTGCCGAATGTTTTTCATCTCGGAACTCCACGGCTGCTTTTAAAGCTGCACCGAGTACCGCACAAATAAACGATTTCCCTTTCCCGGCTCGGGTACGAGCCCCATGTTGTAAAACACAAATGCGGTCTGAAACACTCTGCAAGTTATGCCAGTTTTGTCGTGCCCAATCCACCCCCGATAAAGAGGGCCGAGCACTGTGCTTTTCTAAAAGGTCAAATAGCACATTTTCACTTTTCATAGTGGCAATACTTTCACTCATTTCTCAATACCCTAAAAGATCTACACTAAGTTAGGGAGGAGGTGTACGTATTCAAAAATCTCAAGTAGCTCCTTATCTCCTCAGGGAAACAGACACTTATCAAACAAATGCAAATGCTCAGAGCGCTCTTCCCTTACACAAAAGATCAAGAAGCTCAATCAACACTTAAAAAGAAAGTGCTAATACCCTAAATGGCTCCTGGCTATCCTGCCAGGCCAGAAAAACTTCAAGCTTCAAGCCACACAAGTTACAAAGCACTTCTAGGTTTCTCAAAAAGGAATAAACTTCTTGGAGAGGTACACACATCAAAAATTACTTCCTCACTTCCCCAAGAGGTGCACACACACACACACACAAAAGAAAGTTCAAATTCCAAACATATGTTACAATCACAGAATGCAAACAATGGTCTTCCCGAGGAGGCAAACACGTATAAAACAAAAGTAAATAGTCAAAATTAATTCATACGTCCCCGAGAGGTAAACACGTAAGCAAGAAAGTTTCAGAATATGGAGCAGTCTTCCTGGAGAGGTGCTCACATCAAAGTAAGTTATCAAAATTATCGCTCCTTGCAACTCCAGGAGGTGCACACAGAAAAGTTTCAGGCTGTATCTGGGAAAACAACACTCTCACGGCGGGTATCCTGCCGACTACGCCAAAATAAAATGTCTCGCCCCAATTTATAGGAGGGAGGCAAGGTTCTTTGATATATGTATACCCAGCGTGAGATTAAGAAACAACAGTTCAAATGTTGGTCCGACCAGTTTATTATAAATCTTAATTAGGGAGATGGGGAAGGAGAGGGCGGACACTATTATGATATAGGGTGATGGGGAAGGGAAGGCAGGCGATAGTAAAGATAGGAAATAGAAGCAAGGAGTCTTTGCAGGAAGCAAGAGGGAGATAGTCACCACCATGGATCCAGCGAGGTTTGTCATTGATCTTCATTAGTGGTGGGTCGTTGCTGTTCCACTGATGATGACAGTGACCACGATGACGACGACGATGAATGAATGAATTTCCAATGGTAGCACCAACTTATTTATAAGTCCAAAGTGGTTGAGTCAGCTTTCCCTTTGGAGTGACAGCTCAAATCCAAAATAGTTGAGTCAGCTCTCCTTGGGGTAGAAAATTCTGGCTTTGGGATCTCAGCAGAAACTCCTTTGTTCCCATCTTCCGGGCCTTGCCAGCAGATAAGAGGGAGCAGGGATGCCCATCTGCATCCTGTTTTTCACAGGACACGATGGCATCATTCCCCAATTTTCCCATACCAAGCTGGAGCTATTTAGTCCCAGGCCAGATCTTCCGCCCGTAAACACTCCTGTGCATTCTCTTCCGGAAGCAAACAGCTATGAAGGAAGGTGCTATCAGATGCCTACAGGGTGATGTTGATTGTCACACGGTAGCACCCATCACTTGCCTCCTCCATAAATCAGTGAGAGTCTTATCACTAGAAAACACCTCAGGAAGCAAGCTTTGAGCCAGAAAACAAAGAAGGGTTCTCACAATAGGTTACTGTCTCTTTACAAAGTCCATACGTAGTCTTCAGTCTGTTCAACAACTCAGTGGTAGTATAATGCAGTCTGTGGTCTAAAGCATAGTTATCTAATTAGTGAAGACTTGGAGATAAGAATTAAATAAATAAATAAATAAATAAATAAAATAGGGAAGAGACTGAAAATTCACGCAAATGAAGAATATGAAAACTTTGGAATGACTTTATTTCCATCAGTTGATGGTGGTTTTTGTGGTTTCCCTTAGTGTGTTTAATTTAAGCATGCTCAGTTAAGCCCTTTTAGAGCAGCTATTTCAGGATACCACTGGAAAAGCAAAGCAATGAAGAGAAAGTTGAAGTCAGTGTAGTACAGCAAACATCAGAGACAAAGACGAAATACTTCTGAATGAAAACTACAGAAATACATCTGAAAGTGTTTAAAGTCTGCTATGATCTGAAGCTTTACTTTGTAGTTCCTGCATTTAATTTCATCTTTTCCTTTCAATAGAGAATTATTCTCAGATTAAAGAAAATAAAGGACTGGCATAGGAAAATTCTACCAGAAGTATTTATCCTTTAATTCCCTCTAATATGGCTCCTTTTTATTTGCATTCTCAGAAATTAATGCCATCCAGAGAATATCAATACACTGATACAATGGAGAGGCTGTAGATTCTATTAATTGTATGTCTATTTAACTGACAAGGATTTGAGAAAAACACCACTGGGGAATGTATTGCTGAAGGCTGCAAAATGTTCCAGGCATCTGCCTATGTAACTAGAGGATGCTTATCAATGCTGACTATGTTTTATTCTGGAAAAATTGAAATATACTTCATTTTAAGGTCTGTGTCTTTTAATTGGTCTTTTTATGAAGATCTCCAAGGAATATGCCTTTCTTTTTAGTTAAATGTTTCTAATATATGCTTAGCAAGATCTCTAAGATGACGTGCTAAATATCACTGGCTGTTTGTAGCCTACCTAAAGCTTTTGTGACCATAGGCATATTCCTTGACAAACTCTTAACTTAGTATTTGTGTACATATTAAAATATGTGTACATTAAAAATGATGCTGAAATTATTGCTGACAGGTACACTTTTCCCCTTCCAGAAAGTGTTGGGGGGGAGGGTGAGGGGAGGGAGGATAAGGATAATAATAAAGCTAGGACAAAAATAATCTTCTAAGATATATTTCTACTACCATTTTGAACCATATTTAAGGTCATGTGTTTTAGGATTCAGAAGACACAGCAGCTGAACTCTGCTCTCTCTCTGAACAAGCCAGCTCAGATCAGTAATGATGTCAGGAAAAAAACATGTTAAAAAGCAGTAAAATTTAAGACTCCTGAAATGCATCATCCTGTAACACATATAAATATTTCTTTTTTTCTCGTTGCAGACAAATTCTCCATAGTGCTATTTAATTGAGAGATTGAGTTGACATACTAGCTCTAACAGACTTGTACAACATTCTGAATTAGGGTGCTGTCATCAATTCTGTGAACAACTGATAAAAATGAATATGGAAGTAGTGTTTCAGAGCAAAAAGATGGTTGTTCATTACCAAGACACCAAGAAACAGTTTAAATGAAAGTTTGTATTGGGCCTGGACAGGATGGGTTCATTTTACCCACAGCATTCTATAACTTAAACCAAAGGGTTATTCCATACTGTGTGATGTTACCCTTTACAATAAAAGCTGGGAAAGTGAAGTAAAAAGAAGTGATCTCATGATAAAAAAGCTTGTCCTTCTGAACACTTGCTACACCCACTGAGATGATGTTTTGCATGATGTAGCCAAACATAAGGTGCTGATGAAAGGCAGAGAATAGTTGTTTTGTCTCTCTTTGCTTCCATTCAGTCTTTGCTGTTTCCCTTGGCCCCAACACTTTTCCTTTCCTTTAATTTAATTATCCTTATTTAAACCTGTGACTCTTTCCATTTTTCCATCTTATTTTCTCTCCCCATTGTCCTCTTCATGATGAGGCAACATTTAGTTGGCCATTAATGTAAACAACTGTAAAGTTAACTAGAAGATGTGAAATACAGAATTATTTTCCTATCTAGTGTCAGTTTACCAATAAGTAGTCACAGCTGATCATGTGCTCTACCTAAATCTATTACTTACTTTATCTACTGGAAAAATCATTAGTAATTTATATCGCAGATGCTTCAGACTTGAAGGAAGAATCTCTAACTGCAGCTTATTTTAGAGGGGCCCGGATTCTTTGGCATTCTTGCCCAATACCCTAGCAGTATAACAAAGAGCCTGACTTTTCTTTGGCTTTTGAAAAACTTATTAAATTGTGCTTCTCTTTTGCCTTAGGTCTAGCTATCCTGGATGCTGCTCTAAGGTTTCAGACTTTCATCATTTCATCATCAGTCATTTAAAGCTATTTGGGTCCTCACATCAAAGAAAGTAAGACAAGTTTTCTTTATCTTCACAGATTAGGAGCACCTCATAATTTTGTTCTCATCCAAAGGAACATCTAGATTTATTTCAAATTTTATCATTCTCCATGAATTCCTGTTGAAATTGATGAGACACTTGGATTTTACTTGAATCTCTGCAAGATGCTCTGTTTTAGTCACTTTAACGTTTATTCATTATAAAAGGATACAAGCTCAACCAGTTTTTTTCCCAGACTTGCAATATCACTTACCTGCAGGTAGATACATTTCCATGCTAACATTGCCAACCAACCATTAGATGAAGTTGCAGAAAAGTGTAGTTTAAAGGAAAACAGAGTGTGGTTTCTCCAGAGGCTAGAAAGTTCCAAGCTGCATAAAACTCCTGCAACTGAAAATTAGCCTTTGTCTGCTGCGAAGGATTTAAGTTTTTAGAGCTAATGACAGCATATGACAAACAGCAGCACTAGGTCCTTTCAGAATATCTGGATAATTACACATTTTTATCCTGGATTTATGTATGAGAAAATCAGAAATAGAAAAAAAAAAAAAAATCAGAAATAGAGAAAAATAGCATGTATCTGTATTCTAAATGGGGAAATGTATACTGTTGAATTGAAAAACATAAAAATAACAACTTATAAACTTAAATTGGAACTCAATCCAATATTATAGTGAATAAAATTTACATCTAAAATATCCTTCAAAATCATCTGTACTGAATTTAGGCACTGGAACATTTCAGATCATTAAGATTATATGGTTGTCATGTATAAAAGAGGCATGTGCTACTTGTTTTATAATTCTGTTTAAGTCAAATTCCAGGAAACCATGAAAGGTGGATTAAAAGATTACAATTAAAAATATGTTAGATTATTTTGCTGCACAAGCATTATTTTACATATAATGACTTCCTCTTCTTGAGAGTTGTTATCAACTAGGAAATGCTAATGAATATTAACAGAAAATACATTTCAGATCCATGTTTGAATACTCTATAAATCTTGATCATATGATCATATGATTCTGAGTTTAAATTATAGATTTAGTCAGTAAAGATAAACCCCAGATCTCCTTGCTGCTACATACTAATGTGTACCTATTTAAAGTACACTGTGTCTGAATTTTTAAATATTAAGATGTGGTTGATAACAGCTCATTTGCAAGCTAAAAGCTAAGACTTACTCACAAACATAATCTAAAGAACAGATTTGGATGGCTGGTAATTTAAGTAAATAAAAATACCGTCCTATATATGCCCACAAAATACTTTCTCATGAGTGCTGTGTTATCAGGTAAATAGAGATTGTGACTTATGTAACTAGTAATTTCAAAAATGTATTAAATATAACTCTGCTGTAAAATTTCCTTGTATTTTGAGTATGTCATGTTTTATAACAGTATGCAAAATACAGCATTATACTGCTTATAAATTTAACATCACATAACTGGGAAACATCAGTTATCTTAACTTTAAAATTCAGATCAAAGTATCCTGAAGTACTTTGTATATTTGCAAATGTCCTGGGCTTGTTGTTTCACTGTGAAAAGGAAATGAATGTTGCATTCAAATCCTGTCTTTAAAATAAAGGCTTTGTGGTGTTTGGTTGTTTTGTTGTTATTGTTCTTGATGTCTGCGGATGTTTGTATTTTTTAAAAAATAAATCTTATTACTTTCTTGCATATCTCAAATGCTTGAACACATTATTATCTTCTCCTTTGCTCCTTTCAAACCTCATTTTAATTACTCAAAATGTAATTTTTCCTTCTCTTAAGTTCATTTGTGCCACAGGTATGAAAAAGTAGATAAGCCTGGAAGAAAATGCAATACTTGCAAACTAAATGCCAAGGGATCAGTGGGCCAGAACATAAACAAGAAATACATAGTTGGAAAAATCTAATAGTATCAATCTTTTGGCTCATAAAGCTTAAGCATGAAGAAAAGTGGATTTACAAAAGGTTTTACAGGTTAGATTTTAAAAGTTTCATCTGAGTAATAATAGCTCTACATCAAGTACAGAATTATTATCCTGCAGCAAAGAAGTAGCTATTTAGTACAAGGCTACATTTGCTTAACATTTTTTTTACAAAGGAGGGCACTTTTTCTTATAGCCCCCAAAACAAGACAATTACCAGCTAATTCTCTAGTTCACTAGTTGGAAATGGCATTTTATTTTTTAAATGTTACTAACCTCAAATTTATTCCAAGAGTTCAGAAAGATTCTGTATTTGTCAAATACTACAAGTGTTACGAGTATTGTTATTTTCATGAGCAAATTTTTTTACCAAGAGGATGATGAGGCCCTGGCACAGGCTTCCTAGAGAACCTGTTGATGTCCCATTCCTGAAGGCATTCAAGGCCAGGTTAGATGTGGTCCTGGGCAGACCCAGCTGCTGGGGGGTGGTGGGCAGCCCTGCTCATCGCAGAAGGTTGGAACTAGGTGGGCTTTAATGCCCTTCTAAATCAAGCCATTCTGCAATTCTATGATTCAATGTTTCTATGATTCTGTGATTCTATTACTATTTCTTTTCTTGAACACATGTGATGGAAACAAACCATACACTGACTAGAGAGAGGAGGAAAAATTCTCTTTAGAGAAAACATGCTTTTTATTATATTTAACAGAGGAACAACTTGGCTGTAGATAGCAGTATTTTTTTACCTCAAAAAATACGATTATCATTATCACAGAATCCTAGAATCCTAGAATGGCTTGGGTTGGAAGGGACCACAAGGGTCCTAAAGTTCCAACCCCCCTGATGCAGGCAGGGACTCCAGCCACCAGATTTGGTACTAGACAAGGTTGTCCAGGACTCCATTCTACCTAGTCTTGAACACCTCCAGGGATAGAACATACACAGCCTCTCTGGGCAGCCTGCTCCAGCACCTCACCTCTCTATGAAGAACTTCCCCCTGATGGCAATAGATTATAATTACAGATGATAAAAGTTCATGAAATATCCTGGAACATACTAAGAAACTAAAACACAATCAAATCTCCATAGCTCTCTCTAATATATGTAATATATGTTTTTACTGTGAATTAAAAGGGAGAAAAAAAAATAATCTTCAGGGTTCAATGCATTTAGTAAAAATCTTTGTAATGGTACTGACTCATAATAACTGTGCATTTCGTGTCCATTTTACAGGCCAAAAGAGTGGGAGTTGTGTGTCTACATTAGTTGAGTAAATATGTCATCAAAGAATTTTAGGTGAATAATGAATGTTTCTCAAGCAACAACAACAAAGAGTTCAGTGGTAACTAGTGAAATTCTGAGCATTCAGGAATTCTTTCAGCTTGTATTATATGTACAGATTTCCCTGGAGAAGAGAAGGCTCTGAGGTGACCTGACAGCAGACTTTCAGTATCTAAAGGGAAAATACAGGAAAGAAGGGGACAGACTCTTTAGCAGGGTCTGAGGTGATAGAACAAGGGGAAATGGCTCCAAGCTCAGGGAGGATACATTTAGGCTAGATACAAGGAAAAAGTCTCTTCAGTGAGGATGGTGAAGCACCAGCACAGGTTGCCCATTTATGTGATTGGTTTCCTGTCCCTGGAGACTTTCAAGGGGAGGCTGCACCAGGCCTGGGCAACCTGATCTAGCTGTGGTGTCTCTATTCACTGAAAGGGAGATGGACTAGATGGTCTTCAGAGGTCTCTTCCAAATCTATGGATTCTATGATTCTATTCTGTGTGTCTTTCTCTACAATAAGCCTGGTTCTCCTCAACATAGTATCTGGCTGAAGGAATATCATTCATATATGGGAAACTGACACCTATTATCTCAGCGGGTAAAATTAATTTTAATAGGTCTATTGTAGTATCATGATTTCTTATTCTAAACTCTTTTTAACGTATTTCAGGGACCATCACAAACCGATAGGAAGTATGCAGTGAAGACATATTTGTAGAGCAGAAATTTACCTCTTGATAATTCCAATTCAAAATACAAAAATTCTGTGCCTCAAAGAAATTAAAAAATGAGTTTAAACAGAAACATTATGTTTTATTCAGACAGTATAGTTACCCTTGGCTATACTGTTAGAAAGTTAAAAATTTCATTGATCTATCTTGTGTTCAATGTTAAGGATCAAAAAAGCCAATCTTTTTGCCTATTCATCATGCATTCCCCTACAAACAGCATTTGTAGGATAGCCAAAATGATCCCAGAGGGTTATTCTAGGTTTCAGCTATGTTTCTGAATATCCTTTGTATTGATGGAGTCAAAATAAAATGCAAGACAGAAGCATAAGTAAATATGGGGCTCTTCAATAAACGTGTCGCTGAGACACAAAAACAAAGAGCACTGAAATATGAGAAAACAAATGAGGGAGAAAGTGAATGGCAGGTATGCATGAAGGTATTTCAGAATAATCACTCTTTCAAGTTGCGCAAGGCAACATATATGAATTTCGGTCTGGGACTCATCACATTACTGACATGGTAGTCTGGTAGATCCTTGTTCTGCTCAGACACCCCCAGTCAGATCAGAAGGAAATTCTTAACAGCTCATCTGTTTGTTGAAGAGCAACCACATATATTATCCATTTTTATCTAATACTTCACATATTTTCTGGAATTTTCAGGCAGCTGGGAAAAATTGAGGTACTATCATAGAATCATAGAATCATGGAATGGATAGGGTTGGTAGCAACCTACAAGATTACCTAGTTCCAACCCCCCCTGCTGTAGACAGGGACATCTGCCACTAAACCAGGCTGCTCAAAGGCCCATCCAGCCTGGTCTTGAATGCTTCTGGGGGTGGCAGGGAAGCATTCACATCACTGGGCAAACTGTTCCCATGTCTCATCATACTGTAAAGAATTTCTTCCTGATATCTGGCCTAAATCTACCTTCTTCCAGTTTAAAGACATTTCTCTTTGTTCTGTAGCTACGTGCCTTTCTAAATAGTCTCTCTCCATCTTTCCTGCAGGCCTCCTTCAGGTACTGGAAGGCCACTAAGAGGTTTTCCTAAAGCCTTCGCTTCTCTAGGCCGAAGGACTCCAGCTCTCTCAACCTGTCCTCGTAAGGGAGGTACTCCAGCCCTCCATCCTCATGGCCCTTCTTTGGATCCACTTCAACAGCTCAATATTCTTCTTGTACTGAGGGGCCCAGAACTGGATTCTGTATTCCAGGTGGCATCTCAGGAGAGGAGAATATAAGGGCAGAATCTCCTCCCTTGATCTGCTGCAGGTCATGCTTCTCTTGATCAGCCCAGGATACCACTGAACTTTTGGGCTGTACCTTGATGGCTTATGTGGTCTTTCTTCAATCAACACCCCCAAATCATTCAAATGCAACTCTTAACCCATCCTCTGCCCAGCCTGCATCTATGCTTGGGCTTGCCTTGACCCAGGTGCAGCGCCTTGCACTTGGCCTTGTTGATCTTCATGAGGATGGCATGGGCAGACTTCATAAGCCTGTCCATGTACCTCTGGATGGCATCCTTTCCCTATAGCTTGTCAGCTGCACCACTCAGCTTCATATCATCTGCAAACTTACAGCATGCAGATCTTCCTTTTCTCAGTTCTTACCTTTGCTTTCTGCAACTTGGGCAGTGTGGCTAGAGTCGTTTCTGGTGAAGGCTGATGCAAAGGAGTCATTGAGCATTTCAGCTTTCTCCATATCCCTCATGACCAGGTCTCCAGTTTCCTTTTAGTGAGGGCTGACATCTTCCCTGGCTTTCCTTTTATCACTTGTAGAATTTCTCACATATCTATAAAATATGAGAAGTGTGTGGCAGGGGGAAGGAGTTTGGTATCTGACACTTGTGAAGTATTACCATAAGACTTACTTGCAACCAAGTAACTCCAAATGACTGAATAGTCTGAAAGCAGTTATGTTTTTGTTCATTCTTGTTCTTCCATGTATTTAGGTTTATGGCTTAGGATGTATTTTATAATTAATGCACCATGTGCACGGCAGAATCGTAGAATCAAAGAATCACTCAGATTGGAAAAGACCTTGAAGGTCATCGAATCCAACCACAACCTAACCATACTACCCTAACTAATAACGCTCCACTAAATCATGTCCCTGAGCACCACAAAGGGCAAACACTGCAAAAGTACAAAGGGTAAATAATCCTGCCAGAGAAATTTTTACTTTTTCTCTTTCAGTATACTTGAAAAGAATAGCTCACTTAAAAAAGACATAAAAACAGAGAAAAAAAATATATATATTTTAAAAGGTTCTTTGTACTGCCATAAATTCAAATTGTGTTGCATTTTCTTAAAGCCATCATGCCTCATAAAAGTGGTCTGACAAGATGTCAAGCAGTCATAATAAGACAGCTTTCAATCTGATTTTTTTTTTCTTTTTTTTTTTTTTTTCCCAGTTTCCTCAGGTTTAACACTGAATACATTTCAATACATGGAAGCTTGTAATTGCCAGTTTAATTATGTGGTAATGTAATCGGGGGAATTTATTTGGGGATCATAGAATTTATATTGAAATACGTTCCAAATGCTAAAACTGGACAAAAGAAAATAAGAAATCCTGTAGATCCACAAGAATCATCCTGGAGCATCTCCTGCATGAGAAAGGGTTGATATACCTCGGTCTGTTCAGTCTGGGGAAAACAAGGCCAAGGCGATATCTGATTAGCATTTAAAAATATTTAAAGGAAAGTGGGAGGCAAATGGACAAGGCTGGGTTGTTCTCTGTGCTATGTAACAATAGGATAAGGAGTAGTGGACTAAAATTTGAACATTGGAATTTCCATGAAGCCATGTGAAACTTCTTTATGATATGCTTTGATAAGGTTCATTGAAGAATAAGAATTTCACAACGGTTAAAAGCATGTTAGGTCTCACTAGTTAAGAGGCATTCCTGTAATCATATGAAGTTGGTTAGTTTTCTATATTCAGAATCAGAATAGTCTGTAAATTCCAGTGCTTGGAATTTCAAGATATGATCTCTCTAACATGAATTTTTAATGTATCTTATAACAAAGATTCATAGTGTCAGATAGATGCCATCACATCCAGTCCAGCTTGAATTATACACTCTGATTCTACTGACTTTGGTATTTCTCCTAGAATTTAGTATTTCTTTTGACTTTAGCAACCTGTGATCTGGATTTCCACAAGCAAGGAAAACTTACATTGTCAAGCTCCTTTAAGTTCATCTCTTGATGTACTGAATAACATTGTGCTTCACTGAGATATAATTTAGCATTTCACTTAGACAGTACTTAATATGCTTTCCATCCTAACTGCTGTAGTAATGTCAGGTAGGAACTCATTTTCTTCAAGCAATTGTATCCAAAAATAAGCTAAAGTTAAATTCACTGTTTTGCTTTTTCATTTGAAAAACCTTTTTTTAGTTTATATGTATATTTTCCACTCCACTGCTACACTATGTGCAGAAACAATCAAAATCAGTTGATAATTGTTACTTTAATGCATTACAGTGAAAATACGAAGAGTGTAGAATACATTATAAAGCAATTGAGTAAATTGCATTCCTGGGACTACTTTCCTGATGCTCTGTAGTGGCAAGACAACACTCCACAGTGAAGTACCAGGGCTAAGTTTAATTGTTTTGGACTCTGCTTCCCCCCAGGCAAGATATTTCACTGTATAATAATGCCGGAGCTCTGGATCAAGGTTTAACAAAATAACATAGACAAATTTAAAGGTGCAACATCAGGAAATATATATCAGAAAACTATTGATCACAATTTTTTTTTTTTTAAATAATTTTTTTATTTTCTGTGTATGTTTTTTATATCATAGAATCATAGAATTGCTCAGGTTGGAAAAGACCTTAAAGATCATTGAGTCCAACTACAACCTAACCATACTACACTACCTAACAACCCTCAGTTCAATCATGTCCCTGAGCCCCACAGTCAAACTGTTTTTAAACACACCCAGGGATGGTGACTCAACCACCCCCCCAGGGAACCTATTCCAGCGCTTAACATCCCTTTCTGTAAAGAAGTATTCCTGATATTCAACCTAAACTTACCCTGGTGCAACTTGAGGCCATTTCCCCTCATCCTGTCACCTGTCACCAGTGAGAAGAGATCATCCTTACTCTCACTGTAAGCACCTTTCAGATATTGGAAGAGAGCAATAAGGACTCCCGTCAGCCTCCAGACTAAACAACCCCAGTTTCCCCAGTTGCTCCTCATAGGATACATTCTCCAAGGCCTTCAGAAGCCTTGTTGCCCTTCTCTGGACCTGCTCCAGCACCTCATTGTTCTTTCTGCACTGAAGTGACTAGAATAGAACACAGTACTTGAGGTGAGGCATCACCAATGCCAAGCACAACGGCAGGATGACTTCACTAGTCCTGCTCACCACACCATTGCTGATACAAGCCAGGATGCCACTGGCCTTCTTGGCCACCTGGGCACACTGCTGGCTTATATTCAGCTGACTGTCCATCAGTACACCAAGGTCCCTTTCTATCAGGTAGCTTTCCAGTCACTTCTCCCCAAGCCTGCAGGGTTGCCTGGGGTTGTTGTGACCAAAATACAGAACCCGACACTTGTCCCTATTAAAACTCATTTTTAACAGGACAGGCCCTAATGCTGTCCCCCTGGAGAACATCACTTGTAATTAGCTGTCAGCTGGATTTAAATCCATTCACCATCACACTTTGGGCCTGGTTATCCAGCCAGCAAAGACTGCTCTTGTCTAAGCCATGGGCTGCCAGATTTTCCAGGAAAATACTGTGGGAGACAATGTCAAAGGCTTTGCTGAAGTCTGGGTAGACTACATTCCCTCATCCATGAGGCAGGTGACTTGATCATAGAAGGAGATCAAGTAGGAAGACTTGGGCAGGTTTGTCAGGATGTTCAAAGCTGCAGTATAATTAGGTCAGCTAGGTTCCTTGTTCTGTGTATATGCTCAGCCACTAAGCACTGGCAGGGTGTTCTGTTCCTGGCTCTAGAAGGATCTATAACATGGTACCAGATTTTAAACAGTCCTTTTGACTGAAGTGGAATTTCTGGTATGTGTAAATCTGTGTAGGTACTTTGGATTTGGATGTCAAACCTCTAAACTAAGAACTTTTTTTTTTTTTTTTTTTTTTTATGGAGTCTTAGAACAGAGAAGAACTTTTGGATTATGGAAAAAAAAAAATAATAAAAAAAAATAGAAAATCATAAAAACCACCAGACTGCCGGGATTCTGGAAAAACTTTTAAAAGTTGCAATGACAAAAACTGCACCTTATCTCAATAAAAACTTTTATAAATAGAAATGGCTGAAGTTACTGAGTAGTTTACATAACAAAAAGGACAGGATCACCCAGCTGAAGGGTATGTCTCTTCAAAATAGATCTCTACATATTGTTTTAATAAAATTTCTGTGTTCCCTTAGTATGCCTACTAATAAGAAATCATCCCCCTTGACTCATCATATCTACATTAGCATTAATGCTTTTTGCATTTTTTCAGTAGTTACAATGATAGGACTGTTTTATTTGGATACTGTCCTATTCATGTCAAATATAAAGACAGTAGGTCTTCTCTGCCTCATCCCTTAGCATAGATTTAACTGCCCAAGGACCCAGCAGGCATCAATGGACAGATTAAATCTGCTAAATATACTTGTGTCCATTTCTGCTTTTCAACTGCCATCTAAAAAGTGCACAAAAGGTTAATTCTCCAGAAACCAAAGCAGCTTCTACTTTTATTCCTGAAATGCTTGTATCTTCAATGAATTATGCGAATTCTTTGGAACACTGATTCTTAACCATTAAAACCAAAACTGACATAACTATGTGCAGATTTCACTTCAAATGAACTTTCGTGTCTGATGTATTTCCTCAGCTCATAATACACATATAATATGTAAGAAAATAATTATATAAAAAATAGGAACATGACATTCTATGATTAATAGAAAAAACCCAATCACTCATCTTATGGGGCTGATCTATTTGCAGCTGCTTTCCTGATGCTTTCAGTAACCTAGTGAAAATATACAAATGACAACATGTCCACTCCTTGACATTTGAAAATTTAACATTTATAGAACCTATTACTGCAATCTTTCTTGAGTACTGTCATGAACAAAGTAAAAGGCATAAGGCACTATTATATTTTTTCTATCTTTTGATTTTCATTATTATTATTATTTTTTTGATATCTTTCTCACCAGTGCACAGTGACACTGTGATTATTCTCTCAGAATCCATAAACATTTTACTGTTGTTGCTTATGGCCTATGATGCTTTCTTTTACTCTCATGGGTAAAGTATACTATGAAATTAGAATGCTTGAACTCTTTTCTGTCTCTTTTCTGTATCATTGCACTGTTGTCTCAAATTTTTCTGTTATTCTACAGAATTGTACATGGGCTTATAAATCCAAAAGAAAGTAATGTCCGTGTAAGACAGCAAATTGTATTTTATTGGCTATAGGTAATGTGTACTAAGCCTGTAATGTGAAATTTTCTCTCTTAAAAGTTAAGAAAGTATATCATCAATACATGGGCTTTTTATTCTAATGTAGCCATTCAGGAGACTTTTTAACATCCCGAATGCATGTTCCATTTATTCATGGTGAGGAAACTAAATACATTTATGCTGTGAATAGTAGAACCATTGTTTAAAATCAACTAATCACAACAATAAGGAGATTTGTCAATGACTAATTAACAACTAATTAAACAGGATTTTGTCTAAATACATCAACTATGTCACAAAGCATTTATTCTACAAAAATAATGTCTTGTGAACAGTAACTTTCTTTTAGACAGTGGTTTTAATATTTACCTCGGTTTCCTCCTTTGCCACACTGAAAGACTCATAAGGATCATGTATATATAACATACATTTAAATTAAAACTGAGAAACATATATTTTTAATCTGGTGTACTGCTCAGAAATGAATCCTTTAACTTCCTGGTACAACAATGACACACCAGAAACTTATAAGTTATTCAGAAATTGAAATTTCTTAATCAGAATTAATGATCCAAACAAAATAACCATTTCTTTTTTTACAATATATAAATTTTTATTTTTGTTAATAAATATTCTAACATTAGAGAGGTGAATAAAGGTCAATTTACATGCAGTCTGAGCTCAGTTTTGACTTAACATCACCTCGTTCTGTAATTGTTTCATAGTTCTTCTACACTGGCAATGAATATATTTTATTAAAGCATCAATAATCTTAAAGATTTTTTGCTTTCTAAGCCAAGTATCTTCATTGGGGGATGAAATTAGCATAACTTTATACATATAGCTCAAGAGCTTAAGATTGGTAATAAGTGTGAACTTCTTTTGCACTAAGTTGTATTTGCAGTGAGATCCATGCTGTTATCATCCTACACCTACACACCCTAAAGTAAAAACCTTACAGTTGTGCAAGCTTCTCCCATAATTTGTGTTTAGCCGATAGCCTTTCTGTGATTATAAAAGTGTTTATAGATAACATTGCTCAGTTTTTACAAGATTGTTATCTTACAGTTTTATATTAGTATTAATCTCTTCTTTGAGTGTGAGTGTATCTTTCATTTATTTTTATTCCAATAATTTATATTTGGAGCTTGACAAAACTTGGAGATTCTAATGGCAGTTTCATGTAAAACTGTGACATTTTGAAAACAGTTTTGAATCACAGGTAAAAATTTCTTTTTTTCAATAAATGATGCATTATGGAGTAAAATTAAGAACGCAGTACCTTGGATGGTTTTTTGCCTTGTCCTGTTTTCAGCTGGGACAAAGTGGATTTTCACTCTCAAGTCTGGTACAATGCTATATTTTGCATTTAGAAGAAAAGTGGTGTTGTTAACATGTCAGTGTTGATATTGCTGATATGCGGTGCTAAACATAACCAAGGACATTTCAGCTTCTCATACTGTCCTGCCATCTCCTCCCTGCATCCCTTTTCAGTCCCCCCAGATCTAACTGAATTTAGTAACTGTAGTAAGTAATGTGATCCTCTACACTGAACATATTTTTTTACTGAAAGAATATTACTCTGTTTAGTCTACAGGTGACATTTTTGACCCTGTCTCTCTCTCCTCTGCACTAACTGAAACTCTAATTTGTTAGGGCAGTTTGTACAAACTACAGTTTAAATACTTCTCAACTATAGCAGGAAAGGAACATGACAACTGACAGGGAAATCTCCCAAACCTCCATATTTCTGTATTTATATATATATATATATATACATATAAATTAAATATATAAAAATGCCATTACACATATATAATTATTTTGTCTTTAATTACTTAGATGTTTAATTGTCATGAATACAGTTTAGAAAAGTAGTCACTGAGAACATAAATTTTAAATTCAAATGTACATGCATCTCTTGCAGCATAAAAATATTGAAGCCCATATGAATGAAAACTGCTCACTACTATGTTGAATAATTGCACTGAGTTTTAATTAAATAGACAATTCTTTTTGATGAGTGATAGTTCTCATACAGTGAAGAAACTGAACTAATTTCACTTACAACGTGCAGTTTTGAAGAATGAGTTTCCTCATTCTTCCTCATTCAAGTATCTTGCTTGCCCGAGGAATGCAACTAACATAAAGTTTTGTTTAAAAAAACAACACAAGAAAAATAGCAATAAGGAAGTTCTCATGAATTCAGCAACCAGGATAGCTCACTTCGAACAAGTAGGTATTATCCTACCAATCATATTCACAATGATGTATTTTAGACTAAGTTCAAAATCTTGATTAAGTACATGGTCCAAATAAAGAAGAGGTAATTCTAATGTAAAGATATTTGTTAAAAACAAAACTAATCTTTAGTCTCTATGTAAGCATGATTTTCAGATGAGTAAGATATATGGGCCTTTTATTTTCTGCAGCATTCATTTAGATTTTTTTCTGATTGCTAAATAATAGGGAAATTTATCCTCAGCACTCATTGCAGTATTTATGTTATCTTCAGAAAAAAAATAAAGAGACAGCCTTTTTCATTGGGCTAAGGCAACGGCATCCTCTCTTGCATCAAAAACAGTGTTACTAGCAGAAACAGGGAGGTAATTGTCCCCCTGTACTTGGCATTGGTGCAGCCGCATCTTGAGTACTGTGTTCAGTTTTGGACCCCTCACTGCAAGAAAGACATTGAGGCCCTGGAACGCTTTCAGAGGAGGGCTATGAAGCTGGTGAGGGGTCTGGAGTGCAGGCCTTATGAGGAGCGGCTGAGGGAAATGGGATTGTTCAGCCTGGAGAAGAGGAGGCTCAGGGGAGATCTTACAGCTCTCTATAACTTCCTGAAGGGAGGTTGTGTTGAGCTGGGGGTTGGCCTCTTCTCTCGTGTAATTAGTGATAGAACTAGAGGGAATGGTTTCAAGCTGCGACAGGGGAGGTTCAGGCTGGACATTAGGAAGTATTTCTTCTCGGAAAGGGTAGTCAGGCATTGGAATGCACTGCCCAGGGAGGTGGTAGAGTCACCGACCATGGGAGTGTTCAAGAAACGTTTGGATGTTGCATTGAGGAATATGATTTAGCTGGGAAGTATTGGTAATGGTTGGACTAGATGATCTTCTAGGTCTTTTCCAACCTTGAAAAATTCTGTGATTCTGTGCTTCTGTGTGATTAATGTGCATATCAATATCACTGAGAAGATACAAATCCAAATGCAGATAAATTTAGCTTAATTAGAAAGAAAACACTATAAAGACAAAATCTTAAATATTACACCCATCTGTGGTTTAAATATACTCAAACTTAGATTATGACTTAGGTGTCTATTCTGTGTTTTTTGTTTCATAAATTATTTGTCCTTTATGTGCCTTCCATGGTGCTTAAAAAAAAGGACCAATTCTTAATTTATATATGTATATTTTACCCTTGTCTTCAGACATACCTCCATCTTCACCCAAGTTTTTGTTGACAGTCATCTTACAGGCACCATTCAGAAAAATATAAAGAGAATATATTTCCACAGCACCTTGCTGAAACAGATCATTGGGCCATCTTTTTCAGTTCCAGCTTTAACAGAGTTTGACTATAGTCTTCTGAAAATGCTGTCTTTTAATGTGAAACAAAAAGAAAAAAGCTTCTTCTTCTTCTTCTTCTTCTTCTTATTATTATTATTATTATTTTTATTCTACAGACATTTATGTGCCTTTTGAATTCAGAGCTCTCACTGACAACAATACATAGTTGTAATACTATGACTGCCCGCGAGTCATATTTTATATGACTATAAAATATGTTTGTTATCAATAAACAAAGTATGTAATTGGATATGCTGGTCATTCTACTAGAAATAGAATCTGACAAATATGTATAATGAGATTATTTTTCAATTAGTAATAAAGATGTGATTAATTTAAAAATGTATGCCTTCTCCTCAAGACAAAAGAGAAGTATTCTCAGCAGTATTTTCACATTTTAATTATGCTTCTAGAAAATTCCTGTGCCATATATTAGATATACATTTAATTTGGAAAAGTTGGGTCAGACAGTAGTGAGTATTCCCACAGATACAAAAGAGAACATTCAGTCCTTCCTTATCAGAAAAGTCTAAGAGTATGAGCCTTTACTTAATTCAAAGTTAGTGGTGCTCAGTTATAAACTGGAACATGAAGAGGCTTGCTATTGCAGAGCAGTAATCCGCATAGAAAGGAACTTTGCTCCAGCAGGTACATCTCTTTCGTTCTCATGACTGAGAGCCTGCAGCACTGTGTCCTCAATGTATATTCTTAGCTCATCTTTCTCTTGCTTGTGATGCTGCTTCGTTCTTGGCTGAAGTTCTGGAATGCTTCCATAGGTGTCTTACTGCAGTGTTGCTTCTCAGTTATCAAGTATGGTTGCATTAAGGAAAGTATTATCAGTAGATCATGAGAGGTGATCAATCTGCTCTACTCCGGTAGGGCCACACTTGGCCTACAGGTGTGGGCATCCCAGTAAAGAGAGAAACTGACATGCTGGGGAGATTTCAACACAGGGCTCCTGAGATGACAGACTGGAGCATCTCTTGTGAGAAAAGGCTGAGGGCTTCAACTGTTCAACATGGAGGAGTCTCAGGGGGATCTCATCAATGTCTGTAAATACCTGAAGAGAGGGTGCAAAGACGATAGGAGGGAGGCAAGGTTCTTTGATATATGTATACCCAGACTGACATTAAGAAATGACAGTTCAAATGGTCCAACCAGTTTATTACAATTACATTATTAGCCATTTAGAGAGACGGGGAAGGGAAGATGGGTGATAGGAAAGATAGGAAATATAAGCAAAGGAGTCTCTGTAGAAAGCAAAAGAAGATAGTCACCACCGTGGGTCCAGTGAGGTACATAGGTCCATGGAGATCCACTTGTCTGATCACTGTGGGGGATGGGAGAAAGCCAGGAAGCTCCCAGCTTCCAAAGAGTTCTTCCGAAGAGGTTTTCCCCTCAGGGAATTCTTGTCAAAGGTGTCTCTGGGAGTTTGTCTCCAAAGTCCCTAGTTTAGTGAGGGCCTTTTATCCCCCATTTCTATGGTTTTTGCTTTTTTTTCTTCTCTCTGTTTAGGGTGACATTCCTGGCCAACAGATAAGCCAGCAGGGAGTGGTGCCTTCCTTGCCATGCACAAGCACTGTCACCTTTTGCAGCGGTCAGCTCTTTCAAGCTGCACCCCTGAAAAAGACTGCTTGTCCTGCTTCTGCTTATCTTTACAATCATAAGCAGAGGTACTGCGGTATGGTGACATCCACCATTCACCCCTCTGGATAATCAGCAGTTGTCAGTCAGAAAGACTTCACAAAGCAAGCTTTGAGACAAAAACGAAAAATAGTTTTGTCTTTCACAGAACCAAACTCTTTTCAGTGAGTCCATATTAGGACAAGAGGCAATGAGCACAAACGAGAAAACCAGAAGTTCCATCTTAACTTTCTTTACTTCTTTACTGTGAGATTTACCAGAAACTTACCAGAGAGGTTGCAGAGCTTCCTTCTTCAGGATCCATCAGAAGCCACTTGAATGCAACCCTTGGCAGCCAGCTCTAGGTGGTTGTGAAGGAGCAGAATGGTTGGACTAGATGATGGCAGAAGTCTCTGTCAGCATTAAAGATTAAGTTGTGGAAACACATTTCTAACTAATGTGTCTGCAGACTGCAATTCACATGAGAATGTCAGAAAGTGAACTAGTGAAGCTGGTAGTGTGATATCCATATTTATAACTCTACCACCCTTGACTGATCACCACACTCATTACTCAGATGTTTCTTGGTAGCAGCTAAAAGCAAAAGAATGCTTCTGCTTTATAACAGCAATGCAGTTACAAAAATAGAATGGAATACCTGGAGAAAGTTCAGTTCATTACTGGGAAGGGTGCTACACCCAATCCACTGAAATCACATATCTGCATACAAAATAAATCCTTCCTAATGCAGAAGGAATTAAAAATCATGTTTATTTTCTCACTGATGACTCAGGCATCACTACATATATTAATAAACAAACAAACTAGTAGAAAATGGAGCAATTTTATTAAATAAAAAAATATTAAAATAAGTACTGTGTATTACAACATTTAGCAGTGATTAACCATCTGGACTCTGTGTGGTAATGCAGGCTAGGTCTTATAATGTGTAAGGAGAAAATGTTACATCAGCTGTTTCCCCATATTGTCAAATCTACGTGCTGAAAGTTGGACTACCCAATTCATATGAGCTCCTGTAATATGGGCATTACTTAAGTTATGTTGTTACTTTAGGTTACAAAGGGATTGTCTAATATTAACATTACCTTACATATCACAGAATTTAAGACGGCAGTTCAGGAGACTGCAAATGAAGGGAAGGACATTCACCTTTTTATTAGTCTTTGAAGAATAAACCCAAAGAAGGTGTTGCTTCCCAAGGCAGAAGTGTTTAATTCAAACCAAAACTGACATGTAATTGCTAATGAGAGTGCTTGTGGGTGACTGAAATACTGCAGACCGTTTGCATAACAGAGTTTTGGTCTCATGGTACTTCTCTTCAGTCTCTTCATTTTCTTTTGGAAGTGAAACACAATTCAGCTACATTCTTTCTGTGTTATCATGCTATTACTGTCACGTATGCAAGAAGCAGAATTTATACTTAAGCAGTGATGGCATCTTCAGTCTGGAGGTATAAGTGAAATCTTATTTGGATAACACTTCAATAATATATTTTAGTGTTCCCTGTAAACTTTTTCTTACAGTCCATCGCATCACGATGAAGAGAATATTCTTCAGGGCATTTCATAAATTTTATGTAGTTTTTCATTTAAAAAAAAAAAGAACCACCACAATGCAGAAGTGTTTGGGGATCATCACAAGTTACCTGATATTCATGCAAAAGGTGACTGTTGTTTTCCACAAAGTCCTTATCAGACAGTTGACAGTACCAAACCACAAGTTCACCAGATACCTGTTCTTGGAATCATAGAATCTTAGAATCCTAAGAGTTGGAAGGAACCTTTGAAGGCCATCTAGTTCAACTCCCGTGCAATGAACAGGGACATAATAGCTAGATCAAATTTCCCAGGGTCTGATCCAGCCTCACCTTGAAAGTCTCCAATTGTTTGCATCACATCATTTGAGGAACACTTTCTAGTTTAAGACATATACTCTTTAAATTGGAAAGACATGCTTATATTTGAAACTACAGCTTCAAACAAACTTCCTATTTATTACTAGACATATCATATAAAACAGTATTTCTCCTATAACCACTTTATAGATAGAATTGATTCTGAACAAATCACTTGGGCTTATGAAAGCTATTCCATACTCAGACAAGAGTCTCAGGTAGAATGTATTTCACTCTCACCAGGAGGGAAATTGCCATGTCCCTGTATGTTAGACAGTAGCAAAAAATAAAAGGACACAAACAACAGTTAAGTCAAAATGGCTGAATTTAGGAGGGACAAATCACAGTCACAGTGATGTGCCTCAATCTTCATTTTGTAAAAATAAAGGAATGGTGATTTGTTACACTACACAACCTCATACTAAAATATTCCCCTTAGCTAGGAATGATCTGCCCCAGGCCAACATATAACTTCATTTTATAACCAGCTATTTACTTTTCGAAGCTTTTACTTCCACCCTGAACAACGCTTTTCAATCTGAACTGGTAAACCCAATAAAAGTTACTGTGCCAGGCCCTTTACAATCTCTTCCTCTCCCTGGCCTTTTTTCTGCACCTAGGCAGATACCTTGCTCTTTACAGCAAAAACATTGTTAAGGGAAGCTGGTAAGTTTAAAGATCCCTTCAAGGCTGAAGGTACAGATGTCTCAAAAAAACAAAAAGTCAAGGGGCTGCATAGAGTGATGTGCATGACCAAAAAAGCCCTGGTGTGCCCTGGTGGTGCAGTGGTAGAAGTGCCGCTTGCAACCACGGAGGCCCGGGTTCGAATCTCCCCTGTGGCGCAAGTGGTAGAAGTGCTGCTCTGCTACACAGAAGGCTCGAATCCCGGGAATTGGACTTGATGATCTCTAAGGTCCCTTCCAACTGTGATACTGTGATAGAGTGATGTGCATGACCAAAAAAGCACAATAGTACGCATATCTGGAAACTGGAGAACAATCCAACAATAGAAAATTTTTTTCACTGAAATAATCACTCTCTCACTGAGACTTGTTTTATTATTCTTAGCTCTCAGTGTCTTCATTATCACCACTTGCTTACAGGGATTCCTCTTCCTAGGATTCCCATTACAGTACCTTTTCAAAGCAACTTTTATCGCTCCAGATTCTGTTTGTTGGAAATTAGTTTCCTTTATTTTAAAAGCTACAACATACCTATTTTTGTTTTTTTTTTTTTTCCTCATATCTGCCTGTAACTAACCAGATGGAAGCTAAAAATCAGACACTATTTTACCCTTTAGAGTGAAGGCTGTAAAGCTGTTTGCTCTTTTTTGTGTGTGTGTGTGGGCTCAAGGATCACAAGCTGAAACACAGACAATTATGTAGTAGACTAACAACTAGATTTTAGAGTGACATTTCTTAATCACAGTAAAAATTCTTCTGTATTCTCTTTTTCATTTGCATTGGTATACAAACCTAAGTCTACAAAGTAAATTATTTGGTGAATCATTCTTTGATTTCTCCTTTTGTTTCCATGCCTACTCACTCAGTGTTCTATGGATCTTTATTTTTACAGTAATAATTTCTATACTTAAGTAATATTATGTTTATTGTTACAGTTCTTACTACAACAAAGTGCTTAGGAAACTTCACTCAGCAGTAAAGTTCAGGGAGTTGTACTGAATGGCACTATGTCCATCTGGTAACCAGTTATTAACAGTGTTCCCAGGGCTCAGTTCTAGGGTCAGTTCTGTTCAACATTTTTATCAGTGATAATAGATACTTTGCTAAACTGAGAGGTGCAGTTAACCCCATGGAAGAATAAGAGCCCATGTAGAGGCATCCAGATACATTGGGGCATTGGACAGTCATCGTTGGCATGAAGTTCAGCAAAGCAAAATGATAGGTTCTGCTCCTGGGACACAGCAGCAATCAGAAAAAGGCAGTCTGACAGATGAGTGTACCATCAGTAAGTTAGCAGATAACACCAAGCTGGGAGGTAGTGTCAATCTGCCTGAGGGCAGGGAGGCCCTTTAGAGGGATCTGGATAGACTAGATCACTTGGCTGAGGTGAATGGGATGAGGTTCAACAAGGCCAAGTGCCGGATCCTGCAATTTGGCCATAGTAACCCCATGCAGTTCTATGGGCTTGGGATTGAGTGGCTGGATGACTCTGAAGAGGAAAGGGACCTGGGGGTGTTGGTTGATGCTCGGCTTAATATAAGCCGACAGTGTGCCCAGGTGGCCAAGAAGGCCAACAGCATCCTGGCCTGTATAAAAAATAGTGTGGCCAGCAGGAGCAGAGAGGTACTCAGAGGTACTCCCTTGGTACTCAGCTCTGGTGAGACCACATCTTGAGTATTGTGTTCAGTTTTGTGCTCCTCACTACAAAAAAGACATCAAGGCCCTGGAACATGTCCAGAGAAGGGCAACAAAACTGGTGAGGGGTCTGGAGCACAACTTGTAGGAGTTGAGGAGCGGCTGAGGGAGCTGGGATTATTCAGCCTGGAGAAGAGGAGGCTCAGAGGAGACCTCATAGACCTCATTGCACTCTACAACTTCCTGAAGGGAGGTTGTGATGAGGAGGGGCTTGGCCTCTTCTCCTAAGCAACAAACAGGACCTGAGGAAATGGCCACAAGTTGTACCAGAAGAGGTTTAGACTAGACATATGAAGGAACTTTTTCTCTCAGAGAGTGGTCAGGCACTGGAATGGCTGCCAAGGGAGGTGGTGCAGTTGCCATCCCTGTCAGTGTTCAAGAGGCATCTGGATGAGGAGGTACAAGATGTGGTTTAGTGGTTTGCTGTAGCTACGGTTAATGGGAGGACGGGTTGACGAGATAATCTTGTAGGTCCTTTCCAACCTTGTGATTCTATGATTCTATGATTCTATGATGAGTGTCTAGGAGCAGCTCAGCAGAAAGGGGTCTGGGGGTGCTGCTGATGACAGCTTAGCATATGCCAACACTGCACCTGGGCAATGAAGAAGGCAGGTTACATTTAGGAGTGCATTAAACACAGCAGTTCTAGCTGGTCAAAGGAGATGACTCTCTTGATACCTTTAGCACTGGCACAGCATCACCTTTAACACAATACTGAAAAGAATGCTACACTTGAAAGTGCACAAGGAAGGCCCAGAAAGCTGACAGCAGGGAAGGAAGGTATGTCCTGTGAGAATAGACGGAGGGCTCTTAGGCTGTCTAGAGAGGAGAAGAGGAGGCAACCACATTGCTCTCTGCAGCTCTGTGAGTTGAAGGAAGCCCAGACAGACGTGCTGGTCTTTGCTCCCTGATAACCAACAACGGGATTCATGGGAACATCACAAAGCTGCACAAGGGGAGGCTTAGACTGCTGTAAGGAAGGTTTTCATTCAATGATAATGGTCAAGCACTGTGGCAGGCTTTCTAGACAGGTGGTTGATGTTTCACACCTGTCAGTGTTCAAGAACTCTTTTTGGTTAGCCCACAAGTAGTCAGGCTAGTAGACTAGCTGATGCCAATTGAAATTGTACTATTCTATTCTATTCTATTCTATTCTATTCTATTCTATTCTATTCTATTCTATTCTATTCTATTCTATTCTATTCTATTCTATTCTATTCTATTCTATTCTATTCTATTCTATTCTATTCTATTCTATTCTATTCTACTCTACTCTACTCTACTCTACTCTACTCTACTCTACTCTACTCTACTCTACTCTATTCAATTCCATCCCATTTCATCCCATGCCATCCCATGCCATCCCATGCCATCCCATTCCATCCCATTCCATTCCATTCCATTCCATTCCATTCTGAAATACCAGTCTTAAACATGTACCTCCAAATCAGAAACACAAAAGTAGAAATACAAGAAGAGAGATTTGGGAAGAAAAGAAGAAGGAGCAAGAAGAGACAAAAGAAACGATGTTTCAAGGGAGGAGATATGAGAAGAAATATCAAGAGTATTCACACTCACTGAAAAAATATGAGCCATATCTTTTTGTAAATTGTATATATTCTTTCTATATTGTTACAAGAGACAGACAAGTTAATTTCACATATCTGGATTTATTTATTTATTTACTTATTTACTTGTTTGCTGTGTTTTGTTTTAAATACAGAAGATTATTCTGGCTCTAGTGACAGTACTCAGTATGCTCTGTAGCATAAGCTGTTTCTTACTTGAAAGGTACTATCTAAGTTTTTTTTGTCATACTTTTTTTTCTGTCATAGAAACACTGCAGAGTGGTTTTGCTTGTCCTTCAGGGTTGTCCTCATCCAATTTATACTTCTTTCCCATGGTAAAGATGGTGCAAAATAATAAATCGTTTACTATCGGCACAAGTTGTCCCTTTCCTAGCATAAGTTTTAGATACAGTATCACTCAGAACCATCTGTGTAAAACAAACAAGGTAAAACTCCCAACAGCAATAAAAAATTCACCTGTCTTATTTAAATCATTTACGATAATGTAACCTGTTTTTTCCACAGACAGAAAATGATTTTATAAAATGTAGACTGAAAGGAAATGCAGAGATCACTCTGCAAGTAATACCTGGAAACTACAATAGATAGAAGAGCATGATAACAGTATTTGATAGAGCAAAGTCTCATTTCCAAATGCTATGTTTCCAATGCAGACAGCATCACTAGCTATGCATTTTCTCTAGCAATGAACAAGAGACTGCATCCCACACTCATAGCAACTTATACCAGTGGAGGTGACCCACTGTTTCTCAGCTGCTATTATTGTGTCATTGCTGGGAAAATGTTGCCCATGCAGTCTGTTTTTTATCAGCCTGAACAGATGGAAGTCAGAAGATGTCAAATCCAGACTATGTGGTAGATGTGTTAGGACAGTTCAGTCAAGACTGGCAGTGTGCCCTATGGTCTTCAAACAGGTATGGGGCCTGGTGTTATTCCAAGAGAAAGGTTGTCTTCCAAGAGAAAGGTTGCTTTCTTCTCTTCTTCTCATGCTACATGCTACAAGAAAAAAAAAAAAAGAAAGAAAAAAAAAAGTTTAAAATATTTTGTTTTACTCTATGAAATCTCAGTACACCTACAACATTGTTCTAAAATAATTTAAGGAAGAAAGAAAGAAAAAAAAGAAACTTCAGAAAAAAAATCTGTTAGATTTTCAGGTTTTCATCTCCTTTTTTCTTATGTGGCCACCACTGTTATATATCTCATAAAAGTCATGTTCACTGAAACTGTTAGCCACTACAAAGCTTTTTATTTTATTTTATTTTATTATTTTTTTTATTTTTATTTTAGGAAATGGGCACTATACAGGAAATTTCTCATTGCTCCTGCATATAAGAAGTAAGAAAGAGATATATAATGTGAATGTCTCCTTAAGAAAAAGAGATGTCTTCCTGCATCAAATTCCTTCTTAGAAAGACAAGAAATTACAGATGATATTTAGGATCTCTGCAAGGTGTTCATATATATTGAGTAAGTACTTTCTATGGATAAGAAGAGAGAGACAGTAATTGTTTTCCCCTGGTCAAGAAAAAATTGTTAAAATATTAAAATTTAATATATTTGTTTCCTACCTCTAACACTGTCCTATGCAAAGGGGAGAACTCTGAGTAATTCTTCTTCTATGCCCATTGGTCTTTTCCTAGAAATGAAAATAATAGAAGTTTCAGAAGTATATTCAGATATTCAGAAGTATCAGAATTGTCAAGCTTTAATTTATTTGGCTTACTTGTTTGGACAGGTACCTCTTATTTCATCCTTGCATTTTGCTGGTTAAACAGGCTGATTTGAAACATGACTGGTTTGTTTTATTTCTCCTCTTTTGTTGTTGTTTCACTCTGTGTAGTATGTTGGAAATGTAGATGAGCATAAAATCCTTTTAAGAACAAAGCTGAAGTAGTATTATCATGTGGAAAGAAGGTAGAAAGCATCTTGCCTCCTTCTTTGTAGGAGGTCTTATTTTTCATTTTATGTTGAGAGAACACTTTCATATTAATGCAGTAAACAGGACAAAGGAAATACTTTCTTCTGTTATCCAGCAGTTTGTTAAGAAGCCATTGATTCATGTGGAATTCATATGGTCCAAGTTTGTTGCAATGCTTTTGAATTTAAGTAAACTTCCATCAGCTTTTCATCTCTACTCAGGTTATTTCCTTTTTGCATTAGTGACAGCAAGCAGTAAGGACAAGCCACGTGGGCTTCACTGTGGACTAGTAGTTCAGCATATGCAAAATTAACAGAAGTAGGTCACAATCCCATGTATTCTTGAGGGTTTTTTTCTTTTATTCTTATTTTTTCACCTTTTTCCTTTTCTGCTTTGTTTCCTTCTTTCTTTTTCCTTTTTATGTTTTTCCCTTTTCCTTCCTTTCTTTCTATCTCTTTCCTTTTTTTTTTTTTCTTTCAAGCTGTTTTATTTCTCCTTTGTTATTTCATTTATTTGTTTGTTTGTTTGTTTGTTTTCTTCTAACTCTTTTAAATGCAAAAGAATCGAATTTTCTGCCATCTTTGGGATGAGGATCAGGAACCATGGTTCAGTTTGTAATTTGGACTCAATAAGCAGGACAGAGTACCTTTGTTGTGCAGTGCAAGCTGTGCCTGACAGCAGCCTATATTAGAACCCTGAACTGAGGGGGGGAGCTAGAGTAAGGCTACGGACCTGACCTCTTCCATTTTGGGTCATGTGCAACTCAGCCACAGGGCAGGTAAACAACACACTCTGAGCAAGAGAGGATCTTTGTGCTTATCATTAGGTAACATGAGGAACAGAACTGACATAACTACTCCTTGGGTAAGCATCAAATCCTGTGCTATCTGATTCTGGAGGTGGAACTGACATCAGTTTTCCTTTAAGGTCTCCTACGCATTTGGCTTCTGCGAAGTTACAACTGATACCAATACAATTCATCTCTGTGTTTATTTAATATTTTATTGTTTTGACTTCTGATCTTGGCACAAAGCTCTAAGTACTGAGGTACATAAAAAAATTAATAGGTTAGTATCAACGTGATCAACTTCAATGAACTTCCAGGGAAATCTGGTTTAGTTTAGTGCCAAGAATTCTGGACGGAATCATGGGAGACTTTCTCCTTGTATTTGTCCTCCAGTTCCTCCAGCTGCTTCAGCCCAGCTCCCTCCTGCCCAGCCGCAGGGGCCCAGAGTGATGCCCAAGATATGTAGTTGTACCCTGGTGGGGCAGCTTGGCTGCCACTTTCCATTGTTCATCTTCAGACAGAAGCAAAGCTGGGCACCTGTCTGTAGCAGACACACATAGAGTTGCACAGGATACAGGCAGAGCTAGTCCCACATTTGTCTTCAACTCAGAAGCCACTGACATCAGCCCCACACACAGGATCCCATGCCTGAGGGGCACAGCCCATCCTCTCCCCCCTTGGGGCTGGCAGAGCCCATCCACAGCATCCCTGGAACATCACCCACAGTTGCACACCCACCACCCCTAGCACAGCATAGCAGGGCACAGCACAGTCCCTCTGCCCACAGACCCTGCTGCCTGCTGCCCCCTTTCTGACAACTCTCTCTGGCACCCAGTCCATTCTCCTCTTCCCCAGAAGCCAGCACCCAGTCCCTGCCACTTCAACAAATGCAGGACATATTTTTGGTTAGGAGAGGATGCAGTGAGAAGGCAGGACAGGCTGCAAAGGTTGGGTGCAGGGCTCAACCAGAAAGGAGTGTTGACAACATCCTCCCACACACAAAGTGCTCCTTCATTCCCATTCTGCCCACCCCTCTCTATTTCTCTCACTCCCTTCTGCTGCATGGCCTCCACAGGTGGCAGAGCTCTGCCCACCCTGACAACTCTTCCCTCACTGCTGCCCAGCCCAGGCTGATCTGAAGGCTGCAGCTGCTGCTTCTCTGCAGTCCATCAACCAGCAACATCTGGAGGTCTGTGTTTGTGACTCTCTACATGATTGTTTTGTCAGCACTGCGTCTTGGTGTATGTTGATTTCTGGCTACCCCTTTCCCATCAGTTTTCCCAACAGATCAGAGTCCTGATCAAATAATCACGTTCTGTTTAATTACTTACTTATTTATCCCTTGTTGCGATTTAAAAAAAAAAAAAAAAAGCGACTAGTGAAGGAAAGACACTCTCTCTCAGTCCACATATTCTTACTCTTCAAAAATAGCTGGAATACCTATCCCAACCAAAGGAATCTTTTTGGACTCTTTCCTGTTTTGACTTTACTATTGGATCTGGCAAATTTCAGTTTGACTTAGCTAAACCAAAACTTATTTCACAGCAATTATCATTTACAAGAGAGTTAAGTTTACTTTTGTGACACATCCTAGTATTTTCTTTCAAAATATACCTTAGAGACTTTTTAAATAAAAAATGTTTCAACAAGAATAAAGTGGTTGTTGTGTTTTGTGTGTGTGTGTGTGTGTGTGTATACCCTGAATTTCATTCTTTGATGCTTTACTTTGTAATCCTTAAAATAGAAATATGTTATTTTATTTGATTGCTGTTGTTTTGATTATCATGTAATTACTTTTGAGTACACACCTGCCTATTTTCTCTGCTTCCTTATTTGTTCTTATTCTTCACTGTTGTTATTTTAGAGTTTATTTACAAGTCTTCTACTCACACTTCTCTTTTTATTGTAATTCCATCAGATATTATCATCATCATGCCTAAAGATTTTGGCATATCAATTCCTTCATGATTTTCTTTTAGTTAACATCATTTCTGTTTTATTTTATCATATTCTTCAAAAACTTGTTTTCAAGTTTTAAATGAATTCCAAAGTATCTTCCTTTCTTTATTTCATTTCTTTTTCTTCTTTTATTTTATTTTTTATTTTTTCCCCCTGCTCAACTCCTGAAGCCATTTGTCAGTTTGGATTCTTTTTAAATCTGCATATCTTCCATCTCATCTATTCTTTTTTTCCCAGTCTGCTTCATCTCTTAGCTAATGTAAACAATGTGTCACAGAGATTGATAAGGTTTCGCAGTAGCTTTCAAATTATCCATCAAAGTTCTTTCTACTAGTTACATTTTTCGTAACTTGTTGGTATTGGAAAGGCAATTTCCCTCAGATGCAAACTATTGTTCATTCAAGTAGGAGATTGTAGCAAAAGTTTTATCTTGTTTGTTTGTTTGTTTGTTTGTTTGTTTGTTTATTGTTTTTTTCCCTTCAAAATTCTACGCCTGTAATTGAGTAAATGAAATTTTACAGAGATGTTATCTACTTCAGAGTTACATTCAGACAAACATTTTATTTCAATTGCAAACTAGGAATGAAAGTTAATACTTCAGAATGCAAGTTATTACAGTCTGTCCCTAGCATTTGAATATTCTTCTATTTTTTTTTCTCTCATGACCATTAAATGTCTGTCAAAAACATCTTAGAATACAAATTTCAGATATTTTTTATACTGTAACTTTTTTATATTGATTTAGAAAATAGTGATGTATGGATACTGCAATATATTGGAATGAGAACACCACTTCTTAAAATTAAGGACATTTTAGCATAGATCATTAGTGATAACTGTTGTAGTGTAGGTCAAACACTCACACAAACAAAAGGAACTCAAAAACAAACTAGTAAAGAGATAAAATAACCAATACCACAAGTTATAAGATAAATTATGACCCTGAGCATAATGACAAAGTCACGACAATCCCAGCCTACTCTCTGACTAACAATGTGGAATCTACTGAACTAGAGAATGATACACAAGCACCATCAAAGCAAAGGAGAAGAAAAAAAGACATGATTAAAAAGATTTTCAATTTTATGTTAAAGAAAAACAACAACAAAAAAGTCTCTGAACAGTATTCTAGGCTGTTTTTCCATTATGAGATCTAAGCACCTACCTACATCTTCAGTTAGCATACTGTTGTACTGGCTTTGTGTTAGACCAAACGTCTCTCATATACTGAACATGGTGAAAAATAGTAGCAAAAAGGACACACACCACATCATCTCAAATTATCTGAATATATTATTTTTTTCCTTCTCCAAGATCTTCCCTAAGTGTTACATCAAAGAAAATACAAGTTAAGACTGTATTTTTTTCTCTGTTAAGAGTGGAGAGGCTCATTGCAGACCCCTAGAAAGCAGGCTGGTACACTCAACCCTTTTATTCTCAGTGCTAGGAGGTTCTGCAGAAGTAAGTCATGTCTGGACAGAGTTAAAAAATTCTACCTCACATAAACACAAGAAGGTTGAAAGAAACCTTAGTAGTACTTGAATATCTTCTAGCTCCCTAACATTATAGTACAGGATTTGAAGGTGCTGGAGCTACTTAGTCTCACTAAAGATCTATAGGGAGGTTCGTCTGAACTGGCTTGGTAGTCTTGGAATAACATAGTGAGGCCCTGTGGACCACTTGTGTTTTAATGGCATTTGTGTGAATAAATTACTGGCATGGGAAAAGGGATTAGAAGAGTCTCATTGTGATATCTGTGCTTTTCTTTAAACTCCCTTTGAATTCTTTATGACTGAAATTTAAAAAAATATACATCTCTTCTTATTTTGTCCAATGAAGAGTTTTGTGTCACAGGTGGACAAGTACCATCATGACTTTCTCTTTAACCTTTCCTATAATTTCACTGTGAACTTCGAAATTGATATCATTAAAGCACTGATTTCTGGTTTTTATCTCAAATGTTCAAATTTGCGGTTTCTAATAGATAATGAATGAAATTTTCTAGATACATATAAATATTCTCTCTAAGCATCTAGCTAGGCTAATGGTTGTCACTATGACACTATGCAGCTTTCTTACATAAGAGAAGCTGAAGTGTCAGAGAACTCTAGAGCTTCTTTCAGATTTCAACTTCTTTCAGTTGTTTTCAGACTGTCCTTTAGAAAAGGCTAAGAAAAGTGCCAAAAGGATATAAGTTCATAGGAAGTAAAGCTGATTATTGGCCTCTGGAGTTACTTGCTATGCCAATTGCCAGGGGTGAAATAGACATTTACTAGGCAAATAGGGCTTTCCCCACTCAGTGCCTTGTGATATTCCCTATCGCCACACGCATGCGATATTCAATAATCATCATAATCTGATATTTTTAAAGACAATTTCCACTTGTGTCTTTTATTCTTTGCTTACAGAATAGTTGCCTCATCAGAAGAGATGGAGAAGCAACAAAAATTCTGGTTGACAGCTCCTGCAAAATAAAAATAAAAAAAATAATAATAAAAAAAAATAAAATAAAATAGAATAAAATAAAATAAAATGAATAAGAAAAAGAACATATAAAAGCATAATAATGTAGTTCTCTTCTAAATAAACTTTGTATTTTCAACTTTAAACATTTTGTTTGCACTGGAAGCTGGTAACTAAATCTAGAGGAGGACTAAGAAGAAAGGAAGATAGCTGGCCTTTTTACATATGAGTACAATTTGTCATGCTTGCTGTGTTCTACTTTTTTGGAGGGCTGAGTTTTATTAGAAGTCTTATGCTAGTGCTGAAATTGTCTTGCATTAGTAAACTCAAAAATATCCAATATTTGTTTTTATTCAGGAGTATAATAAAAAGCTGATGGTTTTATTAGTGAAAAACATATTCTGAAACTTCACACTTAGAAGGCATTGGGACACTTCATAATTCTTTTAATTAAAATTAAATACACTTATTCATGAACTCTGACTTTTGTACATTTGTTTCTTAAAACAAGTCAAAATACTTTACTACATGCTCAAACTCACAGACATTTTACTGAGCGTTATTTTGAGACATACTTCTGTGCAAGTACTTTTCCTTGGTGATTTATGCTGTCAAAAGAGAAGAAGAAAAATCCAAGCCTCTTCCATTGTACGTATTTATTCAGAGTGGCAAAAGAATACTGGGTAGAGAATATAAGGAGAGGATAAAAAAAAAAAATATAGTCCTGGATTTGGAGGTGGAGAGTTCATGAATAAATGGCAAAGTTCTTGGGGAAGGATTGAGTCTCCTTAAGATGAACATGGGATTAAAGATCAGAATGGAATATAAGAAACCAACAGACTACCTTTGGAAATTAGTTTCATAAAATAATTAACATCAATGAATATAGAGTGGATAGAATGGGCAAGGGGATGGAGGACAATCACACAAAAATATCCAGAATTCTTCCCAGAATTGATATGTGACTTCATGGAAGTCTAGTATTGCAACATTAAGAGAACTTCCACATTCTGCTATTGGTTTTTTTTTGTTTGTTTCTTTGTTTGTTTTTCCTAATTGTTTAAGAAGAAATCAAAATCATTTTTCATAGAATCTTAGATTAGTTTGGGTTGGAAGAGACCCTGAAGATAACCTAGTTCCAACCCCACCTGCTGTATGCATGGACAGCTCACACTAGACCAGGTTGCTCAGAGCCCCATCCATCCTAGTCTTGAATGCTTCCAGGGAAGTGGCATTCACAACCTTGCTGGGCAACCTGTTCCAGTGTCTCACCACCCGCACAGTAAATTATTTCTTCCTCATATCTAATCTAAATTTACCCTCTTCCAGTTTAAAGGCATTTTCCCTCATCCTATCACTATATGCCCTTATAAAATGTCCTTCCCCAGCTTTCCTGTAGGCTCCCTTCAGGTACATAGAAGCTGCTATACAGTAATGTCAGACAAATGTCCTCTTCTCCAGGATGAAAAGCCCCAGCTCTCTCAGCCTGTCCTTGTAGTGGAATCACTCCAGCCCTCCAGTCATCTCTGTGGCCCTCCTCTGGACCTTCTCCAACAATTTGTTGTCCTTGTGTTGGGGGACCCAGAACTGGATGAACTACTCCAGATGGGGTCTCACGAGAACAGCACAGAGGAGAATCACCTCCCTTGACCTGCTTCTGATGCAACCCAGGATATGGCTGGCCTTTCAGGCTTCAAGTGCTGAATCATATTGAGTCCTCCATCAGTCAACACCCCCAAATCCTTCTCCTCAGAGCTGCTCTCACCTCAACCCATTCTTCACCCAGTCTGTCTCTGCTTAGGATTGTCCCCACCCTAGTGCAGGACTTTGCATTTGGCTTTGTTGAACTTCAAGAGGTTGGTATGGGCCCACCTCTCATGCCTGTTCAGGTCCCTCTGGATAGCGTCCCTTCCCTCTAGCTTGTCAACTGCATTACTCAGATTGGTGTACTCTGCAAACTTGTTGAGTGTGCACTTGATCCCACTCTCCAAGTCTCCTACAAAGATGTTAAATTGTGCCAATCCCAACACCAGTCCCTGAGAAATGCCACTAATCATTGTTCTCCACTTGGACAGTGAGTTGTTGACAAGAGTTCTCTTAGTTTGATCATTCAGTCAATTCTTTATTCAGAGAGTGGTCCAACCATCAAATCCATTTTCCTCCAATTTGGTGACCAGGATGTCAAGAGGGACAGTTTTGAATGCCTTGCACAGGTCTAGATAGATGATGTAAGTTGCTCTTCCTTTATCCACTCTGTAACTCCCTCATATAATACTCTGTCAGACTTGAGTTGCCCTTGGTGAAGCTATGTTGGTTACGACCAATCACCTTATCTTCAATGTGACCTATATGGAGAGACTCTGAGATAATCCATGCAGCCACATGATTTATTTTTTACTTGAATAGTGCCTTCCCACTACAAAAGAAAATATATATATATAAATTGGGATGTGATCATTTGTGATGGAATTTTGGCTTAAAAGGAGAAAACGGTGTTCATATTATTCAGCTGAAAGCTTCTCAAATAGCATTCATAGAGCTTTATGCAATAGATGTTATTATTTAAGCTTACTTTACTTGATTGTAGATGGCTTTCAACTCCTAAAACAGTGAAGGAATAAATTAAGTTCCTAACTTTTACAGAGGCAGTCGATCTCCATCTCAGCTGTTGTACTGATATTTTAAACTGGAAACTTCATTTAAATTACAGAGCTGTGACTTGCAAGGCAACATGTATTTGTCTTGTGGGCGCTATGTTACAGAACAAAGAAGCACAAGTTAATAAAAATGTATTTTTCTTTTTAAATAAAGTAAACTGACAACTTGTGCTGTACTAATCAAGCCACCAACTCATTAAATTAAAAGAGAAACAACTTTCTCAAGCTGATATGATACTCTGTAAAAAGATCATGTCATTCATGCCTTATTCACAACAGAAACTCATCAATTAGTTTTCATGATTTATGATGATTATCATTCACCTTCTCAGAATTTCTAATTACCTGTGGAATTAGTTTTGAGAGTTACCATATCTTGAGGTAATTTAGAACAGAAAAACTGGAAGGTCATCTGCAACCATTGCCATTTAAACCTTCTTCTTACCAAGAAAGATTAATCTTGCTGCACATTTAACTGTAACATTCCCACAAATTCAGTGCAGTTAATGTTTGAAGAATTAGGCAAAAAAAACCCAACACAACTCAATCTGAGCTGCATGCTTAGAGCAGCTTATGTGGTTCAGAATACATCAACTTTGAGCATTGATTTTATCTGTGATCTGTCTTCAGCCAATCTAAATATTTTATTTATTTCTACATTAACACTGTATGTTTTTTCACTAGAAAAATGTTAAATACAGTCAAACGTGTTCTTTCCTTCTCTACCTGAAGCCTGGCACTTAACTACCTCATGGATCCCCTGTTTGCTGGTGGATCTAATTTGAAACTTACAAAAGAATGACACGTGTACCCTCTGCACCCACTGTGTGGTAGAGGGCTCCCCAAGGAAGGGCCAATGTTTTTCATTTGGTGATTTGTACATCCACGCATGCCTCATGTACTTCCAGAGACAAAGGTAAAATTTTAATGAAAATGGAGAACAATAAGACTATAAAAGATAGTCAAAGTATATATCTTACTTCTGCTAGAAAAAGATTTCTGCAGAGATATTTGGACAGAAACAATACCCTAAAGCCTTTATGTTTCATTACACAAGACAGATTCCTCAAAATTACAAACCCCTAATGCATGTATATCAAGAGCGAAAATAATGACACTAATGTATTTTGATACAGTCACATTAGGTATATAACATGTAAAAACATCACCGCTTTTTATAACTTCAAGCACCTGATAACCCAGATCTCACAGGACCAGTGACAGGTGATACTGCCACACTTCATCACATTCTAAATCTTGTGGATTACAAATTAATTTTATTTAAGAGATGTATCAAATCTAATGCGATTAATGTCCATTTTCATTATAATGCTCATGTAATTTAGAAGGAGAAACTTCCCATCTTATGTTTGTGGTATAGATAAAAAATTGCTTTAGGGGGAAGGTTTTTTTGTTGTTGTTTTGTTTTGTTTTTGTTTTTGCTGTCAAAACTTTGCAAAGCCCCATAGCTCTGCAAAATTTGATTGTGAATTAAACTCGTTGAGCACTGCAAAAAGAATCTTCCTTTTTTACAGGCTGTTAATATTGTTTTCTTAAAGCCAATTGTCCTGGATGCAAAGGATAAAAAAATCACTTCCTAACTTAGAATATTAAATACCTGGGAGTTATTATTAATACAGAAATACATGAATTGTAACCAATACTGATAAGATAAAAGAAATTACAATCATCTCCATGAATACACGCCCATTTGAATATATTTATTTTCACTGTAACTGAATTGTTTCTCTAGTTAAAATCTTCACTGAACACATGGATCTTCTAGCCTTACATTCGTGGTGTCACAGGGGAAAACATGGAAACATAAACCTTTGAACTTATTTAGTGAGACACTTGTGATTACATATTTCAGACTAGCTATTGTTCTATAGGAGCAGAGATGTTGTTTGTTCATAAAACCTGTTCTGCCTTCTTCATGGCTTCTGAACTTCCATTACTTCTCCAGCTGGCAAAAGGAGGCACAGCGTTTTAATCCAGTAAAGAGTGAGCAAATCACACACTTAGAAACACTGTAGTTTGAATAAGCTGAAACAGTATGACAATGCCAATAGACTTGTACGTCAGAGTCAGAGAAGCAGAGGTAAGCAGTGGTTCCACTGTGTTATCTATTATTTCAGGTAAAACTCACTGTAGAGAAGCTCTGTTATGGAATTCACTTCTATAATTAAATCATCAAAACAAAAAAGAAGCAGTTCTAAAATCTGTTATACCTCTATAGGCTTTAAGCAGAATAGATACATATTTTTCTTATATCCTGTGAATGTGACAGAATGAGGCTTCTTCAAATGTGTGGAAATCCAATCAGAAACAAACACTTTTTTTGAGATATAATTTACTTTCATTTCATTTTTGTGCCTATTTTAAAACAGTTTAAAAATCTTCAAGAGAAATAAATTCAACACTCAGGTCACTCCTAAATTTGGCAGCTTACAAGATACTCATCCAACATAAAAAATTAGCCAGGGCTGGATGCCAGAGCACTAACAGTTCTAATCAGATGATTCTCTACTGAGAATTTTTCCAACACTGCATCATTTCCAGTGAGTTTATACAGAGACAGCTGGCGTCAAAGCAAATACATAAACTGCAATTCTTTGTTTAGCAAAGACTGGATGCTGCCATCTGCTTTGGAAACGAGAATGTGGACTAGGATCTCTTCTTTGTTTGATCTACTGAGAATGGCAGTTCTTGAATGTGAAGATGACTCCAAAGGTAATGGGGTGAGGGAGGTCCTGGTCCCTTTGCACAATGGACGGAAGCACAGATGCTATAGAATCACCCAAAACTCATCCAGATAACAATGATTTGAGATATGCAGGCTCCCAAGCCCACTAAGTTTAAGCACAAAATGACACATCTTTTAGTCTGAGGGAGCCTAGCTATGAATTACAGGCTTAGATCTTGTCTGAGAAACTCAGATCTGCTCTTTTCCTGTACCAAATCATGTACATTGTGAACTTGACCATAGTCCATCCATGATATTTGCTGCTTGCCTGCATTCATCTTTAATCCAGATATTATGTTGGCAGTGATCACCTGGACTTATAAATCAGTTCTCTGAAACTGAAAGAAAAATTTCAAAAGATTGCAGGGGATGTTTCCAATTAGTGATTAGTATTGGAAACTGACATCAGTCATCGATAAGCTGACTATGAGTTATTAACCTTCATAAACAATCCCAAATTCTGACAATCTCTCAGTTGCTTCCTGTCCCTCTTTCTGGCAGCTTGAGGCTTGTCTTTTTAGATGGAACCAGGTCTTGTTGGCTCACTCACTGCTGTCAAATTGTTTTATGTCAGCAAGTCTTTTCAGATAGAGCAGATTTGGGTGTGCACATAAGATCAAGATACCATTATTCTTTATCTTGAACATCCAGTGCACAGTAAAATTGAACAATGACCCAGGTAAGCTAAGCCGGTCATGGTAAAAAGTCTTGCTGTTATTTTTTCAGTGAAAAGTCAAATATTTACTAGGATTTAGCATGAGTTTCTGTCATGCTTTTATGATTACTGGTTATTGGTGTTCCACATCATAACATCATGTAGTGCACTGGGAGTTAAAGTGTTAATGCTCCGGTTCCGTGTACCTGTCCAGAAGAGAAGAACTACATTCCCCAGAAGGCTGTTTGCTGTTCTATTATCATTTCTGTTCAGGGGGAACACACATAAGGCCTCAGTAGGTCACTTTATGTCCCTCTTTTCAATTGAGAGCCTCCCTTGCTTCTGCTCATCCCAACTGCGCACCATTAGTGTAAGGCTTTCAGCTTTTTCTGACACTATTTCTCTCATCATCTTTGACTTATTAGCTTCAGTTCTAATTATATTGTACTATAGTGTGTTGTCTTCCGTTCCAGTACAGTATTTAGTAAATTAGTTTGTTTCTCCTCAGATCATTGCCACTGTCTTTAATTATTCGGAGTCCTCTGCTTCCCTTTTCTGGAGGTGTGGATCTGTGGATCCCTCTGCCCTGCTAATCACAGAACTGGGCCAAACCAACCCATGAATAGATGGCAGTGTCTTTGATGCAAACAGATACCTGTTCAATAACAAAACCATCACCTGTAGGCTGTCCAGCTGTCTCTCTCCAATTAAGGAGAGAGGCAAGGTTCTTTTGATAAGCTATGCCCAGCGTGAGATTAAGAAGAAAAACATTCAAATGTTGATCCGATCAGTTTATTAGAAATAATAGACAGCTGAGGGGATGGGGAAGGGAGAGCGGTGAATATCAAAATTAGGGTGATGGGGATGGGAAAGTGGGCGATAGGAAAGGTGGAAAAAGTCAAGAATTATGTAAAGGCGGGGAAAATCACCTCCTGGATGCAGCAGCATCCCGTTGCACGTTGTTTCGTTGGTCCAGGGAAAAAATAAGTGTAGGGGAGAGAAGCAGCAGAGTGGCAGGCTGCAAGCAGCAGATCAGTGCAGTGCAGAGCAGGTGGCAGAAAGAGCAGCGGGGTCTCAGGGAACAGCGTAGTCTCATGAAACAGAGTCTCAAGCAGCGAGGTCTCACGGAGCAGACTCTCGAGCAGCAAGCCCAGGTGAATCCGTTGGCAGCAGTAGGACGACGATGGAGGAATCTGAGGCCAGATACCTAGAAGTTCTTCATGCATGCATCTTCTTCAGCATGCAGGTGTTCACGTAGTGAGGCATCTGATGTCAGAAAACCTCCTTGTTCACAAAGTAAGGCATCTGATGTCAGAAAACCTAAACCCATGGTTTGTCCATGCTCTTTTTATTCTACTTCTTCCCAGCCTACGTGACATTCCAGGGAGGCTTGGGTCACAGTAATGTGAGTACCTCAGAGATGGCCATCTTCCTTGAGATAAGCTCACACAAAAAATCCACTTTAGGGCCATTCATCTGCATCTTATCTCCCTTTTGTGGCTCCTGGACTTGTCCACCTGTCACCCTCAGACAAAAGATTTCTCATCCCCTGCCCAGGGCTTGCCTGGACTTGTCCATTTCAGCAAACTTTTGAGACAATGATGTAAAAAGCATGACCTCTTACACCTGCATGACCCTCATCTTAGCATCTAGCTGCAAGGGAGAAACTCTTCATGACCGAGGTTGCGCACTGACAATTATTATTCAACAAATGATTAAATTTATGAAAATGGCCGCAAAAGAGAGAAAGGAATGTCAAATATGTATGTTCAGAATGTTAATTTTCTCAGAAATGTTAATTCTCATGCAGCTCCAATACACCAGCTCACTTATTTTCCAGATGATCAAATACATGTAGTTTTGCTCTTCTCACATCAGTGATTTTTTGAGAGTCAACAGGAGTGACAATAGAGTATGAAGGGAATTTTTTTTTTTTTTTTCTAGTTGAAATCTCTTACTGATAAACCATGCATCATGAGACTTGAAAATATTTCTAAGTGACACACCTCAAAGTGAAAGGTAAATAGAAATTGCTCTCCTGCTGGAAGAGCATACACAGAAAAATAAATATACTAAGAAAAGATGGTTAAAAAGGTTGATCTGAAAGTAATGTCTCCTCTTTATTTCCATGGAAACTGCAACAAATACAGAGAGTACAGTAACATTTAGTATAGCAAATTCTCAGCTACAAAGCACTATTTTCTCAACATAATAACCACCATTCTCTATGCAATTTTTTTTTCTAGCAATGAAGAAGAGCCTGCATGAGCTTGTAACAATCTGCCCAGAACATTGCTTGTGTTTAATGTCGCTATTGTCACTGTTGAAACACGCCACCTACTGGCTTACTGCGCTCACATCCACTGTTTCCTCTCCAGAAACGTTCAGCAATTGTCAATGAATGTCAGTGGGTGCCATTTTTTCCACATGGAAGAATTTGATGAGACACCTTTGCTTCATCTTCACTTCCATACCAGCTGCTATTCTTTCAGACTGCCCCTCTGCTGCCATCTCTCACTCAGCAACAACATGTAATGGGATATTGCTGGGAAAGTTCAATCTCTACTGCTGTACTATCAACATCTACCTCCAATGTTGTGGTCCAACACAATAAAATGGGAAGCATTACTTTTGGAGCACCCCATGTGTATCATAAGAAAAACAGAATCATTTTCTTACTCCTTTAGGCATTCATGGAGACATTTTCAAAAAACCTTTTTTGTAATGTAAGGAATAAACTAAGTAAATTCTTACAAACAAAGTGAAAAGGTTTTGGTTTTGTTTGTTTTTTCTCACATGAAGCTCCTGAAGCAGTGTTTTGACAATGGTTGGCGTAGTAATAGAGGCAAAAAAATAGCTCCTCTAAATTTTGGTTTACCCTTGTAAACCAAAATAGCTAGCTATTAAGTGTACTTAATAGCTAGCTATCAGCCAATTTAGACTCAATAATTCCTTTATACCTTGCTCATATATCTTTGAGACAAAATATTTTTAAATCTTGAAAATACATCACAATACTGTTGGACAGCTGGTAATATTTCTACATTTGAATAAGGACCTACAAAGGTACAAATCATAGGAACGCATTTTCTTAAGGGCTTCGGCATCAGATGGAGTACTTGTAGAAAACATAATCCATAGCAGCTCAAATGTTTCTCTAAATAAGAGTAAGGGAAAAAATAAATAAATAAATAAATAAATAAATAAATAAATAAATAAATATACCCTACCAGCATAAGGATTAATAAACATTAAATAAGCATTAAACTAATAATAATACAAGTAAACAAATTTAAAAAAAAAAAAAAAAAATGTTTTTAATGGCCTGACTTACCCAAGACTGGAAATACAAAGTCAGAAATGTGGCAATGCCTTTGCGAGAAAGCTGTGCCTTCTGTCCAGAAAGATCCATAAGATCCATTGGTGTTTGACTAAATCAGGAGGCATGCTTTGTATGTGTTGGTATTTAGCTTTTGAGACCCAGGAGATTTCCCTCTCATCCTGTCAATGAGCACTTTTTAGGAACTGTACAGGACTTAACAAAGTTTTTGAAGACCTGCTGGATTCAAACAGTGTTCAGAATAATAAATGGAACAGAACTATAGACAGACCATGAGAGAAGATAACTCAGATGAAAATATTTTGCTTGAGGGTCAGAGATCTGCAGTTTTGGACTGGCCAGACAGGGAAGTTGGTGATTTTTGCTGTGGGGGGTAAGGATGTATGAAGATAGAATAAATGAAATACAATAATTTTAATAAATTAAAATTTAATAAGAGAGACTGGCAAAAGAAGTAGAATGATAGGAACTGCTGGACACTGAAGTTAGATAATTCTGGGAAAACAACCAAAGATGTAATTTCAATGAGAACAGACAGTTATATATAATAGACAGATAATGGAATATGGGGGAAATTTTTTAGACATTGAGGTAAAGAAAGGGAACTAAATCCACTGTGCAGAGTGTGGAGTAAAAATGCCAGGAAATGGGAAAATCTGAGTATTAAAGAAATAATAGTTTTCTGAACCATGCAATTGAAATGAAGTATCCAAGAAATTTGTTTGGACAGTCTAGACAATGAATGTGGTCAGGTGTGAGAACATAAAAAAGGAAACAAATAGGAATGAGACTAAAAACTGTGGAATGGGAGAAACAGAAAAATATGAAAGAGGATAAAGAATCTGAAGAAAGATTGTATCTACATGACCATACTCCCCTCTGTAGTCTGTAATGGTAGCCTTTTGGGCTGAGTAGTCAGGGGAACATGCAAAATACCTACAATAATGACATTTCACTATTTGGGAACTCATAAAATGTCAGGATGTCTGTAAGATGCACCTCTGATCCTCATCCATAAGAAGAAGCTGTATAACCTCATTGTTTCTTCAAGTGTAAAGGATTTCAAATATTTTCAGCCTGTAAGAATTAGGTCAAAAGGATGATGTGACATTATGACGATGATGTCACATAATGATTTGGGCACTTGAAGCAAAAATCTTGTCTTCAGAACACATTATGATGTAAGCAAAAATACTTGTCAGTAACTAACAGATAAGGATAAAACACAGCACTGAAAATCTTCTTATCCTCTCTGATCCCCAGAGAATATATGGACCCTATGGGGAATGTGCAGGACAATTATTTCTGAATTCATCTGGTAATACTAATTCTGTAATTTCCCAACCTTATAATCACTTTTCAACCTTGATAGCATTTTTGGAAAGACGTTATATTTAGTATTTTACCAAGACTATTAAACACTGTGAAACCATATTTATTTAAGACAGACATTAGAAAATACCTTAAGTAGCTAGGAAATGAAATAATTGTAATGGGAAAATTGTAATCATTTCTCTGTAGTTTTACCCAGATTCTGTTCTAGTCTTTTTATATTCAGATGGATAGCAATCAACAAAAGAACAAGATAAGTCATTTAGAAAAATTTTAATATTTATCAAAAATTAATGCATTTCTTTATGAGTTCAATGAGCCTAAATGTTAATGAAATTCTTCCATTTAAATTACATCCACAAAACCAACATAAGACCTTGTTATCAATGGTAAAACGTTTTGAATCACTGGCTTTACATTTACTAATGTGAAATTATGTTGTAGGTCAATGAGAAAAGTGTTTAAGATGTTTCTGGTTTTTAGACAAAGTTAATACTTCATTCAGAACATTGCTATCCTTGAGTATACTTGGACACAGCATATCTTTAAACTAAACTTTTGATTTATTGTCTTATATATTTTAACAGTTGTTCTATAAAAGAAAAAAGATTGTATCAAATGATTTCATATTTCAGATGACCAATAAGGAATAAGATTCATTTGATCTTTTAAGGTTTTATTTAACTGAGCTTTTTTCAAATTATTTATATGCTGTTTCATACACAATAAAATCACAGAATCATTAATGTTGGAAAAGACCTCTAGGATCATGTTAGTCCAACTATCCCACTACCCACTAGTTTAGTTGAGTCCACTAAACCATGTCTTTATATACCACATCATAAAATATAGAATCAGAGAACCGCAGGGGTTGGAAGGGACCTCAGTTGATCATAGTGTCCAATCCGTCTGCTAAATCACGTACCCTACAATAGGTTGGACAGGTAGTTATACAAACACCTGCTTTGGGTTTTTGTTGAAAGGCTCAATAAAAGCAGGCTGCAAGTCAGAAAATTCTGTGCTATAAGTGTAACTTAAAATATTAAGATTTGTTTTCCTTCCTGGGATAAATTCAAAAATTACTTTGACCCCATCCCTATGCTATTTGCTAATAAAAGTTCTGAAAACAAAATTTGGTGACAGTATTTCAATATTTGTTCCTTAAAGTGAGATGCATCTTTATGCTGTGAACCAAAACAAGATGTAACTGTAGTACACAGAAGATAAACATGTGAAGTGTGATAGCAAGAAAAATGTACTTGACTGTTTTGACATGGGTCAACATCCCCAGTCACTGACTATTGGTGAAAACTCATTACATTGCTTACTTATCTCTTTCAGTAGATGAATTAGCAAATTGACGCTGATGCTGCTATGTGTGCACACCACTCAGATATCCCTCTTCCTGGACTGCACTGTAAACTGTGAACAAGCTGACAATTATCCCTTATGTTGAGAAATATATATCTAAGCACAGAAAAGACAACAGTTTCAGCTTACAAACTGTGAGTTTATATCAGAACCTAATAGGTTATAGGTTACACTACTGAAATAACTCCTCTAAAACTTGTGCTTATCAAAATGCTGTCATTTCACAGTTATCATGATCATACTTCTGCACATGCCTGATAAAGCAGACACCAAATACATTCTCTTAGATTTGACAAGGGGGAGTGGTTTTAAACTAAACCAGGGGAGGAAGATTTTCACACAGAGGGTGGTGATGCACTGGAACAGGTTGCTCGGAGATGTTGTGGATGCCCCCTCCCTGGAGGCATTCAAGGCCAGGCTGGATGTGGCTCTGGGCAGCCTGATCTGGTGGCTGACAACCCTGTACATAGCAGGAGGCTGAAACAAGATGATCATTGTGTTCCTTCTCTACCCAGGCAATTTTATAATTCTACAATATGATTCTATGATTTTTCTGTAAATACACAAAATTGTCTCACATGTCACTGAGAGCTTTCTCCTCTCCTACAGTCCAAACATTGCTACACTTTCAAACTTTATCTCTACAAATGATTTTAAAGTACTTTAATTAAGAGCCTAGATTTGATATGGAGTTCAATTAACAGTGTTATATATGTATGAAAGATATGGGTGAATCCTATGATTAAAGCACATGAAAAGTTGTATTGTCCCGAATTGGTTACTAAAACTGTACCCTCTCAGTTCTGATTTGTCTCCCAGTCTTGTACTGTGGTGAGAGGGGTGGTTTACCCTTTGTATGTTGAAAGTAGCCAGCCCCTCCTTTCCAGACCTGTGCAGCAAGAAGGTCACACACAGTCTCTGTCACTCTGGAACAGAGAGCTTTCCACCAGCATTCACCTTCTACCAAGAGACTCATCTTCTTGATCAGCACTAAGAGTCACAGTCCATGAGGAAGCCGGTGGCATAGCTCACAGTAAGAAGTGACACCTGGAAATGTTTTCTCTGTGCCTTCTGAGGCCATTAGACATACTGCTTACTGATAAACAAGAATTCATGTCCTTTTAATATATTACCATATAACTGTGCAAAATCTCTGTCAGATTACATGGGTTTTCATTATCTATGACAATATATTAATTGATTAATTTGATCCACTCTACTATATGCATGCCTTTTTGTCAGCCTCAATTAGTATAATCTTAGAGAGTAATCACGCACACAAAAAAGATGGAATTGGAGAGTGCTAGGAAATACTAAAACTAAGGTACAAAAAGCTGTATCTAATCTGAATAAAATGCCACCGACTTCAGTGACTCTATGCAGGGGATGATCTTTACCCAGCAGTTTGCATGAATTATTTTTCCTTGCATACTCTACTGTTTCCAATAACAACTATTAGATGTAATTATATAATGCTTATCAGGCGTTATTTCTTTTGAGAAAAATCTCATCATCTTATCATAAAAACATAAACAAAAAAACCCCACGCTTTCATTTTAATCAAAACATCGCATAAATTGTCAATATGAGACACAATATGCAATCTGTAATTGTAATTGTTGATGCTTTAAATAATGTTTCACATAAGTCTAACCTTGCTTTAGCCAATTAGAATACACTGAAGGAAAGGATTCTAAATTGCTGTCTTTTTCTAAACCTGGGTGAAATATACCTCATCCTTCCAGTCAAAATGTATTCAAAACGTGTTTCTTTGTAATAGCTCATGCAAATGTGCAGTCTCAGAAAGTTAAAACAGGCTCTGTTATGGAGCACTGAATGGATTGCCTGGCTTTAAAAATATATATTTGTGTTGTATCCTTGGGCTTCAGAGGTTCTCAAAACATTTTTCAGAAACTATAGTAATCACAGAACCTGTGTGAGTGTTGTGGCACTTCATGGCCATATTTTTTTACTGTTCTTTCAGGCTATTCAAAAAGCTCTTCACTGGTAGCACATTTTACCTGCTCTGCTGGACACTTCAGTGGGTTGTCCCCACTGCATCCCTAATACATCATATCTAAAGTATGGCACTCTTCAGTGCCCTCTCATCTATCTTATTTTAAGAGATGTTCTTTGAATCTGTTTCTTTCCTACATGTGGAAACAAATAAACAAACAAACAAAAACCACACACACACACACACACAAGCTTCTGGCTTCAATCAGCCACAGGGTACAACCTATAAATTTCTGGTACCATGTACCAAACTGGTTGCACATTCTAGAACATTTGAAATAGAAAGAGAGAATTCTTAGGGCTAATAATAAGAAGCGCGGTAATGATGAAGACTTGCAGAATTGTTTCCAGCTTGGTTGTATATATAATTATTAACAACTAACAGGAGCAATGGATAATTTTCTAGCCTTGATGCCAGCTGACAAAGTATGGCTTGGGTCCATAAGCCTTCTGAAAAAAGAGTGGTTGCATCAAAACTATTTGTTGGGAATATTCTTACTAATGTTTTCTAATTTGTGAGTTACTCTTGTGAGAATGCTGAATGACAAGAACAAATATCATGTCAAAGCTAGGTTAAAAATCCAATAGAAATGGTAAAACATCTAACTCACGCCAGGCTTTGCTTACTTTAGTAGTATAGAGGTAGTCCCAACTGGCAATGAGTCAGGCAGAGAAAGTTAATTAAGTCAAAGTATTAGTATATACAGTATCAGTGTCTGTTAAGTGCTCATTATGGCACTTATCTCAGTTTCCCATGTAGTGCTAAAAGCCACTGGAACAACCTCCCCAGGTACATAGTCACCATATAGGAAGTTTACAAGATCTGATTGGATAATTTCATCCAAACACCTTTTTCCATGAAATGTTCTATCTGTTTACATTTTGACATCCCTTCAAACTTAGAATGCTCAATGATGTCACAATTCTGCAAAGTAAAATTTTATATTTTATTTTAAATTAAATGGAATCTAGAACCTGAGTTTCATTTAAATTCCTGCCTTGAATAAGTTCATAGAATGTCAGAGACTGCAGTAATATTAGAATGTGCACAAAGGAGGAAAAGTGTGGTAAAATGACTAGAGGAAATAACTTATGAGTAGCAGATGAGTAGAAAATCTTAGGAAAGATGAGACAGAGGAATGAACTCACTGCTGTTTACGAGCTCCTCAGTGACCCTTGTGAGTCCCCTCCAATTCAATACAGTCTGTGATTCTCTGATCTTGTTCAGTCTCCTCCCTAGAACCATGTCTAGATGACTTTTGAAGATCTCCAAGGAGAATCATAGAATCATAGCATCACAAGGTTGAAAGGGATCTACAAGATCATCTAGTCCAGCTGTCCTCCCATTACCATACCTACAGAAAACCACTAAATCATATCTTGTAGCTCCTTATCCAAACACCTCTTCAACACTGCCAGGGATGGTGACTTCACCACTTCCCTGGGCCGGCCATTCCAGTGCCTGACCACTCTCTAAGAGAAAAAGGTTTTCCTTATACCTAATCTAAACCTCTTCTGGTACAACTTGTGGCCATTTCCTCGGGTCCTGTTTGTTGCCTGGGAGAAGAGGCCAAATTCCTCCTCACCACAACCTCCCTTCAGGAAGTTGTAGAGTGCAATGAGCCTCCTCCAGGCTAAACAATCCCAGCTTTCTCAGCCTCTTCTGATAAGACTTATGCTCCAGACCCCTCACCAGTTTCATTGCCCTTCTCTGGACACATTCCAGGGGCTCAACATCTTTCTTGTAGTGCAGGGCCCAAAACTGAACACAATACTCAAGATGCAGCCTCACCAGTGCTGAGTACAGAGAGATGATTACCTCCCTGCTCCTACTGGCCACACTATTTCTAATGCAGGCCAGGATTCCATTGGCCCTTTAGCTGCCTGGGCATGCTGTCAGCTCATGTTCATCTGAGCATCGACCAAGACCCCCAGGTCCCTTTCCTCTTCACAATCATTTAGTCACTCAGCCCCAAGCCTATAGCTCTGTATGGGGTTATTGTGGCCACAGTGCAGGACCCGGCACTTGGCCTTGCTGAACCTCATCCCATTAACCTCAGCCCAGCCATCCAGCTTATCCGGATCATTCTGAAGGGCCTCCCTACCCTCAGGCAGATCAACTCCACCTCCCAATTTGTTGACATCTGCAAACTTACTGTGGGTACACTCATTCCTCTCACCTAGGTCATCAATAAAGATATTAAACAAGATAGGCCCCAGTACTGACTCCTGCAGGACATAACTCCTGGAGGAGACTCTACAATGTCTATGGGCATCCTATACCAATGCTCTTTCATTCGCACAGTGAAGGAATGCTTTCTGAAGTTCAGAAGGAGCCTACTGTATTCCAGTTTGCATCCTTCCATCTGGCACCACCAGATGGAGAATTGCTCTGTTCTCACTAAATTGTACATTCAGGTATTTCAATATACTCGTAAGATCTCCCAGAACATAAAAAATATTTATTATAAGTGTATAAGAGCCTCATTCCCTCTTAAAAAAGAAAAAAGAAAAAAAGAAAAAAAAAAAAAAAGGAATTTGGGCCTCTGAAGACCATCTGAAACTATTACTGTTAAAGCTAGGTACAAAGTTATATGGCTTTGTACTTACAGTTTCTGTGATCATCGTATTGTATTATGAACCAGTTTCGCAAGAGATAGAGCCAAGCCAGAAGCCATGTAATTGTACAGTGGCAGTCCAATGGCAATGTGCTAGGAACATGCAAAATGCTCTAGGGCACAGCACTGTGTTAAGTGTAGCTTCACATGTTATAAATCAGAGCTCAATATATGAACAAAGCATGTCTGAAAAGGCCCTATTGTTCTAATGAAAGACAGAGGAAGCCACTGGCAAAAACAGATGTCCTTTATTGAAATATTCTTAAGCTTACAACGTCCTAACTGTTACATTTTAAATAGAGCTTGCTGCTGCCTATTTTGTTCTGATTTTCATGAACTCTGTGTCCACTTATGTGTAACATGTATACATGCATGGAGAAAGGAAATACACAATGGGGTCATCTGCATCTCTGGAATTCTGGGTACCTGTATTACATTTTATATTATAGCACATCATCTTCTCATGTAAGACTGATTATATTACATTAAGTACCATAAAAGTCTGCAGATGTGGAATAGGAATTTGCATTATGTGACTTGTATTTTCACTGAAACATAAGGGAAGGATAACTACAGCCAAAGCACTGCCATTTATAAATTTGTTAGTTTCTTTTTAATTTCAGCAAATTTTTAGCAATTTTAACTTTTAGCAATCCTGCACTAACACCTCATCTGCGTCTAGGCTGCATCATTAGTGAATCCTGCACTAATTCCCTCAGCTGTCAAATGCAGCATATCTAAAAGGCTGCTGCACTGGCTACAGTTATACTGAAGGAAAGCAGTATAAGCAATGCTTCTCATGAGAAAACAGACTGTAGAAGATTGGGAGATGAATTACTGGTCCTGTTGTTCATTTTGCATCACAAGAATGCAAAAATACCTCTTAAGGGGAATCAGGGGTGGAGAGTACTATGATATTGCCAGGAGACCTGTTTCTCTGATGTGGCACTTTTAAAAGAGGACAAATGCAGGGACTGCACAGAACAGAGAACAAAATGATTTTTCAGGAGAATAAAGTGCTGCTGTAGAGCTAAGGAAGCTGTGATTTACGGTTTAAAAAATGAAAATATCTCAGTTACTTCATTTTATTCTAAAATCAAGTCAGATTTCTATTGAATGTGATACCATTTAACTTCTTTCTGACCTCATAAAATGAGGGTTGGAGTCAAGTGTTGCTACCACTGCACTTTGTGCTGATACCCATATGTAAAATTGTCTTAGTACAGTCATCTTCACAAATCAGCAATGAAGTGCCATTGATTTTATGTGACACAGGTTTCAGCACAACTGAAACAATAAATAAAATGGATCTAGCAGAACAGCAGTTTGTAGCATGCAATTAGGCAGAATTTCTTCATCTTAAACAGACTCTAAAAGAAGACTTTGGGGTTGGAGCTTCATAATCCTTGAGGTCCCTTCCAGCCCAGGTCATTCTGTGATTCTGTGAGAAGACACAAATGTGGTAGTAATAACTGAAATTTGTTTCTGCTCTGTGTTATGTAGAGATTGAGATCAGATGATCAGTATTGTCCCATCAGGATGAAAAGCTATGATTCAATGATAAGAGTAGAAAAAAAAATAATCTTATTAATGGGAACAATAAAAATGCATATATTTTACAATAAACCTAGGGAGATGTAACTCAGTAGTATGGCAGTGTATGGATTACATCAGTGCTCAGATGTTTTCTACATATTTTTCCTTTTTAAGCTTAGTGGGGTTTGTTTTTGTCTTTTTATTTGTTGTTATTGCTTGTTCCCTATTTTATTATGAAAGAGAACACAACATATTGTGTGCCTCCAGTGGTGCAGTGGTATAAGTTGCTGCTTGCAACACTAGAGGCCCGGGGTTCGAATCCCCCCTGTGGCGTAAGTGGCAGAAATGCTGCTCTGCTACACAGAGGGCTCGAATCCAGGGAGTTGGACTCGATGATCTCTAAGGTCCTTTCCAACTCGCACGATACTGTGATACTGTGATATGTGATGTATTTTCTTCTTATTCTGAAACAAACAAACAAACAAACAAAACAAACAAACAAACAAAAAACACCCACAAAAAACCTGCCCAAAGAGGTGTTAACTGGTGTACTAGAATTACCATGAATAAGAATTTGCCACATTGATTTTCTGTTTCACTGTGTACGTATTATATTTTGCAGTCATTAGCCTAGCAGTTTACTGTTTGACATAAGCAGTTAAGAAAATATTCCATGTACTCATGTTTACCATAAGAACTACTAGTGTGGGTGAAGCTAAAGATGACCCTTCATCAGAAGCCTATAAATGAGAGAAGCTTGGAGAGCCAGCTTTGGAAGCTAAGGCAAGAATACATTTCTGCATCTGCATCAATCATTTTTCAGCTGTCTCTACAAAGAGACTTTTTGAGGGGATGGTTGCTGGTGGGTCTCATTTTTAATAATCACTGCTCCACATGGCTGTCTCTGAATCTGTGCAATTGCATTTAGAAGCCCCATTACATTTTTGTCCCTGAAGCATTATGCATACGTTGTTTGTGGCCATGACTGACAAATGTATTCCTTTTGTTTAAAACTGTTATGTTCAGCCACAATAAGAATGTTTAGGTTACTCTTTACTGTATAGGTCACTCTGAATGAGAACAGAGGAAACCAGCATGCTGCTGCCGCTCTGTAACTGCCTGCCCTGTGTTAGATGAAATAGGATGCAACCCCTTTTCCCTTATTTCTTACTCTTTGAGATGTTTGCAGATCCCCAGTGATTACAGCCCAGAATCAAAGACTCATAAAATTGCCAAGCTTGGAAGAGACCTCTAAGATTATCCACCTACCACCAATATTTCCTCACTAAACAATCTCCCTTAGTATAACAGCTAAATGTTTCTTGATTGTATCCCAGTTCTCTGCTTTCCAAGCTGAAAGGTTACACTCTAGTTAGTTTCTATTTCTGTAGAAACTACTCTTTATCTATAATTATTCTGGCTTCTCATCTTTTCTGGTGTATCATTCATTTCACACTAATGTGATAACTTTTTTCCCCTAATTCTATTGCTCCTTCTGACTGTGCTGATCTTGTTGGAGTGCTCTCCACAGTGAGTCTTAAATATCCTTTCTGAGTGACGAGAGCTAATAAATAAAGAGTCCACTGTTTCATCTTTTCTGCATATGCATTATCTCATACCACACATGCATAATCTGTTTTCCACAAGGGAACAAGAATTGCCATGATTAAGCTATAATCAGATCATTATCAGATCAAATTAACAAAAACGTCACAATCTCTATCAAGTAGTATATACTTTCATTTTCTTTTTATGTCTTCACTAGAAAAGGAGTGCACAGGTGAAATTTTAATTGAGTATGATGCTTTCTGACTTTGGGAGTAGTACTTGAAATTTACAAATGCATACGGAAAAGAAACATAATTATGAAATCAGGACTTACCAAAAGATACAAAAGCTGCAGCTAATATGTAATGCATAATGCATTAATTATCAAAGCTTCTCAACCAATAATGTATAAAACAAAAGGAGAGCTGGAAAAATCTTCCATTACCTGTCCTATTAAGAAAGAAAATGAGAAAAAAACCAAAATGAGTCAGACTACACTGAGAATACACTTAATGGTACTGTGAAGATATGCTTACGTAAAAGTTGATGGAACATGGAAGGGTGAAGGTGTACTGCATTTATATGGCGTCCAGAAGCCCCTTGTCATGGCAGCACCATCCAATTCTATAAACTGCAGAATCACAGCATAAGAGAGAGACTTCTGCTTGAACCATGCCAGAAAAGGGCTTATTAAATAATGAACCCTACAATTTTTGATGGAGAAGAGAATTTTCAAAATGAAATAGCTGGAATTTTGGAGTCATTTAGATTTTAGATGTCAGTACAGTGAGGCAGTTCTGATCCACATACTGGGTAGACATACAGACTGTTGCAAGCACAGCATGCACGCTTTTGTTCAACACTGGTGAAAATGTATAGCTAATACTGGTGGCTAATAATGCAAAACAGTGTTTTGTAGCTGAGATTTTTTTTTCTATCAACTAGTAATATTATTTTATTTGTATCTGTTGTAGTTTCCATGCAAATAAATAGGAGGCATTATTTCATTAGTGACCTATGTATGTATTTAGATAATAAAATATCTCAGGTTGAATAAAAATAGATTGTTGTATTAGGCGAAATACGGGGATATTGGGCTGTCACGCGACAGGCCCTCCCTAATTTCTGGAAGGATCGATGACATGTACTAGAGAGGCGTACACGAAGAGCATAGTTTATATAAGTGTGTGTTTGCTTTAAGAAATTGCCATTTTGCTGCTCATCCTCTTGGTGTTACTTCGGTAATTGGCCCAGCTGCGGACTTCTAGGGTCTTAAAGTCTTCAATAGATTTTACAGAAGAGGGAAGTTCATTCACAGTATCACAGTATCATGCGAGTTGGAAGGGACCTTAGAGATCATCGAGTCCAACTCCCAGGATTCGAGCCCTCTGCGTAGCGAAGCGGCACTTCTACCCCCTGCGCCACAGGGGGGATTCGAACCCAGGGCCTCTGGTGTTGCAAGCAGCAATTCTACCACTGCGCCACCGGGGCACACTTACACATTACATCAACACAGAGATAAGTACAATCTGGCTACTGATGGATGCATTCTTCAGCAGCTCTGGTTAAAAAGGGGAACAGTGCAAGCTGTTTAAAAAGATAAAAATTCGTTGATTCAATAGAAAGAAGAGGAAAGTCATGTAATAGAGAGTATTGGTGATAATTAACTCTGTCTTGCTTTGTGAGATCACACATTACTAGTACTCTTCTTGTTCACAGATAATACCTGTGATACTCAACAATAAAGTTCTATACTCCAGCTTCCTAAATTACACACTACATTACTTCTAATTTTTATTATTATTATTTTTTATTTTTTAATTCTTATTCTCTGCGTATTGTTTCTCTTATTACTATCATATCATCATTAAACACCACAGAAAATACAGAACTACCTTAGGCACCAACTTGTCATTTCTTACCAACCCAATTCAAAATCTGGTGCTCTCTGTGCAGTAATCCCTATTGAATATACACTAAATGACCAATGGCATATTTTATTGCTACTGTTTTTTGTGCATCATTTCTTTCTGTCATTTCTGCACGTTGTAATTTTCCTCTCTGACATTACAAATGTGTTTCATTTTGATTTGCTGTGTCCTCGCACAGTTTTTTCATCAGATTCTCTAAGAACTAATTTTCAAAACGTTAATATGATTGAATATAGTTGACAGAACACATACACTTATATATTCATCAGCATTCTTGTCAATTGCTATATTCCACGTAGTTTCTTGAAGACAGCAGATCTTAATTTGTCTCTTTTCTCCAGATTCTCTCAGGTCATCTTATTCTAACTAACTCTAGCTTCATCAATATTTCCTGACTAAATTCCACTACAAGCTGCATACCTATCATTAACTGTCTCTTGCGCCCTTCATCATTCTGCCTAGAACTGTGAAAACAAGTAAGTAATTTTCTAGCTTGAGCATTTTAGCAATGATCCTGCTTATTCTATTATGATTTTTTGTTTGGGGAAAAAAGCCTATTTTTCAATTTCCCTTCAGCAAACAAAAGCATTGGGGCCCAAGCTCTCTCTCTTCTCTCTCTTCCCCCTTCTCTCACCCCCTCCCTCCTTCCCTGGGAAGGACAGAACTGTTTTTCTTTTGTTGTCTCAAAGCTTGCTTCATGAGGCCTTTCTGATGATAAGACTCTGACTGGTGACTGCTAACTATCTAGGAGGGTGAATGGTGGTTTTTATTATGCCATTTCTGCTTACGATTGCAAAGATAAGCAGAAACAGAACAAGCAATCTTTTTCAGGGGTGCTGCATGAAAGGAGCTGATCACTGCAGAAGGTGATAATGCTTGTGTCTGACAACAGAGGCACCACCATCCCCTTATCTGTGGGCCAGGAATGTCAGAAAAGCTGGTTTTAAACCATTTTAAGAAAAAAAAACAAAACAAAAGGCTCTCACTAAACTGGGGATTTTGGAGACAAACTCCCAAAGACACCTTTGACGGAGAATTCCCTGAGGAGAAAACCTCTTTGGAAGGACCCCCAAGGCCAGCTTGCTGCAGAGCTTCCTGACTTCCTCCCATCCCCCGCGGTGATCAGACGAGTTCCTGAGATCAACGGACCTACGACCTACGGTGTACCTCGCTGGACCCACGGTGGTGACTATCTCTTTTGCTCTCTACAGACTCCTTGCTTATATTTCCTACTTTTCCTATCTCCTATCCTTCCCTTCCCCATCTCCCTAAAACGGGTAGGACTTTAATAAACTGGTTGGACCAACATTTGAACCGTTGCTTCTTAATCTCACGCCGGGTATACACATATCAAAGAACCTTGCCTCCCTCCTACAGATTGGAGCGAGACACTCCCCCTGTCCCCAAACACATTCTCTTAGTAAACAAATTAATAACCATGTCTGGTTTTTTTTTGCTTGTTGGTCATGAAGTTGAGACCTTTTCCTAGACATCAGAATCTCTAAGGTCATGCTCAAACGGTTTTCATCTTGTAAGCTTTGAATACCAGTCTTCTCAGTGAGGGATTCCAGAACTGAAACCCTCAAAATCTTACCCTATTTTCTGCAGATTTTTGTGAAGCTTCATCAGGAAACTTTTTATAAGCCAGCATTATTTTTATGGAGAAAAAGAATAAGCACAATCATATAGGAAGAGCTTTTAAGCAACCAGCCTGTACAGCTGAATGAAAAAACTTCTAAGAATGCCTTAAATCTTAAAGGAGAACCAGTGTGGCTGGCTTTGGAGCAGATGTCAAACTATTTGTTTCAGACTTAAGGGCTGATTTTTACAACATTAAGTGGTACGCTCACAACCTTATCAAAGAAAATAATTTCCTTAATTATTCTTTGTTTATCTGCCAGAATTTCATGACAGTCACTGAAGATTCTATTTTTATATCCATCTATTCTTTCATATTTCCTTCCTTTTTTCTAAACTATATCAAGGACAAAAGTTTCTTGCTACGATGTGCAGGTTACAGTGGTAGATGTCTAAAACAATCAGGGTTAGGTTTTGGGGTAGGGTCTAGGGATAAGGCTTGGGATAGTGTAGGAGTTAAGGTAGAGGTTTGTGCTGAGGAACTATCTTAGAGTTATCATTAGGGGTTGAGGCTGCAGTTAGAGGTTAGTTTTAGGCTGGGGATTTTGGTTCTATAAAGAGTTCTGTAAATAAATGCCTAATAAAAGGACCTGAGGGTTTTATCACCATCCAACCTGTCTTCAGACACTCCCAGGAAGGGGGCATCCACAAGTTCTCTGGGCAGCCAGTGCCAGTGTCTAACCACTCTCACAGTGAATAATTTCTTCTTAGTATCTATCCTCCTTTAGTTTAAAGACAATGCACCTTGTCCTGCCACTAAACTTTCTGAGAAAGAGTCCTCCAGTTTTTCTGTAGGCTCCCTTTAAGTAACATTGTGCCCCCACAGAGACTTATTTTATCCAGGACTGTACACCCCCAGCTCTCTCAGACTCTCTCCATAGGAGTGGTGCTCCAGCCTCTGATAATCCTCATGACCCTCCTCCTGTCTCACTTGTGCAGCTCCATGTCCTTCTGCTGCTGAGCATGCTAATGCTCCAGGTTGGGTCTCATGTTAGCTGAGGGAGACAAGTACCTTCCCCAACCCACTGACTGCATTTCTTTTGATGCAGTCAATGATATACTTTGCTTTCTGGGCTGCAGCCACACAATGCATGGGCACACATGAGCCCTCGTCAGTTTTTCATCCAAGACCCAGTTTAGCTCATACTACAAAGTAACGTGAACATGCAGGACTATATTCTGAACCACACCACACGGCTGTTGTCTGAACTCGAATTTACAGTCTCCATCAATATGAAACTAAAAACTGCTCTCAAGTATCTCAGGAAGACTTTTGTCACTTCATTATTTCATGTTGTAAATAAAGAAAATACTGTGAGCCGTGATTGACCTGGAGAGCTAAATAGCTTAAATAATTTTAACTTGAGGTGATTAATCATGCAAAACAGTCTACAATATCTAGTCAGAATATAATCAACGTCTGAATCACAATGCTCTGAATGATCATGCTTGGAACACCAAATTGTTCAGTACGTTATTTTAATAGGATGTATCTCATTATGTATTATTCTAGGACACTTTTGTAAATGAGATGCTTACCTAAAGGAGCTTATCCCTTCGGATAAGATGAAAATGAATATATCATATTCTTGGTACAAATTTAGATTCTTAATTGAACTAAAGGATGTTTAGAATTCTTCCTCTTAGCATACAAAATAAAAATGAAGAGCCTCAGTACCTTTGTATGTGAATAAATATTGTAAAGTGTTCTTCATAGGAACAAGCTAATCCAATTATTTGCCTAAATGGAAATAAAAACAATTGATTTTGGTCAAAGATTTGTAGCTGACATTTCAGAATCTGGTCAAGAAAAAAACAACTAAGTATAATTTAGTCTTTAGCTATGCAAAGCTTTGCACTGATTCATATTATTTTTTTTTCATATATATTTCCTATATGTTATTCTCACAAGATTTTCTGTTTTTGTTTTTGTTTTAACTTAAGTAAAAGAAAAGAAAAAAACAACAAACAAACAAACAAAAAAGAAAGCCAAACCCATCTTTTTTACAGCAATGTAAAATAAAAATAAAACTTTCAACACAACAGACCATGATGTTCCTGAGGAGATGTGTTTTTTTGTTTGTTTGTTTTTTGTTTTTTTTTTTTTTTGTTTTTTGTTTTTGTTTTTTTTCTCCTGGAATTAAATGGATTAATGCAGTACTTTTTCTGCTAGTATGTATAACGTAATGTAGTACTTAAAATAGGATAGTCTCCCACCTCTGGACTACACAGTGAATTTTCTTAAGTTGCTATAAAAAGAAACTGTTCATCAGAAATATCAATTCAGAACATCATCTATGAGTTGTTTTGTATTTCCATTTACTTGTTTATTGCTGTTCTGTGACTCATATTCTATGTTTTTGATGTAATCATAGACATAGTCATGTCTAAAGTCCATAATTTAGGATTTTTCTCACATTCCTACATATATGGACTTTTTTTTCATTTATTAAAAACATAAAAAAAGAATACTAATGTAAAAAATTATATTCTTAAAATTCTTCTGTACTTGTATTTTTCAGTCTCACCTGGAAAATGAGACTGAAGTTGCCTTGTTTGCATTATACTTTCAAAAGTTTTCTTCTAGCACTTTGGAAATATTTCACTTCTTTTTGGAAGTGTTTTCAGTTTTAAGCTTTTACCAGATAAGAGCTACATACTTAAAACTAATAACACATTTTTTCTATACAACTGAACTTACAACCTCTTTTTTTTTTTTTTTTTTTTTTTTTTTTAATTTTTTTTATTTTTTAATCATCATTGGAAAGAGTTTAAGAAGATTTTCCTTTCTGTTTCTACCACCAAACAGAAATTGCATTATTTCATAGTTCTATGATTTTTACCTGATAATAAACTCAGATAAAAAGTAGTATCATCTTCATCTACTGTCAGAATATACCTCTAGAGCATAAGAATTAGAAGTTTATTTTAGAAGATGTTAGATGAATTAAGTTTCACTGGAAAGGAGTTATTTCAGAAATGTAAGGCCTCATTCAGCCCCAGGATAATTTGCAGATCCCCTTTGAAATCAAGTTATGCTAAATCAGAATGAATTCATTGCAAAGTTTTGTTTTGGAAACTTGTTAGTTGAAGTGTCAGTAGTAATCTGTGGTAAGTGGATGGGGAACAACTTTTTGGCATACGTAAATGACATAGAAAGCTTACATTAAAATAGAGAGTAAGGAGCATAGAAATAACAGTGTCTGATCAGGCTGAACATCTAGTATTTATGGAGATCAACATTTTTAATGTTCATTGTAATGCTAAAATTAAATCCTGGTAATTTAGAATGGCTTTCTTCAGTTCATGGGAATATGCTCGCCCTGTTTACCATGGTGCATTTCCATATCACTCAAATTCCCTTCTGCCTGTTTCATGATATATGAATTCCAAGCAGACTATGTAAAATCAGGTTCTTACTTGCAGTACTGTTTCCTTCCAAAGGCACTAATACTGCCTGGATGTTCTTAACCTTTCAAAAATATGGAGGATGAAAAATAAAGTTTTTTAATGTCAATAAGTTCAAATATAAAAGCATTCAGTGACAAAACTATCACTCTTCGTTACAACTCTTAGTATTCATACTGATACAAATTAGAGTAGCAGCTATTATACAGTAACATTTTTTTCTTCAGCCTCTGTCTTCTCTTCTGTTACTTGAAAAGCTATGTACTAGTGATTTTTTTTTTTTTTCCATTCCTACCTTATTTTCTCATTCCTTAGCAAGATTTTCCCTCTACTAAGCATACATATCTCCTGTCTTTGCTTTGCCCTAGTCTTTTACTTCTTCACCTGTATGTTAAAAGTGTGTTCTATTTCATCCTTTGTACCTTCAGTTTGGACTCCAACTTATCACGTTTTCTCCTAACTAATAAATTTAGCTTGTTGTACAAGCAGAATACTTTATGTATGTTGGAAACTGAAGCGGCTTGTGGTTTACTTTATTGATCCTAGTTCCTCTGAATTAAGACTTGGAATTGATTCAAAGTGTTGATCAAGCAAGATTGTGCCTTTATTTATTAAAAGACAGGTGAGCAAGAGAGGAAAGATATCAGAGAATGAGAGAGAGTATAAAGGAAAGAAAAGAAAAGCAACTCACTTCTGTGGATCCTTTGATGTCCTGAGGGTCTGTTTTCCTCCTCCTTCCCTTTTTGTGGTAGTCAAGGATGAGGTGGGGCGAGCACTGCTGGTTGTGGAACTGATAATGCCTTTTATGCCATAGGTAGGTCCCCTCCAATTGGGCCTGGAGCCACTGCCAGGCAGAGTGTTTGGTACCACACATCATGAGTATGTCATACTGGCTGTGCTTAACCCTTTGCATGATGGTCATGGGGAGTCACGGCTGTAGCATGGGGAATATCTGAGACCACTTTAAGCAAGACCTCAACCTCCTGCTTTCTCTATTGCTCTTGGCCACTGCATGTGTTTGTTCTGCACCTTCCACAAGAGTGGTACAGTACAGTGTTTGTTCTGAGGCCTTCACAAGAGTGTTACGTTTCGTCTCTAGTCACCAGTTAGCTACAAGTCCACCTCTTAGCCAATCACAGAGAGAATTTGTGGTGCTCCAGTTCTGTATTGTATTGTCACAGAGTCTGAGCCAGAAGGAAATGTCACTTTATTCCCCAAACATAGTTGCTGCAGATACATGAGATTTCTTAAGAGAGTAAGAAGGGCCAGGGAAACGGGTCAAATGAAGAATAAGATATCCTGAGGTAGATCTTCATTCTTTATTCACTGCCAAAAAAAGTCTGTTGGCCACTTTCGTCTGAAAGTTGATTGTACATTATTAGAACCTCTTATAGAAAGTTGGAAACTGTTCATAGTTCTGTTCTCATCAGAGTTGCTCATACCATAGACATCTTCCTAGCTAAATGCTTCCATTTCCTGTAAAGCAAAATCTACCATGGAAAGCAGGAAAAGAAATGAAACAGGTCTAAATTCATGGGGACTCTGTCAAATTTCTAGGTTCTCTGGAGACAATGTATTATATTTATAAATAAATAAATATATATATATATATATATAAATACCTGAAGTGTGGGAGCCATAGTGGCGAGGCTGGTCTCTTTTCAGTAGTATGTGGGGACAGGACTAGGGGCAATGGGCTGAAACTTCAGCATAGGAAGTTCTGCACGAATGTGTGCAAGAACTTCTTTACGGTGAGGGTGACGGAGCACTGGAACAGGCTGCCCAGGGAGGTGGTGGAGTCTCCTTCTCTGGAGATATTCAAGACCCGCCTGGACGCCTACCTGTGTGACGTGGTGTAGGGAGCCTGCTTTGGGAGGGGGGTTGGACTCGATGATCTCTAGAGGTCCCTTCCAACCCCTACAATTCTGTGATTCTGTGATTCAGTGATTATAGTTTTAACTCAATAAAAAACTGTAAGCACTAGTAATGCATTTATCCTCAGAATAAGAAAAGCACGTGCATGTTAGACATAAATAGTGTTATAATCAATGTGATCAATTGCCTTGAGGTCATATACTTCACTTGGTTTCAACTGAATTGTCTAAAATCAATACATCTAAATATCATAGAAGATGGAATATTTATCAAACAGACTAAGAACCTCTTTATAATGATGAAGACAAAGGCTACTGAATTAAGGGATTTTTTAATATAATTTCAGAGAACAATGGAAATAAGAATTAGAGATGAACCAGTTTGTGTTGTGTCATGAAAAAATTATTTTGCCAAAAGTTAGTTTGACTTTAAAACAAGAAATTATTTTGCAATGAGATGTACTATTAATAAATAAATAAATAAATAAATAAATAAATAAATAAATTAGGCAAAAGATTTCTGCAGAAGTTAATTTGCAGCAGGAATTATTGTGGCTCTGCTTCAAAATGTAAGATTGTACACTTGATGAAAGAACAATAGAAAAAATATCAGGTAAATACATAAGGATCTCATTTATCCAAAAATTAGAGAAATTCTTCTTTCAGTCTATAGGTATAAAAGAAATGGAACAAAAGACAAAATTTAGATTTTGCTATATCTTGTTGGTAGGTTTTTGTTTCAGTTTGGTTTGGTTTTGTTTGTTTTTTGTTTTTAAAGGAGAAAACCTAGAATTAGTTTTGCACTTATGGCCATATCTAGCCACATTTGCCCAAGAAGGCTGTGGATGCCCCATCCCTGGAGGCATTCATGGTCAGGCTGGATGTGGCTCTGGGCAGTCTGGTTGGGTGGTTGGCAACCCTGCACATAGCAGGGGGGTTGAAATTGTATGATCACTGTGGGCCTTTTCAGCCCAGACCATTCTATGTTTCCATCATTCTATGATATTTAATCACGTATCTTTGTGGAAAATACATTTTTATATTTCCATCTCCAAAACTCATGCATTTATTATCCTTAATTAAACAGAGTTATTTATTTATATTGCTGTTTTATTCATATTTATAAGGGCAGGGGGATTTGGAAGGCAATAAAACTCAGTTTACTTCATGCAAAATATTAGTACAGAGTGAAGAGTCCTTTGAAAATTTTTTCACATTGTGTACCCATGCAGTAATTTTTTACTTATATTCTATGAGGGCTTCTCTGAAAGTAAGATCTCTTATTTTATAATAGTGATCCACATTGTCAGGGGTGGATGTTGGTGGTACAACAGTGGGGATGTAACCTTCCCACCAACATCGTGTTACATCTTGTCACCATGTGACAGATGCCAGCAGAGGGGCAGTCTGACAAAATGATGTCTGACATGGAAGTGTGCATGAAGTTCACTCCAAAGTAACATTAACTACTTATTTCCATGGAAACTATTACAGATACAAAAATTCAAAGGTACAGTAACACTATTTGATTGACAAAATTCTCAGCTGCAAAACACTACTTTTCAACACAGCCACCATCATGAGCTCTGCATTACTGTCAGCATGCTGAAATCTGCACCAGTGGAGGTAACTGACAGTTTCACAGCTGCTGTGATGGCACCATTGCTGAAGCACACCATTCTCCACCTTACTGTGCTTACACCCACTGTTTGGTCTCCATAAACGTTCAGCAACTGGCATCTGTCACACAGCAACAAGGCATAATATAATACAAGTGGGAAGGTCCTTGGCAAGCGATTCTAGGTGGCTCTGCTAGAGCAATGGAATTGGACCAGTTATCCTCCAGAGCTTCCTTCCAATTTTTGTGATCCATACACTTTTGTCAAAATCTTCCAGATTTTAATTACGTACTGCAGTCATTTTATATACTCATTAGGAAAAACGGTTTAAATCTAGGTTTTCTTCATTTAAAATAGCAGTACTTATCATTTTTTAAAGTAAAAATTAGCACACATTAATTTCCATAAACTCTACAGAGATAATTTTATATTGCATTGATTAATCCTTACAGCATTTTTGTGCTTCAGAGTATGGGAGTGTTTTGTTTTGAATGAATCCTCAGTGAAATCAGTGGAAATAGATGAAAGAATGTACATTATTTAATATAAGTAAGAATTGCACGGTCAAGGTGAGATTACTCAATTTTTCAATGACACAAACTGTGAAATACGGGCAACATTAGCAATTTATTTTAAATATTTTTCTTAGTATTAAGAATACAAATTGAAAAGTAGAGGTCATTCTAGAAGGAATTATTCGATTCTTGGCAGTCTCCTCAAAGGATCTTTTTTGAAACCATAAACCTGAGAAAATAGGGTTTTACCATAAAAATTCTGACACGACCTTAAATACAGTATTTCGTCTGTGACAATATTATATGTGCAAAGAACCACAAAAGCAATAAAATAAGTCACTAATATAAATTGTTTTAAAATGGAGGGTAGGTAAGCATTTGGAAAAAGAAATATTATTTGGGGTAGAAATGCTAAATCATGGCAAGAATGTGCAGTAAATGCCAACATACAGTCTTCTATAGGATTTACTGCAAAATCTCAATGCAGCTTTATTTTTCCTTCGAGCAAGATGAAGCTACTACCAGATTTTATGCCATATTTTATGGATTGTCATGATAAAGTGATGATAAATTGACATTTATTGTGCCAAGACATTTAATGTTTGTTTGTTTGTTTTTCTTGATGTTTTTCTTTTTTCCTACAGAAAGTAAGATGTCTTAAATTTTATGGTAATATCTCCTAATCTTTTTGAAACATAGCTACCAGATGCTTACTTCATATGGACTTGAACAGTAACACAATATTTTTTTATTAGACAGCAGAAAATATATATACACTAAGAAATTCTACTTTGCAAAACTTGCAAATGTTTGCCAAAATGCAAATCTTGAGTTTCAGTGTTGATACATAGTACCTAATAATACATTTGTGGATGGGTATGTATGCTCACAGGTAGGTTTTGCAGTGCATTGCCTCAAAAAAGTAGGTGAAAAATTAAATATACCCACAAACAAGAAAATGCTGGTCATCTCTCACAGTAGTGTTGCATACAGTACTGAGTAGTATTTTCTTTAAATATAAGTCATTTCAATGTTAATACTTTTATTATTATCTTGCAGTTTATGATATTCGTTATTGAGACAAGGTCTTTTATTTGTTTATTTATTTCAGATCAATTCTTAACACAAGGAGGAAGAGGGTAAAAAAAGGTTATTTAGTGTGACGGTACAATAGAATTTACTTATACTAAGAACCAAACACAAAGCTTTGACTTTATTTAGCATGATTGCAATAACAGAGCAAGTGCTTATTGCCTGTAAACACTTTAAAAGGAAAATAAAACAAAACAAAATAAAATAAAATAAAATAAAATAAAATAAAAAATAAATCCAGGGTTAAAATAGTGACATATGTTAAATTAGAAATGAGTATACATTTTTACCTCCAAAAAGTTGGAGAATTTCTTAACATCAGAGTACAAAGATACTGAATGTCTTTCTGTTGTGAGGTGATCAGTATTGAGTAGAAAAGTAGTAGAAGGAAACTACGCTTGAGTATCAGTCAGGACTTACTTTAGTGACCAGGAAGGAATTCCCTTTCTAGCACTTGTTCTCAGAATTCAGCATCTCTAGAATCATATTGCTGGTTAACGTGTATTTTAACAAGATAAAGGTTGTCCTGAGACTACTAAAACTTGTATTTATTTTCCTGTGAATTGAATTAAAATTGTCAAGCAAATAAAAGAATTATTTGTCATGCATTAGTTCACAAACACACTTTGTAGAGATTGTTTCTATATATTTCCCTTAAAACAATGAATTCCAGCTATATGAAGGTTTATTATATTATTTCAGGCTTTTTTTTTTTTTTTTATTTATTTTAGGGTTTTTGTTTGTTTGTTTGTTTTCTGTAGCATTGTCAACTTTCCTTTGTATTTGCTCATTATCCTTATAAGAATCCAAGTATTGTTTGCTGCACACTGACTCCAAACATATAATGTTAAGATGGCAGCAGTTATAAGATGAAAAAATAAGCAATCTGAGAGTATATGCTGTTCAAATAGGCGAAGAGGGATCTGCTACTCTTCTACAGTATATCCTCTCCATGTTTATTACTAGCTCTGTAAATGCTTTGGAAAGACTGGAGGAAGAGGCAATTCAGTTGACATTACCCTGGTGAGAGTACTGATGAAGGTAAGGCCATGTCATATTCTTCCCTTTCAAATTTTATCTTCTTTTGGTTAAGGTTATTTTGATCTATTACTTATCAGGTATTCGCATATTTCTTCATATTTACAGCTAACTGCAATCACTGCATTAGTGCTTACAATATTTTTAGGTACATCTGGTTTACAAGATAAAGGGTCAATATACCCTATAATGTCCTGAACAGTGAGCTACATTTTCACCACCAGTCAACATTTCCATCCACAATTAATATGTTTGGGTGACTGTAGCGTCATGATAGAAAAAAGGCACTAAAATGTTGATTCTGTTTAATTTTTTTCAGTTACACAGCCACAAACGTGTAATCAGACTTAATTTTTAGAGGGGAATGTAATGTTGCTATTTGTTTGTTTTCTTGGGAAAAAGAACCACAGCAACAAAAAACCCAAACACCAAAACCACAAAACCACAAAACCACAAAACCCAAAGAGCACATCTGGTAAAGGATTGGATTGTTGATGACATATTTTGGCCCTAAGGACACTTTCCATACCCTGCTGCTTCCCTCCTTTCAACAGTTTTTCCATCAGATAAAATCACTGGAGATCTACCGCTTTTTTCCCTGGCAACCACAGCATCTGGCAGAGACACAGCATATTTGTCCCTGTTGGGTATATCCCTAATAGATATTTTCAGGGATCTACTAAAGAATATCTTTCAACTTAATTACCATGAATGTTTCAGCAGTTGAAGCTCGGGCATGAACAAGAACACAATTGTGTCCTATGAAGTAATATATATTTGCTGCACGAATACATCTGTAGTTTTGTTTCCTTAGTATTTGGCTCTCTTTAATTTATTTAGGCTGTCTACTATAAATCTAATCTTGGAGTAACATATAGAGAGCACATGCTATTTTTCTTTCAGCTGGTTAAGTGTTTATCCCCTCGTTCTGACTAAAATCTGAAATGATCTCAAAATACACATAATAACATTTATTCAAACCCAGGTCTCCTGGATATATTAGCTTTTTAAAAAGATGACATTTCTAGTTACATTTTTGGTATTAAATAGAATGATCAGGCAATTTTTCTCTGGCCTGAGGCCATCTAGCATGGTGCGAATTTTACCCTTGCTAGTAGACTCATTCACCTCTATTAGGAACAATTCCAATCCCATGCTGCATTTTAAGCTTGGTATTTTCTAATTCTGATGACATTCCTAGTTGGCAAGGGTCAAAACTGTGCCATGGATGATAATCACAGTTGAAAGAGCATGGATGATTGCAAAGACAGTTTGGACCCGTATTCCATCTTTATTCATTTTACTAGCATAAGTATAGGCTTATTATCAGAAGGTATATAGCTCATGAACATACTGGCAAATGCAGAAAGAAAAGAGGGGCAAGCTTAACTGCTTTAAAAAACATTGTAGGAAGACAATCAAGAGACACAGGTGCCAGTTACAATGAGAATAACAGATATCACCAGCTTAGTGAAAATATACACTGTTTCAATGCATTCCCTTAATTAGTGTTTATGATCAGCAGTCACTGCAGGACCTATGCTATCAGCCAGAATGGTAAAATGAATATAACTGCTTAGGTTGCTCTGAAAATAATACCCCCTATTTATTCCCATAGAAACACAGCAGATACAAAGAACGCAATAACACTATTTGATAAAGAAAATTATACTAAACACTCCTTGTCAATGTAGTCTATGTTGTCAATGTAGGCTATGCATATTTGCCATCATGCTGCACTCATAAAAATCTGCACCAGAGGATGTAGCCCTCTGTTTCACAGCTGCTATATCAGCACCATTACTAGAAAATGTTGCCCATGCAGACCATCTTTTAGCAGCCCAAGCAGATGGAAGATAGAGAGTGCCAGATCCAGACTGTACAGAGACTGTGGTAGGAAAATTCAGCCAAGATAGGCATTGTGCTCCATAATCTTCAAACTGGTATGGGTGACACAACATTCCTGTGAAGGGAGGTATGAGTGATCGGATTTGTGAGGTGAGCCCCACCCGCCTGTTAGACTGTGGTAAAATAATACTTAAAGTCCAAGCACAGTTATCGATTTTAGTGAGAATCTCTGTACTACAATTATCTTAAATGTGTTGGTAGTCTTATAACTATCTGCCTAAGCAGTGCAGTTAAACAGTGCAGCTTTATAAGAAATTGAAGTAAGCCTTACAATTGATTAATATTTCTTGAGGGAAAAAGAGAAGATAGAGACAGAATGGAGAGGGGATGTGCAGGAGATGAGGAGAGAGAGTGTGAAAGAGAAAGAGATACAGAGAAAGAGATCACAGGACCAGGTTCCAGCACTAGTACAGGACATGGGAAGTCCTAGGTCTGGGAGTACACACATCCCAAAGTTTCAAAGCATCAAAAAGTCCCATGATTGTCTCAGGCCTGCTACAGTCCTGTAATACCTGCTAGATTTGCAATGTTTGCTGTCTAATGTCATCAACAAGTGAGTACAATAAATTAGTTTGTCACAAACAGGTTTGCAGTCAAAACAGAAATGTTTTGGAGAAACCAAGGCAGTCTTGTTTTTCATGGGGCTCCCTGCTGTGAGTGGGGAGTCTTCAACTTTATATTTTTGTCATGGCAAGTCTCACATTTTGAGTGTTTGAGATAATTACAGATACACCACAGATACAGTGATTTTTGTTGGTCTGTTACTCATATAGCCTGGTGTTATTCATAGAATCATAGAATGGCCCAGGTTGAAAACCACCTCAACAATCGTCTAGTTTCAAACCCCCTGATATGGGCAGGGTCCCAGAGCCACATCCAGTCTTACTGTGTAGCAAGTGAAAAGCTTTCTTCCTCACTGGCCTGATTCTGAAGTCTGAGTCTTCAGCTTAGTGCTCTGACATAGTGGTCAGATTTAACAGTTGCTCCAGGTTTTAGGAAATCCAGAAGGATCAACCTTTCCTATCCCAAAAGACAGTGTACACAACTGTACTTGCCGAGGGATGCACCTTGAACTTTGACTTCCATGGAGAATTCACATGACCACTCAATGGACTGATGTTTTGACTCCAGCTTGTAGTGGGGACACAACTCATCACTGGTAATGATGTGAAACCTTCAGGAAACCGTCAGCTTCAGCCTTTTGTGGGTTCAGTAGGCTCTGACAAAATTGCATTTTTCTATTTTAAAATTTTTCTATTTGCCCTAATTCTGTCTCATTTTGCCTAAGAAGTCAAATGGAGCTCCTTCCTTCTCAACTTTCTTCTGACTCAGGCATCGCCAGTTTCCAGAATACTCTCTACGGATAAATATGTCAATATTTACTACCAGTACACTTTTATAATTTCTGAATTCCTGCTATTGTAATTCTGTGTTCTGTTTTCACAAAAGGATTTTGTGATTTTTTTTTTTTTCCTTCTTGATCGTTCTGGCCTACGCTTCATTTAGAAGCTCTAAATGAAGTTTCCTGTGCAAAATCTGTATCACTTAAACTAATATAATCTGTACAACTGGAGGGGAAAAAAAAAAAAAAAAAAAAAAAAAAAAAAAAAAAAAAAAGCAAACACATTCAAATTAATTGTCTAAAAATTGTAGATTTTCCTTTGTGATACCAGTCATATTTCTTTTTGCCTGAATTAGTGTTGAAGTGGGCTTTGTGGAGAGTTTTTCTATCATGCAAACTTTTAAAGATGCCCTTTTGGCTACTATTTTTTTATTTCAGAAAGTTTGTGAACCATAAATTTTTTTGAAACCTGTTCAGTTCCCTTGTTGCATAGTCACACCATTAAGCATAGCTAGCAACCATATTTCTCTGATAGCCGTAATATAATCAATTCTTTATTAAACAGACTTTGATGTGCTATAAATTCTGCCTTACCCTGATACTGAAACCTATAAATACTACTTTTTTCTCTTTAAAATTTGAATTCATCTCTAAATAAGGAAATAAATCCTTAAGCATTTGGATTTGTTCTGTATATATATATATATTTTTTTTTTTTGAAGGTTTAGTAGATTTTCTTTAAATTATCTTAAACAACTCAATTTATGGTACACATACATTTCTTGTATCAATTCAATTTTAGAATCATTCATAAAGTAATGAAGGTGCAAGTGCTTGGTACAAGCATTTTTCTTTAGTCTGGTCCTCTTGCTTTAAGACTGGCTTTCATTTTTTCTGCCTCACAAAACTTATATGTAGACTGAATAATTTACAGGTATTATAGTGGTTAAGTATGTACTGTAGTTGCTCCCCTCTGTATGTTTACCATGGAGATCTGTCCATGACCCCTACAACTTTTGTAAATATTTCTGGAGTATTTTGGTTATGACCTTCCTAGTTAATTCAATTTTATGGAAGTATACATATACAAAACAATCAAGATGAACAGTAAAACAAACAAAACCAAACATAAACATATCTCTGTATGTTGAAAATGTAAAGCCAACAAACTCATTAGGGGAGGTTCCTGAAGGAAATTCAGAGATGTATTTTTTCTGCCTTTAATAGGGTCAGTTTCTTTATTTGCTGTATTTTTAGTATATTCTCTTTAGTATATTCTCCATCAGAAAAATTCAGCCTGAGGCAAGAGAACCAATGACTATTTAAGCTACTCATGAGTTAAGAATTCCAGATTTTAATTCTTATTCATTGGTTTACCATAATTAACCCTTGCCATTTTGTTTACTGGTAATTGTTAACATTCTGGTAATATTAACTCACCAGAATAATTGCTCACTTCACACCAAACACCTTGTGCTTTCTATACCCAGTAAAACAAAATTTGCTTGATGGGACAGAATCTGTCCAACAGAAGAGCTGAGTTATGTATGTAACCACACAAAAAAAGTTTGTCATGTTAAAAAATCTCTATTTAGAGCATGGGAAACTGCAAAATGGATCTACAGATCTACAGCAGGTACATACATTTAACCCTCAGATGTGAGAAAAACACAAAGGGTAGCTCATAAGGAGCTGTGAGCAATAAGGAGTGCTGCTCCCCAGGCTGTGCTGACTAGCAGACACTGGCAGAGTGCTCAAATTGTTAGCTGCAACTACCAGCTTTATTAAGGTTTATACACAGAACTAATCAATTTTCCAGGAAGTAAAACACCCGCTCCAGGACCTGGATCCATTTTATAAAAATTGAAACAAAGAAACAAAAAAACCACACAACAACAACAAAACAAAAACAAACAAACAACAAAAAAAAAGCAAAACAACCTACCACCACCAAATGTGTCAGTGCAGCAGTCAGCCCCTGGAAGAACTCGCCATGGATGTGGATGTTTATTTAATTTTAGATTTAATGAATTGTAAATAGAAAGTTAAGATGACATAGAAGTTGTAGATTTGCTTAAGAAATCATCAGAGTGTTCTCTCCAGGCTGTATGTTTCATGCTATTATGTAAAATTGTGCTTCTGGTTTAAAAAGCTTGTGTTTCAACATCACATTTGTTTATTTCCTTTTAAGAAGAAGTGCAGTGCAATACTGGGTAGCAGTGGTGTAAATATGTGGAAAATTTAGTGCCAAACAATTGCATGCAAATACTAATTTATACTACTGAAATTAATGAATGGACATAAATTCCCTTTTGTCAGGACTCGGTGAGTTCTTTCACTGATTAATTATTGTAATTAAATGTAAAGTAGAGCTGATTCCCACAGAACACCCATGTAAGTGTTAGACTTCAAAGGACACGGGATATTTATGAAATGCAGGCTCAGTGCTGCAGATTTATACACACTGTGATTTTCCCTTCCTTCTGTTAGTCTTTTTGACTGTGTTCCCAGATTGTCTGCTGTCTTTTTTTTTTTATTTTATTTTTATTTTACATGATTAATGAATTTGGTTCCTATAAATGAAGGAAAAATAACAAATCTGCTGGTCTTTCTTTGTTGCAGTATCTATTTGGTTCTAGGGAATAACACAGACACTAGTGAAGCTACTGTACCAGAAAACTAACAGTAGCATTTTCCATAAGAGTTCATTAGGATGGATATGGGTTTAGAAAATTTTACACAGGCTACCCCCAGTTTGTTTGAACCACGTATTGGTGCTTTCTGTCCTTTTGCTGTTGTTTTGATAGAGTAGACCAGAATACTACAACTACAAAAAGGCTGAGTATAAAACAGAAATTCTGGCTTCCCAGAAAATTTTAATTAGCTACATTATACAATTGTACACATATGAAAAAGTCTTTACTAGAGAAGGCACGGGGAACTTTAATTGCCTTGGCGTCATTTGGTCAGTGTTTCTTCAGTTATAACCACAGTTTATAATTGTGATTGTAGACTTACTTAGAGAAAATTGTTTTTCAAATGAACATTTGCATAAAGTATTAATTCGTAAGAAAACCTGTAGTGTAATCATAACCTTCAGTTTCACATTCAAAGCATTCTCTTATTCTCTAAGAATCTTGGAGAGTGCTAAAATTTGCAGAAAATAGAATAACAAAGAAGACTGTGACATCAGATGAAATCAGTCACTAAAATTCTTCTTCCTATTAATCTGCTAAACTTTTCTGCTTTTGTCTTTGCAGGAGGCCTACGAAATAGCTTGACATGTCCATCCCCTCATCCTTGTCAAAACTGAGCATTCTTGTTGGTCATGAACACACCTCAAAGTGAAGCCTTGTGGTATACTATCACTTGATTTGACTAGGAATTAATCCAAGTTTTGAACAGTCAGAAAGTGTTGTGCAGACATGAAGTATTTTATGTGGTTTTACATGTGCGCATATTGTGTTGGATGCTGCTCTATTCCCTAATCTCCTTTGTTCTCCTGGCAAAGCACTTCCTGCTAAATGATACAGTTTATCCACCATCTGAATCCATGCTGGAAATAGAACTGTGATGCACTATGGTAGACCTCCCTTGTATTTCACAGAATTTATGGACAGATGTTAGCATTTCTTTAGCCGCTTTTTCTTCTGGATCAGCTTGTTCTTTGCTTTTCTCTCCTCTAGTCCACTGCAACAGCATAGATTCAGCATATTTACAAGAGTTCTAAATACTTTGGCTCCTTATTTTTGGAGAATGCTGGCCGTAAGTCTACTCTGTTTCCATCAGGCAGAATACTCAAACATGGTACCTAAGATATAGCTGAGGACATCATACTCAAAGTCAGAGCTCATGGTTTATATTTGCACACTGATGTCTGTAACACAGGACAGCAAACACCAAAGAGCAGAAAGCTAGGGTACCAGCCTTACCTATACATAAAGAACTTTTTACTATACTGAAGTTATGTAGGAGTGGCATTACAGCACTTCTGCTAAAAAACAAAACAAAACAAAACAAAAAAACAATAAAACAATAAACAAAAATATAACACACTGGTGTGAGAATAAAAGTTTAAAAAGAAGATGTTTAAACATTCATGTGCCTTCTGTGAACAACCTTTCCATGCTTTGGCAAGGTGGATATGATAGAGTGCAACCTTCTATTGTACAGAGAATAACAAGCAGATTTAGAGTCCATGCACTTCATATAGGTGTCACTTACATGATGGTGCTAGAATGTCTGCATGCGTTGCTTGGTTTTTTTTTTGTTTATTTTTTTTTGTTTTTTTTTTTGTTTTGTTTTGTTTTGTTTTGTTTTATGCTACTGCTCATTCATACAATTTATATTTGCTTGAATTGACAGTCATTAATTAAACACAAGGTTTGTGCCCTCATCTATCACATTAAAACATTAATCTCAGTGCTTGCAAAATGCAACTAGAAATGTTACAGACAAACAGAGAATTGATGAATTAATTCTGGTTTAATAAAATGTCCTGGTTTCAGTTCTGACAGAGTTCATTTTCTTCATTGTGTCTGATATAATTATTGGTTTTGGCTTTAGGAGAAAAACAAATGTTGGTAGTACACTGATGTTTCAGTATTGCAGAGCAGTGCTGAACAGAGCCAAGGATGTTTCAGCTTATGCTGTCCTGCCAGTGAGGAGCTGGGTGTGCAAAAGAATCTGGGAGGGGACAGAACCAGTACAGCTGTCCTAAACTGCCCAGAGGGCTGCCCCATGCTGTGCAATATCATGTGAAAATTGTAAAATTGGAGAACTGATTTCGGGGCGTGCCACTGCTCAGGAACTCATTTGACATTGGTTATCAGGTAGTAAGTAGCCACACTGTACATCACTTGTTTTGTACATACATATATATATGTAATAATTACTACTGGTTATCTCTTTTGTTTGTTTGTTTGTTTTTGCCCTAGCAAATAGTTCTTGAGTTCTACTTTTTGATTTTTTGCCCCTCTCCAGTGAGAGAGTTAGGAGTGAGTGGGTATCAATGTGGCGCTGAGCTGCCTGTCATAAGAAAAAATTGAAAAATTAGGAAGTCATTTATTTTCTGTTTTAAAGTTTCTGTCACTATGAAGACATCTATGTTAAACAGCAAAGTTGACTCTTCAGTTTAAATGACTGAATAATACAGTTTCCATGGTCTCAAAGACTGCCTGATGAGAAGCTCTCCTCTTCCTCCTACATATCTATAGAGTAGCAGTGACTCATTCCCCAGGCCCTTGGCTGGATTTATTGCTCAGTTATACAATTTTCAGATCCAGAATAAGGAAGCATGGTTAAGGTGGAGGTAGCAGATAGCAGTTTTGAGATCTCCTGTATTTTTTTTGAATATGTAGGTATTTTTGGTGTGCTACAGCTTGCTATTCTTTACCACATCCCTGAGCTAGTAAAATAAGCTGCCCAGAGTTGAGATCAGTTTGGATTTTCCAGTGTTCTGTACTTTAGCTGTGATGGAACAGCGTGTATGCTCTCCTCTCCCTGATTAAGGACCATGTGCTCCTTACAGGAATTCTGGACAGTTTACTCATTGTGCCATATGTAACTTAATCCTAGAGATTTATCTTTTGGTCAACATTACATTGCCTGACAGAGAAGTGAAAGCATTAAAATTTTGAGAAGTCAGATAATAAAATAAAGAACACTTCTCTGTCCTATGTGTATGAATCCATCAGGCAACACTTTTGTCATTTCAGAATTCATTTCAAGCTGTTTATTAAATCTTTATTTGCTGTCTTGCCTAGAAGCAGGTACTAATCTCCTTATGAGTTCAGAGAAAATCAAAGAGGACATTTTAAAATGAATATAAATTTTTGGTGCCTGAGGATACACGAAGAGTCAGAGTCATACAGAATTCAGGGACTTGTTGGGGAATCTACATCTAGCTTATCAGGAAAGACACATGCACTTGTGAATTAATTTTCTTTATACGTAGGTTACTCTGACAGTAATGCCTCCTCTGTATTTCCATGGAAAATACAACAGCCACAAAGAACACAATAACACTGTTTGTTTCAGTGGTCATAACCATTAGCTGTGCATTTTTGCCAGCCATGAAAAAGAACCTAAATGCCACAGTCATAAAAATCTACACCAGCAGAGTTGATCCACTGTTGCCACCTCTAAAACATACCACCCAAAGTCTCACTCTGCACGCATCCACTGATCTCTAGAAACGTTCAGCAAGCATCAATGAATGTCAGTGGGTGCCATTTTTTCCACATGGAAGAATTCAGTGACACATACTGGCTTCATCCACACTTCCATGTCAGACTGCCCCTCTGCTGCCATCTGTCACACAGTAACAACATATAGTGGGATATTGGTAGGAAGGTTCAGCCTCTACAGCCATACCAAAAACATCCCAACGTCATAATATAGGAGGCATTACCTTCAGAACAGTCCTCTTACTTTGTAAAGTGATCTGCATTTTCTAGAAGATGGTCCCCTTGGCTTCATTTTTCTCTCAGGGTTGCCTGAATTTCATTTTACAGAGAGAAATTCCATCAGTAGCATTGAATTTTCACATCTGCATATATTATTTTACTATGAAGAAATTCTAGAACATTCTTATAGAAATGTTTTTTCATATCCAATGTTTGGAAGTTTGTTTGTTTGTTTTTCTCTTACTTTTGTTTTCACAGTTTTGTTGATTCTATGTTACCTCTGATAACTTCACTATTCTACTGCTATAATGATGGCAAAGTAAAACATAATCTTGTCTCAGAAAAAATACAGAAAATGACAGTTCTACATGACAACCATTGATAGTTCACACAGTAAGAATCACTAACTTTTTTTTTCTTTAAGGAAACAAAGGCAGTGGTTTGCCTTTGTCAGTTAAGAGATTTCCTTTGTAATGTCCCTGGAACCATAATTGGACTAAATATGTCAAATGATCAGAAATACTGGGAGACATGTTGGGAACAGTGCTGTACTGTTACATGCTGATTTTTATTTTGCATCATTCCTTTATCCACACAATAAAAAAACAAATTTAGGAAAAAATAAATGGCATGAATTTTGATTTCTGCCTGATTTCTTATTTAAAGGCTATAATTAACTGGTGTCTTACAAAACACACTGTATTTTTTTCCACTCTACATTTAATTACTCTTTTCCTGAGTTAACCATAGTAAAGTAAACAGTTAATGGAATAAATACTGCTATAACAGTTTTATGATGCAGAATTAATTTGCCTGTAGTGTCCTCATAAACTTTAACTCGACTCTGTTCCCAATGAATACATGAGGAAGACGCAGCATAAATGGACTGTCCATTATATTTTATATCCTTTTAGAAACATAACACTTTAAAAACTATTTATGACTCTTTGGTGTTTGACTAAATTCATGCAAGCAAAATTTTTATTCCCAGTACTATTTTACATTCTCTTTCAGTACTTCATATTTCCCCATCTAGATTTTAGGAGAAATGTTAGTGTCTGACTTAACTTTTTTAACTTAACCGATTAGTGCTTCACACTCATTCACTTCAGTTAAGGATTCCAATATTAAGCACATTGATGGATCTGAAAGAAATCAATCCCTTTGAAGAGAAAGTCCTGTAGCAAGCGGACTTCTTTCTTTTTCAATAGCAAGGAGCTGAGATTTTTGAAGATCAAGAAGAATCGGAGATAGAAATGTGGTATGCCTGAACACAGTCAGCCTGAAAGTGAGACTGTGTATGCAAAGCTGGCAAACAGCCTTTTGAACCTGGTTTATATTTATGTGAAAAAGTGTCTTCCTCGTTGCAGAAAGAAGAAAATACTTAATGCAGTCCTCAATGCAAGTAAAAGTCAAGTGCTGCTCTTTCCCAAGTTTGTCCAAAGGCATAATGACTTCTTTTGCTGAGAGATGAAAAAAAATAGAAAACAAACAAACAAAACAAACAAACAAAAAAAAAAACAACAAAAACAAAACAAAACAACAACCAAAATCATTCCAAATAAAGAAGTTTAAAGAAGTTTTTATTAGAGGTTTCTCATTTGCTCTGATTGACTCTGGGTGATTTCCTAAGGGATGGATGTGCAGCTATGTACCTGCATACTGCTAATGAAAAAAACACATGAAAAAAAATTAGTCTTTTCTGCTATCTACCTCAGGATTCACTGATGTAACTACATCCTTGCAAGCCTTTTTACAGAATTCAAGCAAGATATATTCATACACAACACACCTCACTTTCCTGTGCTGCTTTTGCTATGATGTACCTCTGCTTTCCAACTGCATTGATCAAAAAGCTTAAGGAAAATTCAGAAGTATTGGTAACCTGCTTTTCTTCCTTTTACTTAAGAGACGAAATTCAGAACAAGCTGCTTCATCATTTTCCCAGTGGTAAAGATGAGGTTTCCTGGCTTGTAGTTTCATGACTCCTCCTTCTTGCTTGTGCCTTTGATTTAGGGACTACAGTCAGCTATCTGCAGAAGGCCTCATCAACTTTCTCATGCTGATCAGGCAGCCTGTGGCAAACATCCACAAGAGTGTCACCCATATTGGCCTGCTAGCATGTTCTCACCCACAATCTATCCACTCTTTCATCATTTTTCTGTGGAGCCCAATTCTGTTGGAGCCAACATTCCAGGTGTTCTCTCATATAAAAAGCAACCCCATCACCCTATCTAGCTGGTCCATCTTCTCTACAAAGTATACAGACATCCATGACAACACTGAAGTCATGCAGACTGTCCCACGTCTCCAGGATCGCAATGAGATCATAGCCCTGCAACTGCACATAGATCTCTAACTCTTCCTGTTTATTCCCCATGCTGTCTGCTCTGATATACAGGCATGTCAGACAAGAAAAGGGAGTAGGATTCCCTGGAGGGATGAAAGAGGATTCTCCATAGCTATACTCACCCTTGAGGTGGTCAGCTTTCTGGCTCATGTCATGGGGGACAGATAAGGAACTTTTCTCACTCTTATAGTTGGCCTGGTTTGTTCCTCAGTCTAACATTCCCAATCTAACTGCACCCATATGCTAAGGATCCATCTGTGCTACTCAGTTCCTGTGGCCAGGAGTACATGCAGCATGGTCCCTGACTGAAAGAGGATGTCCAGTGACATTTATTAGATCTTATCCACTAGAATAGTCTGGATGCAAGCATGGGGATATTCCAACTATGCTCAGAGTCCTGAGAAAATGTGGGGCAATATTTCAGGTGACCTGGAACAAAATTGCACTGGGTGATGTCTTCATAGACATGCATTTCTATGTGTTGTTCAATTTACTAGTGTAGGCAAATCCATGGGGACCAGGGCATAGATATGTGCAAAAGCCCATCCTAAACCACATACACTTGCTCAGACAAGCAGTTGCTTTTGGGTCTTCATAGCTTTGCACCTTTTTGTAGTCAGCAGAAATGAAGGAAAACTTTAAAATGTTTTTAATTATTTACATATAGTAGACCAAATTAGAAAGGAAAAACAAAAACAAAAACAAAACTATTTCAGAATAACTAAAAGATGATACTTTCTTTTCACCTCTGACTATATGTTTATTTCAGTAAAAACATCAGCTGGAATTGGTGAATGCTTGAGACAGCCTCTTGAGTAAAAGGACAAACGCATTAAGAAGAATCAAAGCAAATGAAAGAAACACCTGTTCTTATTCATTCCAAATAACGTGCTCATGTCTGCACATGTAGTATTGTAAATGCCATAAATGCATTATAAATAATACATTAATAAAATAAATGTTTTCAAAGGGTTGCCTAATAAGGATTAATTGGATTTTTGTAAATATTTATGTTTTATGTATAGCCTGGAATGATCTGGGTGAACAAACTTCACTTTTCAGTATTTCTGTTTATTTTTCACTTCACACTGAGAAATAATATCTATCTAAGCAGAATCTTGATGAAAAGACAAAGAATGATCAGGAGATGTAAAGTTAAAATTAAAGAGGAAGGGAATTTTAATTAAACATTTAAATGTTGATTGTTAGCATTTCTGGAGCATCTGTACTAGAAGAAATTTTTGATTGAATGCAGTAGGGATGAGCATCTCCATCCTTCAATTTGGTATGAAAAAGTACACGTGTCCCCATCAAATTAGAACAAGGTGAAACACATCTCCAATAAATTACTAGAATAAAAAAGATTTACAAATAAACAAACAAACAAATAAAGTCTAATTAAATAGAAAATGAATTTCTTCACCCCTATCCCACATCCCAAATGATCACATGCAGAACACTTTCAGGTGTTCTGTTCTTCAGAAACTCGAAACATAAAATTTCATAGAGATAGCTAAAAGTAAACAATTTAGAGTATTTTGAAGCACATACAAGGTACTTTCAGAACTGCTCTGGATTACAAGAAAACATATTTCCAAACTTATATATTATAAGATTAAATCTTGGAATCTTTTATTCTATGAATAATATTTTGATTGGTAAAACCTGTGACTGAACTAGAGTTGCTTGTTTAAGTAAATTTATATGCATCATCTATATGTCCGCATTCACAGACATAGTTATCCAGATCATTTTCTGAATATCTTGTTAAAGATTAGGCTACACAAATATATCTAATGGTTCTCAGAAACCTTTCACGGAAAGAACAATAATTCTATTCAGTTGGAGTTGGCTACAAAAAGCATAGTGTATAGAAAGCATATAGAAAGCATAGCGGATACTAAAATTGCACTTGCTTTTCTTTTTCCCATTGCTTGCTACTGAACTGTTAAACGTAGAAGGCTAGTTTGGCTTCCTTTAGTAATATTTTTGTCGTTTTTCTCCAAATGTTACTTCAACCTTCAAGAATAAAGTTGACATATTTCAGTAAGTATTTATACTTTCCAATAGTTCATCTGTATATCTGAATAATTAGGAAATTATTTATACCATGAATATTACATGGAGGCCACTCAATGTTGTTAGAGGAATGTGAACTAACTGCATAAGTACCTCTGTAAACCTTTCTGTTGATGTCAGTTGCTCACAGGGGGCAAGAAAGGGCAACCTGAGGCCAAACGCCTAAACCATGCGATGTGAGAGCCAGCTTCAGCTTGTGGTCTTCTGTGGGTTTGGACTATTGCAGTTGTACTCTGTGAAAGACAACATCACATAATATGAGTTGTCTGAGTCCATCATGTAGGAATGGCATGAATTTTCAGGCATCAAAATACATCAAATGGGAATGATACAACCTCCCTATTTAATCAGCTGATGGGAGGGAAAAACAAAACAAAACAAAACAACCCCCCCCCCCCCCCCCCCCACACACACACACACAAAAACAAACAAGCAAACAAAAAAAAACAGCTTTAAACTTTTTTGACTTTTAATTTTTGGGTGGTCCTATCTGGAGCTGGAATTGGTGCTGATGGTCCTTGTTGGTTCCTTCCAACTTTTCTAAGACATTATGATTCTATAGCTTATGATTTTTGGAGCGTATTGCAGTGAAACTTAAAATCAAGGGGGAAGCATGAAGTGAATGCTGAAATTTTAATAGCGAAAGAATCATCGGACACAAGATAATCTCTATAATACAGTCTGCACAATGAATGGGGAGGATACAGCTTCAAATCTTGCACATGGAATAGAATTATAAGATCATTCATTTTGGAAAAGACCTTCAGGATCATCAAGTGCAAGCATCTGCCTGACCTACTGAGTCCAATTACTAAATCATGTCTTTTAGTCCTACAGAGTATATCACAAAGCTCAGATGAAATAGTACAATTCAGAGTTACCCCAATCAGGATATGAATAGCTGTTTTCTTTCTTAAAGGCTCACATAAGTTTTAAAAGAACAGATATGAACATTTTTTCAACTTGTTTAGGAGAGTGCTCTATTTTAAATAATTTAATTTTTCTTGTTTTCCCATCAGATCTGCTGTGTTTATTTTTCCTGGGAAAGAGTTCAAGATGACTCTACACTTTTAGCCATGCTGTTAGTCAAATATCAGCTGCATAGATAACACAATTTTAAAAATTCATCAGGAAGACTGAATCTAATCGGTGTCATTGTCTCTCTGTTTTCTTTTGTTTATACCAATGTCAGAAAGAGCAAAATTAAACCCTCTCAGAAATTTTAATGTCACTTGAGGAAATACAAGCATTTGTAAGCTCTAACATGGTGTCAGCAAAAAACAAACAAACAAACAAACAAAAAAAAAAAAACACTAAAAATATCAACAATTTTCATTACAACATGAGGAATCAGTGAACTGTGTCTTGCTTTCAGATATTTTTCTAATCCTTTTCTACATTAAGGACCAAATTCACTAAAACTATTGCAGCTTATATGACATCATTAGAAGTGCACGACTCCAACAATGGATGAAATTGATATACACTACCTATCTGATTTTCTAAGAAGCATTAATTTTGCTGTCAAATGAATAAAATTTCATGTTTTCTTAAGAATTAAGAATTCTAGAAGATTTTAATCTCGGTTGAAGTTGCTACATAAATACATCTTGACTACAATAGGAACATCCCGCATTTTTTTTTTTTTAACTTCCTAAAATATAACTAAACTGGTATGTTTATTCAAGATACATGGATCTCCATAAAATATCATTTCTATGTGAAATCTCATACTGCATTTGTGGAATTTATTTGTTATAGCTGAGTATTAAAAAAATAAAACAAGCAAAAAACCACAGGAAAATTATCTAGTGAGGGAAACAAATCAATTTAAACACCTTAATTGGGTTCTACAGAAACAGGAACATCCTATACAGGAATACACTGGTAGAGCAGCACGCATGTTCATATAAAGTCCTCAGTATACAGCACAGAATATGGAGCTTAGTTCTCAAAGCCTTTACCAATGCAAAATTTCTATCCATGAAATTGCAGACATTTTGATTATACAGACATGTACATTATATGCAGACAAAAAGCTGTTCCAGAAAACAGCCTTACCAGCCTGACAGCTCTGAAAAATTATCTTAGATAGAAATGGATTCAGTGCTGCTTGCTGGGTCAGAAGGCTTGATTCACATTTCCTGCCAGCTGAACATTCAAATCACCAAGCTATAGGATTTTCTGCAATAAGGTGCTTTCAATTTCTAGTTGATAGCTTCACTTCATACCCTGTTAGATATATAAATAATAATAATAAAAATAAAATTAAATTTATATTCAGATAAATATTATATTCAAATAGTTTGAAATACCATTTATTTCATATTATAAGACATATGCTGTAACAGTGGCTGGAAGGCTAGTGATGAAACATTTACTCTTCACTCCAACTTAGCTTCAAAGACCAGTATATGAGTCCTGTACTCTCAAAAAGATAGCCAGGGATCTTTGACTCTGTTCAGCAGCTGCTTATTTCATGACTGAAATTCAGAAAAGAGGATTATCACAATTTAAATCTGTTTGGTGAGCATTTTCCCTAGGTGCTCTTTTTTTTTTTTAATTATTTTTATTTTTGTACTTCACAATCAAAATGACATAACAGTAATATAATTTTAGGAAATAATAAGAAAAAAGCTTCCCATCATATCTATCATAATTCAGAACACTTGATATTTCTCTGTCAGAAGTCACTGACCCTCTTTTTTTAATGTTCCCTTGAGATTCTGTCTTAATTTCATAAATACGATTGTCTGAGTAAGTATGGAATAAGTATGTCATCAGTATGATGATGACTTATTATCCATGTTTTTATTTCTTTTTTTTATTTATTTAATATTTTCTTTCATACTAGTTTCTAATTTTGAAATAGTTTCTTGATATTATTATTATTATTTTTTTTTTTAACCAGCAAAATATTTTCTTTCTGAGACCTTATGAGATACCTTTAAACTCATTCTCACTCTTAAGATAAAGCTTCAGTTCTTCTTTGTCTCATATTTTCATTAACATTTTTATGTATCCAACTAAATGTATGGCCACTCTACATATTACAGTTTTAGGCATAAACTGCACTGGAAAACTGTAATACATAATCAACCAAAATCAGCTGAAATATAACAGCTGTATTCAAAGGGGATTGGGAAAAGCCTCTGAATAAAAGTGAAAGCTACTGATCCTACACATGTGTTATTTTTTGTCCATTTATCTTTTTGAGGTTATAAGAGGAAGATAAATCTACACTGCACAACCAAGATGAAAAGAAGTTATCAAGACTCTGTAGACTTGCTTTACAGTAAGCTTGTTTATAGCTAGACTGTTTAACTTTTTCTTCTTTTTCTAAATTACAGCCCAAAGCTATGACAGAGGTGGACAGAATATTAAATCTGATAGGAGATGGAGAAATGGATTTCAAGGACTTTCAAGCACTTTTCACCAATTGACAGCCTGAGGTAGTCATGGAGGGGGAGAAGGAAAGGTAGGTCAGAACAATTGTTAGGTGCAATGTCTGACCTTTACTTATAGGATTTTATTTAGAAATGAATCAGTGCTGTCAGTTGCCATAACAGATGCAAATATTCTTCTGTGATGATTAAAAAAATCTGGACTCAGGAAGATTTCTGATTTTCTAGGACATCATAGATTATCTAATTACATATTGAAGCTCAACTGAAATAACTGTGCAGCTTGCTAAATAACCCATCACTGTATTATGTATTTCCAACAAGAAATATACTAGCACAGGGGGCAGAGTTAAAATTTGATGGGTTAATCGCACTCTCTCTTTACATCATCTTTTGTACAAGAGGACTAAGACATGATTCACCAAGGGGAGGTCGTGCTGGACCAACCTGGTGGCCTTTTATGAAGATGTCACTAGCTGGGTGGACGGGGGGAGAGCGGTAGATGTAGTCTACCTTGATTTCAGTAAGGCTTTTGATACAGTCCCCCATGACATCCTTACAACAAAGCTGAGGAAGTATGGGATAGATGAGTGGACGGTGAAGTGGATCGAGAATTGGCTGACTGGCAGAGTGCAAAGGGTTGTCGTTGGCTGTGCGGTGTCCGGCTGGAGGCCTGTGACTAGCGGCATCCCCCAGGGGTCTGTACTAGGTCCGGTCTTGTTCAACATCTTCATCAACGACCTTGATGAGGGGATAGTGACCACCCTCAGCAAGTTTGCTGATGACACGAAGCTGGGAGGATTGGCTGACACGCCTGAAGGCTGTGCTGCCATTCAGCGAGACCTGGACAGGCTGGAGAGCTGGGCAGTAAGAAACCGGATGAGGTTTAACAAAAGCAAGTGCAGAGTCTTGCACCTAGGTAGAAATAATTGCATGCACCAGTACAGGCTGGGGGAAGACCTGCTGGAGAGGAGCTCTGCTGAGAGGGACCTGGGCGTCCTGGTGGGCGACAGGTTGGCCATGAGCCAGCAGTGTGCCCTTGTAGCCAAAAAGGCCAATGGCATTCTGGGGTGCATTAAAAAGAGCGTGGCAAGCAGGTCGAGGGAGGTGATCCTCCCCCTCTACTTTGCCCTGGTGAGGCCTCATCTGGAATACTGTGTCCAGTTCTGGGCTCCCCAGTACAAAAAAGACAGGGATCTCTTGGAAAGAGTCCAGCGGAGGGCCACAAAGATGGTGAAGGGCCTGGAGCATCTCCCCTATGAGGAGAGACTTAGGGAACTGGGTCTGTTCAGCCTTGAGAAAAGAAGGCTGAGAGGGGACTTGATCCAGGTTTTTAAATACCTGAAGTGTGGGGGCCATAGTGGCGAGGCTGGTCTCTTTTCAGTAGTGCGTGGGGACAGGACCAGGGGCAATGGGCTGAAACTTCAGCATAGGAAGTCCCACACGAATGTGCGCAAGAACTTCTTTACAGTGAGGGTGACGGAGCACTGGAACAGGCTGCCCAAAGAGGTGGTGGAGTCTCCTTCTCTGGAGATATTCAAGACCCGCCTGGACACCTACCTGTGCGACGTGGTGTAGAGAGCCTGCTTTGGCAGTGGGGTTGGACTCGATGATCTCTAGAGGTCCCTTCCAACCCCTACAATTCTGTGATTCTGTGATTCATCATGTTTTTACACAGGGAGAAAATTAGAAAGGCAAAAGGCAAGCTTGAATTCAACCTGGAAACTGTTGTAAAAGAGAACAACAACAAATAATTACAGATTTAATAATAGCAGGAAGAGGGCTGAGGAGAATCTTTATCTGTTAGATAATGCAACAGGGAATGTGACCACTGAGATTAAGGAAAAGGCTGAGGTTTGCAATGAGTTCTTTATATCTGCCTTTAAAAGTCAGACTAGTTATCCCTGGGGTGCTCTATGCCCTGATTGGGAAGTCTGGGATGGGGAGTAGAATAACACCCTCCCCACCACCCCAATACCCAATTCTGCTGGGAACAGAGATCTACTACTCAACCTGGACTTCTGCAAGTTCACACTAGATGGGATTCAGCTGAGGATGCTGAGGGAACTGGTGAGGTTGATAGCCAAGCTCCTTTCCACCATGTAGCAGCATTTCTGGTCAACCAGAGAGGTCCCTAACAATTGGAGACTTGCCAGTGTGTCTCTCATCCACAAGAAGGGTTGTAAAGAGGACCCAGGGAACTACAGGCCTGTTTGCCTGTTTGTCCCTAAGCTGTGTTCCAGAATGGGAGCTTTTTCAGTTGCTGAGTATTGCATTCCTACTAATGTTTGGTGGAAAACAGATGTTTTGAGGGAAGGGAAGTCATTCAGAGCAACCTGGACCTACTGAAGGTAAAGATACAGAAAGTATTGCTATACAGATGAGGAAGGCTGGTTGTTTCAGATGGCTAGGCAGCTAAATTCCACCACAGTGCTTCATCTCTCCCTCTCCTTGCAGAAACTGGGGGAGAAAAAATGATGAGGATGGCTCAAAAGCAAAGGTAAGGGTAAGGAGATCTCTCACCAATTACCATATCTGTCAAAACAGACTCAAGCATACAGGAAACAAATATAATTTAATGTCTACTACTAACAGATAAGAGATGTGAGAATTAAAAAGCTCCTTCCACACACTATCTTCTCCCCCATACTGTCACAGGGGAATGAAGAATTTGGGCTGCAATCAATCCATAATGCTTAGTCTCTCCCTCTCCTCCATGCTCCTTCTCCGACACTGTGTATCTGTGTCCTTTCCATGGATACTTTCCTTCCCCAGCTGATGTTGTGTGGGTTTCCTACAGGCTGCAGCTTCCTAGATCTGCTCCAACACAACTCTGTACCACCAGATAAGATTCTTCACAGAATCCAGTGCAGGCACTAGAGCTTGATATAATTAAAAGACCTAGTTTATTCAGTTTTCATTTTCAAACGAGTTATTCCTCTTCAGTCTATTGTGTAATAGTGTAGATACTTATTAACTGTGTTTGGAAATTTTCCATAGTACACTTCTGTGTGTTTTCTAAGCATACAAAATCAAAAATGGCATTTTCTTAAATGTTGTGGTTTTCTCTCAGAAAACTTTCCTATGCTCTCCTAAGTGTATTTGGCTTTGTGTCATTCAACACTGAACTCCATCTATGGTCTATATTGTTCTAAAATCAGTGTCCTGGAGAGAAGTCCTGAGTAATTCAATGGAGAAACAAAATACCTGTTTTAGCACTACAATGCTTCTTTTCAGCCATTACAAGGATGGAGCTTGTATTTTTAGTGTGACTAAATTGATGAAAAATCCACAAAGGCTGCTATTATCAAATTATACATAATTATTTTAATTCCATTCAGATAACCAATCATTTAAAATAATATTAACAAACCTCAATCTTTTAAGAGTTAAAACAATTAAAATATACAAAATTATAACCTACAAAAATACTCAGATAACACTTAAACAGTCTCTTGGTGCATATCTTTTCAGGTCATGTTTCTCTTTGTTGCAATTCATTTAAAGTTCAATTCAGCTGCATCAAAGATGAATTTTTTACAGTGTGCTCATCTATTGGATGTGAAACACCCCTGAAAAGTATTATCGACTAATTCTACAAATCACAATTGTAATTTTAAATAGTGAAAATATCTGGAATAGTAATGAGCCTTAAGCCTAATGCACTACCAGAATAACTCAAGGATTACCCTCTGGCATAGTCTATTATATATTTAAGGTTTATGTTTTATTCTCACTAAAAAGGGGGGAAAAAAATCTTTTTTTTTTTTCCCCACCATTCTTGTTTTAGGACAAGTCTAAGATTTGAGTGTGTGAAGATCCTCAGAAGAAACATTTATTTACCAGATTTAAAATGAAATGAAGACGTAAAATAAATCTTCCTGCTATTTTTCAAATGATACAGAAAAGGAAATCACAGTAATATATTCTTCAGAATGTCAAATGATGTGGCATATAAACTGAAATCCTACCTAATAATGCCTAAAGTACTAATAATTAAACCAATAAATCAGTCTTATAAAAAAATACTCTGAATTTCTCATGCTTTTAAGGAACTTAATTTTTCTAAAAGTGAAAAACAAAACAATCAAACAAACAAAAGAAAAATAACCTATAAGTAATATATATATATATATATATATATATATATATATATATATATATATATATATATAATGGAAATCTTAATTTACCGGTTCTGTCTATGTAAGTATAGCAAAAGTTCTCCTGAGGCTGCAATAATGTATAGTCTTATGAATGATAAAGCAGAGTTTCTCAATAAACAATAAATTTACAACTCCTAACACTACAGTAGGAAGTAATTATTATTTTATTTTAAAGACATATTGGTTTAAGTATGAACCTGCTCCATATTATTGTGATACACACACTGAGAGACAGCCTCAGCCTGTGGGAACATACAGTCTCAAGAGATACAAGGCATAAGGGAAAAAAAAAAATAATAATAGGAAATCACTACATTTTGCATGTCAAATTGGTGAGCAGAACATAAATTTAAGTATAAACTTGATTGTGCAGTGTATCTCTGAATATATTGGTGTTATTTATCCCACTGTAGAGCTGGTTATGGGCAAACTGTTGATCAACATACTATTCTGCAGGAATGGACTGAAATCCCAAATTTATTTAGAATGATCCATGTTTGCAATGAATAAGAGAAACTGTCTATTTTCACTTTGCTAGTGAACTTTTGAAATTTTGCAGACATCAGAGGGGAAAACAAAGAGTAATTGGCATAGTTTAAATATGCTCATGTTCATGTGTCATTTGTAAGTTAGAGTTTTAATTCAGATAAAAGTGAAGTTTGGACTTGATGATCTTCAAGGTCTTTTCCAATTCTAATTGGTAATTCTAATTCTATGAAGCTTTACCAAATAATGAAGCACAGCTTCAGTTCTAACACTAAACATACATCTAGACCAATACACTCTGTGTAAATGAGCCTGGAGTAAAATGTCACTCTAATTTTAAACTATAGTTTTCAGATTGGAATTAATATCTATATTAATATATTAATATCTATATTTGTGTGTGATTTTATATAATGGAAAGGGAAAAGGAACTGGTTAAAAGCCATCTAAATTGAAGGATGTTCTCAACATGACCTGTACTTCTCCAAGAAGTAAAATGAGGGAAAATAATGAGCTGAGCTTAGAGTGTTAGCTAGGAGTGCTACTGGATTGAGTCAGTCAAGACTGCAGCTAACAAAAGTATGTCACACCACTTGGCATACTGTACCTCATCCTAAATCAGGCTTGCTATCTACTGTGTCTAAAAGTTACAAAGTGGAACTGGAGATTACTGCAGGATGGGGAAAAAAAATCTGTTAGGCTTGCCACTGCCAGTATAGATGAACAGACATTAGACTGTTGGGAAATAGTGATTGTGATTCTGTTTATCTATTTGTAAAGTTTTACACCCAAAATATAATTTCCTGATCAGTTCATTCATGTTAGTGAACAGTGGAAATTAACATTCTGCACACTAGAAAACTATGTTATGTAGGGTAAGTTATCTCCATTTAGAAAGAGATGATAATTTAATGTTGCTGCAACAATTAAGTTTTGGCATAGAGGTCAAGGGCTCTGTACAGCGAAAATCTCAAGCAGATACCACGTCTGGTGTCCTCAAGAAACTGTATAATTGTATTTTGTAAGTCTGGTCATGACCCTAATGCAGAGTTAACCACTGGAAATGAAGACATTCATATCTCATGACAGGAAAACAAACAAACAAACAAAACAAAACGACAACAACAACATTAAGCTTACTAGACCTTTTTAAATGGAAATGAAGTAACAGGTTGGAGAAATCTGTTTGTTCGTCCTGTATCAGGAACAGACATCAGGGGGCAGACAGAAGTAGTTACTACTTCCAGCAGCTCAACTGCAGCAGGAAAAGCTGGGAATGCAGAAGGAGTGAGAAGATCCAAACAACCACACAGCATTTTAATATGAGTTTTTCCTGGTGAGCGTTGGGCATTTCCGAGCATTATTCTTAATGTGATATTAAGTAAAGTTTAAAGATCGTAAAATCACAGAACAGTCTGGGTTGGAAGGAACCTCAGAGATCATCTTATTTCACCCCACCCTGCTGTGGACAAGGACACCTCCCACTAGACCAGGCTGCCCAAAGCACTATCCAGCCTGGCCTTGAACATTTCCAGAGAGGGTGCGTCCACAACTTCTGTGAATTCCCAAGGGACCCTTATTCATAATCTTTGATTGCTCTTTGGATTGATCAGTAGGCAGAACTTGAGTTACTTTATGGAAATAAAGAGTAACAAATCAAGGCAATAAAGACCGAATGTTATTTCCTTTTACTGAACTGAAACAACAGGAAGTCTTGGAAAGGGGAGTCCATAGGAGTCTTAAAGGTACGTATGTATCAGTACACACACACACTGTGGCACTGCAAGTGAACGGAAAACTTGGTCTGATGAAAGGAGGTGGTTTGCTTCTCCAGCTTTGGTCTAACCTATCTGCACAAACAGTGCTGCTCTGAGGGAGTTCTCAAAGCGTTTGCTACAAGACATAAATCCTAAAAATAAACTTTTTGTAAACCAAGTGACTTCTTGCACCCAGGCTTATAAAATACATCAGGAAATCGCCCAGAATCCCTGTAAGTGCATTCTGTAATAATCTGAAAGAGTTGTTTGCTCTGCAGCTGTGACAGCTACCTCTGGATGAAGCTAGCTAGAGAGTAATCTAAGACCATCCGTATTCAATTATTTAGTCAATCCAAGTTACTGACTGCAACCTTCTAGTCGCTACAGAGGAGACAGACCTTGAGGCTAGCAAAACTCAGTTTTAGGTCTAAGCCTAGCTCATACACATGGTATCTTCATAAAGGATACACAGGCCTGGATTTTATTTGTCCTTCAGAGAGGTAATGATGAACAACTGGAATTGCACTGGGGCTGGGATAAAAGCTTTTCTGAGTGACTATTTTTCAACCACGGAACAGTTATTCAGCAAACTGAATGAGAAAACAAGCTTTTTGTGGCACATTTCACTTGAACATCAGCAAAATCTCTCTAAGTGGTTTCTTAGTAAGTTATTTCAGTCTTCTGTGAAATGTTTGTTTGGATGTTGGTCTGTTCCCTCCTACTAACAAGTGAAGTAGTATCCACATCAGGAAGTCATTCCATGCTTTTGTACTGGTACGTCATGCCTGTGCTGCATATAGTGAAGCCTGAGCATAAACTGAAACTCCCCTTTCAAATAAAAAAGACAAAAGACAAGAGTGTCTGGGCAGAACGACAGAAGTGTTAACAAACAGGCAATTGGTTAAACAGATCCACAGGCTCTCCTGCTCTAATGAGGTGTTTTTTTTTCAGTGGGATAGCATGTCCCAAAGAGTTACAGTGTGCCTGCGTGCAGCAGCACTAGTGAGCCTCACAAGGTGAAGGTGGGTGAGTGCAAAAGAAATCTTAAGAGTGCGATAGAGAAAAGAGGGCAAACCCATGACATAGTTCAAGGAGCACCGCTGCCTGCAACAAAGCTGGGAGCAGACTACTCTGCACCCGTGGTAGGTGCCCTTCATTGCCTGTGCAGAGCACAGATTTGGAAAGTCGTGCAAAAACGGAAAGAAAAGCAGATCTGATCCATCTTCTTGTTCCAGAGAGGGAGACAGTTGCCAAGACCCACAGCAAGCAATGTCCTTCTGGCTGACCACCTAAAAAATAACTGGGCTCTGCAAAAGAGGAGAGTCCTGAGCTGGAGGGCTCCAGAGGGGAGCTCTTGGTTCCTGAGCCCTAGCTTGCTGAGATGAAGAAAGAACAGAATGTCCTTGCAAAATAAGATCTGAGAAGAACTAGTTAAACAAACTTAAGATCTTGCAGGTATATGGCAATATATACTAGCTTAGCTTCTGCCTGTAAATCTCGTATGCTTGACAGAACAAAGAGTATACATTTTGTCAAACGGGATACAATGATAGCTGGGGAAAACAACAAAGGAAATGGCAGGGTATAGCGGAAATGCTAAGTCATGGCCTGAAACAGTGATGGAGCACCTGGTGGGAAGGCAGGGCCAACCCAGGGGAGCTCAGGTGCATGCAGTGGACCTGAGTGACAGGAAGGGATGAAGCCAGGATCCACCCTCTCCCAGCCCTTACTCTATGGTTGGCAGTGGAGGTGAGGGTATCTCTCTGGAGATCCCTACTTGCCTGAGGCCTTCTGAAGGAGAGCAGCCTTTTTCCTTAATGTCTGCTGTTGCTGCATTTGGGCTTGTTCTCATTCGCTGTAGCCAAAGACTTTTCCATCCTGCTATTATTGCATTACCTTCCATCCTGTTATAGCATTCCACAGGAGGTACTTACAGGGGGGAGATGAGTGTGTAATAGGTGAACTGAGAAGAATGTGAACCCTGAGCACCTTAGCAATAGGGAAAGGGGGAAGGGTCCACTAACATTAGGGAACAGGGATAAAAGAGTGTCTCTGTCCTCTGATACTTTGAGAGACCTCACAGGGGTATGCCCCAGTGGACCCTCCCTTTATTCAAATAAAGAAAACTAAAAGCTTCTGTGTCTCCTTCTGGGATAAAGATAATTAAACAAGCCTATTTGTGCATGAGTATTCCCCATCTTACACCTTCTTTTCCTGGTTTTACCAGGAAAGAGATCAGATGGCCTGAATGCAGAATACAAGCCTCAGCCCCTGCAGCAACACCTGAGGTCCCCATGCCCAGAAGCATTCCCTCTATGTATATTTGTTTTACTAAGAGGATGGATTCATTTCTATCATGCTGCACTGACTGTAGCTAGGTTTTCTTCAGGCTGATTTCTCCTGCTCCCTTCCCACCTCTGACGATTTGTGGGATTGTCTCCAAGATGCTCTCCTGCACCCTGCCAGCAAGGCTGAGACGAGAGGAAAGCAGCAAGGTGAGGGTTTGAACCAGAACTGCTTTGACACTGGTGAGATCCTGGTCCTGGCTTCACCTCCTGCCCAGCACCACGGGTTTGCTGAGGGTCTGGACGCTGAGCAGAGCAGGAAAAATGATCACAGCATAAACCAATTCTAAATTTGTTCGTATGCTGCTCAGTGTCTTGTCTTGGGTGGTTCAGACAGTGATAGGCACTTAGATTCTGTAGTGTTTAAAAAGAAACGAAGAACTTAAAGAAGCATAATGCATCCTTACTAATCCCTTATCCTGCTAAAACCATTGCTTGGTCCTGTATTGTAGTACTAAATTCTTCAGGAAGCATTTTTTACTGAGTTGACAGATGCCTCAAAAGCCAAGGTAAGATTGTTATTTGTGTCAGAAAATGAGTAACATCATGGACATGTTCCGACTGAAAATGAAAAATAATTTTAAAAAATTACTAAGTTATTTGTAATTTGTCTGTAGCCTCAGTTCAAACATGGGGCAGTTTTGCAGTTCTGTTTATATGAAGATCCTAGTAGAAGTTGTGGGTACAGCTGGCTTCAGCCATTAACTACAGGTGTCCATTTTTGTCTCACAATGCCTTATGCTACTATGGCTTCTATTATGATGAAAATAAACAGAACACAACCATAAGACTTCCTACAATTTTAAAGTGCATTAGTTGGCCTCGTTAAGTGAAAAATTTGTTTCTCAGGTAACCTAACTGTAGTGTTTCTGTACAATCGAGCTTTTATTTGCCATTCTGCTAATGATGGATTACTTAGACTTAAGAGGTATTGATTGAAGAAATGGCTGAAAGCAGTCCATCATTTAACAAGTCAAATGACAGTTTTCTGATTTGTAGTAAGAACAGCAGGACTTTGACTGACTGAGTGAAATTATATAACTCAACCTCTAGGAGCAACATTTGTAGTAAACTCAAGCATTTAAATGCCGAGGGCATAAACAACTTGAATGGAACACATTTTTAGAGTGTCAAAAAGAAAATGAAGAAATTTCAAAACCAGTCATCCATTCAACAGCAGAGCAAGTCTGTGCTTTTGGTTTCAAGAGTGGCAAGTTCATGGGGGATATTCTATTAAAATACTGCTGAATGATAACAATGAATAAATAAGAACTGTACCCATGAGAATTGAAAAAGAGTAGCTTACAAGTCAGTACAACAGTAGTTTTTATTTTTTTTTCCTGAGCAGAATGACAGCACGGAATAGTTTCAGAAATGAATCTAAACAAAAGCAGGGATGTGAGAATTTCTGCAACCTTATAGTTTCTTCCAGCTCTATCAGGTTGCATCTTACATTGGCCTAGTCTCTTCGTGCATGTCATGTATTATTTCAGGCAGTTCTTGACTTAGGTCATTTATATCCTAGCAGAAAATAAAAGAATTACAATGAAGAAAAGAAAAGAAAAGAAAAGAAAGGAAAGGAAAAGAGAGGAGAGGAGAGGAGAGGAGAGGAGAGGAGAGGAGAGGAGAGGAGAGGAGAGGAGAGGAGAGGAGAGGAGAGGAGAGGAGAGGAGAGGAGAGGAGAGGTGTGAAGGACAGATCTGGTTTTCTTTTGTTGTCTAAAAACTTGTTTTGTGAGGTTTTTCTGATGATAAGACTCTGACTGGCGACTGCTAACTATCTAGGAGGGTGAATGGTGGTTGCTATTGTGCCATCTCTGCTTATGATTGCAAAGATAAGCAGAGACAGGACAAGCAGTCTTTTTCAGGGGTGCTGCTTGAAGGAGCAGACCACTGCAGAAGGCGATAATGCTTGTGTCTGGCAAACAGAGGCAGCACCAACCCCTGCTGGCTTATCTGTGGGCCAGGAATGTCACAAAAGCTGGTTTTAAACCATTTTACAGAGTGTTTACCTGCTTGTTTAGAAATTCACTGTTTGTTCGAGATACATTCCCAAAAATGCTGAGCATTCTTGTAATCCTCAAACTTCAAAGAAGAAGAAAAACAACCCCACCGAAATGGGGGATAAAAGGCCCTCGCTAAACTGGGGATTTTGGAGACGATCTCTGGAGACAAACTTTGGAGACGATCTCCCAAAAACACCTTTGACGGAGAATTCCCTGAGGGGAAAACCTTTTCGGAAGGCCGGCTTGCTGCAGTGCTTCCTGACTTCCTCCCATCCCCCGCGGTGATCAGACGAGTTCCTGAAATCAACGGACCTACTGTGTACCTCGCTGGACCCACGGTGGTGACTATCTCTCTTGCTCTCTACAGACTCCTTGCTTATTTTTCCTACTTTTCCTATCGCCCGCCTTCCCTTCCCCATCTCCCTAAAACGGGTAGGACTTTAATAAACTGGTTGGACCAACATTTGAACCGTTGCTTCTTAATCTCACGCCGGGTATACACATATCAAAGAACCTTGCCTCCCTCCTACAAATTGGAGCGAGACATTTATTATTGGCGTCACGGACAGGATACCCGCCGTGAGAGTGTTGTCCTCCCAGATATAGCCTGAAACTTTTCTATGTGCACCTCCTGGAGTTGCAAGGAGCGACAGTTTTGGTAACTTAGATGTGAGCACCTCTCCAGGAAGACCGCTCCATATTTCCATATATGAAACTTTACTTGCTTTTGTGTTTACCTCTCGGGGACGTATGAATTAATTTTGACTATTTGCTTTTGTTTTATACGTGTGTGCCTCCTCGAGAAGACAATTTTGCATTTTTTGTGGTTTAAGTAACTTGTAACGTGTTTTGGAATTTGAAAGGTTTTGTGTGTGCATCTCTTGGGGAAGTGAGGAGGTAATTTTTGACGTAAAACGTGTGTTACTCTCCAAGAAGTTTATTCCTTTTGAGAAACCTAGAAGTTTATTCCTTTTTTGAGAAACATTAAGTGTTTTTCTTGTAGCTTTAAGCTTGAAGTTTTTCTGGCCAGACAGGATAGCCAGGAGCGATTTAGGTGTTTACACTTTCTTTGTAAGTGTTGATTGTGGTTCTTGGTCTTTTGTGTAAGGGAGGAGTGATTTGAGAATTTGCGTTGTTTAAACTTTTTCTGTGCGCACCTCTCCGAGTTGCAAGGATTGAGGGTGTCTTGTAACCTAGGTGCGGAATTTGCAGTTTTTTTCCTCTGTGTGGCCTCGCAGGAAAATAAGGGGCGATTTAACCCAAAAGGTGTTGTTTTAGCCTGCTGTCTTTGTGTGCTCCTCTAAACAAAAGGGAGGCATGATTGTAGCATTTACATTTGTTTGATTGGTGCGTGCCTCCCTGGGGTGGGCTAAGGAGTTAGTGTACCTTCTCTTCCCTTAGTGTAGATCTTTTAGGGTATTGAGAAATGAGTGAAAGTATTGCCACTATGAAAAGTGAAAATGTGCTATTTGACCTTTTAGAAAAGCACGGTGCTCGGCCCTCTTTATCAGGTGTGGATTGGGCACGACAAAACTGGCATAACTTGCAGAGTGTTTCAGACCGCATTTGTGTTTTACAACATGGGGCTCGTACCCAATCTGGGAAAGGAAAATCGTTTATTTGTGCGGTACTCGGTGCAGCTTTAAAAGCAGCCGTGGAGTTCCGAGATGAAAAACATTCGGTAGAAACCCAAACCATACAAGCATTACAGGAATCAGTTAAAGTAATGGAAGAATTGGTAAAAACTCTGCAGTATCAAATATTGAACCTTGAGGAACAATTACAAAGAGAGAAACATAATTCAGTTTTGTTGCAAACGGCTTTTAAGGAACTATTAACGTATAAGAATACTAGCAATGCTGTTGTCCATAATTTGCCTCAAGAAAAAACTTTTCCTCAGAAGGAACTACAAGGAATGAGGGGAGGGCTTGACAAATTAGAGGACTCGCCAACCCAATTGCGTCCTTTGATAAAAACTGAATATGCATTTGATAATGGTGAGGACCTGGATCCTAAAATGAATGTTAAAGAAATTCCCTTCTCTGTCACTGAATTAGCAAAACTGAAAAAGGATTTTAGCCGTTCTCCAAAAGAATCAGAAACGGAATATGTATGGAGAGTCAGTCTAACTGGTGGAGACCAAATAATGTTAACTGAAAAGGAAGGTTATTGGGGTCCAGGAGTACTTTTAATTACTGGTAACAACCGTGCTCCCTGGTCCCTAACGCAGAGGGCTGCCTATTGGGCAGGTGGTCTTAACCCTTTAGAAAGGGGAGACCCTCTTGCCATTACTGGAACAGCTAATCAACTAGTGGAAAGTGTCCAAAAGGCTGCCTGTTTGCAAATGATGTATGATAGAAAGTTGCAGCCACATCATGAATCACCTATGATGATGCCTGTTGATCCTGAAAGGATGACTCCTTTAATCAGGGGGCTTCCAGAATCACTGAAACCCATAGGCATACAATTACAAGGAAAGATACAGGCTATGCCTCAGGGAGAAAGAACCTGGGCAGCGTTAGAAGGAACTGTAACCTCTAACCATCTGCAGTCAGGATATAAAGTGTGGACATGGGGGGAGGTTGCCCAAGAATTAATTAATTATGAAAGAAAATATGGGCCGGTGATTTCTAACACTAGTAAATTTGACCCAAGGGAAGTGAGGCTTGCAGCTGTCAGCCTTGCCCCTGGGCCACCTAGCCCAAACCTCAGTGAAACTGGAAGGGTCTCATTGCCAGTAAGAACAGGTAGGCGAAATATTGGTCATAAACGTAATCGTCTCTGGACACTTGGCTGGCAAAAGGGTGTTCCACGAGATTTGATGAATGGATTACCCACAGTCAGACTAGAGAAATTAGTTAACTGGTGGCCAGAACAAAAGCTCAAGAAGCTCAAGGAAAGCTGATGCTTTCGCCCCCTCCCCCAGATGAGCGGGAGGTGGGGGGGGGGGGAAGGCAGTGAAGGGGTGGATGTATTAGAAAGCTCACAACAAAAGGAGATCCTCGATTTAACACCTTCTGTCCCAAGGCCTCACCACTCCTGCCAATTGCCCCTGTGAGTCACAATACAGTTACTGATAAGCCAGGGAAACACTTATCTCCCTGGCCAGCCTGTGTCAACTGACTCAGCTAACCTGAGGACAGTTTCCCTAACCGTAATGAAATCCCTTAACAAATATCCTTGGAAGGCTAAGGACACCCCGATAATGAAATGTAAAATCAACTCTTGGCTGGATTGTTCCCTCATTTTTTAATTGTATTAACAATAGCCCCAAAAGGGCAAGTTGTCTTGTTTTATTTTACAGAAGATCCTCGTGGGACCTTTACTGAACACAGAATGGCTGATAGCTGACTTTAACCATTTGTGTTTTGTGACAGGAAAATTGAAGATGTGATCTTGCTGGAATGTTGAATATACCTCTTGATTACATATTTTGGTTGCAATAGTATTACGTTTTGTTTGTTGTGGTTGTGGGTTGTGATTGATATCAGTCCTCGGATCTCTTAAAACTTCACAATTTGGTTCAGAGTTTTTACAGGTCATTCTGGCTTTCTGGTACTCTCTGCACAGTAATAACCATTCCTTCTGACCCCTTCTTTCACCCCTTTTGGTTAAACTGATTGTGATTTGCATGTAATTCCTCCATAGTGTTTCCAAATTCCTAACAAATTGGGAAATGAGCCAAGGGACCCATCTAATATCTGTTAGATGTGGTCACAAATGAAAGCCCTTTGCACTGATGTTTTTCAGCATCACATCAGTCCAGGAGTTCCATACAAAACATGGTTGTTGGACTAAGGGTGTTTGTGGAAACTGAAGAACTGTATTGTTTGATCTGTGGGTTCTGAAAGGAATGGGACAAGCTGCTTTGATGATATAAGAAAGTGTAAATATATAATTGAGGGTATGTGGAAGTGTAACTGAGGGTACAAATTGTGGAGAATGTTAGTAGTTTATGTAATGATGAGAGTTTGGAAAGTGAGAAAGTTTGGAACAGACACAGGCTGAAGAAGGCAAGGACTGGCAAGGTATAACAGGGATATCAGGACTGATAAGAGGTGAACGATGTGAAAACAAAACAAAACAAAAAGAATTCCTGTCTGGATCTTGGCTTACACTGGGACTTCCTGAATGGAGAAAGCAACTAACACAAATACCCCTATTTATTTATTTTATTTGATACTATTGTTTATTGTCACTGTCTTTGTGATTGTTAAATGTTTATGGTATATGTAAGTATAAATGCAAATGGTATACGGAAATGTAATTGTTAATGGTAAATGGAAGTGGAAGTGCCGCAAGAGAACGCATCCCGTGCTGCTCTCCCTCACCGCCCCCCCCCCCCATCCTCTGCCGCTTGTGATCAGAAAGTAAACAAATCGTTACTTCCGAATAGGGACAAAAGCACAACATTGGAAGTGCACGTGCCCTTAATTTAGTGTTAATTATTACCCCTGCTAGGACCAGTATTACAGACAAAGTAAGTGATCAATTTGGTATGGGTAGTAGAAACCCCAGGTAGGGATAAGAATGCAGTGTCTCATACAGGTTAAGAAAGGCAAATACGATCACGGACTCTGTGGTTAGTGCAGAACAAAAACTTTTATTGTGAACAATGAACTTAAATAATATGAACTTGGTCAAGTGCCTTATTAAATATGACACTCTTATCACGCGTGATGGTGCTGGATCTTCCATCCTGCCCTGAGGAAGATTGCGCTGGAGCTGCACTCGTGCCTCGGGTGCCGTCCCGCAGCACCCAGTCTTTGGAACGAGGCACAGGCACTGTCAGTCTCAACTCCATTTCATTGTACCTCAGCAGTGTCTCCCGGTAATGGGAGATGAGGTCGTAAAGGCTGTCAAATATTCGGTTATTAGTCAGAAAGTACCTATGGCTGTTGGCATCCTGCCACCAATGGATGCGACAGTGCTGCACCCCTCCATTGCGCCAGATGGACAGGACGTAGTCCCCAATGAATGTCCCACTTTCTCTTACAGGAAAGGAGCCATCAGGAGCCCCCATCATGGTGCAGTGCTCCCTCAGCAGCCGCTCAGCGATGAGCCGCCCACTGCACCCTGGTCCCATCTTGCCATGGAACCATTCCTGCGCGAGATGCAGCTCGATGTTGGCGCTCACCTCCTTCTGCGCAGGTCGTCTCCACTGTCTGTTCCAGGCTGGGACTTCGTAGAGCGGATTCCATGCGTAGATTATGGGGTCGTCCGTGATTTGAGAATCTGCGATCTGCTCCCGCTGCTCCTCCTCCATGATTTGAGAATCCACCGTCTGCTCCTCATCCATGATTTGACTACCCGTCGTCTGCTCCGTCTGCTCCTCTTCCACGATTTGGCTATCTGCCGTTTGCTCCTCTGTCTTCACCACTTGCTCCTTGGTCATACACGAACCCATGGTCTCTTGCCACTCACTCCAAGCCGCCTCAGGTTTGGCGGGCTTGCCAATGGTCTTTATAAGATCTGCTCACACCATGCCAGGTGTGCAAGCTAGACATCCCGGGATCATGCCAAGAGGGTCTGTCTGGCAGGAATAGTTACAATCTTTCGGTTTTATCCTTCCTTGTCTGCTGAATTGTTTGCACCTCTGAAGGTCTTTTGCTAGTCCGAGCAAGAATGTCTTCATTTTCTCCCAATAATATATACATTAAAGGAACTGAAGTAAGGGACCCGGACAGATTTATTTATGGAGCTTGGAAATTATATTGAAAGAGGGGCTGTAGTGAAAGAATTGGGAAGAACAATAGCAGCTGCACTAGATCAGGACCTGAAGATCCCAGGATGAGTTTTTCCCCAGTGGACTGAACGCGTTGTGCACACAGCAGTGTAAAGATGTTTGTTTTCTGGTAGATACGGGAGCGAGACAACCACTCATGACTGGTCTCCAACTGGATTTAACTCCATTTACCACCACTCTCTGGGCCCGGCCCTCCAGCCAGCTCCTTACCCAGCCGAGAGTGTACCCATCCAAGTCACGGGCTGCCAGCTTTTGCAGGAGAATAGCATGGGAGACAGTGTCAAAGGCTTTGCTGAAGTCTAAGTAGACCACATCAACAGCCTTACCTTCATCCTTCAGACGGGTCACAGGGTCGTAGAAGGAGATCAGATTGGTCATGCAGGACCTGCCTTTCACGAACCCATGCTGGCTAGGTCTGATCTCCTGGTCATCCCACACCTGCCGCGTGATCTCCCTCAAGACAATCCGTTCCATTACCTTCCCTGGCACTGAGGTCAGGCTAACAGGCCTGTAGTTCCCCGGATCCTCCTTACAACCTTTCTTGTAAATGGGAGTCAAGTTGGCAAGCCTCCAGTCTTCTGGGACCTCACCCGTTAACAAGGAGCGCTGACAGATAACAGAAAGCGGCTCAGCGATCACTTCTGCCAGTTCCTTCAGCACTCTTGGGTGAATCTCATCCGGCCCCATGGACTTGTGGCAGTCCAGTTGGAGCAGTAATTCCCTGACCTCTTATGAGGATTAGGATTAGGCTCTTGGACTACTCACTATATATGGGGTAAGATGACTGACTGATAGTTATAGTATTTAGAAAGACAGTCCTGAGCAAGGCCTGTATTTAATGGTCAGGTCAAAGGAAGAGTCAGAGGGCATGAGGGAACACCATAAAAACAGGTTTATTATTTCTTCAACAGTATGTAGTTACTCCTGCTTTACCTACATTTTAGTGTTTGGTTTGCTAGAAGAATTAAAGCAGTTCACATTAAAGCTAACTAGAATCATAGAATCACCAAGATTGGAAAAGACCTAAAAGATCACCCATTTCAACTGTCCAGCTATCACCAATGGCTCCCACTAAACCATGTCCCTCAACACAACATCCAATCGTTCCTTGAACACCCCCAGGGTCAGTGACACCACCACCTCCCTGGGCAGTCCATTCCAGTGCCTGACCACCCTTTCTGAGAAGAAATACTTCCTAATGCTCAGCCTGAATCTCCCCTGCTGCAGCTTGAAACCATTCCCTCTGGTCCTATCACTAATGACACGAGAGAAGAGCCCGACCCCCAGCTCACTACAACCTCCCTTCAGGAAGTTATAGAGAGCAATGAGGTCTCCCCTGAACCTCCTCTTCTCCAGGCTGAACATTCCCAGTTCCTTCAGCCTCTCCTCATATGGTCTGTGCTCCAGACCCCTCACCAGCTTTGTCACCCTCCTTTGAACACGTTCCAGGGCCTCAATGTCTTTCTTACAGTGAGTGGCCCAAAACTGGACACAGTACTCGAGGTGTGGCCTCACAAGAGCTGAGGACAATCACCTCTCTGCTCCTGCTGGCAGCACCGTTTCTGATGCAAGCCAGGATGTCATTGGCCTTCTTGGCCACCTGAGCACATTGTCGGCTCATGTTCAGCCAAGCATCAATCAATACCCCCAGGTTCATTTCTTCTGCACAGTCTTCCAGCCACTCCTCCCCAAGCCTGTAGCATCGCCCGGGGTTGTTGTAGCCGAAGCGCTATTCCGCATCAAATCATCATGCAGTGCACTGCAAGTAAAAGAATTAATGCTTCTGCTCCGATCTCAGAAGCAAAGAATGAACCATGACACCCAGAAGACTCTGCTTTTTCATTTCTGTCTTCTGGGGGGAGGGAAAGATCTGGGAAGCCGCAAGACTCTCTCTTTGCTCCCTGGTGGGTCAGAGTGAGGACTTTAGAAACTCTCTCTCTCTCTCATGTATTTGATTTATTAGCTTCAATCCCGTTAACTTGTATTTCACTACTGTAATTAGTAAACTCGGTTTGTTTTCCTCCTCAGATCACTGCTGCTGTTTTATTTCCTTTCATTCCTTTTCCTTCCTCCTTTTTGGGCTGGTGGGCCTGTGGGCTTGCTGTGCCCCTGTCATGGACACAGATCTAGAGATAAAAAGTGACACTGGGGAACACCACTAGAGACCAGTCACCAGCTGCGTTTAACTCCACGCACCACTGCCCTCCGTGCCTGGGTGCCCAGTCAGTTTCTTAACAGGTGAAGAGTACTTCAGAAGTAGGAAAATGGCAGATTAGTAATAGAACATGCTCCTGATATAATGCTCCAATATGGTTATCCTGTGAACGAGATGTGCAGTGGTGATTAACAGCTGATTTTCAGTACTTAAATGCCAACACATCTGTTGATGGTGGCAGTGCCAAATATTTCTATTTCAACAACTACACTGCAAGCTACTACATAACCTTGCATGGCAGTTCTAGACATAAAAGACATGGTCTTCTTGGTCTCTTTACTGGAGGGATATTTAAAAAAAAAAAAAACAACAAAAAACAAAACAGACAACAATATTTTTCTTGGGAAGGCATAAAACACACCTTTATTATTGATGAAAGCCCTCACCAAAGAAAAGAATCATGGAGTTATCGAATCATGGGGGCTGGAAGGGACCCACAGTGGCAGGAAAATGCACAGCTCCCCTGGACAGCCCGTTCCAGTGCTCCATCACCCTCACTGTAAAGAAGTTCTTCTCCATGTGTTATGGAACTCACTGTGTTTCAGTTTTTGCCCGTTGCCCCTTGTCCTGTTTCTGTACACCACTGAAAAGAGCCCGGCTTCATCCATTTGACTCCTGCACTGTAGATATTTATAAACAATTGTGAGATCCCCTCTCAGACTTCTCCAGGCTCAACAGTCCCAAGCCTCTCAGCCTTTCCTCATATGTGAGAAGCTCCAGGCCCCCAGCCATCTTTGTGGCCCTTTACTGGACTCTCTCTGCAAACTCCCTGTGCTTTTCTAACTGGGGAGCCCAGAACTGGACTTAGTACTCCAGATGGGGCCTCACCAGGGCAGAGTAGAGGAGGAAGATCACCTCCCTTGACCTGCTGGCCATACTCTTTCTGGCGTGCCCCAAGCTACCATCGACCTTGCCCACACGGGCACACTGCTGGCTCATGAACAACCTGTTCTCTATTGGAAAATCTAGGCCCTTTTCTGCAGAGCTTAGGTCAGCCCGTAACCTGTACTCTATTCAGAGCCAAGATTAGCCTCTCAACAGACCATCTGTGAAACCATTCTTACCAAATGTCCCCTCTATACAAACACACCACCCTGCTAAAAAGCCACCGTTGCACACTGACAAAGGAAAAATGTCATGGTCTACCTGGCCAACTGACTGCATCAGTCCTTTGAAAACCTGTGCTGGGTATAAATACATCTTAATCAATGTGGAAATAATACATGGACTGATTGTGTATTTCAAATGCCAGAAATATAATGGGTAGGGTAAACGAAAAGTAGCTCCACCCCAGCCACAACCGGCATGAGCAGCCCGCGCATGCCTGCCCTGCCTGTCCTTCCAGCCCTGCCACTGCTCAGCAAGGTGCCATCCCAGCTCCACACGCCAGAGGCCTCTCGGAGTCCTGGGAACAGTCCTGGGCCGCTCCCTGCTATGGGAAGCGGCTGCTCTAACTGCAGCAGGCCCAGCCTGCCTTGGGCGCTGTCCTGAGTAAGGGAGGCCCGGATGGCCACGGCTCGCCGTCAAGGGGGAAGGCGGCAGCTGCTCCACGGGCTATGGAGGACAGCACTGGCAGCCCACTGCATTGCCAGAGGGCAGCTCTTTGTGAGGTCGGCGATGACATCGCTGCCCGGGACTGTGACAGCACCATGGTGGAGGTTCCGTCAACCCTCAGAGCAGCCCTGGGCTCATTGTGCCGCCTGGAGTGGTGAGCGTCTCATCCTCCTCCCTTGCAGCTGGGCACGGTTGTCTTGTTCTGAGGTACCCCGGTACCACAGGGTGCTGACAATGGCTTCTGCTTGGGAGAGGAAGTGGCTTTACTCTGATCTGGGGAAGAAAGTGGTGTTCCTCCCCAGTCTCCTTCTCCATAGGGAGTTCACAAGCACTGGGCTCCCCAGGATGCTTGAGGGAGTGCTGCTCCTGGCAGATGTCTCAGGTAGGCTGGGCATGGTGGAGCCCCCACAGACATGAGCCCCTGGGATGCTCCTGGCCCTCGGGAACCCTGCCCCAAGACAGGGTGGCCATCTCGTCACTGCGCAGGCGTCCTGCCGTGCTGCACAAAGAGCGGACCAACTTCTCCTGGGCTGTCAGCCAAGGCAGTGACGAGTGCTGAGCTGGGGCCAGGGAAGGGGTGAGCTACAGGCACACAGACGTGTCCTGATTTGCGGGTGTCTTTCTGGCAGGTTTCACTGCCTTGGCACACAAGTGCTTCATTCGGAACGGTCCAGAGAGAGGATCTGAGAAGCTGGCAGAAGCTCTCAATGACTACATGGGCTACATTCTGGAGGGTAAGAGCCGTGCTGCTGGGCTGTCGGGCATTGAGCGCTGAGGCTCGCTCACTGTGGAGAGAGCCGTGCTGAGATTTCTGGAGCTGTGCCCAGCTTTCTGGAGCTGTGCCCTGGTCCTGCACAACCAACCACAGCACTCCTCTATGGGCTCAGTGGCTCTTCCCATGGCTCCTGGAAGAAGGCATCCCCATAACTCAGCTTTTCCTTCTCTTTGCAGAGATTCTGGCGTTTGGAGGAGATGTCCTGAAGTTTGCAGGTGTGTCCTTAGGAGGAGGCAGAGTCAGCATCCTGCTGATGCACAGCGTCTCCTGCGGGAGCCTCCTGGATTCCACCTTGCTTTTAGTGGAGAGCAAAGGGGAACTGCTTTGCCTCCAGCTTTGAGCAGGGCTTCTCCTTGTGAGATAAGCAGGGGGGTCAGGACGGGAGCCCTGTCTCTGAGTGCTGAGGGGCACTGGTGGTGGGGGGTGTCGGCCTCACTGCTGTCCCACACCATCCAACTCTCCTGCTTGGCTGCCCTGGAGGTTGCTGTGGCTGGCCTGACAGATGGGAGGTGTCCCTGAAGTCAGGCTGCCCCAGAGGTCCTTCAGGATGATGCCTTCCCACAGTCCCATCTTTCTGGGCATGCTGGCCAGCCGCTTGCCACTGTCCCTACGGCTGGGCGCAACTCAGGAAGAGTCAGCCCTCAGGACAGCCTTCACCTTCCTCTCACTTTCCCCAGGGGATGCCGTGCTGGTGCTGTGGAGAGCATCAGGACCTGAGCTGCCTGTGGCCATCAACCTGGCGCTGCAGTGCTGCAGGAAAATCCAGAAGAATTACGGCAGTCATGACACTTACCTGGGTCACAAGCTCCACCTGAGGATAGGTACGGGCACTGATGGGTCAGCTGTGCCACGTGTGCAGCCCCACTACTCTCCAGAGCCGATGGACAGCCTCCCGTGACAGCATCTGCAGGGCAAGCGGGAGGCAGCGAGGGCAGGGGAGGACAGGACTCCTTCCCTGCCTGCCTGGCGTTGGCTGTAGCACAGGCCCCTCTCTCCCAGTGAGGCTCCCAGAGCACAGCCCACTCTATCCATGCAGGCCCCAACGTCTGACTCCACTGGGAGGTAGATCCCACACCCGGTCTGCAGACAGGCACCTTTGTCCCGCTTGCCCCTTGAGGGATGTGTCACCTCAGAGACGCTTCCTCAAGTTCTACGAGCCCAACAGCCAAGGGCTGGTGTTTTTCATGACAAGCAAAGGGGAACTGCTTTGCATAATGGCTTTGAGCCAGGCTTCTGCAGGCTCTCCTCACACCACGGACAGCATGCCTGGTCAGCAGACTGTGGGTGGGGACTTCACTTGGGACTTTTGCTGGATCTCTTCTATCCTCCTCTCTCCGGGTCTCCCTGTTTGCTTTTCTTCCCTTCCCCTCGAGGTCCCACTTCCCCAGCTCTCTGGAAGGCTCTTGCCTCAGGCAGACACTTGCAACCCGCCTTCACGTAAACAGAGCAGATGCTGCTCAAAGCTGCTGCTCTGCTGGCCTTGCGCTGTAGGCTGCTGGCTGAGACGCCCAGCAGTGCCAACACATTGTCAGAGTTGACTTTCTTTGCCTCTTTGTAGACTCCTGTTTCTGGGACCTGTGTCACTATGGCCCCGAGAAGGATGCATGAGGCCCTTCCCCTCCCTGGTGCCTGTCTCCAGGCTGGGTGTCAGCTGAGCTTGGTGCAGCTGGGGCCCACTGGGTTCCAAAGGTTCCCTGTACTAACACCACCGGTCTCTCTGTCCCCAGGGATCTCCGCTGGGATTCTCTCCTTTACTTCTGTCAGAGGTGGGGATCGTCAGTTCTTCTTCATCTGCAACTGGACTCTGGATGATGTAATCGAGGCCCAAGGCCTTTCGGCTAACCATCAAGTCATGCTGTCACACACCTGCTGGAAGATGTGTGAGCAGCAACGAATCAGGGCCAGGCCTCTTGCTGGCGACAGGGCCATGAAGGTGGGTGGATGGGGTGGCACTGAGCCCTTTGGAAGACCCACACCTGGGTGGGGAGGCAGCTGAGAGGCTGAACACGTGGCCACAGCTGTAAGCGTAGGCAGAGAGCCGAAGACATTGGCTTTGCACCGCAGCTGAAAGTCCAGAGAAGTGGGCTTGCCCTTCACTGGGAAGTGAGAGTGGAGGTGCTGGCCCTGTGCCCTTGGGCTTCTGAGGAGGCCAGTGGCATTCCTTTCCTCCTGTGTGTCTTCAGGTGGTGGGAATGAGGCGCTTAGATCACCAAGAATACATTGATGCAGTACTCAGGCTGAGCGAATCCAGAGGAGAGAGGCGTTTGGAAGGAACGGGTGAGTCCTGTGACTGGCTGAAAGGTGGGGCCTGCCTGCTTCACAGACAGGAACAGGAGCAAGCACAGGAGACTTTTCCTTGCCGTCTCCAGCTTCTCAAGGCCCTGTAGTCCTGCCCTGCCAGTGACGGCCTGCGTTTCCTTTCCTTAGGCCTCCGAAGGCCATCTCTTGTGATGTCCATTGATAGTGAAGCGGAAAAGTGGCTGGAGAAGCACTTATCGACAGCTGTTCTCCGGAAGGTATGGCCAGCGCTGCTGGCAGCTGTGTGTAGGGAGGGCAGAAAGCAGTGTGGAGTTCTTGGGAAAAGGGGCAGCCAAAGGAAAGAGCAGTCTGTGGCGAGAGCCCGAGGAAAAGAGATGTGCTCTTCTCTTGCAGCTTTCTGAGGGTGTGCCGCTGGAACTGTTCTCTGAGCTACGGCCGGTCACCAGCCTCTTCATCCAGATGAAGTTTGCCGACAATATCACCATGTTGGAGCTCAGCAAGACCCTCAGCAATAGCAGCAAGATGATTTCAGAAATCATCATGCCTCACAAGGGTGAAATCAACAAAACTCTTCTGTTTGACAAAGTGAGTGTGTGACAGCCATCCCACCCCTGGGATGCCTTGGCCTCTTTGGCAGCAAGGGAATGGGAAGCAGTTCTGCCCTGCTGCTGGCATCTGTGGTGGTGGGTTGACCTGAAGCTCCGCTGGTCTCCCCGGTGCCCGTGGTGAAATGCATCAGCTGCTGGCCATCAGTATTGTAAAACAAGACGTACTGCACCTCTTCTTTGCAGGGCTGCACCGTCCTCTGCGTGTTTGGATTTTCTGGTGCAAAGCTGGCCTACGAGAGCACCCACGCCTTGCAGTGCGCTCTGCGGATCTTCCACAAGGCCTCCACATCTCTGAGAAATCTCCGGTGAGTGCACATGATGAGGGGTGCGTGCTGCCTGGGATGGCGTGAGGGGACTGATGAGCAAGAGACATGCCTTCTGGCTTGTCCTCCTTCGCCCCTGGCAGGAAGGAGGTGGTGTCAGAGGTGGCGGGTTAGCCCCCAACAGCCAGGCACAGTCCCCCAAGTACTGCCTGACAGTCATTGTGCCAGAGCAAGCCCTCACCAGGGCGCAGAGCTCCTCAGTGCCAGAGGCAGGCTCCTGTGGGCAATGGGGACAGGAACAAGGCCCAGGCCTGGTCCCTTGACCTCCAGTTGCTGCCACTGCGGGTGGTGTGCAGGCAGCACATGCTTGCCTACCTGCTAAGGAGAAGAGCCTGTGGCCTGGCGCAGGTTGCAGCCATCATACCCTGGGGGAAGGCTCCAAAGAGTCTTGTGTGTGCCCTGCCTATGTCCCCTGCCCCCAGACTGTGTTGTGCCCCAAGCTCTCCAAGTCCCCAAGACCCATGCTGGTGCGTGTGGTCCCAGTGCTGAGGAGGGGAGAGGTGGGAAGGGATGGAACAGGGCAATCAGGACTGCAGCAGGACTGCTGCTGAATCCACATCTCCCTCTCTGTGTGCCAGGCTAGTGTCTGCTGCGGTCAGCAGTGGAATGGCGTTCTGCGGCCTCACTGGTCATCCTGAGAGGTTTGAATACACAGGTAGGCCTCCTTTGTCTTAGGAGTGTGAGGCTGGCATGGATCTTCTTCAGCCTGTTGGTCTGGACGAGGAAGATGGGCTGAGGCAAGGACATGCCGCAGCCTGCTGGGGCCTTGAGGTGGGAGGATGGGCTCAGAGTCATGTGGCTCCCTTTGGGTCTGCTTACCCTGCATTTGGGTTGGCTTGTGCCCGCGAAGGGTGGTTGCCCTTTACCTTGAAGGTTTCCCAGCAGCGCTGATGTTTGCTCTTTCTTTGTGGCAGCCCTTGGCTTTAGGGTGAATTTGGCCGCCCGCATGATGATGACCTTCCCAGGAATGGTGTGCTGTGATGCAGAGACCTGTGCGGCCTCTTGCCTGCCAAGTGACTGCTTCCAGGAGTTACCAAAGAAAGTCATGAAAGGTGTCGGCACTCTCATCACTGTCTATCAATACTTGGGGATCACCAGGAAGAAGTAAGTGTTCTCTGAGTGATGCAAGTGAGGGGAGACAGGCCTCAGGGGTACAACCTTGGCTGGCAGAGAGGAGTTCTGCATCAAGACTAGGCTGCTCTCACACAGATGTCCCTTGTGTTGTGCTCCACCACGCATAAGACTAAGCCAACAGCCATTCTGCTGCATGGGGTGGTTTTTTTCCCCAGCTGCTTCCCAGCAGGAAGTGTTGGGTGTTCTGCTGGGGGAAGGTAGGCTGCTGGCATGCTTTGCCTCCTGCTGCCTTCCTGTTCAGTCCTCTGTGTTCTTCTGGGCCCGGCTTTGACCTTGTTGTTGGAGGGAGTTTTGAACACAAATGCTACCGTCTTTTGGAAACCACTGCAAGACTTGAGCCAAAGGTGCCAGCAGCTTGGGCATCCCAAGCCACTAAGTGACACAGGTCTTCCTTTCCCAGAATCTTGTTTTGCTTGTCCAGGCTGGCAGAGCAGTCAGCTAGCCAGCAGCACAGCCCAGTCTATTTCCTCATCTTGGATTTCTTTGGCTGCTGCCACCACCAAGGGACTTTTCTTAGCTTTGGCTGTCCTGCTGTGGCTTCTGGAGTTCCTTATGCTTGAGGCTGTCCTAGCATGTCACCTGCAGCTTTGGCCAGGGGAACATGCTCTGGTAACAAAGCAGGCTCTGCGTGCTCTGGCTTCTGACCAACTGAGGGACCCATTTTCTCTTCTCCCCCTTCTAGCCGATATGACATGAGCCTTGCCAAGGAGAAGTCATGCTATGGTCCCTTGCTGGGTAGGTAGAGAACTCATCTGAAGCCCAGTTGCTCCCCTTTGCTGAGTGCCCAGGGGCTGTGCTGTAAGCTGCCCCTGGCATGCAGCTGAGCCCCATGCAGCTGCTTCCTCCCTCCCTCCCTCTATGCTGTAGGATGGGGGAGAGAGCTGGAGGGGCTCCTCGCTTTTCAGCACACTGCAGCAACTCGTTTCCTTGTGGGTATGTACAGGTCGGGAGGCGGAGATTGACCTCTTTGAATGCCACTTAGAGGCCTACAAGTATTTGGGAGAGCCACACATCCTGGCATTTGTGGGCATTCAAGGCTCTGGAAAGAGCCACTTACTCGCCGAGCTGGCTGCTTTAGGTCAGGCTGCTGCGCACAGGTAAGCACTTTGGAGCCATTGCTTTGGCACCTCTCTCCCGCTTGTCCCCTGGTGTTGGTGGAACACTGCAGTCCGTGTGCTGCTGTGCCCAGCCCTTGCACTGCAGCCTCCCAAGAAATCCTGCTGCAGACCTGAGCAGCACCAGCCTCCTCGGAGAGTTCCAGCTGGCTTTGTGAGCCACTGCTTTCCTGCCTTGTCCCTGGGCCAAGCCCAAAGCCCAACGAGGTAGAAAGGGCTCCAGCTCTGGAGCTGAGGGGAAGCAAGGTAGCCCGTCTCAGAAATGCTGCTTGCCCCCTGGCTGTTTTCCAGATGCAGCACTGAGGCAGAAAAGCCTTGCTGCGGGCCGGGCGGCAGACCTGCCACCTGCTGAGGCCTTCCTTCTTAACCCAGTGAGGGCCTCTGCAGGGGACGCGTAGTATGACCCGGTCTGGGGCAGTGGAGGTGCAGGGGCCATGGTCAGCCCTGCCAGTGACTGGCCTGCAGCTGCCCCTCGAGGCTCTTTTTCATACGATGAGTGGAACTTGGTCCTCTATCCAGGAAGCACTTGGACATGTGTGGCTGAGGAGTCCCACTTTCCTCTGCAGAAAGAACCACATGGCTCACCCATAAAACACTGCTGTCCAGGCAAGCTTGAGCTACCAGGAGGCAATTCTGGATCTCTGAGTCTTCTGCTTTTGCACCACAGGGTCATCACTGTGTCACTGATAGAGGAGAATGTGAGGCAGCCCTTCTCTGCCATCCGTCTGCTGGTGGCCAGGGTGCTGGGTCTCCAGGCCAGTGAGACCTGCAGTGACAGGCAGCGTACTCTGCAGACCCTGTTCCAAGGCACCATAGAGGAGAGCAGCTACTGCCTGCTCAACGATGTTTTCTTTGTTGAGGTGAGAACAAGAGGCCATCCTGCTTGGATGCTCTGCTGGGAGCAGCTCAGCTCAGAGCAGGCATTCGTGGGGGCTTGTACCCCACCTGTTGGATTCCTGTGCCTGGGAGTCTCCCAGTGCATGGGGTGCTCCTGTGCCACGCATGTGCCCCGTGTCTTGTTCTGCACCCTGGAAATGGCATTGAAGACTTGCTGGTGTTGGCCGCATGCAAAAGCAGAGGCATTTTGCTCAGCATTCTTGCTGTGGGGGATAGTTGTGCCTAGACCTGCTGCAATGTTCCTCTCTATCTTTCCTGGACAGTTTCCCATCACAGACGAGGTCCACAAGATGAGTTGCAGTGAACTGGCCAGTGCATTCCACCTGACTTGTACACGAGTGCTAGAGAAGGTGAGCATGTCTCCTTCCTCCTGCCTCACAGGAGCCAAACACCCATGCAGGCTGCAGGCTCTGGGCTGAAGCTGACTGAGGAGGTGGCAGGATGACGTGCCTGGGTCACGGCCCTACGGGAACCTTGCCCAAGTTCCCTCTTTCTGCCCGGGAACTGATGTTAGGGAAGACTTTACAGTCTCATGGGAACAAAGTTGGTAAACTCCTGGAGGGGGAGGTGGCTGAGGAGGGGCTTCTGAGTATCCCCTTGTCTTGAGGAGTGAAAGGCTAAGTGCCCTCCCCGGAAGACACTCAAGAATCCACTGGATTCTACTCGGAACTGTCTGTTTCTTTCAGGTGCTTGGAGGGGAATTTGGCTTATTTTTCATCGACAATGCCCACTTCCTCGACCCTAAGTCCTGGTGTATCATGTGGCCCCTGCTCCAAAGCATCACGGTCTTTATGGTCATGAGCTTAGCTCCCGGCCATGACAGGGCAGAGGACATTTTCAAAGCTGCCACAGAAAGCAAGACATCTCAGAGAATCACCTGTCATCATCTGGAAGGGCTGAAAGCTTCAGCTGTGGTGCAGAAAGCCTGCCAGGAGCTTGGTGTGTGCAGCATCCCCAGGGAGCTAGCAAGGTAAGCCCAAGTCCAGCACTCTTCTGCACTTAGATAGTACATGTCCTTGTCTCTCCTTAGGCCTGGCCATAGCAGGCATGAGCTAAGAATTGGCAAGTGCCACGAGGCAGCAGAGTGTGGATGGTGTCAGCCCTTTGCTGTTGCCGTGGTTTGCTGTTCTGTGCTTTGGGCATTGTCCACCAGCCTTTCCCAATGGATTCCCGGGAATGTTGCAGATTTGGGGGGTCCCAGACAGACAAGCCCCTTCCAGAAGCCAGGTGTAGCCTTGTTGAAGAGGCTGGTTATCCTGCGAGGCCTGAATGACTCAGCACCCATCAGAACTGTGCTGCACCTTACTTCCCTGGTGTTGGTTGTCCTCCTGCCCAGGTTCCTGATCCAGAGAAGTTCTGGCATCCCATATTACTGTGAGGAACTGCTGTGCTACCTGCGTTGCAACAACATGCTCTTGTTGCACACCGGGATGCCGGAGGAAGGAAAGGACAACTGGCAGAGCCTGATGGGTAAGCACCCTTGTTGCCAATCAGCTGTTCACTGTGGCACATCCTCTCCCACACAGCTGTGCCTTGTGTCTCCCCAGTGACTCTGGGTGGAGGCTGACCCTGCACCCTTGGGAACTGAAAAGCACGGTGGGAATGCCACGGCAGTAGCAATGCCAGGCAGAGCACTGTTGCTTAGGGGCAGCCTGTGCAGGCTTTGCCTTGTGGAGCATCCGTGGCAACTTCCCTGGCTCTGGAGGTAGCACTGTCAAAAGCAGCAGCACCACCATGTTCTGTTGTGGGACATTTGTTTTCCATCTGAGAAGCCTGGAAGTTTTGACTGAAGGGCATCTGGTCTGAAGCTGGTGTGAAGACAGAAGAGAGGGAGGGCAATGCACATGAAAGCTTGCTATGGGAATCAACCAGCTTGCCCTGTTTACTGGCCCTGTTCAGTGCAGGCCAGGCAGCATGCCGGACCATGACAGGTACAACTTGTCGCACCTTATTCATGCTCCCCCTGCTCTACCCATCTTCTGCAGCCACGGCGTCTCCCAGTGTCACAGCTGCCTCAAGCTCGGGTACCGGGAGTGACAGCGAAAGGATCTGTGCCATCAGACCAGGTGTGAGCCTCGAGAACCCCATGCTGCCGGTGGCCTTGAAAGGTGAGGAGCTGAGCAGCGCTCATCCGGTTTGTGTCTGTGCCCCAGCTTCCTCTCCTGGGCACCTGCGTGCTGCAGAGTCGCCCTTTCAGCCTCAGAGCTCTGCCAGGAAGGTGACTTCAGTCCAGGCAGGAAGAGCCGCGTGATCTCATGGGCTGTGGTTTTCCCCTGTGGGCAATGGACCAGCTCTGAGCCGACTGGTGAGCTGCGTGCCAGGGGCTGGGGAGCTCTGAGTCCAGCTCTGGGCTGCTGAAAATGCTCTGTGTTCTCTGTGCACCGCGGGGCATGAACCCAGTGCAGATCTAGTAGGTCGCACAGTGGGAAACTCATACCTGCTGGATTGTGCCCTCCCCATCATTGGTTGGGAGCATTTTTCTGCCTCTGCTTTCCCTGGCTCCTGTGGCCTGTGGCTGTGAGAGGAGCAGACCCACCTTGAAGGTACCAGCTCTGGGCTCTGGTTTCCCAGCAGGTGCCATCCCGAGGAAAGGAGGCCAAAGCCTTCCCCGTTTCCTCTGGTGAAACTGCCCAGTTTCTCCAACCTCAGGATCAGGGACAGGCAAGACAGAATTGTGTTGCTGCTTCTTGGCAGAGATTGCTCTGGTTGAGCTGGACCGGATCGAACTAAAGAAGCAGATGGTCCTGAAGTTTGCAGCCATCATAGGGCCGGTGTTTACCACCCACCAGCTGGTTCACTTACTTCCCACTGATGTAAAGCACATCATGAATTTATTGCTGGACATGCTGGTGGAGGACAACATCCTGAAGCGGCTGAAGACCACCAGGAAGCCAGAAGAAATGCGAGGTGCTACAGAGGGGCTGGCCACCTCTGGGCAGGCAGGAAGCGGTAAGTGGTGGCTGCAGTGCACACCAAAGCATGGCCTTTGCCGCAGTCCAGGCAGCCTGAGGCCTGGCCCCACTGGCTAAGGCCAGGACTCGTTGCCTTGCAGGACTGGAGAGGCCTTCTGTGAGCACGGAGGCCACGCAGCAGCAGTCTGACGTCCTGGCCTTCTGTGCCCCACTGCTGTGGGAGGCAACGTACGAGCTGTGGCCTATGAAGCTGAGGGTCAGCATCCACCGCAAGTGTGCCGCCTTCCTGGAGAGGCATGCGCACAAATGCCAGAGGTGCCACGGGGGGGACTTTGTGGCCTTCCACCGCTTCGGCATCTCCAGCGCCCAGGAGCAGCAGAGCTGCCAGGACTCTGCTGACAAGTATGACCAGTGCAGCTGGGAGGCCTTGGTGCTTGCTGGAGAACACCTGCGGAGGGCCAGGACCTACCCTGCAGAGGGGATTCTAGCAGAGGGCAAGCAGACAACTTTGCAGGCTGAGGATGGTAGCAAGTGCTCCTGCCAGTGTGAAGCCATCGCCGAAGCAGTGCTTGCGCCCCTGGCTCGCCACTACATGGCAACGGGCAGCACTTCCCAAGCCTTCTATTACCTGCTGGAGTGTGCAGCTGCCTACCTACACGTCTCCAACAGCTACATGGTGAGCCATGCACTACTGGCCAGCATGAGCTGCCTTAGCAGGGAGGAGGCCCGAGGGCTCCCTCGGTTCCCCTGCTCTGCGCCTGTGCGACTATGTTAAGGCAGGCATGACCAGGAGGAACACGGGCCCTGCTACTGCAGATGCCACAGGAGGCAACAGGGAAGGATGGGGCTGGCCGCAGGCTCTGCATGAATGCTTATCTGCTGTCTGTGTGCTTGTTCCAAGGTCCTCACAAAGCTGAATGAAGCAGAGGTCCTGAGGAGCTCCATACAGAAAACAGGAAATGTCATAGACCGCTTTGAGGAGGCCGTCTTCGCCAGCCTCAAAGGAGAGGTAAAGAGGCAGGGAAAAGCAGAAGGGTGTCCGGAGGGATGCAGGCAGACGCTTTCCCTGCTGGCAGGGAATGCTCCTGCCATAGCCAGACCCCAGTCCATTCCTGCAGTCTCTGCAGGTCTTGGGCAAGTACTCTACATCTGCATGCCTTCCTCTTCCCTGTGCAGGTCTGCAGTAACATGCGACATGTGAAGCTGGCCAAGAAAATGAGCAGGCAGGCGCTGAGCCTATTGAAAAAGCAGTTCCCCGATACCTGTGCCGGGGCCTCTGTCAAGTCTTTGTGGGAAGGGTTGCTTCATGCTTTTCACGCCAGAAGCAGAATGTCCTTCCTTCCCCAGGAAGCTCGGTAAGCAGCCCAAGAGACAACATGGGAAAGGAAGAGCCATTTTGTACCTGATCCCATGCATCCAGGCCAGGCCCGCCTAGTTTTCAGCCCATTCCCAAGCCTTAGCAACACTGAAACATTCAGGTGTGATGTCTGAGTAGAGCCAGGGATGGTGCAGCCTCACGCTGCCTCCCATGCACAGCACACGAGAAGAATGCACTCCTTTGGGTAAAAAGCAGCTTGTGCTGAGGGTTGCACCTCTGGAGCTGCAGTGCCAGCACACACCCGCCCTGTAGCTGTCAGCTGCCCCCATCAGCACTTCTTCCTTTGCCCCTTCTTCCTGGCCACCCTCCTGGCATCAGCTCCCTTTCTCCAGCAGTGTAGCTGGCTAGCCCTGCCGCCCTGCTTTCCTTGCCCTGTCTGACTCTGTGCTCCACAGCCATGCCTCTGGGCCCAACCGTTTCTCTTGTGTGGCAGGAGGAAGAAGCAAGCCTGGCTGCTTTGGCGGAGCAGATGCCTCTCCTTGCTCAAGGACCTCTACAACCAGGAGGGCACACCTCGCGGGCAGAAGTTCTCCCGCCTGGCAGCACTCATGAAGGCCAACACAGACATCAAGATGCGCTTTTATCAGGCAGCAGAATCCCATGTTGGACAACCCTTCAATTAAGGAAAATAGGTCAGACTGTTTGGAGACCATCGACGCTGTGTACTCCAGCCGACCAGACTGTCTCAGATGAGAACATACTCGGAATTGTAGGGATGGGTACAACGTTTACCCACCAAGAAAAAATATCCAAGCCATGTAAACTACTGCATGGGTACCAGTGGTTATGCAGAGATGGACAGGCACAAAAAGCATTACCCTTACATTGGACAGGGACATGCAGTGCGGGATATTTGGTACCACAGTGCACGAAGAAACCCCACAAGGGCTTTTGAGAACCCCCTGACTCGGACTAGGTGCACGTACAACCCCCTAGCTAAGTACAATACAGGATTCCATAGCTTCTTAAGAATCCTTGTCCCAGCTCTAGGAATAGCTCAGCTAGAAAAGGCAATTGTGAATATCTCTGCAACCTTAGAAATAGTGGAAAATGCCACAACGGATGTATTACGAGCCATCCAAGAGGAGGTATCCTCCTTGTCCAAGATGGTGATTCAGAACAGGATGGCACTAGATCTATTGACAGCTAAAGAAGGAGGGGTATACACAATACTAAATCGGAGCTGCTGTGTATACCTAAGCAAGGACCTAAGGACTGAAACAGACTTGACGAAAATCTGGGAACAGACAAAGGTATCGCATAGGGCAAGTCAGGATAACACATATTGGGAAGGAGATTTATGGGATGCACTCACTAGCTGGCTACCAAATCTGGGATGGATAAAGCAGCTTTTCTTGGACAACCCCTCCCATGTTGGACAACCCTTGAATTAAGGAAAATAGGTCAGGTTAAAAGCTATGTACTTTCCTGGGGTGCTGAATTGGCAGCTGCAGATCTGACCTTGCTAAGCCAGCTTTTGGCTGCTGATAACATGCTTTTCTACAGACTCAGACAGTGCAGAGAGTGGATCTCCCATTTCTCCAAGTATCATCACTATATTCCTATGTCTGGAATGCTGACGGCAGGCTAGGACACTAAACTTCAAATTAACGAAGGAGCAGATTGGTGGAAGAAGTCATAACCAATGAGACAACTGGCCAAAGCCAGTCAAGGGTCCTCCAACCTGACCAGGTCAAAGAGCACACAGTGAGGAAGACCTTCCCCAGACAGACCACCAAACAACTACCGAGAGATATGACATATGTGCAGAGTCCCACACTGACAACCCTCTTTTACCTTCTCTATCTAAACAAACCATTTAATTTCTTATATTCATTCCCTCTTTTACCTTTTCTATCTAAATAAACCTTCATTCATTATATTCATTGTTTTTCGGCCTTTCTTGAGATCTGGAAAATGTCAAAACATCCCGTTTTCGTGCGCATTCTAGAAAAAATACTGTCACAAAGGGAAAGCCAAGCTGTGAATAGGTTTGCCTTTCAAAATAGAAAAGCATCTTGTGAAATTCATCAAAATACTTCTCTGGGACTTGATCAGTTAGACAGCATTTGAGCTCGCAGTACAGAGAAGCAAGACTGACGAACACTAGCCAGGCTTATACTTGGGGTCTGTCTTTGATAAGTGGAATTGCCCTCCATATTAGAGCTGTGTCTGAGTAACAGCCATGAGCAGGTTGAGAGCTTATGGGCGAAAATCAGGGATCAGTCCAGTAAAGGGCATTTAGTGGTTGGGGTCTGCTACAGGCTGCCTGACCAGGGGGAGCCTGTTGACAAGGCCTTCTTGTTCCAGCTGCAGGAGGTGATGTTCCCATGGGCTCTTGTCCCAATGGGGGATTTCAGCCACCCAGGTATCTGCTGGGATGGCAGCATGGCGAGTGGCAGACCATCTAGGAGATTCCTGGAGTCTGTCAAGGACAACTTCCTGGTCCAGGTAATAGATGGACCGACCGGAGGTGAAGCCTTACTGGACCTGGTGCTCACTAAAGCAGAGGAGAGCGTTAGAGAGGTTAAGATTGGAGGCAGCCCGGGCTGTAGTGACCATGCCATGGTGGAGTTGGTGACCTGGAGGAATGCAGGCCTGGCAAAAAGCAGAGCTAGGACCCTGTGCTTCAGGAGGGCAAACTTCCAGCTGCTCAAGGAGTTGCTGGGTGGGATCTCCTGGGAAACTGTCCTTAGGGGCATGGGTACAGAACAGAGCTGGCAGCTCTTTAAGGACACCCTTCTGGGAGCACAAGAGCTCTCCCAGTCCCCCAGAAGAAGAACCTGAGCAGAGCAGGCAGCTGACCAGCATGGCTAAGGACCTGCAGCTTAAACTGAGGGAAAAGAGGGGACTGTGAAGGAAATGGAAGCAGGGTTGTGTAGCCTGGGAAGAAGATTGGAACATTGTTCGCGTGCATAGAAATAAGATAGAATCATAGAATTACTCAGGTTGGAAAAGACCTTGAAGATCATCAAGTCCAACCGCAGCCTAACCAGTAGCCTATCTCTTAAAAAAAAACAACAACCACGAAACAACACCACAACAACAAACCTCTGCTAAATCATATCCCTGAGTACCACATCTAAACGGCTCTTAAACACATCCAGGGATGGCGATTCAACCACCTCCTTGGGGAGCCCATTCCAGTACCTAACCACCCTTTCTGTAAAGAAGTTCTTTCTAATATCCAACCTAAACTTGCCCTGGCACAACTTGAGGCCATTTCCCCTCGTCCTGTCACAATATAAGATAAGGAAAGCCAAGGCACGAGTAGAGCTGAACTTGGTGAGGGATGTGAAAAATAACAAGGGGTTCTACAGGCACATAAGCAGGAGGAGACAGACCAAGGAGCGTGTTCCCCCACTGATAAATGAGAATGGAGAACTGGCTTCCTCAGACATGGATAAAGCTGAGGTGCTCAGTAAGTGCTTTGCCTCAGTCTTCACCAGTGGTTCAGTTTCTCCCCATGTCTGCCAGGACCCTGAAGACCTAGGCATGGGTGAGGGCAGCACCATGGCAACAGTGGAACAAGTCCGAGACCACCTCATGAAACTGAATTTATTTAGGTCCATGGGCTCGGATTTCATCCACCCTAGGGTTCTGAGGGAGATGGCTGGTGTGGTGGCTGAGCCACTCTCCATCATATTTGAAAAATCATGGCTGTCTGGTGAAGTCCCCGGTGACTGGGAAAAGGAAAACATGACTCCCATTTTTAAGAAAGGGAGAAAGGATGACCCATGGAACTACAGGCCAGTGAGCCTCACCTCTGTGGAGCAGATCCTCCTAGAAGCTATGCTAAGGCACACACAGGAGAAAAAAAGGTGATTTGAGATAGCCAGCCAGGCTTTACCGAGGGCAGATCTTGACTGACCAATCTGATGGCCTCTTATGATGAACTGAAGGCATTGGTGGATGGGGGAAGGGCAATGGATGTCACCTACCTGGACTTCTGCAAAGCCTTTGGCATGGTCCCGCACCACCTTCTCTCTAAATGGGAGAGGTGTGGATTTGAAGGATGGGCAGTTTGGTGGATTAATAATTGTTTGAACGGTTGCAGCCCAAGGGCTGTGATCAGTGGTTCTGTGTCAGGGTGGAGGCCGGTCACAAGCGGTGTCCCTCAGGGGTCTGTCTTGGGACAGGTGCTCTTCAACACCTTTGTCAGTGACAGACAATGGCATCGAGTGCACTCCCAGCAAGGCTGCAGATGACACCAAGCTGAGCGGTGCATTCGATACTTTGGAGGGAAGGGAAGCCATCCAGAGGGACCTGGACAGGCTGAAGAAGTGGGCCCATGAGAACCTAATGAGGTTCAGTACAGCCACATGCAGGATGCTGCACTTGGGCCAGGACAGTCCCAGGTGTTTATACAGGCTGGGGGAGGAACCCCTTGAGAGCAGCCCTGCGGAGAAGGACTTGGGGATCCTGGTGGACGAGAAGCTGGACTTGAGCCAGCAGTGTGTGGTCCTAAAGGGAGCCTATAAACAGGAGGGGAGTCAACTCTTTGAAAGGTTAGATAACAGCAGGACAAGGGGAAATGGTTTGAAGTTGAAGGAATGAAGATTTTGGTTGGACGTCAGGAGGAAGTTCTTTACTGTCAGAGTGGTGAAGTGATGGAACAGCTGCCCAGAGAGGCTGTGGTTGCCCCATCCCTGGAAATGTTCAAGTCCACGTTGGAAGGTGTTGTAATACAAGAAGGATTTTACAGAGCAGCAGCCATGGATCAAGAGAAGGACTTCACAGAGCAGCAGCTGTGGAGCAGGATCAACAGCACGAGAACCAAGGACACCTCTAGGAAAAGAATGAATGGCTCGCGGCTTTGAAGGGGGGTTTTAGGGTTGTTATTGCGGTAGCTTTCCTCCAATGAGTGTGTTTGATTTTTAAACGCCCTCGTCTGTCTGCTATAAAAGTATGGCTTTTCAGGCAGCCAATGGACGCAGCTCTATTTAACCATGTTGCTGTGTGGCTGTTAGTCCTAGCGCGCTGGCCTTTTGCATTCAGGTTAGCCAACTATTGTCTCAGGAACTAGAATTATTAGGCACTATCCTGGTTATTGTGTGCTTCTATTTTATTAATGGATTAATAGGATGTTAATCAAATAGGATCTGATGTTACCAGCGCTGGAATCTACAGGAATAATCATGGAATGTGTTAGTAATGCTCGGTTATGATGGTATTAGCCTATCAATTAGCCTATTCTTAATTTGCAAAGACAAAACCTGGAAAGGAACCCCAGGCAAACGGATGACCCTGTATCACAGAATGGTTACCTCTCTTACATCCAACTCATAGGGGTTTTTAAATGATGACCACGCATCACTTGAGACAAAGGCGCACACTAATAGAACTAAATTGGAGGTGTTCCACTTGGGCTCTGTATCACGCACTGGTGTCACAGGGTTCTCTCTAGAGCTCCCTCGTGACAAGGGAACAAACCCAGGGGAGCAGGAACAAAAGTACCTCTCTTCCCTAACAGCGCGGTGCGGCGCGGCACGGCGCGGCGCGGCACGGCCACGTGCGCTCCGGGAGAGGGGAAGGGAAGGGAGACCGCGAATGGGTTTGGGAGGAAAAAAAAAAACGAAGAAAGGATGATCTGAGAACGAACGGGAGTTTAATAAACCCAGTAACACTAAACAACAACGAGAGAGTTTCAACAATGAGAAAACCAAATCCTAATCTCACCGACGGGCTGTGGGAGGCGGGAAACTCCGACCACGCTGTCTCCTCGCCGGGCGCCGGGGAGAGAGAGAGAGCGAGCCCGTCCCCTTCCCGACCTCCCCTCCGGTGCCGCTCCCCACATGCCCATTTAAGGCAGCCCACAGAAAAAAAAAAACTTGTCCCCTTAACTCCCATTATCCTACATGATGTTTTGATGTGGAATACCAACACCAACCAAATTATAAAACCATAACAACTGGCCACGCGGATATGGAGTACAACTGGAAGAAATCCTTCAGACCCTGAGTGCAGGAGAGAATCTGTGGTGGGTGAGAGAGGAAAGGTGCACTTTGAAGCAGGGGACGCCCTGCTGGCACTGCCTGTCGCATCCACCACCAACACGGTCTGCTGTTGATCCTGCTCCACAGCTGCTGCTCTGTGAAGTCCTTCTCTTGATCCACGGCTGCTGCTCTGTACAATTCTTCCGGTATTACAACAGGGGGCTGGGAGGTTTTTGGCAGAGGGAGGGAACTATTGGAGGGAGGGAGCGGGAGGGGAGGGGGCGAGAAACTGATTGGGGGTGGGAGTTTTAGGGGGTGGGATCAGAAAGAATTGCTAGGGTGGGAAATGGTTGGGAATATTGTCATTTATTTACTGTTTGGTACGTTAAATGATTATATGTCTTGCGTTCACCTTTGCTACACCTCTGCCTGCGGCCGTTCATTCAGTTAGAAAGCCCACCTCCCCGCGCCCCCTTCAGGGCCCACCTTCAGGGCAAACTGGGCAGCAGAAAGGGCAGTGTCCCAGATCTGCCACCACCATCGGACACAGCCCTCCCCTCCAGGATCCCCTCCCCTGTAGTGGAGGAGGCTCGCTGCGATCCCAGACACAGCCATCAGTCGCCAGGTGCAGAGAGGACTGAGCCAGGCTGCACCCTGCAGTACCCAGCAGCAGGACCAGAGTCTGAGGCCTGCCTAGGTCGTGTGGCTGCGCTGCAGGCTGAGGGATGGAGAAAGCCCCATCTTGAGATTTTTTCCGTTCCTGAGGGTTCCCCCCTCCATCTTGCTCTGCTCCAGCCCCAGCCGCAGGCCGGCGTCCCCGACAGGTTGCTGTGGTTGCAGAGCTGGACTTGGCCCTTGACCTGTGCCCCTGTCCCCACCATCCACCTTGCCTTCTCACCCCTCTCTATCCAGTTCACGCGCCATCTCTCTCACCTCCATGTCCCACCTATGTCCTCTCTACGCCCTCTTCCTAGTCTTCTCCATACCCCCTCCATCTTCTTTCCGAGTCCAATCTGTGTCCCCCCCTTCTACGTCCCCCCCATAAGCCCTCTGGGTCCCGTCTGTCTCTGCACACTAGGAAGGCCATACATGGTGGCAGAGCTGCAGCACTTACAGCGTCGATGACTGCTGAGATGACCCACCTCTCTGCAGCCTCACTGCCAGGAACAGAACTGCTTGGAGCACGGCAGCCCCCCAGAAACAAACCAAACCAAACCAAACCAAACCAAACCAAACCAAACCAAGCCAAACCAAGCCAAACCAAGCCAAACCAAGCCAAACCAAGAGCTTTAGCACCCAGCAGGCAGAGTGAGGGAAGGAGAACACGGCCCATGTCACAACCCACTGCTCCATACAGCTCCACACAGAACCAGAAAGCAGAGCAGGAAAGTGGAGAGAGCTGGCCTAACTCTTGCAGGATTGTAGCAAATAGCCCAGAGAAGAGGAGGAAGCAAGGCAGAAGGCAAGGTTATGTCTGTGTGTCTGTCTGAAGGAAACTGAGCTGCAGACGTTCAGAGCGCTGCTCAGTGCAGCCATGGCACAGACCGCTGCACAGAACAGGGCTCCAGGAGCACTGACAGCTGCTGAGGCACTGCTGGGAAGGAAGGGGGAGCTGCCATTCATCCCTATGGAGAAAGTGCCAACGGAGAACCAGGAACGCCCAGCACAGATCCACCTGGAGCAGCAAAACCAGCAGAGCTCCCCGAGAGAGAAATGCTTCCTCGGCAGCTCCTGCCTGTGCTGCACTGCTGCACCCAGACATGGGCCCTGCTCTCCCAGACCTTATTCTATGGTTGGCAGTGGAGGTGAGGGTATCTCTCTGGAGATCCCTACTTGCCTGAGGCCTTCTGAAGGAGAGCAGCCTTTTTCCTTAATGTCTGCTGTTGCTGCATTTGGGCTTGTTCTCATTCGCTGTAGCCAAAGACTTTTCCATCCTGCTATTATTGCATTACCTTCCATCTTGTTATAGCATTCCACCGGAGGTACTTACAGGGGGGAGATGAGTGTGTAATAGGTGAGCTGAGAAGAATGTGAACCCTGAGCACCTTAGCAATAGGGAAAGGGGGAAGGGTCCACTAACATTAGGGAACAGGCATAAAAGAGTGTCTCTGTCCCCTGAGACTTTGAGAGACCTCGCAGGGGTATGCCCCAGTGGACCCTCCCTTTATTCAAATAAAGAAAACTAAAAGCTTCTGTGTCTCCTTTTGGGATAAAGATAATTAAACAAGCCTATTTGTGCATGAGTATTCCCCATCTTACACCTTCTCTTCCTGGTTTTACCAGGAAAGAGATCAGATGGCCTGAATGCAGGATACAAGCCTCAGCCCCTGCAGCAACACCTGAGGTCCCCATGCCCAGAGGCATTCCCTCTATGTATATTTGTTTTACTAAGAGGATGGATTCATTTCTATCATGCTGCACTGACTGTAGCTAGGTTTTCTTCAGGCTGATTTCTCCTGCTCCCTTCCCACCTCTGACGATTTGTGGGATTGTCTCCAAGATGCTCTCCTGCACCCTGCCAGCAAGGCTGAGACGAGAGGAAAGCAGCAAGGTGAGGGTTTGAACCAGAACTGCTTTTACACTGGTGAGATCCTGGTCCTGGCTTCACCTCCTGCCCAGCACCACGGGTTTGCTGAGGGTCTGGACGCTGAGCAGAGCAGGAAAAGAGCAGGAGACGGGAAGAGCGGATACAGGTAAGACAGAACTCAAGAAGAGCAGAAGAGAGGAAGAAGAAAGGATGCACGTAAGAAAGAAGAGCAGCAGACAAAAAGGGCAAGACAGGAAAGGACCGGAGACAGGCAAGGCAGCAAAACAACGGGAAGAGGAGATGAGCAGAAGGGGAGAAGAGCAGAAGAAAAAGGAGAGGGTGAAGGTAAGGAAGACGCGCAGACGAGGAGAAGAGCAGAAAGGGAGAGGAGTGGATACAGGTAAGGCAGAAAGGCAGAAGTGGAGAGGAGCTGAAGAGGAGAAGAGTGAATAGCCGTATGGCAGAAGGACAGAAGACGGGAAGAGAGGACAGCGGTCAGTGAGAAGTGCAGAAGAGAACAAGAGCAGAAGGGAGGAAGAGAGGGCAGAAGAGCAGAGAAGGAAAAGCGCCCTCGAGCAGAAGAGCAGATAGTGGTCGGAAGAGAAGAAGAGGAGAGCATGAGAGGTGCAAAGAGGATACGGCTAAGTCGGAAGAGCAGATGAGAAGAACGGGAGAGGATGCGGGTAAGAAAGAAAAGCAGAAGAGGAGTAGACGTGCACGAGAGAGAGGAGTGAGCATCCAAGGAAAGAAAAAGAGCAGAAGAGCTGAAGAGGAGAGGATAAGAGTAAGGGAGAAGAGCTGAAGGTTGGATGGATGGTGGCTGAGGAGAAGAGCAGGAAAGGGAAGCAGCAAAGAGGGAAGAGCAGCAAAGACAGTGCTGCCTGTTCTGCCCCAAGATACACTGGAAGCCAGGAGCAAACGTCCACGCTATCAGGTTAGAGATCACAGAATCACAGAATCACAGAATGACCCGGGTTGGAAGGGACCTCAAGGATCATGTAGTTCCAACCCCCCTGCCTAGCAGGGCCACCAAACATACGCCTATACTAGATCAGGTTGCCCAGAGCCCCGTCCAACCTGGTCTTGAACACCTCCAAGGACGGGGCATCCACAACCTCCCTGGGCAGCCTGTTCCAGGACCTAACCACTCTCCTAGTAAAGAACTTCCCCCTAACATCCAACCTAAATCTTCCCTCTTTTAACTTAAAACCATTTCCCCTAGTCCTGCTGTTATCAGCCCTTTCGAAGAGTTTGCTCCCCTCCTGGGAGTAAGTTCCCTTCAGGTATTGAAAGGCTGCAATGAGGTCACCCCGCAACCTTCTCTTCTCCAGGCTGAACAAACCCAACTCCCTCAGCCTGTCCTCATAGGGGAGGTGCTCCAGCCCCCTGATCATCTTCGTGGCCCTCCTCTGGACCCTTTCCAAAATCTCCATATCTTTTTTGTACTGAGGGCTCCACACCTGGACACAGTACTCCAGATGGGGCCTCACAAGAGCAGAGTAGAGAGGGACAATCACCTCCCTATCCCTGCTGACCACCCCTCTCCTGATGGAGCCCAGGATCCCATTTGCCTTCCGGGCTGCCAGAGCGCACTGCTGGCTCATGTTAAGTTTCTCATCTATTAGGACCCCCTAGGGACGGGAAGGATGTTTGGGTATGAGAAATGAAACCATGGCAAGCCTGGGGGAAAGGGGCTGAGCCCAACGGTCACAGAAGCCCCGTTGGGGGAGGGGCTCCCCTAACTGCCACTCTCCAGCTGTCATGGCAGGTAAGGCAGCAGGCTCCCCCTGCTCCCGAGCTTCAGCTGGCCCCAGCGCCCCAGATCCCAGCCCAGCGCCCCAGATGCCACCCTCGTGAGCCAGATCTCAGCCCAGCAGCCCAGATCTCAGCCCAGTGCCCCTTCTGGCCTTTCCCCACAGAGAGAATCCCTCGAGGAGCGCTGACGGTGCCTCTGACACCTGACGCCACATTCAGTCCAGCGACTGTGCCGCCACCGGACCCCGCCTGGATGCAGCCCACCATCCGCGGACCGATGCCGGTACCACCCCAACCCCTCCCTGTCCCCATTGCCACCCACCTGGCGCCTCAGGCCTCTGTCTGGCCTGGGGTACCAGGTGTCTGGGGACAGGCAGCGCAGCTCCCACCTGGGGGGCTGCCCCCAACCGTGGCTCAGCTGCCACCCGGGGGCCTGCCCCCAACTGCGGGGCTGCACTTGCCGCTGCTGCAGCTGCTACCTGGGGGGCTGCACCCAGCGATGGCTCCCCCCACCGCCCCTGCTCCCTGCTGGGGACATCCCCTGCCGGCAGGGACGCTGCTGCCCCAGCAGCTCATGGGGCTGTGGCCTGCGGCCGTGCCCCATGCAGAGCCCCCGCAGCCCGCAGGCACCTGCCTGCTGCAGGCCCCCGGCCGCCCCGGCCGCCCCGGCCCCCCGCCACTTCTCTTGCAGGTACCGGCACTGCAGCAGCAGGTGCTCCCCGTGCCCTGCACCCTGCCCGCCAGCTGGGAGCCGCCGATGGAGCCCTTTCAAGACGCCGTGGTGCTCATGGAGGACCAGGGGCATCCAGCGCCCACCGACGTCTGTCCCCAGCCCGACACGACTCCGCTCACCTGCAGCGCTGCCACGCTGGAATCAGGAGGTGAGTTCAGGGGCCGCAGAGCGGGCGGCTGGCTGTCCGCACCGGCCGGCTGTGGGAAAGCTGGCATTGCCCCACTGGGGATGTTCTGGCTTTTCCAGCACGGACAACAAGCGCAGGCACCCCGCAGGACACCGCAGACATGGACGATCTGCTGGCATGGATCAACGACGGTGAGTCTGGGGGCAGCAGAGTTGGCCAGGCTGGTTGGCACCCAGTGGCTGTGGGAGAGCTGGCCTTGCCCCACTGGGCAATGGATTTTCTTCCTTCTCCAGAAGTCACATCCGAGACCGGCATCCTGGACAACAGCGAAGACTTTGAGGATCTGCTGGCGTGGATCAGCAACGGTGAGTCTGGGGGCAGCAGAGCTGGTGGGGGGGTGTCTGCACTGAGCGGGCGTGGGAAAGCTGGCCCTGCCCCACTGGGCATTTTCTGCCTGTTCCAGAAGAGACACCCAGCAGCAAGAGACCGGAGGACGACGTGGAAATGGACATTTTGCTCACCTGGATTGTTGGTGAGTTTGTGGCTTCCAGCGGTGACGGGTGGCTGTCTGCAGCAGGTCAGCAGGTGTGGGAAGGCTGCCATCATCCTTCTGGTCTGGGGGATGCTCTTGCTTTTTCAGAAGCGACGAGTGCTCTGGAGGTCCCCCAGCACAACCAGGACCTGCCTGCATCCCCTGAGCTGCCTGAGCCGACCCCCCTGGCTGCCCCCGCACCTCTGTCGCCCCGCACCGCACATCTGATGGAAGAGGCGCGGCGGAGGCAGCCCCGGGTGCATCTCAGCCGCCTGGTGCTGCCCACCCCCCTGGCTGCCCCCACACCTCCATCGCCCTGCACTGCACGTCTGATGGAGGAGGCACGACGGAGGCAGCCCCAGGTGCTTCTCAGCCGCCTGCCACTGCCACCTGGCTGCATCTCCTGCCGGCTGGCAGACAAGCACCACGGGGACAGCAGCCAGCCGGCCAAGCACCCCGTGCCTCCTCTGATGCAAACTGGACAGCTCATGGAGGAGGCACGGCGGAGGCAGCCCCGGGTGCTTCTCAGCCGCCTGCCACTGCCACCCGGCTGCATCTCCTGCCGGCTGGCAGACAAGCACCACGGGGACAGCAGCCAGCCGGCCAAGTGACAGCACCCACCTGCACCACCACAAGAGGCAAGAGCAGCGGCTACAAGCAGCACACTGGCAGCATCCCCGCCACAACCAGGAAGCCACCGCATGGCCAGCATGTTCTAGGCCACAAACACCGGCGCTAGGCGGAGCTGCCTGTGCCAGCACAGCGGCCAGCAGGAGGACTCGGTGCCCATCACAGCCCAACAGCGGCTCCAGCGGGAGTGTACCAAGAAACCGGCCCACTTGCTGTAGCAGGAGACGTGGCCGTAGCCGACCGATGCGCTTCCCTGTAGCCCTGGGCTCCTCGCCGGCCCCCACGACACCCAGAGAGCAGCGGCAGTGTTCCAGGGGCACCAGCACCGGCCCCAGCCCTACCCCTCCCAAACTGGGCTGTCCGCAAACGGCATCTTGGACTGGGGCACTGCGGGGCTCTGAAGCTGATGGACCGCCAAAGCGTTGCACTGTCAAAGCTCCGGGCTGGGAAATGCTGGGTGGGGGGTGGGAAATGCTGGGTGGGGGGTGGGAGATGGTTGGCTGGGGGGGGAGGGGGTGGGAATTCTTGGGGTGGCCAATATTAGGGTGGGGGATGGCTGGCGGGTGGAAATTTGGGGTGGGGAATTGTTGGGCCGGGGGACTGGTTGGAGGGTGGGAGTTTGGGGTGGGCAATGAAATGGCTGTACTCTGCTACTGTTGGGGTGGGAATCTGGGGGGTGGGAAACCGTTGGGGAGACAAATGTCTGCGGTGGGAGATGGCTGGCATCAAAAATGACTGGACTCTGTAACTGCTGGCCCTGGGGATGTGGGGAGGGGGAGGGAACTTGGTGGGGTGGCAATTCTGGGGGAGAAATTGTACTCTGATAATGTTACACTCTCAAAGTGTTGGAATTTGGAGGAAGGAATTCCTGGGGTGGGAATCTGGGGGGCTGTTGTAATACCAGAAGAATTTTACAGAGCAGCAGCCGTGGATCAAGAGAAGGACTTCACAGAGCAGCAGCTGTGGAGCAGGATCAACAGCACGAGGACCAAGGACACCTCTAGGAAAAGAATGAATGGCTCGCGGCTTTGAAGGGGGGTTTTAGGGTTGTTATTGCGGTAGCTTTCCTCCAATGAGTGTGTGTGATTTTTAAACGCCTTCGTCTGTCTGCTATAAAAGTATGGCTTTTCGGGCAGTCAATGGACGCAGCTCAATTTAACCATGTTGCTGTGTGGCTGTTAGTCCTAGCGCGCTGGCCTTTTGCGTTCAGGTTAGCCAACTATTGTCTCAGGAACTAGAATTATTAGGAATTATCCATGTTCTCGTGCTGTTGATCCTGCTCCACAGCTGCTGCTCTGTGAAGTCCTTCTCTTGATCCACGGCTGCTGCTCTGTACAATTCTTCCGGTATTACAACAGGGGGCTGGGAGGTTTTTGGCAGAGGGAGGGAACTATTGGCGGGAGGGAGCGGGGGGGGGAGGGGGCGAGAAACTGATTGGGGGTGGGAGTTTTAGGGGGTGGGATCAGAAAGAATTGTTAGGGTGGGAAATGGTTGGGAATATTGTCATTTATTTACTGTTTGGTACGTTAAATGATTAAATGTCTTGCGTTCACCTTTGCTATACCTCTGCCTGCGGCCGTTCATTCAGTTAGAAAGCCCACCTCCCCGCGCCCCCTTCAGGGCCCACCTTCAGGGCAAACTGGGCAGCAGAAAGGGCAGTGTCCCAGATCTGCCACCACCATCGGACACAGCCCTCCCCTCCAGGATCCCCTCCCCTGTAGTGGAGGAGGCTCGCTGCGATCCCAGACACAGCCATCAGTCGCCAGGTGCAGAGAGGACTGAGCCAGGCTGCACCCTGCAGTACCCAGCAGCAGGACCAGAGTCTGAGGCCTGCCTAGGTCGTGTGGCTGCGCTGCAGGCTGAGGGATGGAGAAAGCCCCATCTTGAGATTTTTTCCGTTCCTGAGGGTTCCCCCCTCCATCTTGCTCTGCTCCAGCCCCAGCCGCAGGCCGGCGTCCCCGACAGGTTGCTGTGGTTGCAGAGCTGGACTTGGCCCTTGACCTGTGCCCCTGTCCCCACCATCCACCTTGCCTTCTCACCCCTCTCTATCCAGTTCACGCCCCATCTCTCTCACCTCCATGTCCCACCTATGTCCTCTCTACACCCTCTTCCTGGTCTTCTCCATACCCCCTCCATCTTCTTTCCAAGTCCAATCTGTGTCCCCCCCTTCTACGTCCCCCCCATAAGCCCTCTGGGTCCCGTCTGTCTCTGCACACTAGGAAGGCCATACATGGTGGCAGAGCTGCAGCACTTACAGCGTCGATGACTGCTGAGATGACCCACCTCTCTGCAGCCTCACTGCCAGGAACAGAACTGCTTGGAGCACGGCAGACCCCCAGAAACAAAACCAAGCCAAACCAAACCAAGCCAAACCAAACCAAGCCAAACCAAACCAAGCCAAACCAAACCAAACCAAACCAAACCAAACCAAACCAAACCAAACCAAACCAAACCAAACCAAACCAAACCAAACCAAACCAAACCAAGAGCTTTAGCACCCAGCAGGCAGAGTGAGGGAAGGAGAACACGGCCCATGTCACAACCCACTGCTCCATACAGCTCCACACAGAACCAGAAAGCAGAGCAGGAAAGTGGAGAGAGCTGGCCTAACTCTTGCAGGATTGTAGCAAATAGCCCAGAGAAGAGGAGGAAGCAAGGCAGAAGGCAAGGTTATGTCTGTGTGTCTGTCTGAAGGAAACTGAGCTGCGGACGTTCAGAGCGCTGCTCAGTGCAGCCATGGCACAGACCGCTGCACAGAACAGGGCTCCAGGAGCACTGACAGCTGCTGAGGCACTGCTGGGAAGGAAGGGGGAGCTGCCATTCATCCCTATGGAGAAAGTGCCAACGGAGAACCAGGAACGCCCAGCACAGATCCACCTGGAGCAGCAAAACCAGCAGAGCTCCCCGAGAGAGAAATGCTTCCTCGGCAGCTCCTGCCTGTGCTGCACTGCTGCACCCAGACATGGGCCCTGCTCTCCCAGCCCTTATTCTATGGTTGGCAGTGGAGGTGAGGGTATCTCTCTGGAGATCCCTACTTGCCTGAGGCCTTCTGAAGGAGAGCAGCCTTTTTCCTTAATGTCTGCTGTTGCTGCATTTGGGCTTGTTCTCATTCGCTGTAGCCAAAGACTTTTCCATCCTGCTATTATTGCATTACCTTCCATCTTGTTATAGCATTCCACCGGAGGTACTTACAGGGGGGAGATGAGTGTGTAATAGGTGAGCTGAGAAGAATGTGAACCCTGAGCACCTTAGCAATAGGGAAAGGGGGAAGGGTCCACTAACATTAGGGAACAGGCATAAAAGAGTGTCTCTGTCCCCTGAGACTTTGAGAGACCTCGCAGGGGTATGCCCCAGTGGACCCTCCCTTTATTCAAATAAAGAAAACTAAAAGCTTCTGTGTCTCCTTTTGGGATAAAGATAATTAAACAAGCCTATTTGTGCATGAGTATTCCCCATCTTACACCTTCTCTTCCTGGTTTTACCAGGAAAGAGATCAGATGGCCTGAATGCAGGATACAAGCCTCAGCCCCTGCAGCAACACCTGAGGTCCCCATGCCCAGAGGCATTCCCTCTATGTATATTTGTTTTACTAAGAGGATGGATTCATTTCTATCATGCTGCACTGACTGTAGCTAGGTTTTCTTCAGGCTGATTTCTCCTGCTCCCTTCCCACCTCTGACGATTTGTGGGATTGTCTCCAAGATGCTCTCCTGCACCCTGCCAGCAAGGCTGAGACGAGAGGAAAGCAGCAAGGTGAGGGTTTGAACCAGAACTGCTTTTACACTGGTGAGATCCTGGTCCTGGCTTCACCTCCTGCCCAGCACCACGGGTTTGCTGAGGGTCTGGACGCTGAGCAGAGCAGGAAAAGAGCGGGAGACGGGAAGAGCGGATACAGGTAAGACAGAACTCAAGAAGAGCAGAAGAGAGGAAGAAGAAAGGATGCAGGTAAGAAAGAAGAGCAGCAGACAAAAAGGGCAAGACAGGAAAGGACCGGAGACAGGCAAGGCAGCAAAACAACGGGAAGAGGAGATGAGCAGAAGGGGAGAAGAGCAGAAGAAAAAGGAGAGGGTGAAGGTAAGGAAGACGCGCAGACGAGGAGAAGAGCAGAAAGGGAGAGGAGTGGATACAGGTAAGGCAGAAAGGCAGAAGTGGAGAGGAGCTGAAGAGGAGAAGAGTGAATAGCCGTATGGCAGAAGGACAGAAGACGGGAAGAGAGGACAGCGGTCAGTGAGAAGTGCAGAAGAGAACAAGAGCAGAAGGGAGGAAGAGAGGGCAGAAGAGCAGAGAAGGAAAAGCGCCCTCGAGCAGAAGAGCAGATAGTGGTCGGAAGAGAAGAAGAGGAGAGCATGAGAGGTGCAAAGAGGATACGGCTAAGTCGGAAGAGCAGATGAGAAGAACGGGAGAGGATGCGGGTAAGAAAGAAAAGCAGAAGAGGAGTAGACGTGCACGAGAGAGAGGAGTGAGCATCCAAGGAAAGAAAAAGAGCAGAAGAGCTGAAGAGGAGAGGATAAGAGTAAGGGAGAAGAGCTGAAGGTTGGATGGATGGTGGCTGAGGAGAAGAGCAGGAAAGGGAAGCAGCAAAGAGGGAAGAGCAGCAAAGACAGTGCTGCCTGTTCTGCCCCAAGATACACTGGAAGCCAGGAGCAAACGTCCACGCTATCAGGTTAGAGATGGGACGGGAAGGATGTTTGGGTATGAGAAATGAAACCATGGCAAGCCTGGGGGAAAGGGGCTGAGCCCAACGGTCACAGAAGCCCCGTTGGGGGAGGGGCTCCCCTAACTGCCACTCTCCAGCTGTCATGGCAGGTAAGGCAGCAGGCTCCCCCTGCTCCCGAGCTTCAGCTGGCCCCAGCGCCCCAGATCCCAGCCCAGCGCCCCAGATGCCACCCTCGTGAGCCAGATCTCAGCCCAGCAGCCCAGATCTCAGCCCAGTGCCCCTTCTGGCCTTTCCCCACAGAGAGAATCCCTCGAGGAGCGCTGACGGTGCCTCTGACACCTGACGCCACATTCAGTCCAGCGACTGTGCCGCCACCGGACCCCGCCTGGATGCAGCCCACCATCCGCGGACCGATGCCGGTACCACCCCAACCCCTCCCTGTCCCCATTGCCACCCACCTGGCGCCTCAGGCCTCTGTCTGGCCTGGGGTACCAGGTGTCTGGGGACAGGCAGCGCAGCTCCCACCTGGGGGGCTGCCCCCAACCGTGGCTCAGCTGCCACCCGGGGGCCTGCCCCCAACTGCGGGGCTGCACTTGCCGCTGCTGCAGCTGCTACCTGGGGGGCTGCACCCAGCGATGGCTCCCCCCACCGCCCCTGCTCCCTGCTGGGGACATCCCCTGCCGGCAGGGACGCTGCTGCCCCAGCAGCTCATGGGGCTGTGGCCTGCGGCCGTGCCCCATGCAGAGCCCCCGCAGCCCGCAGGCACCTGCCTGCTGCAGGCCCCCGGCCGCCCCGGCCGCCCCGGCCCCCCGCCACTTCTCTTGCAGGTACCGGCACTGCAGCAGCAGGTGCTCCCCGTGCCCTGCACCCTGCCCGCCAGCTGGGAGCCGCCGATGGAGCCCTTTCAAGACGCCGTGGTGCTCATGGAGGACCAGGGGCATCCAGCGCCCACCGACGTTTGCCCCCAGCCTGACACGACTCCGCTCACCTGCAGCGCTGCCACGCTGGAATCAGGAGGTGAGTTCAGGAGCCGCAGAGCGGGCGGCTGGCTGTCCGCACCGGCCGGCTGTGGGAAAGCTGGCATTGCCCCACTGGGGATGTTCTGGCTTTTCCAGCACGGACAACAAGCGCAGGCACCCCGCAGGACACCGCAGACATGGACGATCTGCTGGCATGGATCAACGACGGTGAGTCTGGGGGCAGCAGAGCTGGCCAGGCTGGTTGGCACCCAGTGGCTGTGGGAGAGCTGGCCTTGCCCCACTGGGCAATGGATTTTCTTCCTTCTCCAGAAGTCACATCCGAGACCGGCATCCTGGACAACAGCGAAGACTTTGACGATCTGCTGGCGTGGATCAGCAACGGTGAGTCTGGGGGCAGCAGAGCTGGTGGGGGGGTGTCTGCACTGAGCGGGCGTGGGAAAGCTGGCCCTGCCCCACTGGGCATTTTCTGCCTGTTCCAGAAGAGACACCCAGCAGCAAGAGACCGGAGGACGACGTGGAAATGGACATTTTGCTCACCTGGATTGTTGGTGAGTTTGTGGCTTCCAGCGGTGACGGGTGGCTGTCTGCAGCAGGTCAGCAGGTGTGGGAAGGCTGCCATCATCCTTCTGGTCTGGGGGATGCTCTTGCTTTTTCAGAAGCGACGAGTGCTCTGGAGGTCCCCCAGCACAACCAGGACCTGCCTGCATCCCCTGAGCTGCCTGAGCCGACCCCCCTGGCTGCCCCCGCACCTCTGTCGCCCCGCACCGCACATCTGATGGAAGAGGCGCGGCGGAGGCAGCCCCGGGTGCATCTCAGCCGCCTGGTGCTGCCCACCCCCCTGGCTGCCCCCACACCTCCATCGCCCTGCACTGCACGTCTGATGGAGGAGGCACGACGGAGGCAGCCCCAGGTGCTTCTCAGCCGCCTGCCACTGCCACCTGGCTGCATCTCCTGCCGGCTGGCAGACAAGCACCACGGGGACAGCAGCCAGCCGGCCAAGCACCCCGTGCCTCCTCTGATGCAAACTGGACAGCTCATGGAGGAGGCACGGCGGAGGCAGCCCCGGGTGCTTCTCAGCCGCCTGCCACTGCCACCCGGCTGCATCTCCTGCCGGCTGGCAGACAAGCACCACGGGGACAGCAGCCAGCCGGCCAAGTGACAGCACCCACCTGCACCACCACAAGAGGCAAGAGCAGCGGCTACAAGCAGCACACTGGCAGCATCCCCGCCACAACCAGGAAGCCACCGCATGGCCAGCATGTTCTAGGCCACAAACACCGGCGCTAGGCGGAGCTGCCTGTGCCAGCACAGCGGCCAGCAGGAGGACTCGGTGCCCATCACAGCCCAACAGCGGCTCCAGCGGGAGTGTACCAAGAAACCGGCCCACTTGCTGTAGCAGGAGACGTGGCCGTAGCCGACCGATGCGCTTCCCTGTAGCCCTGGGCTCCTCGCCGGCCCCCACGACACCCAGAGAGCAGCGGCAGTGTTCCAGGGGCACCAGCACCGGCCCCAGCCCTACCCCTCCCAAACTGGGCTGTCCGCAAACGGCATCTTGGACTGGGGCACTGCGGGGCTCTGAAGCTGATGGACCGCCAAAGCGTTGCACTGTCAAAGCTCCGCGCTGGGAAATGCTGGGTGGGGGGTGGGAAATGCTGGGTGGGGGGTGGGAGATGGTTGGCTGGGGGGGGAGGGGGTGGGAATTCTTGGGGTGGCCAATATTAGGGTGGGGGATGGCTGGCGGGTGGGAATTTGGGGTGGGGAATTGTTGGGCCGGGGGACTGGTTGGAGGGTGGGAGTTTGGGGTGGGCAATGAAATGGCTGTACTCTGCTACTGTTGGGGTGGGAATCTGGGGGGTGGGAAACCGTTGGGGAGACAAATGTCTGCGGTGGGA